>NC_084471.1:94375367-95054950 GCF_027409185.1 Cynocephalus volans
AGCAAAGTTATTTTTCTTGATTTGATATCTTCAGTTTACCCAGATCACTATGACAGCCACTGTTCTTCTGTCACTCATGTAAATAATATAGCCTCCGTGTCTCAGTTATTATCACACTGTGCCTGGTATTACAGATCCCTGTCACTTTGCTCTCTCCTACTGAACATAATCTCTTGAAGGCAGGGACTCAGTCATAATTTTCTTGGTATTTCTTTTATCTATTGTAATACCTAGCACATAAACAACATCAGGAGTTTAACAAAGAGTTTACGAGTGTCTTTTAAGTATTTTATAAAGTTTATAGTTTTTTTTTTCCTGTAAACATAATTCATATTATTAGAATGGCAGGTTAAGTATGAAGCCCAATGTCACATTTAGAGTTTCTCAATTTGAAATTCTATTTGAAAATAAAGGAACCACAGGAAATGGTAATATTCCTTAAAAATGAAAGCCAGTTTCATAAACTAGTAGATTAAAAACATCTGAGCTGATGGCTCTGTATTAAGGACAGGTTTCTAGAGGGTTCAACACTCACTCTCGCTCATGACTACTGTTCAACTACACATGCTAATTGTGATAACAATGTCTAAAGTTATCTGTGTTTTTAAAGTTTTAATTTTACCCCCTTCTGTCTTGGAATTTGAGTTGTACTTTAGATGAGATGGAAATTAGATACTGACCTTGACCATATCATTTAACCTTTCTAGGTTTTACAGGGCCATCTCTAAAAGAAGAATTTTAAACCAAGATCTCAACAATGAAATATTCTACTAATTATTTTATTTTTATCCCATTCTCTCAACAATTGTTATCCAGGAAAACTGTCCTTGAAATTTAACACACGCGCGCGCACACACACACACACACACACACACACACACACACACACACACACACACACATACACACACGAGGGTACTTCAAAAATAAAAGGTGGAAAAATAGAATTAAAAGATAATACAAAGATTTCCATGAACTTTTTGAAGTACCCTTTTGAGGTACACAAACACACAGAGGAAAACTTTGCTTACGGAATTCTAACTCCATTTATGAATTAATAATTTTATAATTATTCAGGCATTTCTATGATTAAATAAACTACACCCCCTTGATATTGAAAACTTCATTGCGGAGAATATTTCACAACGCACTGTACATTTGTGTCACTTACCTTATATTTTCTTCTTAAATTTTATTTCTCTTGCCATTAAAAATGCCAACAGGGTGAGCTCAGAAGCTCATTTTATGTTTAATGATTTACTTTAACACTATGAAGAGAATTTTGTTCACTGGTGATTTTATCTTATCAGTTGCTACACAAATAAAACTGCATGTTCCCATGATTTGTTTGAACAACTTGAGTGACTGGCATGACGACTATCAAAATTATTTTCTCCAATCTCTTCCTTTAACTCTTACTATTGACACATTTACTTTAAGCAACTAATTGTTACTAGTAATAATCCAGTTGTTTAAATACCCTCTTTCACTAACTCTCAAGGACTGGAATAGTTGACTTTTTAAAACTTATCTTAGAAACTTTATTACTCTTTGAGATTCTCACCCTCTTTTGTTGTTACCCACTTAAAATCTAAAAGACCCATTAATGATTTAGCAGAGTTGATTTAACAGATTTAAAGGTGTATGTTGCAACTTTGTCACGTACTTCTCTATAAGACGACCACTGGCTTTATTTATCTCTTAAGGTATGAATTCTCAAAACTCTGGTGTCAAGAATCTTTTATACTCTTAAAGGTAAAATGTTCTGAAGCGATCTTATTTGTATGGGTTATATGCATTAAGATTTATCATATTAGAAGTTGAAAATAAGAAAAATTAAAAATATGTATTTATTAACTTATTTTAAAACGGCAATAATAAACCACTACATGGCAAACTAATTACCACATTTTAATAAAAAATAACTATTTTCCAATAGAAAAAAAAGAGAACCTTTTTTTTACATTTTTGTAAAACTTGTTAACGTCTGGTTTAATAAACATGCAGTTCTGATTTCAACCTGTTGCAGTATATTGTTTTGAATCTAGCCTCAGTGAAACATGTAGTTGGAAAGGAAGAAATATTTTATTAGCCTTTTCCGATCACTGTTTTGGTATTATTACACAAAAACTCGGCAAGTGGTAGCTTCTTAAATAATAGTTGCAATGTGGATCTGTAACCCCATTAATAAACTTTTCACACACTATTACATTAATATACATAGGTTTATCTTGCAATGAATCTTTTACCATGCATAATTTTGTAACATCAAGTATTATTTATTTGGAAAATCCTGATTTACTGAGTCATGTAATGTTCCAAATGATGAGATATTTTATTATAATATACAAAAACAAATAACATTTTTAAAAATCACTACTGATCTAACTTTTTAAGTATTGGGTACACATAAAGCTTGGAGTGGTGAATATGGGTTTTACAAAATCCAAATTTTTGCTTCAAAGATTAAAATTTATTAATGGCAACAAATACAGTTAATTGTTTTCCTTGAAGTGACCAATTTACTTAATTCATTTTTGAGAATAACAAACATCCAGTACTTGAGTCAGAATAGCCATAGCTTGTCTGTCAGTCATTTCTTCAAATGAAAATGGTGTTCCATAAGGGGGTTCCTCAGCTTTCAATTCACGCAATTGCACATTTGTTTTTCTTAAAAACAATCATTATCTTTTGATATGCAACAAATATGTTTTATGTATAAGTCTCATGGAATTACACAAAGTATTAAAACAACTCGCATTCAAGGGTTGAGATTTTATAAAAATAATGATCATACTGCTTCATCAGATTTTATAAAAAATATTTTTACTGCTTTTATTCTTAATGAAACTGATTTTTTAAAAATACTGTCCTTGTATGCCAGTGAGGAATACAATAGCAACTAGAAAAAATTTGAACCGTTTCCTTGATTTGTAGAAGCACCTTCACTCACAATCACATTTGTACTGTCGGTGTAAATGTCAACAAAATGAAAAAGGCAAATAATATTTTGTATTTTAATTAAAATAATTTTGACATCATGGACCTTCTCAAAGTATTTCTGGGTTCTGCAGGTTTATAGATGACACTTTGAGAGCTTCCATCCAGAGATAGGATACCTATTGGGTACCTCAGCTTTGCCAAAACTATTTTGTAATTTCAGGGGAATTTTTAAAACTCTTAAACTCTAAATCTCAGTTTCTTCATTTATAAACCTATAAAAATTAAAAGATTAATGGTTATTCATTTCCCATACTAACAGCATACTGACAGATTGTTATGTTATTAGACAATACGTGTGTGCATATATATTTGTGTGTGTAAATATATACATACTCATATATACGGAGGCCTCATTAGATTAACTTAATGAATGATTTGCCCTAGAGCCCACACAGGCATGAAGTGTGGTAAAATTTCCTAAGCTTAATTAAGTCTTACACTTTTTTTGATAAACTGTGATAGTGGACTTTACTGATAATTTCTGAAAATAGCATGGAAATTGGTGCAGTATAAGTTTGTTATATCTACATGGTAACTTAAATTATTTCAGTATTAGTAATTAGAAATGCATTGCGCTATATTATAGTGCTGTGTTTTTTGTCTTTAATTGCAAATTCAATGTTTCTATTCTTAAAATACAATGAAATTCTTAAAATACAATGAAATATTGCTTTAAAAAGAAGTAATAGCATTCTCAAGTTAATTATATACTGTTGCTAAATATGGATTATTATTAAAAAGAATTCCTAAAACATTTGTGCCTGTGCTCTTCTCTTTCATAGGTCTATTTAATAATCATTTTTTTCCTTTTGTAGTTTATTATAACACTCAGTGATTCAGCACCATTATTTGGAGCCAATGTTTTTTAAATCATATTATAGAGCTATACTCAGTCATGGTAAGTAAGTAAGATTGGCATGAAATCTTAATCATATACCTTGTGGATATACAAAACTCTACAATATTTCTGTAAATATAGTTGATAATCTTGTTCACTTCTACTTTAGACCTCCTATTGTTACACATTCTCTATTCTGTACCATATCAACCCAGGTATACTTATATGTGTGTGTGTGTGTGTGTGTGTGTGTGTTTAAGCATCTTCCTCATATTCTGTTAAAATTCATTTATACCTGGCATTGTTAGCATAGTAAACTACAGCAACAAAAATTATGTTTCCATAAAACTGCCATCTAGGCTAATGCAAAAACCCATCTCTTATTCCTACAAACAACTGGAAGCACTGAATACTATGAATCAATCATCTGAGTTCTCATGAAAGACAAGAAAACCCCCAGTGACACAAACAGAGAGGGGACAAAAGGTAAGAACAGGAGCAAAAACTGACCCTGTGATTATTTTGGAGATGTGAATTAAAACTGAGACTTCTGCAATAAATCTTGAACCTACAAAGGACTGCTCAATAAATGAAAGAGGTATTAGACATATTGTAACCACCAGCTTCAGTAGAAAAAAAGGAAATCAAAACCTTTCCTTCCTGTGGCTTTAGGTGAGGAAAAATATCTCCCTGTGAGAAATCAAGGCTTGAGCCTTGTCTCAGGTGATATTGTGTATGAATACAGCTCTCTGTGTGCTGCAAAAACTTCTAGTCCAAGAAATTAGCAAAAAGGTGTTTTCCTAATCCAGAGATGCTTTTGGAAACATTTAACAACACTTTAGAGTCACCCTATAGTCCAGGTTGTATGGGATTTGATACAGAAAAAAAGAAATAATAATATGAGTCTTGTTAAAGAGGAGCTTGCAATTAAAAACAAATCATAACACAAATGAATAAAAAAATATTATGAATAAATAAACAGTTGTAACAACGAGAAGCCAAGATCTTGAGGTAATGAAGATAAATCAAAATAATGAAACAAACTTAGTATGTATAAAATGATTAAAACAATAAAGGAAGTCATAAAAATTATAAGAATAGAATGAAATATGACAGAATAGAACAAAATGTTATAAAAATAGAAATGTTTTTTAAAATACAGATAGGAAAAAAGCAGATTTACAAAAGAACAAAAATAGCTGTACTTGAAATTAAAATAAATAAATGAAATAAAATATAATCACACAATGAATGGATTAAATATCATATTAGACTCAGATAAAGCAATAATTAGTAATCTGGAAGGTGGTTGTGAAGGAATTACTCAGAATGGCAGCACAGTGTATATATACCCACATATACATGTATGTGTAATCTGAGACAAACAAGTACACACACACACACACACACACACACACACACACACACACACACACACACACACACACACACGTGACTTGAAAATAGAATACATCCCACAGGAATTCCTAAAGGAAGAACAGAGAAGTTTTTAGACAGAAAATTTTCAAAAATACAGTGTCAAATATTTTCCAGATTTGGCGAAAGATGGAAAAACTGGCTTTGAAGATAAGAATCAAGTGCCAAGCAATATATATAAAAGTAAATTCAAATATGTGCAAATGAAAAATAAATATTACTTTATTTTATAAGTAAAATAAATTCAAAACGATCTTAAAAGTAATCTAAGATGAAAGAAACACTTGTCTGACAAAGACTTTTTAGAAAGCAACAAAGGAAGCAACTTAATAAGATAAAATTTTCAAATTACTGAGGGGAAGTAACAGAAATTAATATTTTATGTGGAGTATACTAACATTTAGAAAGCAAATGTATTTCACAGGGCCTAGCTTCCAAGGCCCTGTAGTTTCAGGTATAGCCTAACTTTTTAAAATTATACATAGAAATGTTCAGCTTGTGAAAGACAGGAAACTTTCACCAGGCTAAAGTCTCTGTTGTAGATGAAGAATTGTATCACAGCAAAATTGCTGGCTCCAAGGGCAGATGTCCTTGGTGCAGCTAAACCTAATGATTGTTGCCATGGCAATTATCTTACTGTTCTTTTTGTAACCACCTATGTTCCTTTTCTGTAGCTTTCTGGCCTGGAACAAATACTGAGAGAGAACCCTAGTTCGGTATTATTTTTCCAAGGAATGCTGCTCTCTTGAGGATTCCTGGGAAATTAACCCCTTAGGGGCTTCTCACTGTTCAGAAGAAATGGGCTTTGAGTAATCCTTTGTGTCTCCAGCACCCTGGGGGAGAGGTGACAATTTTATACCAATTAAGTAAGCTTTCAAGAAATAGGAAAAAAATTGGAGACATTTTCAACCAAATGTAATCAATAAAAATACTAAGCTATATACTGCAGGAGGCACAGAAAGGAGTGGCAGGAAATTAAGAATAGTGAGAGAAGAAATGGGTAATAAGCACATCTAAATGAGTAAGCATTGGCAGCAATTATGATAAGAATGTATCCAAATTTGGAAGGTTTAAAGATAAGGCAATATAACATAATAGATAAAAATGAAATAAAAAATGGAAGAATGATTAGAATTAAAGTTTGATATTGAGGTGAAACAATTTATTCCTCTTAGACTTTGTTAAGTAACGTCTACATGTACATTTTAAAACTTATATTACTAAATAGAAATAATATGTTTATTTTCAAACAAGCAAAAAAGCAATAAAGAAAAATCAGGTATAATATAAGAAGAAAGAAAAGAAGTGAATTAAAAAAGTAATTTTTTATAATCGTGATAAATAGAAAGCAAGAATAGAAAAAAAATAGAAAATAAGATGTAGAAAATAATCTAAATATGTTGATAATTATAACAAATAACAAAGGTAAAAACTTTCAAGTTAAAACAAAAAGACTCTGAATTTGGATTAAAATATAAAGCCATCTAATTAAGTGCAATTTATGAAACATATCATGTAAAATTCATTCAACAAATCTCTTGAAAACCTACTATGTACTATAGGCCAAGCATTGTTCTATATACTTTTAGCACAACAATGAATCAAAAAGATTAACATTTCTGCCCTCAGGAAAACTCAATTTCAAATTAGAGAGTGAAGATAAACAGTAAATAAATACACTATATAAAATGGGAAAAAAATAAAATATGAAATCTAAAACAGAAAAGTTTTAGAGTAACTAAAATAAGATGTATGTCAGGCAATACTTATTGAAAGAAAATTGCGGTATTCATATTAATATGAGAAAAAGTAAACTGAAGGCAAAAAACATTATTAGGGAATACAGATATTCTATAGATAAACAATTAAAAAAATCAACAGAAAAGCATTAAAATCCTAAACCTCAATGCATCTGGCAACATAACTTTAAAATTTATGGGTAAAAGTTAAGATACTTAAAATGAGATACTTAAATAGTCACAATAATATTTTGAGATTTTGGAGTTTTTAACCCAACTCTTTAAAAACTGCTAAAGCCAGTGTTTATGTTCAAGTTGAGGTCATGTCAAGAATGGAAGGATGATTTCAGATGGGATTCCAAATTTTTTTGATATAATATACCATATTAAGAGATTAAGAAAAAGCTTTATGATTATCTCAGTAACTCCAGAAAAAGCATCTGTTCAAAAAAACTAACATTCATCAGGATTTTAAAAAGATCTTAAAGTAGAAACAGAAGGGAACTTTCTTCAATATTTATAACCTAGAGTAATCACGCTTATTGATGAGACTCTAGAAGTCAGGGATGAGGTAAAGGTATTTCATGTCACCGGTTCCATTCAACAATGCACTAGAGGTTCTAGACAATTCAACGAGACAAATAAAAACGCAAGAGATAAAAGAATTAGAAAGAAATATGAAGCATATTTATATACATATAAGAGCCTGGGAAATAATATTATTTCTGATAATGAACCAACATGAAATTCTAAAACCAAGTTGGTTCAGCGTTTTGGATACACAGCTCAGCAGAATCAAACACTCCTAATAATCAGAAAAGTAGTATAAAAACATACTTTTCACAATGACAAAAATAAAATAAAATAAAAACTGCTAAAGCAAACGAGGATTAGGATATAGAATATTTGAAAAACACAATCATGAAAACAAGTCTGATCATACGGACATGCCTCCAATGTAGAGTAGAGTTTTAAAAAATACATTCATACCAGATATACAAAGACTTGAAGAAACCGATACTGTGTATAAAGTTTTCCTGAGTCTGGACAAAGATGGAAATTTATCAACTCTTTTATTGCTCAATACAGCCTGGTTAACCAAAAGACCCCCTTCCCCCCCAAAAAAATTAAAGAAAGATAAGAAAAAAGAAAACCATGGTCCAAGTTTATTTTTAAACAGAGGGACTCAAAATATAAATTACAGTATTTAAAAAAGAAAACAAATAATGACTTGTAAACAAGTTGATTTTAACATAGGAGTGTTTTACCATTGGAAATTTATTAAGATTTATTTATGTTTAACAATCAAATAGAGGAAAATCATATCATTATTTCAGTACATGGAGAAATTTTTTGAGGTAAAATTTTGTATTAATTCAAGATAAAAAGGCTTAGCAAACTTGGGATAGATGGGAACATCCTCACCTTATTTGAAATGGAATTTTCCTGACCGCAGAGATGTTTGTCTGTTTGATTCAATGTTGCACTAAAAGTATATACAGCAATGCTTGGCATTGACTTCAAAACAGTAGTTTCCTCTGGGAAAGGTGGATAAGGGAGAATATGAGGTTATGCACCTGTTATATAAATTCTCTATTACCTGCATGCTTGAAACAGTAAATAAATAATTTCTTTAGCTTACAGTGTTTAGTGTAAGATGAAGGATTTATACTGCAGCGCCCCTGGGGGACTTGTGGCCACCTTTCCCCTGCTAATTTCTACTGATACCCATTTGATGTATTCCAGCAGCAATCCACTTTTCTGATCCTCTTTTTTTCTGGTAACTTCTCTGTTTCCTTCCTTTTCTCAGGAGCAAAGAGAGAAAAATTGTCCCTTTTTCTTATCAGAGCTTCTTACAATATTGGTTTTGGTGTCTGCCATCACCCCTAAACCAAGCAGCTTGTCGAAATATTTTTCCACAACAAGATAGTTTCTCTCTGAGAGGAACTCTGGCATTATATTTTAAGATGAAATTTCAGCTCTTTGCAGTTATTTCAGTAAATTATTGAGGGGAACTTGTTTTCTGCTGATATTTTTTCCTCCAAGAATTCTAATAGAGAAAAATCATTGTGTGCAAAGTAAAAAGCTACTGAATCATTCAATATGAATTCTCTTTCCCCACCATTTGCCTTAGTACTCAGCATGATAAAATAGCAAAACAAAATTTGAGAAAATAACAGTAAATTGTCATGTGAAATAATCATTATGCATTCTCAAAAATTAAGAAATTTTAAATATTTAAATGACAAAGATATGGAGTCCTTTTATATTTTGCTTTTCATGTACTCATCTATTTTTAACGTGTTTACACTTGGTAGTGCTAATTTTGGCTTGCTATCCAAAGCTGCTGCTTGGTTTTCCCCGATTTCAACTTACTTCTAATAACTGATGATGAGAGTGTATCATTTTGCCTCATTTTAGCGATAGTAATATGAGGTTAAAATTTATTTAAATCTAAATTCTAAGGAACTTGCCAAAAGAATATCTTGGGAAGAATATCATGGGATCATGATTTTGAATTTTTAAAGCTCAGTCCTTGTTTTCTTGGGCTAAATTTACTTTTAAATGTATGACATATTTTATATTATACTAAGAATATAATATATACATATTCACAGGTGGCCTAAAATATTTTAAAGTGTATGTTTGTTGGTACTCATAGTCATTGGGTATAGTGTCAACTTTCAGCATCAAATTAAAAATAAAAGACATATTAACTATACAGATGAGATCAAAATGTTAATGCACTTTTTAAAACTTGTATTTCATTTCCACAGGCTTTAATTTTCCATTTCTTTTTAGCCTTTCAAATTCCTGCAAAATTCCTCAGGAGGGCAGTATTACCATACGGAATACAGTTAGCTCCCACTGGCTGTGGTAGTGAAAAGCACTGGGTCTTAGAACAACTTAACCCACTTCAAATCTTAGAGTTCAGTGTGACTTTAACTTTTCTTTCTCTTTAAGAGAAAAAATGAACTTCTCTGTCTATCCCTTTTGAGGATTATAGAAGTGATCCCCAGTCACATTATACCCCACATTATACCCTCATTTCTGCCTTCCTTATTACTTCTTGACAAAACTCCCTGGAAAGCTGAGCTGCTGATATGAAATGTTACTTCTGCATGAGCATGTTTTTTCTCATTGCTTTAATAAGAGGTAAATAGAAATTTGAGTTAGCAGTGTAGAAATCAGCTAAACATAAAATCACATCCAAATTTAATTTTCTTCAACATAATTCTTTTCTCGTTAAATGCAAATTTAAGGCGGAAAACAAAACGTAACAAAACAAAAAACTTCAGAGGTCAAAGAATAAGAGATGTTTTCACGTTTTCACATGTCTGTAGGGAATACGTTATTTTAGGAGAGCGAAGCTGCTCAGAAAGCTGTCTGTGATGACTATAACCTTGATAATGAGTTCATTAAATAATTTATGTGATGCCATTCAGAATTCTAATTGAAAAGGAATGCTTTTTATTAAAAGTCAATTGAGACAATTACTTATATAAACAACGCCCCCGGGTCACTGCACTGTTTATTTGTATCAGTGTCATCTTTGTATTTTTGAATACAAGATACTTTGTATCTTGAATCTTTTAAATTTACTGTTTGAATGAAAAATCAAAAGCTACTTGGAGATTTTATGTTTCTAAATCACAATCAGAAATTAAATACTGCCTCTTAGATAAATAAAAGTTTTCCAGAAATCTTATCTTTCATTTTGATGTTGTATAACAGAAATGCAGCAACTATAACTTTTGACATTTGAAAATAGTTTGACAGGGAAAGAGAAGAAAGTAATGCATATAGAAAACAATTGAAAAAAGAGAAAATACCTTTATTAATTTCCCAAAAAAGTGCATTTTACCTAAGTCTATGCCACATCCATCTATAGCCACTTCTCAACTATTAGCAAACATGTTAATATTTACTTTAACACTGACTACTCTATCTGAAGCAAATCATTGCATATTGATGACAAAACAGGTAGTTTGTTTCCTTCAAAACAGGTAGTTTTTTTCTTCTTGTCTTCAGTAAATTACACAATTGTTTTGATTAATGGCTAACCCAGCGTGGAAATTTACTCTAAGATGGTGGTGAAAGTGGTCTCCAGGAGTATAGTAAGAGGTTCCCAGTAGAGTTCTCCTAACAGTGAAGTGATCCCACACAGTATGAAACATCTTCAGAAACTTCAGTTGTCTTAAGAAATCATGTCATTTTGCATTTTACTTCATATAAATCCACGTTTATTTTAATAGAAACAGAATATCCCAAATACTGTGTCATGTGTATTCCTCACTTCGGTATGTCTGATTCCACACTTAATGCCATATTTGAGAAGCAAATAAAATAACATGGAATTTGTAATTGGACACTGATTCAGATCTTAAGTTTATTGCTTTCTGATACTGGGCCTTGTATAACTTATTTAATTTCTCCAAACCTCAGTTATCCCCTGCAAAATGGAGTTAATATTGGACTAAATCATGTGAAGTTGCTATATATGCGAGTTAAAAATAGTGGAGTACTAAAATTTCCTGTGGTTCAAGCTAATAATAGCCTCACCTTCCCTATGCACATATAAACTAATGTGTGCAAAGCTCCCAATCGGTGTACTTGACTCACAGTAATTTTAATTATGAAAAGAAAATTGCTGAGGGCTCTATGCTTACAGTATCAATAAAAATACTCTTGATATTTCAGATGAAAATGCTGTCTATTATGATAATGTCAAGTCCATAGAATTAGAAGTCACAGTTACATTTTTATCACTTATTAGCTGTGAGAGTAAACATCAACATTTTTACTTCTTAAATAACTAGTTCTCATGTTTGATAAAATGATTAAATGAGACAATATACATAAGTATGTCATATGTATTTATTCATTTAAGAAAGAGTAAAATAGTACAAATGGTACTACGAAAAACAGCACAAACAAGTACTGTGTCAGGTGCTGTTCTAGATGTCCAGTAAACAGCAGTTAGTAAGACAGGGTGCATTTTCTCTTGAATGTAGGAGGACGCTAATAAAAAGCAAGTAGATATATTCAAAAGCATAATCGTTTTATATAGAAACATGATATAACAAAACAATAATCTTAGCATGCAGTAGGTGCTTAACATAGATTTTTTTTTCTTTTTTGAGACCGGTAAGGGGATTGCAACCCTTGGCTTGGTGTCGCCCACACCGTGCTCAGCCAGTGAGCGCACAGGCTGTCCCTATATAGGATCCGAACCCACGGCTGGAGCGCTGCTGCGTTCCCAGCGCCACACTCTCCCGAGTGAGCCACGGGATCGGCCCTAACATAGAATTTTAAAATTCAACTTTTCTTCCTTCATCTTATATCCATGCCATTTAATCATGACCCATCATTCCTTTTCTTTTGCAGTTTCATTGGGATATGTAAAAAGAGGGTCCAAATATTTGGACAACTTAAAAAATTCCTAGTTATTAGTTTCTCCGGATAACCAACATCTTGTGAGAAAGCTTCTCTCCTCTTTTCCTTCATTAATTCATTAGGATTTATACTTGTTTCTGGTTAAAAGGTGGTAGCACCATAAAATTTTAAGGCTACATGTGATCTGGGTTAAGACATGTGGTAATTGTTACCTAGCTATCTGAATTACATTTCCTTAAAGAATCAGCCATCCTAGGTGAAACAATTTTATTTCACCTTCTCTTTTTATAGTTGCGTCCCTTTGGAATCTTTTATCATTTTATTGCATTTGAAAGCACTTTCTTTTTTGGGGAAAAAAAAAAAAGAGAACTATTTGAACTTTACAAACAGATATAAATGGAAAGGAAGAAGAGGAAGGTCAGATTTTGGGACTGCTAACCTTGGCAGTGTCCTTTGACAGTAATCCCCAGGTAGCTGTAACTTCAGCAAGCTCACGTGAGCCTGAGATCACCCGGGGCCTAGCCTGCTTGGCAAATGGACAGAGGTCAGATTTTCACACAAATGAACAATTTCCCTGATAAAGTGAAACTGGTACTTAAGCACAAGCTCTAATGAGCAGCCCCCTGTCTTTAGCTCCCACTTAAAAGTATCCCCAAGGTTTCCAGTATGATTTCATTTGACCTTTAGCTAAAGACCATATTTTACTAGATCACCAATTTCCCCACATCCCTGGAGGGTTTGCCTATGTCAGCACTTATGAGAAACGCACGCTGCACACAGGCAGGTGCTCATTACCGCTCTTAAGAGCAACCTGCCCCTCTTCTCGCCCATTTCCCAGGATCTCCTATTTTTCCTTTGACAGGATGATAGGAGTTTTCAGACTGCTTCTTCAAATCCCCCAAAGAGCATGCTTTGGATTTATGTATTTTTGTCTGAGAGCAGAACATGATTATGGGCTATTAAACTGCTATTATTTTTTGGACAATCTAAAAGCTGTGTGGACTTTAAGGTTATAGTAGATACAGAGTATTTATATTCAAGGAGCCTCAAAGTCATTTATATAAACTTCCTTTTGTCCTATTTTATTTTATAATTAGGATTGTTAAACAGTTAATGTACATAATTGATCATATTGCTATTTCCTTTGGTTAGTAAGTGTCTTTAGTCATACAATATTGGTATTACTGAAAAACCACAAGTCGTTTTTGAATCAACTGATGTACAAATAATACCACAGAGATTATTAGGAACAAACACATTTTCCCCACTAATTATATAGTATAAAAATGAGAGAATATCTGTTCTGCTTCCAAGAGGGAAAAGCTTGAATGGGACACCTTCATCTTTTCTACACTTTCTCACTCTCTCCTGCCAAGGGAATTGCAGTGAGTTATTAGCTCAGTGTCCTGTGGGTACTGAGCAGAGGATGTGACCTGCTTTTCTTGTCACATGATAACCATAATGGAATGAGCTTTGTCCCTGTGAGGGTGAGACCTACAGTTTGGGAGAGTAAATTAATTCTGGAATGAAAGTTTAGAAAGCACGTAGTAGCTGAACTTGGAAACTATATGCACTAGTCCAATTTTTATCAGTAAAAAGCTATATCTTGATTTTTATTGGTCTCACTCATGTGTATATCTTTCAATTAGTTGTAAATGTCAAAGAAGAAGTTAATGTGGTATTTACTAAAACCCTAAAGCCACATATTTATAAATAAATCTTTTAATCTGTGAAATGGTACATGTTATCACAATTACTATTATTTACTTTTATTCACTTTAATGATTAAAACTTGAACCACCTTACTTGTGTGGGATGGAAAAAATTTGAAAGCAAAATCGAAACTAAATTTAAATGCCCTTAGATACACTTTTATTCTTCGTTGCCTTTAATCTCCCCACTATTCCTAAGTATCTAATTCATTCTATTGAATAAAATTGGAAACAAGTAACAGTTTAATCAGAATTTAGATTGGCTATTTATTTTAGATCTGGCAATATATAAGTGATACATTTTATAGTTAGATGTTTGAGACAGATAAAGAGAAATGAATATAGTGCACATTTTGTGACCTTTCAGATGTATCCATGTATGCAGCCTGAGCTACAGATATGATAGGTAAGTTTTCTAAGGATACATAGACAGTAAGTTTGAGTTCAGATTCATGTCCTGATTGTCTCCAGAACCCATGGTGTTGACTCCTGTGCTTTCCTGCCCTCAGAAGAAACGTATGGCTTGTATCTCATAGGAAAATTTACTCTAATCTCATACTAGTTTGGTAGAAAAAGATGACTGCCGTACCTCACTCCCAGCTTCAGAATGATTGTATCTCATTAAAATTACGAATTTTGGCAGTTTGAGTTTTATAGATTAGTCTATTACAATATTCACTAAAATGTAGTTCCATCACTTATGAACTATTAATATGTATTTCCCCCATGTAATCTTTCCAACCGCACAACTAATGAACTTCTGTCATTGGCAATGGAAAAGTATCTGACAATTTGGATGCAACCCTTGAAGAGTTAAGATGGACAGTTTCATCACAATAAAGCAAAAATTAAATTAATATATAATACTGAGGAAAGAAAGAAGAAATTATGCATAGCTCATATGTCTAGAAAGAGCTTAATATTGAGTCTAGACTCTCAATTCTAGGCCACAGCTACATTTGTCTTAGGTCTACCCAGGTTTTCTCATCTACACTGACAGCAGAAACATATACCCAAATAATTTTCCACTTTGTTCATTCTGTGAAAAAAACTATTGACGAAAGTCTTCCCATTAAGAATAAATATTCCTTTAACAAATATGTGGTTTCCATGGCAGCAGGTCATAATTTGGCATTCGAATTCTTCTGTGGAGTTTGCTTAGTTACCTTCCCTGCTGTGTGAGTTGGGGGCACACACACATGCACACAAATCAATAAATAATTGGATCTTGGGGAAACAAGTTCACACATGATAAGCAACATAAAAATGTACAAAGTTCTATTAAAAGAAGCATGAATATTATACAAAAGGAGTCCAGAGATAGAAATGATTGATTCTGTTTGGGGATATTAGTAGGGTGAACAAATTTTCTGGCTTGTCTGTGACTGAGATATTTCTCTGGATGTTGGACTTTCAGTGTTAAAATCAAGACTGTGCTGGGAAAAGTGGGGAAGTTGGTCAATTTAAAATGTAAAGTTACTCAGTGAGAAGATATATTTGGGGGACAGATGTTTAATGCTAATAATATAACAGTCATTAGCCTTATTATGTATAGAGTATTGTTCTAAGGCAATTTATGTGGCTGCCCCATAAGGGCTGTTATTATCCTCTTCATGCAGTTGAAGAAACGGAGGCATATAAAAGCTTGTCACGGAATATAAATGTGTGAATCAGGACAGAATAAGATATTTGGGAATAGTGGGGATTTAGGACACTGAGGAGTAAAAGCATGCCTAAAGGCATTCATATTTAGTTTTGCTTACATTTTTGGACAAACAAGTAACATCTTCAGACTGTATCTGCTCAACCGCTACCAGTTTCAAGGTTCTCAGAGATTAACAGAATACGCTAAACAGTGAACATAGAGAAGAGCATTATTTTTGCCAAGGAACAATTTAAAAGACACAGGTGTTGAAATCTTCAGTATGGCAGGAATATAGTTTCTGTGAGAGGGAAAAACAGATATGGACATTGTCAGTAAAATAGATTAGGGCCAGATTATGAAGTATTTGCTATTTTTATTCTGAGCAGTGATTATTTGTCAGAGGTTTTTAAATAGGAGTGTGACACTATTATACCTGTGTTTTTGAAGATGAGTTTGGTGCAGTATTGACAATAATTTGAAGAGAAGAAAGGAAGAGAAAGAGCAGTTGAGGGGTTATGTCTATTCTCTCCTAAAAAATCATAATGACCTTAAGGAAGTCAGTGACAGTGGGGTTGCAGAGAATGGAGTCAAAGGCATACAAGAGATAGGACTGAGTACTCTTGATACATGACAGAGTGTGCTAGTCAGGGAGAAGCAAAATATGAGGATGATTAGCAGCTTTCTTGCATGAATGAATGAATGAAGGTGATTCATTATGAGTGATTTGAAAATGCAGAAAGTGGAGCAGAATTGACCTGGAGAGACTCAGGGAATACAGTCATATTTAGATTAAATATACATGTGACTCATTGCTCTGCAATGAAACACTAAATTGGAAAGGTGCTTTTATCATTCTTAATATTATATCGTAGCCCCTAAGGTGAGCATTTTGGTAGAAATGCTACACACTTGGTAGAATGAGCCTGGCTTTGAAACAAATCCAGGTACAGAAGCTGACAAATGGCAGAGTGGAACCCTGCTAAATAGGTTAATGGCCCTGAAAGCCATTTTACCCAACATGAGAAAAATGTGGGGACAGCATCAATGAACCAGCAACCTTTACTTCTAACTTCAGAACAAGACACATTTCACAGCCCGAAGGGATGCTACTTAGGGAATATTTCATCAGATTAATTCATCAACATTAATTATTATTTATCACATTTCCACAGTGTAGCACATTTTATTATCTAATTTGCTGGAAAGGAACAGACACAATTCCTTTCACCAAGGAGGTTATATTGCAAAAGAGAAATTTCAGAAACCATTATTAATTAATTACCTGTGACTTTTCAGTGATAATTCATTGATTAGAGCCTAGTGAAGTTGTAGTCACTCTCCCAATACACACACACACACACACACACACACACACACACACACACACACACACACACACACACACACACACACACACACACACACACACACACACTTACTTGTACTCACTTTCCAGGTCAAAATATCAGGAAAAGTTCCACAGAGCAAGTGAGTGAAAACAATTCAGTTCAACAAACATTCATCATACACCGATTGTATGCAAAGCTTTGTCCTAGATACTCATGAGAAGTAAAAATGAATACTATATCTTTGTTTTGCCTTCAAAAAAGTATGTAATAATGTATAATGGTGGACGTTTTACATGACACTTTTTTATGTATCATGTCAGTTGTTTTTCACAAACAACCTGTGGAATACATAGGAGAGATGTTTTCCCACATTTTACAGAAGATGGAGTTGTATCTTGTAGATGAGGGAACATCATGTTTTTACCCATTGTGATAAACAAAAGTTATTAGTTAGTTAAATGAATCAGCATCAGAAATGGTGTATAAAAAAACAGGAAAAGTTTAAATGGAGAAGAGTTCATGATCTGGACTGAAAGGTGCAGATTACTATCAGGAAACACAGAATTGTTGTCAGACTCCTCATTTCCTTGACCTCTACAAAGGTCTCTAACCAACCCCCAAACTCTTTTCTACTAAACTGGAATTGGCTTTACAACCTGTCTCTACACAGCCCTCCAAGCAGCAGCCTTTACAACCTATTGCAAGTGGTATTTCACCTGAAATCTATTTGTCACCCATAGTTAGAAGACAATTGAAAAGAAAAGACACACCAATAAAGGAAGTATAGGTAAAATGTAGAAAGAAAAAATTCAGAATAATTTTTTTTTTCTGGAATTGTGTGTAGAAGGATCATGTGGTACAAGCAGCAAGGGAATAATTACAACAGCAGAATGTTATTTATGAGATAGCAGATTTAGAGAGTAAAATTAGAACTCTAAGAAGAGTTCTAGAGTAAAGCTGATGAATACTCATCGGATACGGGTGATGAGACCGTTGTCCTTTGCAACAGTCATTTTTTGCTCCCCTCTATTCCTCTTTCACCCCATTCAGAGAGAGACAAAAATTCTATGTTTGGAGAAATTTAATGGAAGATAGCCCTGGGCTCTTAAACACCAAGTACTCAAATACCTATTATCTCTTCTGCAGAGTAGAGGCAGCTGGATGTGAGCCCAATTTCTTCCTATTCCTGTTGTCCCAGGCAGAAAATGGAAGAAGCCTTCTCTGAAGAAACAGACTAGCTCTGAAAAAAAAAAAAAATTCTCCACAATCTGCCTTGGAGAAGTAGCCCTGTGAAATTTTGCTCTCCGTCTGCTGATTCCAAATCCAGTGGTGGGGCATGTTCCTTCCTTATGCACTCCTCCAATCAATCTTTTAGTCCCCCACTCTTAAATATGAACACAAAAACAAGGTTCACAAGGCATTTCATGAATGTAGCAACAATAAAAGAGAGATTGCAATACAAAAAATTGAAAAAAAATGTTGAGGAGATATAGGTAAAATAGAAGAATTTCCAAGAAAAATTTCCTCTAACTGAGACCATCTGAAAAATAAGACAAATGCCTTCCCTGAGCAAGAGCAGGGCAATATTGGGCAAGAAACAATCAGAGAAAAAGATTAAAAATAAATAAATAAAACAAAAAAACTTTGTAAATAAGAATGTGAAAGCAGAAATGCAGCATTCAGTAGAAAGCAGAAAGGATAATTTCAAAAATAACTTCCAGAAAGCAGGATAAAAAGACTGAAAGAGAGAGAGAGAGAGAGAATGAGAGAGAGAGAGATTCACATACACACACACTTGGGAGGGAGGGAGAGACTGAGAAACAGATACAGAGAAAAAGAGACAGAGAGAGAAAGAGCAGGGAGAGAGGGAGAGGGTGTATTAGTCTGTTTCTGTTGCTTATAAAACGATTACATGGAACAGGATGATTTATAAGAAAATAAAATTTATTGCATACAATTTTGGAGGCTGGGAAGTCCAAAGTCCAGGGAACACATTTGGTGAGGGTCTTGGTTGTGGAGTATACTTACATTCATAAAGCAAATATATTTCACAGAGCCTAGGCCCCTGTAGCTTCAGGTTTAGCCTAACCTTTTGAAATTACATATATAAACGTTAACCTTGCAAAAGACAGGAAAATTTCCTCAGGATAGGGTCTCTGATGTGGATGGAGAGTTCGGCACAGCAAGGTTGCTGGCTCAAGGACAGACAAGTTACTTGATTGATAGGTAAAAAACTAGGGAAATTGCTGTAGGGAAAAACAGTGTTTGCTAAGATCAAGCTTTTATGGGTGGATCGACCTAACCTTTTGCAAACTGCATTATGGAATGTCACTTTGCTTGTTTCACTGAATGTTACCAGCCTCTACTGTTAAACTATAATTGGCCATAACCCCACCTATGTTCTTTTCCTGTAACTTCCTGGTCTGGAGAATAAGTGCAGGGTGAGAACCCCAATTTGTGGCTAATTTCCAAAAGAAGGAATGCCTCTCTCGAGGGTTCTGGGAAATTAACCCCTTCGGGGTCTCTCACTCCTCGGAAGAAATGGGCTTTGAGTTATCCTTTTGCAGCTCCATTACCCAGGGAAAGAGAGGTGACAAATCTGTGTGAGGCAAAGCAACACTTGGTGGTAGTGACAGTGACCCAGGGGTCTCCCAGGGCAGAAAATGGCAGTGCAGAGAGAGAGACAGAGAGAGACACTCATGTGCTCTCTTTTTAAAGCCCTCAGAACCCTGCCCCTGATTGCCATTATTAATCCATTCACTATGCCGTAGTCCTACAATCTAATCACCTCTTCAAGGCCCCCTTTTCAATTGCTATAATGGGATTTCCCACCCTCTTAACACTGTCACAGTGGTGACCAAGCCTCCAATGCATTAAACTCTGGGGGGACACAATTCAATCCACTTCTGCTTGGCCCTCCCAAAACTCTTGTCCTTTTCACATACAAATACATTCATTTCATCCCCAAAGTCTTAACTTGTTTCAACTCAAGAGTCCAAAGTTCAAAGTTCCATCTGTGAAATCAAAACAAGTTATCTACTTCCAAGATACAGTGGTGGGACAAGTATAGGGTGCATATTCCATTTGAAAAAGGAGAAATAGGCCAAAAGAAGTTGTAACAGGTCCTAAAGAAGTCTGAAACCCAGCAGAGCAGGCATTACAGCTCAAAGCTGGCAAATCACATACCTTGACTCCATGTTCAATGTCCTCTCCATGCTGGTGCAGGGGTTAGGTCCCCAAGTCCTCAGGTAGCTCCTCTCCTATGGCTGTCCTGGTCTCAGGTGATGCTTTAGCTCTCACAGTCTGGCATTGCACACTGGTAGCTCTAAAAGTCTGGGGTCTCCATGGTGGTCCTGCTGTCATTACTTCACCAGACATGGCTTTGGTGGGGTTTTTCTGCTCTGACTACCCATTTCCTCTTGTCACCACACTAGCAAAGACTTTCTGTGATGACTCTGCCCCTGGGACAGATCTCTTCCTGGGTCCCCAGGCTTTTCTGTACATCCTCTGAAATTAGGGTAGAGGTTCCCAAGCCTGCACATTCTGTGAGCTTGCAGACTTAACACCATGTGAACGCTGCTGCCAAGGCTTCCAGCTTGTATCTTTCAAAGCTGTGGGTCCAGCTTTACCTGGGGTCAGTTAAGCCATGGCTGGAGCAGCCAAAGCAGCTGGGGTGCTGGTGCAGTGACCAGTATCCGAGGTGGTCCTGAGCAGCAAGCCCATGGAGGACTCCTCAGGCCTGTTCCCTAAGACCATTCTGTTGCTGTAGGCCTCTGGGCCTGTAATGGAAGGGTTGGCCCCAGCGGCTTCTGCAATGCCTTCAGGGCCCTTTCCCCCTTCTCTTGATAATCCCTTTCTTTTGTACTAATCTTCGGAGCACCATTGTATTTTTCTTCTGAAAATGCTCTCTTCTTCGGTACCACAGGGCCAGGATCCAAGTTTTCAAAATCTTTATGCTTTGCTTCCCTTTTAAATTTTGGCTTTACACCATGCCTTTGCTGCCATAACTCAGCATAGGCTGTTAGAAGTAGCCATGCAGCTTCCCGAATGGTTTGCTCCTTAGAAAATTCTTTGCCAAATACCCTGTTTCAGCATCATTAAGTTCCACATTCCATAATATTTTGGGGTATGAACAAAATGTAACCAAGTTCCTTTCTGGTTCATAGTAAGGGTGATCTTTGCCCCAGTTTCCAATAAGTCCTGTCTCATTTACATCTGAGATCAGAATGGCCTTTACTGTCTGTATTTCTATCAGCATTTTGCTCACTACTACTTAACTAATCTCTAAGAAGTTACAAACTTTTCCTGGTTTTCTTGTCTCCTAAACTCCCACCAGCAGCTAGGCTGTTTCTAGCCTGCTCCTTTAAATTCTTCCAGCCTCTCCTCAACACTCAGTTCCAAAGCCACTTCCACATTTTAAAGTATTTGTTATAAGCAATACTCCACTTCTGAGGGAGGGAGGTGAGAATATAAGATCAAGGGTTCACTTGTGATATTAAAAACTTCAGAAAAAGATAATAGAAAAAAAGGAAGAAAAAAATTATCCAGGAATTAAAATAATGAAAAAAATCAATAAAAAAGAAACATGAGACTCTGCTTTTCTTATTTATTTTGTTATTTGTTTTTAAAGAGATTTTTTTCCAGCTTATTTACATATGACTGACACAAAAACATTGTATATATTTAAGGTGTACAACTTGATGATTTGATACACATATACATTGTGATATGATCACCACAATCAGGCTAATTAAAATATCCATTGCATCACATAGTTAACCCTCTTTTTTTTGTGGTGAGAACACAAAATCTACTCTCTTAGCAAACTTAACGTATACACTATATTATTATTAACTATAGTAAGCATGTTGTACATTAAATCTTCAGAACTTATTCATCACATAACTGAAAGTTTGTACCCTTTAACCAAGTTTTTCCCATTTCCTCCACCCCCAGCCCCTGGAGCAAACCATTCTACTCTCTTTTTTTATGTGTTTGACTGTTATTAGATTCCAAATATAAAAGTTTTTTGCCTTCGAGTTGTGTGAATTCCTTATATATTTGGAATATAATTACTTATTAGATATATGGTCTGCAAATATTTTCTCCCATTACATAAGTTGCCTTTTTATTTTGCTGATTATTACTTTTGCTGTGCAGAAACTTTTTAATTTGATGTAGTCCCACTTGTTTATTTTTGTTTGTGTTGCCTGTGCTTTCGATGTTATATTTAAAAAATCATTGCCATGACCAGTGTCAAAGAGGTTTTTCCCATTGCCTTCCAACGTCAAGGAGGTTTTTGCTTCTTGGATTTTTATGACTTCAAGTCCTTAAGTTTAAGTCTTTAAAACATTTTGAGTTGATTTTTATGTAGTGTAAGATAAGGGTCCAATTTTATTCTTTTCTATATGGATATCTAGTTTTCCAAAACTATCTGCTGAAGAGTCTATCCAGTTCTTTTTGTGTCATTGTGTATTCTTGGCAATTTTGCCAAAGATTAGGTGACTATATATGCATGGATTTATTTCTGGGCTCTTTTTTGGTTGGCATTTACATGCAAAAAAATTTTTTTTTATTTTACATCCCTTTATATTTGTGTTCTTAAACCTAAAGTCAGTCACTTGGTCTCTTGTAGACAACACATTGCTAATTTGTTTTTTCTTCATTTATTCAGCCATTCTATGTCTTTCGATTGGAGAATTTAGTTCATTTACATTTGAAGTAATTATTGATAAGTAAGCACTTAATATTGCCGTTTGTTTTCTGATCTTTTGTAGTTCTTTTGCTTTTTATTTCTTTCTCTTTTGCTGTCTTTCTTGTGATTTTATGATTTCCTATTATAATATGCTTTGAATTTTTACATTTTATCTTTTGTGTATCTAGTATAGGCTTTTTTTTTGTTGTTCTTACCATAGGCTTACACAAAACTTCTTATAATTGTAATAGTCTAAATAGTCTATTTTAAGCTAATAACTTTGATGGCATACAAAAATTCCACACTTTTATTGCTCCCCCCATTTAAAGTTTCTGATGTCACAATTTTTTTCTTTTTTATTGTATGTTCATTAAAAAAAACTGTAGTTTTAGTTTTTATAACAAGTTTACCTTATAACCTTTACACTAGATTTAAAAGTGATTTAAATACCATTATTACAATATTAGGGTGTTCTGAATTTGACTATATATTTACCTTTACCAGTGAGTTTTACATATTCATATGTTTTCATTTTACTAATTAGTATCCTTCCATTTCAGATTGAAGAGCTCTCTGTAGTAATTCCTGTGAGGCAGGTCTAGTGGTGATGAACTACTCTGCTTTTGTTTGTATAGGTAGTCTTTATCTCCTATTTATTTCAAAAGGACAGCTTTGCCAGGCAAAATATTCTTTATTAGCAGGATTTTTTCTTTCAGTTCATTGAATATATGATTCTACTCTGTCCTGGCCTCCAAGGATGCTGTTGGGAAATCCACTGATAGTCTAATGGAGGTTCCTTTGTGTTTGTTGAGTCTGTTTTTTGCTGCTTTGAAATTTTTTTTGTCTTTAATTTTTGACAATTTGATTTAATGTGTCTCAGTGAAGTCCTCTTTGGGTATAACCTGTCTGGGGACATTTACACCTCATGCACTTGGAAGTCCATCTCTCTCCCCAGGTTTGAGTAGGTCTCAGCCATTATTTCCTTAAATAAGCTTTCTGCCTCTTTCTTTCTCTCTCCTCCTTCTGTTACTTCTGTAATCCATATATTATGGCTCTTGATGGTGTCACATAAATTCTGTAAAATATCTTATTTCTTTTCATTCTTTTTTTCTCTTCTCTGAATAATTTAAATTAACAAGTCTTCAAGTTCACAGATTCTTTCTTTCTCTTGTCCAAGTCTGCTGTCAAAACTCTCTTGAGTTTTTTTATTTTATTTGTTGTATTCTTTATGAATATAATGTATTGTTCATGTATTACATTCATGATTTCATTGGGGTGTCTATATGTGCTCTTTTGTAGCTCACTGAGCTTTTAAAAAACAGTTGTTTTAAATTCTTTGCTAGGCAATTTGTAGATTTCCATTTCTTTGTGGTCAGTTACTGGAAAATTATTGTATCTCACTGGTGGTGTTGTGTTTCCTTGTTTTTTTATGTCCCTGAAATCTTGCATTGCTGTTTTTGCATTTAAACGAACAGACACTTCCTGCAGTCTTTTTGACAGGCTTCAGAAGAGAAACATCTTCACCAGCCAGCAGGGCTAGCAATTCTGAGGTTCTCTCAGACCTTTTTAAGGATGTGCTCACTCCAACCTTCTTATTCCCTCTTGGGGAAAATTTTAAAAATTGTATATCTTTTTCCATTCTGCTAAGCCAGATCAGATAACAAGTCTTCCATTTGTTTTCTGTAAAGTGGTATTCTAAAATGCTCAAGTTTGTGTGCCTTCTCACGACCTTGCAGAGTCAAGTTGGCTGACTCTATGTGCTGATGAGCCATCTGCTAGGCGATGTGTGTGGGAAGCTAGACACTGCAGGGAGGAGACGGTGAGGCACATAGAGTGAAAAGGGCACCTCCGGCCCAATTTAGGAGGAAGAGTTCACAGGCAAAGCGTTCCAAATGGCTCAGGGGTGAGCCTCTTGATGGTGTCTGCAGTGTATTAAGTAGGATACATGAACCTCTGTTGAGTTACAAGTCCTTATCACTATGTGTCTCCAACTCTCTTCCTTGCTCCCAACCTTTCTTAGCCATTCAGCTGTGCTGATTCTCTCAGTATTCTGGATTGTGTAAGAAAGAATTGAGCCTCTTGAACAGCATCCCACAGCCTCTCCTAGCCATTCAGCTGTGTTGACCTCCTCAGTATTCTGTACTGTGTAAGAAGAGGCGAGCCTCTTGGTCGCATATAGCTGGGGAAGCTGGGCAATCACTCACTATGCTCTCACTTTCTTATGTGGGAAGAATCATGGGTTGAGGGAGCTCTTGACACTGAGCTGTGATGCCTTGGTGGGGGGGTAAAGTGAAACTTTTCCTTATCCTCTTCAATGTGTCTATTCTTGCATTTTTTGCTCCAATGGTATGCTGGAACTTCTCTACTGGGCACCCGGACTCGCTTGAAGGTGCTCTTATCTGTGGGTGGTGGTCAAATCATTGCACCGTGGAAAAATGATGGAAGAATATTCCTATTCTGCCATGTTGCTGACATGACTCTCTAAGACTTTAGTTTTAAATGGCTCTTTAAGAAAAAGTTTGATTAGAAAAAATCTGGGTTAGAAAATACTATACTAATGTGGAAAATCATAATTATTTAGATCATAAGGGATTATAGTGGACATGTAAAAGTTTAAAAAAAGGTAAAATTAATTTATATAAAAAAGAATAAAAATGGCATAAGTATTTTTTACAATAACACTTACATGCTAAAAGATAACGAAACAAAGTTTTTAAAATTCTTAATATCAATCTAGAATAGTGGAGTCAGCCAGCCAAAGACTCAAGGCTGAGATTAGACTAAAGATGCAGACATTCAAGGACTTAGATATGTTCTCTTCCTTTACTTAGGTGACTATGTATAGGGACAATGCATCTAAGTAAAGATTTAAACAAAGGGAGAAAAAAAAAGGAACTAAGAAAAAGCAAGCAGGCAGTTCAACACAAGAGAACCAGGTAGGGAAATCTCAGAAATATAAACATTCAGCATGTGTTGAGAACAATTTATCCAGATTGAAATAGGAGGAAAGGAAAAATAATAACTATCTAATGAGCTTAAATTTTCAGGAAAAACCAATTTGATAGGTGTATGCTGGATCTGATAGGGCAGCTGGAGAATTTAGGGATAGGTTTATAGAAAATGAAGCAAGTGAAAAATGAGGCAGTTATTAACTCCAGAAAATTAAGTTGTATAAGAAAGGAAGTCACAGATACTGTTAACTATATTTTATAAGAAAGATATTCTCCTAGTTGCAAATCAAGAACAGACTACATTTTAGAGTGTTAATTCAGAATTTTTTTCTTGCACCCCTTGAAGTTTAAATACATTTGTTAAATAATTCAAATATCTGTTGATTATGTTTATTTATAAAATATTTCTGTGATGATTTCAAAATAATTATAAAATGAAAGCAATGTTCTTAAGTATCTAGCAAATCAAATTAAGATCAGAGTTCATTGTTAGTAATTATGAAAGAGGAAAAGGCTCTAAGGGACGTGAAATTAATTTTTTTTTTTTTTTTTAGAAATATGGTTACTTAACTAAATGGTCAGACAAAAATCTTATGATGTAACTTGCTATAATGTTTTGGATAAACTATAGCTGAAGAAAGTTTACTTAATTCTACTACATTTCAGAATGTGGTTAACACTGATATTCTATAACTCATTTAATACCTCCACAAGAATCCTGTGCACAGACACACCAATATTAAAATAACTACTCACTTATTGTTTGATAGATATAAATTTGTAATCTACATAATATGCCCCAGTTTAACATAGAAATATATTATGTAGCTGTTAATGTACATAACATATTCCCACTAAATACATAATTCTAAGGTATTTCACAGCTTCACTTACATCCTGGCCCATCATCAAGTATTCCCTGACATATGAATATCATGGTTTAAAAAGAGTAACATTAAAAAATAATGTTATACTTAGGTCATAAGTCTTGGTGAGTTAGACATAGTGTGAGTCCTCAAAAAGCTAACAATATAGTGACACAGACAGGAAAGTTCATTTGAAATTGTTCACATTGAAATTGTTATGGAAAAGGAAATTAAAATAAACATTTATTAGTCTAGAAATATAGGATGGATACCTAATGCAGTTTTGTGATTGGAGGCTAACATTAAGCTGTGGCTTCTGGAGAAAGTGATATTTAAGATGGGACTTGAAAGATGAATAAAAATTACCCAGGTTTGGTGGAAGAGCATGTACAGAAGCATGTTGTCAATACGTACCTCAATAAGCTTTGAACTTATAGAGACTGCAGTGATGATGATGATGATGATGATAGTGACGTTGATGTTGGTGGTGATTAGGATGACCTAGGTTAGTGACAGAGTTGCGGGACAAGTAGAAGCCAAATAGTGGTGGCTTTGAAGAGAGACTTCCTAGTTACTTTAGCTTCTGTCTAGGGACTAGTAGAGACACTAAAGGATTATAATATGTGAGAGACTTGGAAAGTTTTTCATTCTAGAAATAGCATTCTGTTCATGTGGGGAATGATTTTCTGAGGAAGGATTAGAGTCAGG
This sequence comes from Cynocephalus volans, assembly GCF_027409185.1. Taxonomy (NCBI): domain Eukaryota; kingdom Metazoa; phylum Chordata; class Mammalia; order Dermoptera; family Cynocephalidae; genus Cynocephalus; species Cynocephalus volans. Next base: position 94,402,708 of record NC_084471.1, read on the forward strand.
AAGACCAGCTAATAGTTGTTACAATTACTCAAATGAGAAATTATGAGGACCTGGATTAAAACAGTGATTGTGGTTACGTGAAAAAGATAGATTTAACAGATCTTAAGAAGGTTGATATATAGAACCAGGACTGATTGGGAACAGGAAAGTAAGGAGTCAAAGGTGGGTTCCACATTTGTAGCTTAAGGGATGACTGGAGGTGACGGTATTAACAGAAATAAAAAATAAAGTGAAAGGGGCGGAAAAATAGTGACTTCACTTTCCCATTTTCAAATGGATTAAGACACAGACATGGGATCTTGGTGCCAACAATTTCTGGCAATGGATTTTAATTCTAGAGCTGAAGGCATAAGCAACCGATAGTGGAACCCCACTGTCTTTCCCTCTCTGTCTCTCTTCCCTATCTCCAGTAGATGTAGTATTACTACTATTGGTTAGTAGTAGCAATAGCAGCAGCAGCAGGAATATTAATAGTAATAGTAGTAGTCGTAGTAGTGGTAGAAACTGCAAGATCAATTTCCTAGTGCAAATGTGTTCCCTGCTGTTTAGTGCTTGGTTTCGTTGTAAGAGTTTCCTTCAATGAAATCATTGTTCACCACAGTTTTGGTAACTATTCCTAGCTGTTTAATCTCAATCCAGGTTCTCTGGCTCTTTCAGAAATTTTATTGAACGTTTAAGTGATCTAGAGTCAGCTTCTGCTCCTTGCAACTAATAATTCTTGCTCAAACTAAGATGAATTTAGGTGACTGTAGGACATACAATTAGAAATATCACTTAAAAAGTATAAGCTCATGGGTCATGATTTCAGAATTTAATTCTGAGCTAGATTTATAGATTTGGCAGTGATTGGTATTTGGCTGGAAGTTAAAACTATTCAAATTATAAAGTCCCTCAGGTGGCAGCTTTGAATCCCAAACACAGGTGAAGGATTGTCTTCAGACAAGGTATGGATAACTTATTCTCTAAGACAAGAAAAGGAAAAACAAACAAACTAGAAGCAATGGCATAATTGAGAACCTGCACTCTCATAGAACCCTTAATAACTGTGATTGATTTTCTTTCCTCAAATTCTTGAAGCTTTATGATGACAACAAAGCTGTCTCCTACAACCTGGAATTTCAGCACAGTTTCATTTTAACCCAAACTTAAAATTTGCTCTTCTGAGTATCTAGTTAATGTCAAAGTTAAATTCTGCAAGAGCTAGGTCTTTATGATAAATAGAATACCCGATGTTTCAGAGATCCTAACAGCTTTTATGATCACAGATCTCTCCTGTGCTTTACACCTGACCTAAGTAGTATAGTAACACTGGCAGGACTAAATAAAACAGAAAAGCATCGAGTTTCAAGGAATTGCAAGAATTAGAGGAACTCAGAATTGTAAAACACACTTTTTAACAGTAATACCCATGAATAGATTGTATTTAACAAAAATAGGAAAATTTTAAGATATTGAAATAAGTATGGATTATTAAACAATGAATTGCAATAATCATTTTTCTATATTCTTATTTTCTCATCAAATATCCTCAGTCTTTACTACTTGTCTTTAAGAACAAACATTGATTTATCTTTAATAATTAAGACCTGTGTATTGTGAGGTCTCTATCTACTCTTGCCTTAATAACAATTTGTTATGCACAACAAAAGGAACCTAACACTTGAAATGAATATAAAAACATACTATTACCAATTATTTTGACCTCATGGCTCTTTTCATGTATTTTCTTTATTGCTTTTATAGATTGTATTTTTGTTATCTGTTTTCATGTCTCTCTGCTCTTTAGATTTAAGATCCCCCCAAAGGGCAGGGAATATGCCTTAATGATTTCTGTAAATCCAGAAGCTAATGTAGCATCTGACATGTCATAGACTTTCAATACATATTTGCTGAAGGAGAGATTGAAGAAATCATAAACCAGTCAGAGAGAAATTTTGCTTATAAGGACTGTAAGGGAGGTGCAATCTATTAGTAAAAGTATTTCATGTATGGAATTCATTTTTAATAACATGTTTATTAGGCACCTAATAAAATGTCAGATATTTTGAACACAAAAAAAGTGACAAACGTATTTTTTTAAGTTGTATAATAGAGGAAGGAATGTTTGAGAGCTTGTCAGAAAAATTCAAGCTCCACCTTCACAGTCCACTTAGAAAACAGCGGATTTCTTAGCATAATAAAAACATTTTAGTTCATGCTTGGGAGAATGGAATGAGAAGAAAGAAAAGAAACACATTCTGACAAGATTTCACTAAATCAATGATTTTTGAGCAATTTGAGATATCTTAGTCCTTGGAAGCATAAGTCATAAGAAGTAAGGCAAATAACATCTGTTTTGCATAGTATTCACCTTCTTTGTGAATGTTAATTCAGAGTAAACCATGATTCCTTTTTGAGAAGTAAGGATAATCTTTTTTAGAACTTTTACTGATTCCATGTGTTGTTGTGAGGCTCCATAAAAATATAAGGATTTGGGTAAGGATACTTTGAAAATAATATCCGTGTATAGGGTTTATTTGAAATTAACAGATGATACTAGACTGAATAGATGAAAATGCTAATATGATGATGCTTGTATCCTGCTGGTTAATGATTGATTCTGACAATATTATAATTAATTTTTTGCCATCTATTTTGTTAGAGTTTCTAAAGCCAAGGGCATAATTTACACAATTAAATAAAACCTTGAGATTTTTAATCAAGAAAGCAAAACACTTGAAAAAATATGGATCAGACCCTGTGAAAAAATCAAGTTGCTCATCATATAGCCACTTCATTCCTAATACTTAGTATCCCAGCTCTGAATTTCAATTAATGGTACTCTTCAAAAGGCTCCTGCTTTGATAATTAGTTTGGACCTGCATCAAATTCATTTTAGTGAGAAATCAGCTTTCAAAGATAAAAGCATGCATCAATTTAGAGGTCTGCTTTGAACTTTTAAAAAATTTGTCTTTTATTTTGAAAAATTTTAGATGCTCGGAAAAGTTGAATAGCAGTAAAATGAACACTTGAATAGTCATTACCAAAATTTATCAGTTACTAACATTCTATCCACCTGCTTCATCTTTTCTTTCTCTCTCCATATGAATGCTACAGACATCAAGACACTTTGTTCATAATTGCTTCAGTATCTATATTCCAAAGAAAGACCTTTTTTTACCCAACCACGTAAATCACACACGAGAAAATCAACATTAATTCAAAAGCATGATGCAACATATAGAATTTCCTGTTGTAGCAAAAATGTCTTCTATAGATTTTTTTACTCCAATTAAGATTTGGTCAAGATTCATCAGTTATCTTTGGTTATGCCTCTTCAGTTTCTCACAATTTATAAAAGTCCTAAAATTTTCTGCTATTCTCCCTGTCTGATTCTTTGAAGAGTCCACACCTTTGGTCTTACAGAACATCTCACATTTTGTATTAATAAGTATGTTCTATCGCTTCTCGGCCTTTTGGCTAAGATCAAGTGTAATAAGTATGTTCTTTGTGATTTGATTTTGGTCAAATATCTCTGGCAAGACCACCATGTGGATGATGCTAGGTACCTCTCACTGTATTGCTTGTCAAGACACACTTGTCACTATTGGCAATTCCAAGAATAAACCAGGATCTGTTAATTGTGCAGGCACATTTTCTTCTTTACAGTTAATAAGTAATATGTGGAGTGATACTCTGAGATCTTGTAAATATCCTTTTATACAGCATGTCACCAGTGGTTTTATGTTCCATTGGTTACTCTTGTCTGAGTTACTAAAACTGCACTAGCAGATATAAAATAATGATTTTCTAACACTATCATTCCTTTGTACATTTCTTAGCACATTCCTCCTAACTTTATATTTTTTCCTTTCTTTTTTCTCTTTTGTGTCACTGTGGATCCGTGTGTGTTCGTTTTGATTCATTATGTTATCATCCATGAACTTCATTATTCATTTTGATTCTTGCTTCCGTGCGTGATGACACAATTAGTCTTTGAGCACTTTGTTTTTGGCCAAAAAGATGTTCTAGGCTCAGCTTTCCCTTCCACAGATCTAGAATTAATCGTTTCTTCAAAGATCCCTATTCTTTTAAATGGAGAATGTTATTTAAGGGGCCACATCTGGGCACTAGATCTGTATCTTTTCTTTTGCCAATCTTTACATATAATTTAATCTTCTTATTTTTCTTGACTAGGACCTCTAGTCAAAAGCCAAGTAGAAGCAGTGACAGTGGACATCCTTGTCTTGTTCCTAACCCAAGGGGAGAAGTGTATATTTTCACCTTTGAGTGTGATGTAAGCTGCAAGGATTGGTAAATACTATTTATCAGATCAATCAAGCTCTCTTCTACTTCTACTTTGCCAACAGTTTTCATCCTGAGTGGGTGATTAACTTTATCTAATGATTTTTCTGTACCCAATACAGAGTATAGTTTCTCTCCTGCTAATGTTGTGGTAGATCAGATTTGATTTTTTGGAAGTTTTGAAAGTGATTTCAAACTTACAGGAAAGCTATAAGAATTAAAATGATTCAAAGAATATACTTATGCTCTTTGTTCAGAATAATTTATTGTTAATATTTCTTTTCATTTTCTTTGATACACGTGCACTGTCTTCATAATATGTACATAACGTTTTTGTAACGATTGCATCAAAGGTACATCATGATCAGACTACAGTTACCAAGTGCAGTACATTTAACACTATTTATAATACTTTTATTTGATCTTTCATCTTTAATCCAATTTTATCAATTCACGCCGTGATGACATTTCTCCCTCCAGTACAAGTACCAGTACAGGATCAGAAACTGTATTTACTCATCATTGCCATTTCAACCTTTTAAAATCTGAAACATTTCTAAAGTTATATTTTGTTTTTTTGTGACAATATTGCTGAAGAATACAGCTCCCTTGCCCTTTATGAATAGAAATTTCCTGATTTTTTTCTTGATACTTTCTTATGATTTGACTCAGGTTATTCATTCTTGCCTGAAAAACTCCATAGACAATGTTATGCCTTTCTCAGCATATCATCTCAGGACATATTTTCCATCTGTCGCTTATAGTTAAAGTTTTGATCATACTACTAAGGGGTCGTCTGATTTTACCACTGTACAATAACTGCTTTTCCTCTCTTGTAAAAAACAGACATCTGTGAGAAAACATTATAAGATCAGGCAATTATTATAGGAATATGACTTTACTACTGTCGAGGGTAGGTTTTAGCCTGTGTTATGGCTATTCCGCCTCAGTTTTCCTTTATCTTGGGACAGAATCCTTTCAGGATCTCAGCTGAGAGCCTGGGTCCTTACCAGGATAGTTTGACAAGTCTTGAACCCCAGCTTCCGTCTTCCCAGAACTATACATCTATTAAAATTTTCTGCTCAGCTCTTTGGCATCCTAGCTACTGTCCTCTGGTGTTTTTGATTCCTTTGGTTTTTTTTGAGGTGTGTCCTTTCTGTGTGTAGCTTCAGCATTCAAACTTTTCAGAGGAAAATTTCATGTAAATTTTTGGATTCATTTTTCAGCAGTTTCCTCCCCTCCATTTCCTGTCCTTGGACGATCCTAGATTCCAAATCTCTGCTTCCTCAGCCCAGGTGGTTGGTTGATTAGGCCTTTCTGTTCATTCTCTATTGTCCTGCACTGACAATTGGCGAATACCCTCAAGTTAAAAGCAAGCATGAATATGGAGCTCATCTCCAAGTGTTTCCTTTCTCTCATGGGCCATAGGCCCTCAAATTCTGGCTGTTTGCGTGATTTATAATCCACTCAAACAGGTGTTTTATGTATTTTGCATTGCTCTTGTAGGTGTTTTGGGAGAAAGGTTACTTGCACATGAGCTATTTTGTAAGAGCCAAATTGGAAGTCTGCCCACTATCCTTTTAATAGTAGTCTCATTATTCATTTTCAGCTTCTGGTTCTTGTAATCTAAAATGTCACCTAATAAAAAAGGAAATGAAATGAAAATGTCAATAGATGTGATAACTTCTTCATTGGACTTAGTCAAAAAGAGAAATTAGAGAATGTGCTGACTTTTTTTTTTTCTCTATTACCCCAAAGCTTGATTCATCCTCTACTATTCTGTGTCATATTTTATGCTCTGAAGTACTGAATTCTGTGGATTGTAAAACCTGGGCTTCCTCTGCTTTAAGTTGCATTTGGGTCCAGACACAGGGAGAGCTAGGCAGCAGATTAGAGGCCACTAAGACAGACAGAGTGGGAATTTTTTTCTGTACTTCCACGAAGCCTCACGACAGTTCTGGCAATGCCTGCATTCCTCTGTGGCTAGGCTTAGAGTTTCTGTAGACGTCCCCTTCCTTCACAGCTTTGATATTTACTGATGCCAGTAAACCATTCCCACCCCTGTCTCTTTAGGTCTACAAGGGTAACAGCTCCCCACAATTACTTCTCATGGGATGTTTCACCATTCCTTAATAGGTCCCTTAGATATGCCCTCACTTATTTAAATAGGTGATCCATTAAATATAAGGGTACTTCAAAAAGTTTGTGAAAAAATACTGTTAAGAGATAATATGAATATTTCCATGAACTTATCGAAGTACTTTCATACTCCTCAGTTAAATACTTTGGTGTAAGACATCACTTGTACAGAATTCCACTGAAACATTAGATTAGTAGTTGTTGAGGAACATTCCTAAAGAAAAAAAAAAGATAAAAATACATGTAGAAGAAAATTTAAAATAGGATAGACTAAAAATTTTTACTGTTTGTCTCATAGGTTTTTACAAGTCAGATTTAACTTATTTGTACCTAAGAAAAATTGACTGCAAAATTAGTAATACAAATAACAAATGTTGAGTTCTTATTCATAGAACATGTGTATTGAGAGTCAGTTTGTCTGTGTGTTCCTTGCTCAGCAATCCAAGTTGATAGAGCAGCCTACATCTGGGACATTACTGGTCCCATATCCAGGGAAAAGCATTATGGAACCATGGTGACACGCAAGACTTCTGCTTAGAATGTGGCACATGACACTCCCACTTAAATTTCCTTGACCAAAGCACCACACATGGGCAAGACAGACATAATGTGGTAGGGATAAATAATCCTTTCACAGGAAGGGGTAGTAATATTTTGAGCAATAATACATTATATACAAGGAATTACAGAAGAAAATGGAGTAAAAGGAGAAAAATAAATATATGAATGGACAATGATTTAGAATCTTCCAGAATTGAAAGAAATTAAGAATCCCTGAATCAAATTAGCACTCTTTATACCAAGTCAATTAAGTAAATATGTAGTCATTGTAAAATACTAAAGGTGAAATGAATATGTTAAAATATATCAGAGAGAAAGGACATTATTTACAAAAATAATTAGATAAAAGCTTTCTTGTCATTAACAAAAGCAAATGTCAAAATATTGTATCTCAATATTGTCTAAGTTTCCCTAAACTTAGACAACCTAGTATTTTATGATAGCTAAGCTATCATCCATGAGAGGAGACAGCATAAAGGAATTTGTGTCATAAAACATTAAGCCAAATTTTGACTCATAGACTCTTACAGAAAAAAAACTATTAAGAAAGGTAATTGACCATGAGGAAAATTAATCCAAATTTTGGGGGTTAAGGTTGAGGCTAAATGGAAAATATTGGCCCCCAAAATTCAACATTGCAATATTAATATCAGACAAAATAAATGATAAAGGGAAACACAACATAGGAATCAAATAATCTACAAAGATATAAAATTATTAAAATTGCCTACATTTCATAATATGCCTTTGACATTTATAAGTCAAACCTGAAAAATTATAGAGAAATTGTTAAATCCAGAGTCACAAGAGAGATTTCTAATAAAAATCACAAGATAAATGAGGTGACAATCATACAAATAAAGAGTTAAGCCAAGCTTATCTAATAGAAGTAAATATATACCCGCAGCTTAATATGAAAAACTGCACTATTTTTATGTAACAAAGAACATATTTATAAATAAAGAACATGTATTTTTTCCCATAATAACATCTCTAGAAATTTCAAACAATAAATATTGTTTAGACTTTGCTGCTTAACACAATGCACCTAAATGAGACAAATAGCAGTAACAAATATAGTCAGAAAATCAGTATATGTTGTATAATTTAATATGTTTTGAAAAAGAAAATTGAAGCCTTTGAGGGGAAAAAAATTAATGGACATTACAACATTAAAGCAAATGATGATGAATATATTAATTTCAAAATGCATGACAAAATTTTTTAACATTTTAGCTATAATTTCACTTGTGTTTTCAGTCAAGAAAAATTGGACTTTCATGAGCTCAGAATCTAATGCAGGGAACTTAAAAGAATGAGAATGTAGCCTAAAGAAAATAGGAGAAGGAACATTATAAAAATGAGAACAGAAATTAATAAATTATAAAATTGTGAAACAAATATACAACATAAATCCAAATATCACAGAACAAAGAGCTAACTCTTTAGAAAGGATAATATAATAGTCAAATCCTTAGCAAGACTGATCAGAAAAATAATTACAAAGAACGACTTATTGATATGTAGAATAAAAAAAAGAAATAACTAGAGATACAATTGAGAATAAATATATATCATAAAAAAACTCATGTCAATGAATTTGAAATATCCTATGAAATAAATTATTAGGAAAATAACATAAATAACCAAATTATTTCAAGAAAAATTCAAAGCTTTAAAAATCCACAATGCACTAAAGCTTTTAATTAATTATTAATCAATATATACTATATCCCCCGATACCAGAATCAGACAATTTTACAGGTAAAATTTATTAAAGCTTCTATACAAACTCTTCAAAGGTGGAATGTAAAACTTTATGAAGCGCTGTAATACTAATATCAGAATCAGATAAGGGGGATAGTAGAGAAAATAATTATAGACTAAATTCACTTTACTTAGATGGAGAAAATACTAGCATATGATGCAGTATATCATGACCATGTGGAATTTAACTAGGCATTCAAGGATGGTAAAACATCTGACAGTCTATCAATATCAAACTATTTTTTAAAAAAAATTTTTAAAATTTATTTTAATTTTTTAAGTTTTATTTTTGTCGATATACATTGTGGCTGATTATTGCTCCCCATCACCAAAACCTCCCTCCCTTCTCCCTCCCCCCCACCCCCAACAATGTCCTTTCTGTTTGCTTGTCGTATCAACTTCAAGTAGTTGTGGTTGTTATATCTTCTCCCCCCCCCCCCGGTTTGTGTGTGTGTGTGTGTGTGTGTGTGTGTGTGTGTGTGTGTGTGTGTGAATTTATATATTAATTTTTAGCTCCCACCAATAAGTGAGAACATGCGGTATTTCTCTTTCTGTGACTGACTTGTTTCACTTAATATAATTCTCTCAAGGTCCATCCATGTTGTTGCAAATGGCAGTATTTCATTTGTTTTTATAGCTGAGTAGTATTCCATTGTGTAGATGTACCACATTTTCCGTATCCACTCATCTGATGATGGACATTTGGGCTGGTTCCAACTCTTGGCTATTGTAAAGAGTGCTGCGATGAACATTGGGGAACAGGTATACCTTCGACTTGATGATTTCCATTCCTCTGGGTATATTCCCAACAGTGGGATAGCTGGGTCGTATGGTAGATCTATCTGCAATTGCTTGAGGAACCTCCATACCATTTTCCATAGAGGTTGCACCATTTTGCAGTCCCACCAACAATGTATGAGAGTTCCTTTTTCTCCGCAACCTCACCAGCATTTATCGTTCAGAGTCTTTTGGATTTTAGCCATCCTAACTGGTGTTAGATGGTATCTCAATGTGGTTTTGATTTGCATTTCCCGGATGCTGAGTGATGTTGAGCATTTTTTCATATGTCTGTTGGCCATTTGTATATCTTCCTTAGAGAAATGCCTACTTAGCTCTTTTGCCCATTTTTTAATTGGGTTGCTTGTTTTCTTCTTGTAAAGTTGTTTGAGTTCCTTATATATTCTGGATATTAATCCTTTGTCAGATGTATATTTTGCAAATATTTTCTCCCACACTGTTGGTTGTCTTTTAACTCTGTGAATTGTTTCTTTTGCTGTGCAGAAGCTTTTTAGTTTGATATAATCCCATTTGTTTATTTTTCCTTTGGTTGCCCGTGCTTTTGGGGTCGTATTCATGAAGTCTGTGTCCAGTCCTATTTTCTGAAGTGTTTCTCCTATGTTTTCTTTAAGAAGTTTTATTGTTTCAGGGTGTATATTTAAATCCTTAATCCATTTTGAGTTGATTTTAGTATACGGTGAGAGGTATGGATCTAGTTTCATTCTCCTGCATATGGATATCCAGTTATCCCAGCACCATTTGCTGAAGAGGCAGTCCCTTCCCCAGTGAATAGGCTTGGTGCCTTTGTCAAAGATCAGATGGCAGTAAGTGTGTGGGTTGATTTCTGGATTCTCTATTCTATTCCATTGGTCAGTGTGTCTGTTTTTATGCCAGTACCATACTGTTTTGGTTATTATACCTTTGTAGTATAGCTTAAAGTCAGGTAGTGTTATGCCTCCAGCTTTATTTTTTTTTGCTCAGCATTGCTTTGGCTATGCGTGGTCTTTTATTGTTCCATATAAATGTCTGGATAGTTTTTTCCATTTCTGAGAAAAATGTCTTTGGAATTTTGATGAGGATTGCATTGAATTTGTATATCACTTTGGGTAGTATGGACATTTTCACTATGTTGATTCTTCCAATCCAAGAGCATGGGATATCTTTCCATCTTCTTGTATCCTCTCTAATTTCTCTCAGCAGTGGTTTGTAGTTCTCATTATAGAGATTTTTCACCTCCTTGGTTAACTCAATTCCTAAGTATTTTATTTTTTTGGTGGCTATTGTAATTGGGCAGGCTTTCTTGATTTCTCGTTCTGCATGTTCACTATTGGAGAAAAGAAATGCTACTGATTTTTGTGTGTTGATTTTGTATCCTGCTACTGTGCTGAAATCATTTATCAATTCCAACAGTTTTTTTGTAGAGGTTTTAGGCTGTTCGATTTATAGGATCATGTCATCTGCAAACAGGGACAGTTTGACTTCATCTTTTCCAATCTGGATGCCCTTTATTTCCTTCTCTTCTCTGATTGCTCTGGCTAGTACTTCCAACACTATGTTGAATAGGAATGGTGAGAGTGGGCATCCTTGTCTAGTTCTTGTTCTTAAAGGAAAAGCTTTCAGCTTTTCCCCATTCAGGATGATATTGGCATATATGGCTTTAATTATGTTGAGATATTTTCCCTGTATACCTAACTTATAGAGGGTCTTTGTCATGAATGAGTGCTGAACTTTATCAAATGCTTTTTCAGCATCTATAGAGATGATCATATGGTCCTTGTGTTTGAGTTTATTAATATGGTGTATCACATTTATTGATTTGCGTATGTTGAACCAACCTTGCATCTCTGGGATGAATCCCACTTGATCGTGATGAATAATTTTTCGTATGTGTTGCTGTATTCTGTTTGCTAGTATTTTAGTGAGGATTTTTGCATCTATATTCATCAAGGATATCGGCCTGTAGTTTTCTTTTTTGGTTATATCTTTACTTGGTTTTGGTATCAGGATGATGTTTGCTTCATAGAATGAGTTTGGGAGATTTGCGTCCATTTCAATCTTTTGGAATAGTTTGTAAATAATCGGTGTCAATTCCTCTTTGAATGTTTGGTAAAATTCTGCTGTGAATCCATCTGGTCCTGAGCTTTTCTTTGTTGGGAGCCTTCTCATAACAGCTTCAATCTCCTTTATTGTTATTGGTCTGTTCAAATTTTCTACGTCTTCACGGTTCAGTTTTGGGAGCTTGTGTGTGTCCAGAAATTTATCCATTTCCTCCAGATTTTCAAATTTGTTGGCGTATAGTTGTTTATAGTAGTCTCAAATGATTCCTTGTATTTCAGATGAATCAGTTGTAATATCGCCTTTTTCATTTCTAATTTTTATTATTTGAGTCTTCTCTCTTCTTTTTTTTTGTTAGCCATGCTAATGGTTTGTCAATTTTATTTATCTTTTCAAAAAACCAACTTTTTGATTCGTTGATCTTTTGAATTGTTTTTTGGTTTTCAATTTCATTCAGTTCTGCTCTGATCTTAATGATTTCTTTCTGTCTGCTAACTTTAGGTTTGGATTGTTCTTGTTTTTCTAGTTCTTTAAGGTGAAGTGTTAGGTTGTTCAGTTGCCATCTTTCCATTCTCCTGAAGTGAGCATTTAATGCAATAAATTTTCCTCTCAATACTGCTTTTGCAGTATCCCACAGGTTTTGGTATGCTGTATCATTGTTATTGTTAGTTTCAATAAATTTTTTGATTTCCTGCTTGATTTCTTCTTGGACCCATATGTCATTAAGTAGAATGCTGTTTAATTTCCATGTGTTTGTATAGTTTCCAGAGGTTCGTTTGTTATTAATTTCTAGTTTTAATCCATTGTGGTCTGAGAAGATACATGGGATAATTCCAATTTTTTTGAATTTATTGAGACTTGATTTGTGACCTAATATGTGATCTATCCTGGAGAATGATCCATGTGCTGATGAGAAGAATGAATATTCTGAGGTTGTTGGGTGGAATGCTCTGTAGATATCTGCCAATTCCAATTGGTCTAGAGTCTTGTTTAGATCTTATGTTTCTCTACTGATTCTTTGCCTAGATGATCTGTCTAATATTGACAGTGGGGTGTTCAGGTCCCCTGCTTTTATGGTATTAGTGTCTATTTCCTTCTTTAGGTGTAATAGCATTTGTTTTATAAATCTGGCTGCTCCAACATTGGGTACGTACATATTTATGATTGTTATGTCTTCTTGATGGATCAGTCCTTTTATCATTAAGTAGTGTCCCTCATTGTCTCTTTTTATGGTTTTTAGTTTAAAGTCTATTTTGTCAGATATAAGAATAGCTACTCCAGCTCGTTTTTCTTTTCTGTTTGCATGGTAAATCTTTTTCCATCCTTTCACTCTTAGTCTATGTGAATCTTTATGGGTAAGGGGGGTCTCTTGTAGGCAGCATATAGTTGGGTCTTCCTTTTTGATCCAGTCAGCCAGTCTGTGTCTTTTGATTCGGGAATTTAAGCCTTTTACATTAAGAGTTGTTATTGAAAGGTGTTGATTTATTCCTAGTATTTTATTGGTTGTTTGGTTGTCTTAGGTGTCTTTTGTTCCTTGCTTTCTGATTTACTGTTTGTTTTCTGTGTTTGTTGGTTCCTTAGGTTGTAGATAGTGTTTTTGTTAGCTTGTTTTCTCTTCATGGATGCCAATTTTATTATACTAGTGGGTATTGATTTTTCTTAGGTTTTTATGGAAGTGGTAGTTATTTTTCAGGAACCAAACCGAGTACTCCCTTGAGGATTTCTTGTAAGGGTGGTCCTGTGGTAGTGAACTCCCACAGTTTTTGTTTGTCTGAGAAATATACTATTTGCCCTTCATTTCGGAAGGATAGCCTTGCAGGGTAGAGTATTCTTGGCTGGCAATCTTTGTCTTTTAGTATTTTGAAAATATCATCCCATTCCTTTCTAGCTTTTAGGGTTTGTGATGAGAAGTGTGATGTTAGCCTGATTGGGGCTCCCTCATAGGTGATTTGATGCTTCTCTCTTGCAGCTTTTAAGATTCTCTCTTTGTCTCTGAGTTTTGCCAATTTGACTATGACATGTCTTGGAGAAGCCCTTTTTGGGTTGAATACGTTTGGAGATCGTTGAGCTCCCTGGATCTGAAGATCTGTGATTTTTCCTATACCTGGGAAGTTTTCTGCCACTATTTTTTTGAATATGTTTTCAATGGAATCTCCATTTTCCTCCCCTTCTGGAATACCCATGACTCGGATATTTGAGCGCTTGAGGTTGTCTGATATCTCTCTCAGATTTTCTTCCATGTCCTTGATTCTTTTTTCTTTCTTTTTGTCTGCTTGTGTTATTTCAAACAGCCCATCTTCAAGTTCAGAGGTTCTCTCTTCAACTTCGACAAGCCTACTGGTTAAACTCTCCGTTGTGTTTTTTGTTTTGCTGAATAACTTCTTCAGTTCAGCAAGTTCTGCTACATTTTTTTTCAGGACATTGATTTCCTTGTATATTTCCTCTTTCAGATCCTGTATAATTTTCCTCATTTCATCATGATGTCTAGCTGAGTTTTCTTGTATCTCATTCAGTTTTCTTAGAAATATCCCTCAAATTTCCTTGTCAGTTATTTCAGTGGCTTCTTGTTCTATCGGATCTAGAGTTTGAAATTTATTAACTTTTGGTGGTGTACTTTCTTGATTTTTTGTATTTCTGGTATCTTTTTTTTTTTTTTTTTTTTTGGTGTTTATTCATTGTGGCAGGGGGTTTCACAGTCCACCGGTTTGAGACTAATGATTTACTAGGATGTTGCTGTGGTTACCAATTTTGTATGTCTCCCTCCGTGACTGCTCAGTTGGCCTCTAGTGCCTTGTGTGTATGGTTGCCTCGGGTCGTGGGCTTCTCCGGGGAGCCACCTTTCTGGTCAGCTTGGACTCTGCTGGGCTGGTGGATCACGTACCACAGGGTGTGTGATCTCTGTTGAGCTTTCACTTCCTGTGCAGGACTTCTCCTTGTTCCGTGTGCTCTGGCCCAGGCTGTTGGATCGTGCAGTGGCGACCCCACCGGGTGAGTGGTTTCTGTCGAGTCTCCGCCTCCCAGGTCGCACATCTCCCCACTCTGTGCTGGACTGGGGCGTGTCTTCTGCGCCCCTCTTCTATCAGCTGGGCCTTCAAGACCCTGCTCGGCACCGCCTTGCCCAGGAAGTCTACCAGGTTTCTGCTAGGCACAGACGACCGGTCTCTCTGGGTGCCTTTGTAGCACTGTGTAGATCTTTCTCGGGTCTTGCTCACCTTTGTATCCCCCCAGCATAGACCGAATCTAGCTCCCACCTGCAGCCTGCTCTCCGGCAGGTTCAAGTGGACCTAGGAACTCTCCTACCACACTATTCCCAACCAGAAATTGGTTAGGCTTTTTTCCATATTGGTGGCTGCAGAGATGGTATCTGCCTCCCAGTAACAGGAAGTTTACTGGGGGCCGGAGTCCAGGGTGTGGTGGAGTGACAGTCGGCCCGCCCGTAATTCCTTGCCCTCCCGACACTGGCCGGGGACGCCCCCCGCCACCAGCCCCGCCAGAGAACCATGGAGGGAGTGGGAGCGGAGGCCGGCCCACAGGCTCCGGAAAGCCCCGCGCCGGGCCAAGCAAGTGGGAAAGCTCAGTGAGGGCCAAGCTGGGCGGAGCTGCCAGCACCTGGGAAAATGGAGGCAGCCATGGGGCGGTGAGTGGCCTGGTGATGCAGGCGGGAGCCGGGTGGGTGTAATCCCCCCGAACAGAGCTGGGCCTGGGGTCACTCACAGGGTTGTGCCAGGTCGGGCGCTCACTCTCTGTCTCTGGTTTGTCGCCTTCCCCGTTCTCGGCCGCTGCCGCCTCGGGCTGTTCAGTCGCGGCACGGCTCGGGCGCTCCCAGGAATCTTCTTTAATGCCGGCCTGAAACCTCGAATCCTGAATAGGGCAGCTGGCCGCCTTCAGCGCAGCCCCGGCCTCCGGGGTCCTGTCTACATCCACAGCAGCCCTGGTGCCGTGTTCCCTGTTTCGAGATTCGCTTTTGCAGCTAAAAAACAGTTCTTTTCCTGCTCCACACTTCAAAGCTGTTGCCTGTAAATGAGGCAGCCTCTCCTGCCGGGGGCAAAGTGGCGGTCACCCCCCACGACCGGCCACCAGCAGCAGTCCTCCCTTAAGAGATGGCGAGAGGAAGGTCCACAAGTTTCCCGGCTGCCTGAGGCCCAGTGGCCGCCTTTTCCACCTCAGCTACTCCGCGCCAACCGCCGCAGCCACCGCCATCTTGAAACCCTACCCCAATATCAAACTATTTTTGAAAAACTTTATAATCATCTCAAAAATGATAGCAGAATACATTTAATGAAATCCAATAAAAACTGAAAGATTTTACTGATGAATTCTATCAAACATTCAAGAAAGAAATTATGTCAACTCATGCCAACCTCTGTTCCAGAAAGTAGAAGCAGAGGGAACACTTTCTGACTTACTCTAAAAGTCCAGCATTATCCTAATATCCAAACAAAATAAAGGCGTTGCAAGAAAGGAAAACAACAGACCAATCTTTCATAAACAGAGATGCAAATATCTTCAACAAATATCAGCAAATCAAATCCAACATGTACAAAAATAATTATAAATAACAAAGTAGGGTATATTCAAGTTATAAAAGGCTGATTCAACATTCAAAAGTGAATTAATGTAATTCATCACATCAATAGGCTAAAGAGAAAAAATTACATGATCATATTAATAGATGCAGAGTTTGATATGTTCCAACACCTATTTATGATAAAACTTTTCAAAAAACTGAGAATAGAGGAAAACATGCTAACCTTGATTTTTTAAAAAACGGATACAAAAATCTACAGCTAACATTGTACTTAATGGTGAAAAATGATATTTTCACCCTTACAGTAAGGCAAGGATGCTTTGCCTGTCCAGTCCTATTCAACATTGTACTGAAAATCCTAGATAGATAGTACAGTAAAACAATAAAAGGAAATAAAACGTATATAGATTGTGAAGGAAGAAATAAAATTCTGTTTTTTTCAGATGATATAATTGTTTATATAGAAAATCCTATACTGGCAATAGCAGCAACAAAATTCCTGGAACTAATAAGTGATTATAGCAAGGTTACAGGATACAAGGCTGATATTAAAAAGTCAACTTCTTTCCTATATACCAGCAGTGAATAATGAAATTTGAAATTAAAAACATAGTGTCTTTTACATTAGCATCAAAAATTTTGAAATATTTAGGTATAGATCTATGTATACCAAGACCTATAGGAGAAAAACTAAGAAACTCTAATGAAAGGAATCAAAGACCTAAATAAATGGAGATATGTTCTTAATTCTTGGATAGGAAGACAATATTGTTAAGGTGCCAATTATTTCCAACTTGTTCTATAAATTCAATGCAATTTAATAAAAATCAGAGCAAGTTATTAAGCAGATATTGACAAACTGACTCCAAATTTTATACGGAAAAACAAAAGATTCAGAATAGTCATACAACAAAAAAGTGGGAAGACTGATAATACTCTACTTCAAGATTTGCTGTAAGAGCTGTAGTAATCAGTACATTGAGAGCCCAGATATAGACCCACACAAATACAGCCAGCTGATCACTGATAAACAAGCAAAGGTGAGTCATTGAAAAAATATTTTCATGTTTGCCATTCTAATGAATGCAAAATAAAACAATATCATGCTATTTTACATTCATTAGAATGGCAAACATGAAAATATCTGCTAACATAAAGCTTTGATGGAATTGTGGAGAAATAAACATTTCTACACTGTGACAATGGATGTATAACTGGCACAACTTGGTAAGTAATTTGATAATATCTAGTAAATTTGAAAAATGCACATTTTTTACTCAAAAATTCTACTTTCAGCTAAAAAAGTCATTACCCATTCATTGCTATATTTTTGTTAATATGTATGTTTTGTGTTATCAATGTGTACTCCAAAATTATATTTGTTATAAAGTTTATATTTTATTTTGACTTTGTATCAAGACACCTCAACCTGGCAGAGAAAAAATTGTTTATTGGAAAGAAAACATATTGTAAGCATGGCCTAGAGGATAGTCAGAAATTTAACTATTGAAAAACATTATTATAGTTCTTCAAATAGTTGATAATATATATTATCTATTTTAATTTACTAATGAAGATTAAACTTATCTAAGTCTTTATTTAGGTGGTTTGATTTTCTCCCAAAAGGGAAAACAATTTTGGAGGGCAAGTAATATCATGCATATGGAAACCAAAAATGAGCAGGAGTAGCTATTCTTATATCAGATAAAATAGACTTTAAGCCAAAAACCATAAAAAGAGACAAAGAAGGCCACAATATAATGATAAAGGGATCTATCCAGAAAGAAGACATAATAATCACAAATATCTATACACCCAACACTGGAGCACTCAGATATATAGAGCAAACACTATTAGGCCTAAAGAAAGAGATAGACCCTAATACAATAATAGTCGTAGACCCAAACACCTCTCTCT
Source organism: Cynocephalus volans (assembly GCF_027409185.1). Classification (NCBI taxonomy): domain Eukaryota; kingdom Metazoa; phylum Chordata; class Mammalia; order Dermoptera; family Cynocephalidae; genus Cynocephalus; species Cynocephalus volans. Next base: position 94,420,736 of record NC_084471.1, read on the forward strand.
CAGCACTGGACAGATCATTTAGGCAAGAAATCAATAGAGAAACACAGGATTTAAACCACACTGGACTAGTTGGACCTGGCAGATATGTACAGAACATTTCACCCAACAAATACAGAATATACATTCTTCTCATCAGCACATGGAACATTCCCTAGAATAGACCACGTGTTAGGTCACAAATCAAGCCTCAAAAAATTAAAAAAAAATTGATATCATTTCAAATATCTTTTCAGACCACAACAGATTAAAACTAGAAATTAATAACAAGTGAAACTCAAGAAACTATATAAATACATTGAAATTAAAGTATATGCTCCTGAATGACTTATGGGTCTAAGAAGAAATTAAACAGGAAATCAAAAAATTTCTTGAAACCAATGCAAATAAAGAGGTGTAAAAGGGGGAGGGGTGGGGAGGTAGGAAGAAATTGGTAAAGGGCCACAAAAAATGTTTACATTGTGTAATGATTCAACAAAACAAAACAAAACCTTTTAGATGCTGGCCTAGAATTTACAATATACATTTTAAACTAATGTAAGTCCACTTTCAAATAACACTATACTGCCTCCCTTCTCTTGCAGCTAACTTATGCCAGAATATTTCCAATTATACCACTCTATTTCTTGTGATGTTGCTCTCATGCACTTCATTTACCTATATGTTATAATTCTATAGTACATTGTTACTATTATTACATTAAAGCGTTACATTTTAGGTCAATAAAGAATGAGAAAAATAAAATATTTTATTTTATCTTCATCTGTTCCTTCTCCATTATTTTCTTTTTCTTTGTGGGGACCTGTGTTTCTGACCTATATCATTTCTTTTAGTGTTTCTTGCAAGGCACATCTTCTGGTGATGAATACTTCAATTTTTGTTTGTTTGAGAATGTATTTTTCCTTCTCTTTTGTGGGACAATTACCCTAGGTATAGAATTTTAGATTTTTTTGTTGTTGTTGCTGTTGTTATTGTTTTGTTTTCCTTTTCAAGATTTTAAATACTTCATGCTACTCTTTTCTTGATTCATGTTCTCAGATGATAAGTCTGGTACAATTCTTATACTTGCTCCTCTAAAAGTGAGATTCCCCTCTGCCCCCAACTAGTTTCTTTTAAGATTTATTTTGTAGTTGGTTTTATGCAATTTGAATATGACATGGCTAGGTTTGGTGTTTTGGTTATTTCTCTTGTTTAGTGTTCACTGAGTTTCTTGGATTTGTGTTTTGATGTCTGTCATTAATTTTGGAAAATTCCCGACTATTATTACTCCAAGCCTTTCTTCTGTTCCTTTCTCTCTTTCTTCTTCCCTGGTATTTCAATTACATATTTTACAACTTTTGATATGGTCCCACACTCCTTTTATGTTCTGTTTTGTTCATTCTTTTATCCCTTCACATTCTATAATCATCACATTAAATTTTGGTGTTTTAGTGGTTCTTTATATCTGGGTTGTGACTTTCTAAATATTCCTCTAGTGGTACAGCTTTCTTTTTCTCTGTCCTTACTTCCTTCCCTGGATGCAGTTTTATCAATTTATAAAACTGAGCCCTGTTAACATCCCCCCTCCCCGCTTAGATGAGATATTAGCACTAGAGGGGCTATATGATGGGAGGAATGCTCTTTTCTCTTCTGGAATAAGGCTCTGGCAAAGTCTTTTCCCTAGAGAGTAGGCCTTTGTTATGAAGAAATCTCTGAACATATTTCACAATGGTTGCCCTTCCCCTCCCCCTGCCAGAATCATTGAAAAACCTTTCTCAGATCTTCACAGTAGGAAATTGAAGTTTGTAGGCCCACCGAGACTGTGTCTCCTAGGAGTTTCACATTCTACACTCCAGTAATTTGTAAAAATAGTCACAAAAGTGTTCCTATCAATTTTATGATTTCAGCAGCTTCTGCTCCAGGTACTTAGATCTTGGTTGTGACTCTTTAGATTAACATGTCCTTACAGACATGTACTTCAGAGTAGCAGTTTGCCCTGCAATTTCAATTTACTGATGGGTCTATGAAAAGGAATTGATTTTCAGTTTGTCTAGCTTTTTCTTGCTGTTAAGGACATCAGTGACAACTTCTGTACTTTTTCCAAGTCAGAGATAAAACTGGAAATTCAAGTTTAATAAAAGACCTAGATAAAAGACTTTAATTCAAAACCTTGCACCAAAGTCACACAGCTGTAGAATGTCAGAGCTGGGACCCAAAGTTCAAGTCTTTTTACACCAATTCAAGATGCTCTCTGCTATAACACAGTTCATTTTTCCTCATTTCACTGTCTTTCTTTACTGTAACTTGGATCACCTGGCAAAAAATTGATAGCTTCTAGCCTTTGTGTTTTCTCAGCCTATGGACACATATATGAGAGGACTTCAAAAAGTTTGTGGAAAAATTTGTATTATCTTTCAAATCTATTTTTCCATGAATTTTCTTTCTTTTTTTTTTTTTTGTCATTTTTTTTGTGACCGGCCGCACCGCGCTCAGCCAGTGAACGCACTGGCCATCCTTATATAGGATCCGAACCCACCGTGGGAGCACTGCTGCGCTTCCAGCGCCACACTCTCCTGAGTGCGCCACGGGGTCAGCCCTTTCCATGAATTTTCTGAAGTGCCCTCATGTGTGAGTGTGTGTGTGTGTGTGTGTGTGTGTGTGTGTGTGTGTGTTGTAAGCCTAATTTCCACTCATAAAAATTAATGTATTCAAAGTTACCCCAAGATACTTCTACAGTTTCATTTTTCTATACCATTCCACTTAAGTCATTAAGAAAAATCACTTGAATATTCACAAACACTTAGAATAAATCATTTTTCCAGTGACTTTGCTTTTGAGCTCAACTTTCTCAATAGGTGTTCATCATTAGTGGTTGCATAGGGCAGTGATTGGTGAATCAATGCACTCAAATGGAAAAAAAATTTTATTTCATTCAAATGTATAATTCAGTCCTTCTATAAAGTGAGTGAAGTTCAAGAATACATTCTAGTTCTGAAGAAAAGGAAATTATCAAAGTAGATGATTTAATATTACTCCAAATAATTTGGAGATAAAATTACCATATGTTGTTGTCTGTGCTTTCATATGCAAAGTCATTGAGAACCTTTCACATCTCACTGTGATTTCTGTAGCAGTAACTCATATCATTCTGTTCCTTGGTAGTGGATACTTCAGTTATCCATTACTGCAGTACATAGAATTCTTAGAGTTGAATTGAATATTAATGAAAGATATAGTCATGACAATTACAGTAGCAACATCTTAAAACCTTAGCCTTTTACTTTAACAAAATGTCACAAAAATCTCAAAGAAAAATAAATGGTCAGATTTTACTTTTGAGAAAGAACAAGCAAAAGAAACATATAATTTATTTTAATACTCTTTGTCAATAGTAAAGGTCCAATTATCTTAATGAGATAGTCTTACTAGACAAAAAACTTATACAGGCAAAGAAAGGGAGATTTTTTTTCATGGACTATGAATCAAAAACTGTTTTAGGTACTTTCCATCTGTCTCTCATCTTGAAATAAATATTATTTCTGTTAACTCCAGTTAATAGGAAGTTAATGGATTTAGAGAATTTTTAAAAAAAAACTCTGAGTGTGAAACTCTGATGTTACCCATGACTGTTTTCTGCCATATATAATAAGTCTAGCTGCAGAAAGAGAAAATGAAGACAGGTTGCGACAAGAAATAAAGAAACAGAGGATACATGCAGGGATCTGATTCAGTGAGCTTCACTCTTCTTTTTTCCATGGTTTATCTATATAATGTATCCATGACATATATGCATACTGCTAAGAATCTCATTTCACTTTTTCTAACATACAGACCCTAAATATTCACGAATTGAACAAATAAAAGTTTATTCCTTGATTGGCTCTGCTCTCAGAAGTTGTAAGGAAAGGGGACAGCTATCTTCTTACACTTTCTTGTAATCTTGCATTCATCTCTCTGATGCAGACTGTTTCACGATCTCATCCGTATTTCAGATTTCAGAAGGGGAAAGCTAGGGGTTTGAATACACCTTCTCCCTTTAAGGGTATGTGTCAGAAATTGCACACATTATTTTCCTCTTATCATGTTGATCCAAATTTAATTACATAACCACTCATTCAGCTGCAAAAGAGTAGGATATATGGTCTTTATTCTTGGAAGCCAGGGGCCTAACTGAGGGTCAGGGACTCTATTGCCATCAGAGTGAATGGGAGCACAAATAATAGGTGACAACTATACCTGTCTGCCAATAAACACATCTGACTTTTAAAAATCAGGATAGGATATATAAATATTTCAGATGCCTTTTCATAGGAACTTTTTTTTTTTTTTTAGGAACTTTCTTTTTTGATCTGTTAATATGGTTAACTACAGTAACATATTTTCAATATTGAACTGTCCTTTATTTCTGAGTTAATTTAATTTTGTTATGGTACAATTTTTTAATTAATATCACGTCGGAGTTGCGAATAATCTGTATTTTATTCAGGAGTTTTGCATTTAAATACATAAGTTTTATCTGTATTTTGTTTTTTGATGTTACTTTTCTGAGTTTTCCAATAAATGTTTTGGTGACTTTATAAAAAGCATTAGAAAGTTTAACTTTTTTTCCTATGCTCTGCCAACACAAATAATATTTTAAACTATTAGTTCAACAAGAATGGTAGGATTCCCTTTTGAAACTATCTGGGTGTATTACTGTTTGGGAGAGATATAGTATAGCTATTTGACAACTTTTAATCAGTTTATGGTAATTAAATTAATGTTCTGTGTTCTTGTTTGTCTGGGATAAATTATATAGTAATTTTTTTTTCTAAAATGTCATTATTTTGTTCAAAGTTTTTAAATTATTTAAACAGAATTAACATTGTAGTATCTTGCAATTCTTTACATTTCCTCTAAATCTTTTAAAACTTTTTCCCTGTATTGTTTCTAATTTTTATAAACCTGATTTTACTCTTTTTCTGGATCAGGTTAGATAATAATTTACCTATTTTATGAGCTTACCTAATAGTTTTTTAGGCCAAATAACTCTTGAAGTTATTATTTATTTTATTTTTCTATAGTCTAATTTATTTTCTTTCTTCAGTTATAACTTTGTATTTCTTATTTTATTTTTATCTTTTTGGGATATTTGTTTACTTTATTTCTTTGTAAGTTTATAATACATACTGAAAAAAATATTTAAGAATACAAAAAGAAAAACCTCTTAGCAATGCTTTAACGTATCATACTAATTCTGATATATAATGTTTTCACTAATGTTATTTTGTAGAAAAATTATATTATAAAAATTTTTCAGGTTTTGACAAAGAGAGATATGAAAATTGGAATGTCTAGATAGTGAGAAAGTGCTAAGGTGAGTGTACTAGGTACTGGTGGCATTTTTTTTTTTTGTCTTTTTCGTGACCGGCACTCAGCCAGTGAGTGCACCGGCCATTCCTATATAGGATCTGAACCCGTGGCGGGAGCCTCGCTGCGCTCCCAGCACAGCACTCTCCGGAGTGCGCCACAGGGTCCGCCCAGTACTGGTGGCATTAATGCAGTTGAAGCGTTGTCCCCGAAAAGGCTAGTGAATTAAAAGGTGTTAAGTAGTGATCTGGGAGTAGGATGTTTAAATTGGCCTTTCATAAGTAGAATAATATTTATAATGTCAAAATCTATCTAAAAGCCACAAGGGCAACTGGTTTCTGAGATAAATGGGAGGCAAAAGTCATTGGATGGTGTGGACATGGGTTGTGTCACCCAGATGGAAGTTGCACGAACAATAAATAATACCAGAAATGGATATAGAAAGGAAAATTGTAATTCAGGAGTAAAATAAAGTTTTCAGTGAATGAGAAACCATACCTAAGAGTTAACAGATAAGTAAAACCAGCAGGGGAGAGTATCTTGCAGTCAAAGAGCATGGAATTCAAGAGTGAAGTTAGGTCAGTGGGAGGGCATCAATCTGTAAAGGGCATTGGCATGAAGGTGAAAACTTGTCCCTGTCTCTCTTGGGTATAAGGTAAGTACGTATTGAAAGAAAAATTGTGTTTGCTTTGAGAGGGCCATCCACATTTTGAAATGGGATAGAATAATCATCTGTCTTGACCACACAATCAGGGAGCTTTTTAAAAAGTCTTCCTTGATCTCAGTTAAAACTCAGCTTCCCCACGAGAAGCAGAAGTGCTCAGATAGATCACCTAATGGTTGTTATAAATTTATCCTGTTTGACCCCTCTTTTTGCATCTGATCAGTGAGTAAGTAGTGAAAATAGAAAGAAATAATGAATTTGGGGCTTTGTGAGTCTGAGCATCAGATTTTAACTCATCAGCTTGAGACACGTATAGTCAAGTCCAGCACAATGTTTTGGTCTACAATGAACTGTTATGTGCAGTGGTGGTCCCATAAGATTGTAATGGCTGTGCCATATGGCCTAGGTGGGTAGAATGGTAGCTATACCATCTAGGTTTGTGTGAGTACACTCTACGATGTTTGCACAACAACAACAAAAAATTGCCTAAATACACACTTCTCAGAATGTAGCTCTGCCTTTAAGTGATGTATGAGTCTCCTCTTGAAGGTGAGTGTTGGTTGATCTCCCTCACTCAGAAAACTGAAGCTCTGGGAGGCAAAATAATATTCCAAAAGTTGTAGTGGCCCCAGTGCAAGCAAACAGAAAACCGGTCATCACAACTCAGGTTGCTCTGACCATAAAAATCCCATATTCTTCCTAAGTTCCCACATTGAACTTAACCACTGAGCAATTAGTTCAATTTAGATAGGAAACTGGAAGATGGAGAACATCACAGGCAGGGTTAGCAAGATAAACAGTGATTCTAACATTTGCATTTTCCAGATCACAGTGACTCCTTATAAATGCAGCTCAGAGAACCCTGTACTATTCCAGTTTCAAGGCAGAGAAAAAGCATAGTGGAACATTTGGAGGTTAAAAAAAATGTTTGAACTAGATAACATCACTGAAAATGCATACTTTGCCCTGAAGCAGTGTTAAACTATAATACTTGATGGCAGTTCATGAGTCCATCTACTCATATGTTTTAGGTCAGATATTTCAGCAACTGCTACATATTTTATTCTGCCTGTTTATAAAAATAAGAAAATAACAGACAAACCATTTGAAAGGCTTTCAGTTTCTTGCTAAAGCAAACTTAACATTCTTTCGAGGGGAGGTATAATGTAGAGCAGTATTTGTGAAATACCTTAGAGTGGTCTGAGGACGACGAATAGCTCGGTACCCTGGCATGGCTCTGATTTACAACTTAATAACTTCATTTCCCAGAAATAAAGTGGAGTTCTTATTTAAAGGCTGAAATACGACCATTGTCTCTGAATATCAGTAATAATTTAAATTCATGACTTCTGTATTATTCATGCAGCCCAATTTAATAAGAACAGTGTTTCTTGTGTTCAATGTTTATGAAGTACATGTCTGGAGGGTATACTGAACTTTATAACAAACAGATGCTAGAAGTAACTACCTAGTGTGCTACCTTTATGAATCGGAGCCTGAAATACACTACAAACTTTTTGTAAACTAAGTGCAAAAGAAAATAAGAATATTTTTCTTGAAATTGAAAACAAAAAACAAAAAAATACCCCTTGCTTTAAAAAGATTCAAACTTTAGGGCCGGCCCGTGGCTCACTCGGGAGAGTGTGGTGCTGATAACACCAAGGCCAAGGGTTCAGATCCCTATACAGGGATGGCCGATCAGCTCACTTGGGAGAGCGCGGTGCTGACAACACCAAGTCAAGGGTTAAGATCCCCTTACCGGTCATCTTTGAAAAAAAAAAATTCAAACTTTAAAAGTGAATGTATAAAAAGTCACTGTATACTTTACAAAAGGAATCTTCCCTTTATAGTGGGAGTCATAGTTTGGAAGTTGAGGTATGTTGATAATGATTTTCTCAATTGAGACGTTGCCCTGTTTATTTATCACAGAGAAACAATGTTTTAGAAAATATTACTAACTGAAGATCAACTAGAAAAAAAAATTAAAGCTTTTATAGACATGTCATATGATTCAGTAGGAAACTACAGCACAATGAGAATGCAACATAAGTGCTAGCTATTATTTAAGATTTAATACTAAGATAGCTGTATAAAGAACAGGGGTTATGACTAGAGGTATTGCACATCTATTTCATAAAATAGGGAACTCCATTATAAAGTTATATTTTCAGAACATTTAAACAATGAAGTAAGTGATTTTTATTTATATGAATTTGGTATTTATGTCAGCCTTTCAGATGGAAAAAATATGTCTGTGTTAATGAATATCTCATTAAAATTATACAATTTTCACTGCTGCGATGTTATTCTCATTTAACTATTGAAGAAGTTAATGAGGTGTTTTTGAAGGAACACGATCCTAAAATTGTTATGGATAGTGCTGTGGATCGATGTCACCCCAAAAGTTAGTCCCCAATGTGACAATTTAAAAAGGGTGGGAAATTCTGTTATGGTAACTGAAAGGTAGGGCCTTGAAGAGGTGATTAGATTATTGGACCACGCCATAGTGAATGGATTAATAATGGTGATCGGGGCGTGGTTCTGAGGGCTTTAAAAGGAGAGCACGTGAGAGTCTCTCTCTCTCTGCTCCACCATTTTCCGCCATGTAAAACACCTGGGTCACTGTCACCACCACCACCGCCTTTGCCAAAAGTGTTCTCTGGATTTTGGATTTCCCACCCTTTGAAACTGTAAGCAATAAATTTCATTTTCTTATAAATCACCAGTTCCTGATATTTTGTTATAAGCAACAGGAATGGACTAATATATATAGGTTAGATTTCATTTGGAATGTTCTAGTAATTATTTTAAAGAGAAAAATAGTTACTAAAATATTTGAGAAGTTTAAAACCATTTTTAGATATTATTTTGAAAACTCTCTGTAGATTTTCTCAAATTCATCAATTAAAGGATTTCTGCTTGTTTAATATTATATTCTGATGAAGGTGAAAGAGTAATTATGTGAAGCATTTCTTGTAATTTTCCAAAGGCTGTGAATGTTGGTAAGAATATAGATAGACCTTGTTGGCTGGCAAGATGTGCTCAAATTCTAATTCTTTTTATTTTTAACTGAGTTTTGTCAAGTTATTTAATTTTTTAAATCTACATCATTATCTGCAAAATGGGGATAATAATTATTAATAAACAACTAAATATTTTTCATGTAAAGTAAATGAGATAATCTGCATAAGGGCTTGATTTATAATTGGTATTCAGAAAATATTTAACTCCTGCCATTAGCCTCCTTTCATTTAATTATTTTTTTCTAGTTTAAAAAGAGTGTTGTGGTGCCAGCAAAAAACAAGTAAGTACCTTAGACTCTAAAATGTAAAAGGGAAATGAAAGTAGGCTGATTATGGAAGACAATTAAAATCTGAAGCAGTGGAGTAGTGACCCATATGGGGGTGAATTTTCTATTGTTTCTCTTTTTTCTCTTGTAGCTTTGAAGTGAAGACAAGCCTATTCATGGAACTGCCTGGTGGCATAACTGATATTTAAATGACACTCCACAGAACAATATCAGAAAATACTTTCAGGTACACATGGAACTTCCAACAAGATCATTTAATGAGCCATAAAAAAACTGTAATAACTTAACAATAATGGAAATGATACAAAGTATAAGCTTGGATTATGAAGGAATTAAACTAGAAATAATTAACAGAAAGACATTTAAAAAGCCCTCAATGGGTCGACCCTGTAGCGCACTCAGGAGAGTGCAGCACTGGGAGCGCAGCTGCGCTCCCGCCGTGAGTTTGGATCCTATATGGGGATGGCAGGTGCGCTCACTGGCTGAGTGTGGTGCGGATGACACCAAGCAAAGGGTTGTGATCCCCTTACTGGTCACAAAAAAAAAAAAAAAAAAAAAAAAAAAAAAGATAAAAGGCCCTCAATATTCTGAAATTAAGCAAACTTTCTTCTTTGTTAGGAAGTCTTAAGGAAATTAGAAACTCATGAGTTTTTCTGTGATAAAAAAAAACTTTAAAAAAATTTAAAAGATAATAAAAATATTAAAAAAATAAAAAAATATTTTTAATCACAATAAGTGAAAATACAGTATGTATTAGTCCATTTTGTGTTGCTATAACAGAAATACCTGAGACTGGGTAATTTATAAGGAAAAGAGGTTTATTTGGCTTATGATTCTGGGACAGCTGCATCTGGCATGGGCCTCAGGCTGCTTCTACTCATGGTGGAAAGTGGCAGGCAGCCGGTGGGTACAGGAAGATCACATGGCAAGAGGAAGTGAGCAAACAAGAGAGAGAGAGAGAGAGAGAGAGAGGAGGTGCCTGGGTCTGTTAAACAACCAGCTCTTGTGGGAACTAATAGAGCGAGAACTCACTCATTACTCCCCCCACCCCCAGGGAGAGCATTAATCCATTCATGAGGAATCCACCCCCATGACTCAATCACTTTCCAACACTGTCATATTGGGGGATCAAATTTCCATATTAGTTTTGGAGGGGACAGCACATCCAAACTCCATCACAGTATAAAATTTTTATAGCATGAAGCACTTATTTTAGAAAAGAAGAAAGGTCTAAAATCAATGATTTAATTTCCGTCTTAAGATATTGGAATAAGAAAAGCAAATGAAAGCCAAAGCGAACAGAAGTATGAAAATAATAAATCTAAGAACAGAAAGGAAAAGGAAGAAAAACAAGAATAAAAACACCCTAATAGAGGATATCAACAAAACTAAAAGATGCATCTTAGAAAAGATAAATAAAACTGATAAATTTATAGCCAGACTGACAGAAATAGAGATCTAGAGATCAATTTCTACCATTAATAGGAACGAATAGGAGAAATTACTATAGTCATTAAAAGTTAAGGGAATACTATGAACAACTTTACAGCAATAATTTCAGTAACTTAGATGAAATTAACCAATTCCTTGTAAAGACACAACTATTAAAACTCACTAAAAAAGAAGTAGATAAAATGAATAGCATTACACTGGTTAAAGAAATTGGATTTGGAATTTAAAACTTTGAATGAGGTCCGCCCATGGCTCACTCGGGAGAGTGTGGTGCTGATAACACTAAGGCCACAGGTTCGGATCCCATATAGGGATGGCTGGTTGGCTCACTGGGTGGACATGCTGCTGACAACACCAAGTCAAGGGTTAAGATCCACTTACCGGTCATCTTTGTAGAAAACAAACAAACAAACAAACAAAAAACTTTGAACCACAACAACAAAAAACTCCACACATGGATGGCTTCACTGATGAATTCTTTAAAACAGTTAAGTAAACTAAAGAGGATAGAACTCTCTCCAACTCATTGAATAAGGTCAGCTTTATCATGATACCAAAATCAGATAAAAAACGTTACAAAAAAAGAAAACTACAGGCCAATATTACTCAAAAACATAGAGGCAAAAATCTTCAATGAAATATTAGTATATCAAATCCAGAATTACATAAAAACAATAATACCTTTGGATTTGGATTTGGATGTGAATTTTGAATTTGGGATGTTTTCTCACCAGAACGACAGGTAGATGTCTGTGCTTAGCCAGGTTGGCCCTTATTCTCCTTCCCTTGTCTTGCAGTCTTGCAGGAGTGTATCACAATAACTTTCAAGCATTTGCAATTGCATTATCCACAAATTATTACATTCAGAAATATTTGGCATTTAAAAGATCACTGGATAAGGCCTCTATAGTCAATGAAGAGAAGGTCAAAACAGTTCTTTTATACCATCTTTAATGAAATAGTGCTACTTATTAGGGGATGTGTGTTGTAATGGAAAAAGGAACTGCAGGCTGAACTGGGAGAGGACTTCAAATGTCACACAAGTGTAACTGGAATTACTCTGTGTCTAAGTTGATTTGCTTAGCTGGACTTAACTGTTACATCCAATGCTTTCATGGTGTTTGTGAACACTGGAAGTCCAAGAAATATCCCTGATGTTTTCTTTGAGACAGAGTGGTTCTGTCTTCTCTAGATCACCTGAAATTCAGGAAAGTCACAGCTGTTAAGTGTGGATTCCCTGTATTAATCAGTGTTGCCCAGAGAAACAGAACCTATAGGATTAGATAGATAGATACACAAATTAGATACACAAAGCAATTCATTTTAGGGGTTCAGCTTGCACAGTTATGAAGGTAGATGAGTCCCACATTCTGCCATCTGTAATCTGAAGACCCAGGAGAGCTGGTGGTGTGGCTCCAGTTCAAGTCTAGGAGAAGACTGATGTCCCAGCTCAAAAACAGTCAGAAAGAGTGAATTCTCACTTACCATTCTTTTTGTTCTATTCAGGCTTCAAAGGATCGGATGAGTCCCACCCTCTCTGGGGAGAGTAATCTACTGAGCTCAGTCTACTGATTCAAAGTTAATCTCATCCAGAAACACTCTCATACACACATCCAGAATGATGTTTAACCAATTAACTGGTCACTCCATGTCCCAGTCAAGTTGACACACAGAATTAACCATCACATCCCTCAACAGTAGTCTGGTAAGATGAGTTTTACACACAAGAGATTTTAAATATTAATTAAAATTTCTGAGCATAAGCGTATTTTATTTTAATTTTTAACATAAATCTTTCTAAAATGTATATGTACCTCAGACTTTTCAACCTACTCAACATAAAATGATATAATTTAACATCCGCCTTGCAAATTTAGATATAAACACACACATAAATACACACATCCACATACATTTTCTGGATGGCTCAGACAAATTTTTATAAATGTTTTTATAATTATAGCTTTAGGTATAGAGAGATAAATGAGCACAGATGAGGCTCTGTAGCTTAATTTGTTGAAAAAGATCCCAATATAGCTTTATTTTCTAATAATACACCCCATCCCTCAAAAAAGGCAGAGTATCTTATTTATGTCATGTCTTTGTTTTTTCTTCCCATGGCACATATCAAATACCACAGGTGTCTCTTGTAATTGATTTGTCTTTTTTGTGGAGCACTGCTTCTCTTAGAGGCATCGCACCTTTCTTACACATGCAAATGTTTCTAACTTTTGGTTATTTATTGCTTTTTTTTATTGGTTATTTATTGTTGAATCATCTTTTTTCTTAACCCTGGTTTTTTTTTTTTTTTTTTTTGTGAACGGTAAGGGGATCGTAACCCTTGGCTTGGTGTTGTCTGCACCGCGCTTAGCCAGTGAGCGCACCGGCCATCCCTATATAGGATCCGAACCTGTGGCCTCGGTGCTCCCAGCGCCGCACTCTCCCTAGTGAGCCATGAGTTCGGCCCTTAACCCTGTTTTTGAAAGCCTGGACTGCTGCTAGGCAGAATTGTTTTTAACTACCACTTCTCCTGTCACCAGATTTAACTTAGGTTACCACTTCTATTGTCTGATCTTTATTTCTCTTCACTTTTTTTCTCTTTTCTTGTCTGTTTTTGCCAATAAAAACTTGATATTTTCTATTGAATACTTTAGAAAGTATTTTAAATTTCCAATTAGCAAATTTTAAATACTCCAATAATAATGACTTCCAGGTACTAGCACCCACTAATTTGTGGTTTAAGGGTTTGACTTTTGGATTTAGTTAGACATGCCTGAGTTCTTTCCAAAACATTTAACACATATTTATTGAGCCCCTGTTATGAACAAAGGACAGTGCTGGATGCGGCAGATACAGTGGTCAGTAAGATAAATATGTTTTCCCCCTAATGGAATTATGGTAGAAGTGCTTGTGGTAGTGCTGATATTTAACCATTAATTACGTGAATTGTTTTTATTTAGAGTTAAGCTAAGTGAAATGCTGTGGAAATATACAGTGTTATCCTACATTATTTCAATATGTGGATATGATGTAGTCTGCAAGGAGAGAGAACATGTCTATGAAGTTGGAATCAAAGATTACGGGGAAAGGAGAAAGTGACCATTCCAGGGAAAGGAAACAGTAGGTGACCTGACTTGAAAGACCTTGGAATAGGTCCGTATAAGGCTGTAGTGTTGAAAATGTGAGAGTCTGGGAAGGTAGGCAGAGCAGCTCACACAGGACTTTGCAGGCTGGGTTGTAGTTTCGGATTTTCTCTTAAGAGCAAAAAATTTTGAAGAGTTGTATATTCAAATTATGCTTTCAATTTAACTCAATTTACACCTGTATACTGGGGATAGTAATATGTATCACAGGTCTGTGCCTGAAAATCAAATGTGATTATGTTTGGAAAGTGTTTATTTTAGTTTTAAAAATATTATGCACTCAATGAATTGTTATTAATTTATTGTTATTACTATATATGACTATTATTATTATTTTATATGTGCTTTTACATGCATCATTTCTAAACCTCATGACTATTCTAAATGTATTGCAATCTTTTTACAGATAAGGTGATCAAAGTTCAGATAAGTTGATATATTACTCATGGTCATGGTCAAAATGTTAGTACAGAGTCCTGAACAATCGTGACCCATCAGGTGGGACACTCTACCTACAGTCACTAACCCAGCCATGATCTGCCTTCTGCCTGTGTCTGTGTGCAGGGTCTTTCCTCTGTCTTCAAAACCCAGATCACTTGTCATCTCAGGAAGCCTTTCTGACTCCTAAATAAAGTTAATATCTTTTTATTCTGTAGTAGTTCTAGGTACATATTTTAATTGTGCTATCATCATGTCCTCAGGTTTTATTAGTTCACTTACCTGTCTTTTTTACTTGCTAGGAGCTTTTTGTAACCCTTAGTCTAACCTGTATCTATGTGACCCCAGTACCTTTTACAATGCCCGGAAGACAACAGCTTCTTAATAAATACGTGTTGGATTGAATTGAAAATAACTGTGGCACTTATGTCTGTAACACTTTATACATTGATTAAGAGACATTATACATCTTTGTTTTCATGGTAAACAGCAAGTTCCTCTCCACATTTAGATAGCTATCTTTATATTATGTACTTGACAGTGGGTATCTTGGTTTATTCATAAGTGTTTGTATCTGATAATTCGAAATCCTGACATTCCTTCTTTACAATTTCTCCTCATCTATCTTCCGCCTGGTTGAAATTAATAAATCAGCTTCTTATCAGTCTAGTTAAAGACTGATAACTAAAGCAAGGAACTTGTCATTTCATCATGCTGTGCTTTATATATCTAGCTCATCAAATCAGCTTCTTATCAGTCTAGTTAAAGACTGATAACTAAAGCAAGGAACTTGTCATTTCATCATGCTGTGCTTTATATATCTAGCTCATCCATTAAAACACTGAAACTCTATGTTGCGAATTTATTTCATAGCATTTATGGGGCTTGGACAGTACTTATCTACTGTGGAAATGCCAAATTCTTAAGTTTACTCTATACCAGATTGCCTATAGAGCACTACAGAGCAAAAACTTTATGTAGCGCTAGTATACCCACAGAGTAGAATATTTTCTCTGATGCTAGAAGAAAAATATTTATGGTATATTAAATTATTTTGAGTTTAGCACCAATTTAGCTTCTGAAAAGTGTAAGATTCGAATTTTAGTCTCTAGTTTTCCCACTACTCTCTTACAAATAAATCAATATTAAAATAATCAAATTTTTGAGAAGAGGGATTTTTCTACATGCCTCTTCAATCTTTAATTCTATACAATTTTGACAGGTCTTAGAACTATAATAAATCACCTTTCACTTATTTAACACACCTATTTAAATATTATGAGATGTAGGAGGTGGTATGCAAATATTTTCAATAAAAATTCTTTGGATAATATCACTTGAGTTCATTTTACGTGTTACAAAATTAAAACACATTCACTCAGATATAGAGATACATAGTCAATAAAGAGATATTCACATGTAAGTGCGCAGGACAGCATGGTTTTACATACTTATGTATGGGAATATACTTTATATACATTGAACAAGCAGGGATAGGTTAATTGCAATGATAATTATGCTTCACCCGGGGCAACTGATACAATTTTCTTTTAAAACTCTTCTATTTATCTCTGCCATTTAATGCTAAAGTAAGTCCACCAAGGAAAAAGGAGAGCCCTTAAAATTCTCCTATTACTTGAAACTTTCTTAAATGTTTTCCTTACTATATGTTCTAATTTTTTCGTTATCCATTTTTAGTGTAATTTATTTGTGCTATCCTCTCTTCTCTGTATCTGTTTTACTGAAAGCCCCAAATAATCAGGTTTTTAATTTTTTAATCTTTCCTTTTGTTCTTTTAAATTTATACTACTTGTTTTTAATACTTTTTTTCTTTCCTTGTTTTTTTAAGTTTAGGTTTACTCTCATTTTTCTCCAGTCTTCTTAAGTCGACTACTTAATTTCACTCACGTTTTCTGGTCTTATTAATAAATGTATTTGCAATTACAAAATTTGCACTAAAAGCTGTTCAGCTGCATTTTACATCTATTGATATGTATAACTTCTACTGTACTTAGTTATGAAGATTTTGGAAACCGTTATCATTTTTTAAAAAAACTACTAGTCATTGAGGAATTTTTGTACATTTCTGAACAGGAGAAGAGTCAGACTGGAGAATCATACACGGGCATCACTGCCTCTACTCAGAAGGGAAACACATCCCTTCTGCTCACATTTCATTACCTAGAAATAGTCACATAGTACCAACTTATTGCAAAGGAGCTGAGAAGTACAAACTTCCATGTGTGCAGAAAGACAGGACAACCAGATATAAATAGTGTGAGTACTAGTAAACTTAGCACGATCTTTTGTTGAATTAGGCCTTTTGTTATTTGCTGTGTATATTTACTTCTATAATTTTACCTTAAATTCAGATTTTTCTTTTTAAAGTTAATATGTCAGTTTTCCAAATTGATCTGTTTTTAATGATATTACATTGGCTCTCTTTTGAAAAGCATTTTTCTGAAATTTTTTACCACGTATTTTCTTCTCTTTTTATTTTTTAGTGAGGTATGGCTTTAGGGAATTACATGATTTAAAGTAATGAGCTCAGTTCCCACCCCTATCTTGACTTTCTTTTGTTTTTGAGCTATATGATATCTTTGTGATTTTTTATTTTTTACATTTTATCCATTGTTCTTATGTGTTTTTATTGTCTTAAAGTATGGTATTACACTTAACTTGACTGAAAGTGCATGTTCCTAATGTTTTACTATTGTATGAAGACCTAGTGGGGTCATAATTTACATGGATATTATTCTAAAGACTTGCATGTGTTTTCATGAGTTGCATGCATGCACAATTTGATGATATTTTAGTTACTGGATTTTGCAATACTGGAAGGGACACCATCTTATTCATCTTTTATCACCAGTGCATATTACTAGCTTTTGTTGAACCAGTGAATAAATAATTTTTTTATTTGAAATATACTTAAAAAAAAATAATATGGTCAGAAATTGGCATTCTTTTAATTGAAGAACAGATATTTCAATTTTTTAATGGAGGAGAATAACTTTTCCCTGTTCTAAAGACAGACTATCTAATATGGAAGACAGATATACAATAATTTTTGTATGAAAAGTTTTGTAGGTGTTAAAGATTTTTATGTAAATTATAGCATATGACAATAGAGAAAGTTAGTTTAACTCTTTCTGGGATTTCCAGAGAAGACACTTGAACTAAGTTTTGAAAGATACATTTATAATTTCTAGGCAAATAGAATTTTCCCAAGGCAGGAAGTTATGAAATGACATTACAAATTTGAGCATTTGAATACTCTAATATATCTGAAGTAGAAGTTTCCAAAGGGTGTCCATGCACGATAAAGTTGAAGAGAAAGGCTGAGATAAGTTCATGGAGGCCTTTGTGTGCTGTAAAAAAATGCTTGACATTTATCCAGGGTGCAATGGAAAGGCTTTAAAAAGGAGAGTGTTAATGAGATTAACAGTATAAAAAGTTACTTGGTAACAATGTGAAGAAAAGACTGAAGAAGAATAAGGTTGTAGCAGTTCAGGAAATGATACATATAGAAAGAGGCTAGTAAGAGACCAAGAGAAGGACATATATTTTCTTTTCAAATATCCCAAAAGAATGCAATTAGATATTTCATAAGCCAATAGGAATTTATGATGAAGAAAAAGGAGATTATCTTTACAATTACATTAAGCTGACTGCTCTTTGTTTTCTTTAATGTGCCTCAACACCAAAAGACCAATGTTAAAGAAAATGTGGTTTGGGCACTACTGACAATAACAATATCAGTGATGAATACTATCATTTTTTTTTAGCGATTAATAGTTGTCAAGAATTTTAGTGAGTGCTTTATATATATAATAACAGGTAGTATAGTGTTGTAGCATGTAGAAGGGTAAAGCCGACTTCTTAAAATCAAACCCAGCTCTGCCTCTTACTACCTATGTGACCTCATCTGTAAAACTGGGATAAGAGTAGTATCTATCTCGTGGGTTATAGTGAGACTTAAATGGGTTAACAAAAATATACATAGAAAGCACCATAAAGTGTTTAGTGCTACTATGGTTGTATTGTTTTGATCTATTCATTTGGGACCATCTGCCCTTCTTTTATATCCCTTAGAAGCTCGTTTGTTCAGTCAATCTGAGATTGTAAATAAAATAATGGAACACATTTTTGTGTAATCTTTAAGATTTATAATAACAAGTAGAAACAGCTAATCATATTTCTATCTAGAAAAATTCATATCTAAATTTAGTTTTTTAAAAGTTTTTACAACAAAACACAACAAATATATAGAAAATAACAAAGAATGATGAACACTCATGTCTCCTTCACTCAGCATTATCTAATAATTGTGCCATATTTTCTTCAAATATTTTTTGAAGGGAAGTTAAACATACCAGATACAGTTGAAGTCCTTTTTGAACAATCCCAATCCCATACTCCGACTTTTCTGAGACATAACCATTTTCATGAATACAGTGCTTAACCATTAGATGAATGCTTTCAAATTTTTACAACATGTTTCTCTTTTCTTTGCCTAATGTTCTATAAACAATGATAATTTTGCAAGTTTAATAAAATTTTATACAAATGTTATTAGACTGTATTAAAATTTATACAATTAGTTTCTGTAATCCAATATTGTTTTGAAGGTATTTCCAATTTTATTATTTTAACTCTAATTTCGCCACCTTCCCTCACAATATATGCAAATGTTTCATTCTTTCCTGTTTCTCCACATTGCATATCATCTACAAATAATCAAATTAATTTTTTTTTTGCTTATTGTTTATATACCCTCACTATTACACAGGTTGTAAGAAAACAGGAATTTTGTTTTCGTTAAATGTTTTATCCCAGCACCTAAAATAATACCTAGCACACAACAGGAGCTCAATAAATACTTGTTAAAAGTTTGAATGAGACGGAGTACTTTTAACCACTGTATAACACTTTAATACATAAATTTTACCATAATGATTTTTTTCTGTTTTTTTTGAAAAGCATTTTCGTATTTCTTTTTCTTCTTTTTGTTATCAAAAAGAAAATGATGAATATGTTTCTACATGTCTTGTGAGCATGTGCAAGAGAAATAAAAAATGAATCAGGTTTACCCTCCTAATTTTGAAATGTAAGGAATAAAGTAGATCTTTATGTATCTATATGGTAAAAACTAAAACAAAATGTCATAAAATAATTTTATCCATAACCCATTGCTGAAACTTTAGTTCTTCCCTGTTTTAGGCAAATACTAACTTTGTTGCAATGTATATCTTAATTACATTTTGGTGAACAAGTACAGGATAAATTTCACATTACTGGGGTTGATACATCATTAATTTTGGTAGAAATTTATTTCTCTGGAAATTTGTACCAGTTTTTTCCATCAACAGTAAATTATAGTGTATGTTTTTTCAAAGCCTTACTATTACCGATATCCTCAAACTGTAAATTTTGCCATTTCATGAATAAAAAATAACATCATTGCATTGAATTTTGGATTTTGTTCATAAATAGAAAGGAGCAAAATATCTGTGAAATACTTTAATATTATTTGTTTGTTTTGAAATACTTTGTATTTAACTTTATGCATTTAATAAATTATGCTGAGATAGAGTTCATAGGCTTTACAAATCTGCCACAGGTTAAAACTTCTGCTATAACTGTAACAAACTTTCTGGTCAATAGAGTCCACACATCTGAAAATTTAGCAGTGTTTGCTCTCCAAAAAGGTAGACCAATTTTACATAAATATTAAAAATATATTTCCCCACATCTTTTCCAACACTTGATTCTGTCAGACAGTCTAATTTTTGTGACTGAAAGGATGTGAGATATCCTCCTGTTGTTTTAACTTACATTTCAAAGATTACCAGAGCATACAAGGTTTGTTATATGCATTTAATTAACATTCGAGCTTTCTTTTCTAAAAACTGTGAATTTACATACTTTTTCTATTCTGTGAGTTTTATTTTCTTAGTCGTATGTAGGAGTTGTTTTTACAAAATGTCTAATCTTTGTTAATTATACTGCAAATATCTTCGGCTGCTTTTGTCTTGTTTTTTGTGTGTTGATTATGAATTTTTAACTCATTAGAAATTCTTCTTAATTGTTAGGTCATGATGATATTTCTATGTTTTCTTTTAAACGTTTAAACCTTCTCTGTTGTATAAGGTCACCAACACAACTAGAATTGATCTTTTTGTTTGATGTGAAGTAGGGATACATTTAATTTTATTGCATGTGAATAAAAATTGTCCCCAGTATTAGTTATATAATGGCATCTCTTGGATTGCAGATATATTCTTCTGGTGATTTTCCTCAAATTCTTGAAATATTTTTAACTGCAGATTTTCCTAGCCAAGTCTACAGTGTTAGGTATTTCTCTTCTTGATCTATAAAATATCTGAGGCTTCCTAAGTTTCTAGTTTTTCTTACTTAGAAGCTTATTTATTTTGGCATCAAAATAGCACAGTGACTTTATGCTTTGAGAACTAACTAGCTCTAAACCCATGGCATTAGGCAACCTTGTATGCATTACAGATGGAAGAATAAAAACAGCATGAAAGTATAAGATTCATGAAGAAAGGAAAACAATAAAAACTATTGTTATTCATGAACAGTATTTGAGAAAGAGGGAAGAACTGGTGGCGGGCAGAGGGGTAGAGAAAGAGAGATTAGAAGAGGATGTTGAAAGTATATAAGCTGGCTGGCTGATTAGAGCTCAGCCTTGTTATACCAAGGTCAAGGGTTCAGATCTCAGATTCCCATACAGTCACCAAAAAAAAAAGTGTCTAAGTTTACAATTTTTTTTTAAGGCCAACTCTGAAGTATATTAATGTCTCTTTCTCTCTCATGCACACACACACATACACACACAAAAACTACATGTAATCCTATTAGACACATACCTTTTAATGAGCACATTAAAGACACCAAAGTTACTCAAGTTAAAAAAATAAATTAAAATTCACATAGAAGGAGACTGATTTCTTCACCAAAATAGGTTTTATTTTGTATAAGTTGCCATATAAGAATACATTAAACTTTTAATTACATACGTGACTTATTTTCCAATAATAAAATCAATTGAAGAAAGTCACTGATTTGGCTACTGTCTTCTTTATTGAGTAGGCTACTGTTTTCTTTCTACATATTTTCTATTATTGTTCTTTGACAATTAAGGACAAAATGAAGCACAGTTAAGTTTTCCTGGTTGAACATCATCGTAAATGGGTGATAAATGTACCTATAGATTATATTTATGGATGGAGACGATGCACTTTAAGCCTTTCCATATGACCTTGGTAATGCAAAGAAACCTGCAGTGTCATATGCATCCCGCGCACTCTGCTAACTCACCTAGTATTCAACTCCAGCAGACTACAAAGTCACAATGCAAAGTTGCTCATACAAAGTCACAATACCATTGCACCAAATTTGACATCTGCTGTTAATGTCCCACAATCTCTAAATGGGATACATAATAGTCATGGAAGCATGAGTCTGGCTGCCTGCCTGTAGAGTAAGATCATCTCACATATTCAAGGAACTGTTCATTTTTTTTCTGGACAGTTTACATGTGTAGTGCAGTTAGAGAGCACAGAATAGGGACCTATAAAAGGTTTTGACAATTTTTTTCAGGAAGTCTATTTCACAAGGTGAAAATGTATATAGCTAGCTTTTTTTCTTCCTCTGTTCTGCATAATGTTACTTGTAGTTTATGGAGTTTCTTTTCAGATTCTGTCATTAGGTTTGCTCATCACCCCTTGATTTAATATTATTGTTATAATCATAATCATCTTTTTTATAATATTACTCCATGAGTATTTTCCATAAAATTTGGAAGAGGTTGCACTAGGGAGTGTGAAGATATGATTTCAACAACTTGAGGTGTCTTTAAGATGAACCTCTTTATGGTGGCTTCAAATACTTTCAATCTTTAACCTGCTGTTTGTGATATGTAAAATTTCTACATCACTAAATAGTCTCCTTCTAGAATTTTATCAATAATGTGAATATTATTGCATTCTAAGCACTAATATATTCAGGAATCTTCATTAATATAGAGTTAAGAAATATTCTTACACTTGAACTGTTAACAGATGTTTCTGATTATTTTGTTAATTTATAAAATTGAAATTTTTGACTTAAAGAGTCTAGACATAGTTGGGATTGCTTTATTGGTCATATTGCCAATAGGCTCAGAAAATTGTATTAATTTACTCTTTTTTATCTCAAAATTATATGTCAAACAAGTTAGAGCAAATAAAGTAAAAATATGGTGATAACAAGCATTAGCAAGATAAAGGATTATCTTGAAATTATAACATTGATAACCTTCAAGAATTTCCCACCTAATATTCAAGGCTAGATTACTAGAAAAGGAGCTAATTTAAGAACAAAGAAATAAGCTATAATAGAATTATCAGATATCTCATTAAAATGTATTTGAATGCACAATAATTTGAATTTCACTATCAAAATTGATTGGACAGTTCTTACTACCTTATTTGACCTCTTCAGCATTATTACATAGTCCATCACTCTATATTTTTGACGTTTCTTATTTTCTCTGGTTGTTTTCTTTCAGAAATATATATAGCTACAATATATATATATTTGAAATCAAGAAAGTCAGATGATCAGTTACCTAAATATCCAACTCCAGCAGTTAAAAAATGAACAGCAAATTATAATAAAACAAAATGTAAGGAAGGAAATAATAAAGGCTAGAGGATAAGTTAGTGAAAGTAACTGAATAAATTAATGAAATCATTAGTGAACTAAATTCAAGAAACAGATAATTATCATACTCTAGTAAGTATCAGATAAGGCAAAGGTTGGTTCAAAGAGAAACCACTATAAGTTAATAAACTGCTAGTCAAAGTGATCAAGAAAAAAGGAGAGAAGAAAACAATTTAAAATTAACATCAAGAAGGTAAAAGGAGATATCACCAAAGATTATTCAGTTATCAAAAGGTGGAAAGAAAATTCTATGATCAAGTGTAGGCTAACAACTTTGAAAATTTAGATAAAATGGACAAATCTTTGAAAATATAGAACTTACCAAAAAATAAATAAGAAGAGAGATGGGAGAATCTCAATCATTTAAAAACTATTACAGAAAACAAAACTATAATTTATGATCTTCAAATATAAAAACTTCCAGACTTTCCCAGTGAATCCCACTGAATATTTAAGAGGAAAAATGTCAAACAAAAACTTTCAAAGAATAGAAAATAGGGAAAGTTTTGTAACTCATTAACAAGGGCATCACAACCTTGGTGCAAAAACCTGATGATGACTGTTCAAGGAAGAAATATTCCATGCCAGTTTCACTTAAGAACACAACTGCAAAGATCCCAGACAACATATTAAAAAAGCCCAATCAATCTATGTATAGAAAGCATAATATATCATGAGAAAGTCGAGTTTATGCTGGAAATTCAAAGATTTTTTTCTTCAAAGCAGGAGAGAGAAACTTCACTAATATAAAGTATCTGTGAAAACCTATTGCCAGTCTCATACTTAATGGTGACACATTGATAATTTTATCTGTAATGTAGTGAATGAATAAAGGATACCTCACTTCCACTCATCATCATACTGAGTGTTTTAGCTAGTGAAGTAAAGCAAGAAATAAATAAATAATCAAGAGATAAGAACTGAGCAAAAATAACATTGTCAACATTCAAAAACAATATGCCTTTTTGTATAAACACTAAAGATGGTTCTTACAATTAATAAGAGAGTATATCAAAGTTTCTGGATACCAGATAATGTAAAACTTTAACTGTGTTTTTATATTCCAGCATCAGATAGTTCGAAAATACATTTTCTTGGAGGTACCCTTGCAGTGTTCAAAGATATACCTCCTTCTGGTAGGCAAACAGTAAAAGACACATTTAAAAATGCTTTGAGTAACAAAACTGATCAATAACTCAACCTACAAGAAAAAATTCAATTCACAGTGTTTTCATAAAGCATTTCATTCAGAACTCTAAATAGGTCGAGATGATCCCAGTAAATCTGTTCATTGAAGAAAATGGCTCATAGCAAAAAGATTGAGAGTTTGGCTCACCGGAGAAAGCCTGATAACTTTAGACAGAGCCTTGTCTTGGAAATAATTGTGGCTATTTTTATTGGCACATTCACAACATTTAGTTAACTAGAATAACATGGACAAATGCCAATAAAATGTTTGAGAGGGTTATACTGCCAAAGTACAGGGAGCCCGCTCTAAGAGAGTAAGAGGCTTTAAGGTGTGTAAGGGCCTTAAGTTTCCTAAATGTCTATTGGCAAGAAATATTGCTTTTCAGATGCAGCTGAGGAGTTAAAAAGATAAAGAAAGGAATACCCAGAGGGTGAAGTCAATAGAACCAGTCCTAGGAAACAAGCACAACAAGAGTCTAACTAAGGAACATTCCTTATCTTCAGGATAAGCTACTGCAGAATTTTCCAGCAGGAATTCACAATACATAGCTGTGACAGCTATGTATCTCTCTATATTGTTTCTGAACAGGAGGTTTAGTTGTGATGGTTATAACTATACTTCTGAGGTTGTTACTTCACTTTATGCACTTAAGTTTGGTAATTCAAACACAGACACACAGTTTCACATGTTCTATTCTCATTTTATTTCTTTGTAATTTATGGGAGTATGTCAGTTTGGGCTAAGTCCAAAAGCAGATGCCCCTCTATGTAATCCAAGAAGTGTTGGTTTTAACACAGGAAATTAAAGGTTTACACATCAGTTGAATTGCACTGTGAAGTTCAGAAAAATTGCTGCTAGAGGTTTTAAAAATTATGTTGCAGTCAGTGATCTCAGCCTCCTATAACTCTTAAATGGGAAATTTACAGAAGCTCCTGTACAAGATGCTATCAACTTGAATATGAGCCTATAGCATTAATATGGGTGGTTTACAGAAATTCATCTTGGAAGTTGCCATGAGCCTTGCATCTGCTTGCAACTGCCATCAGAAAATAAGGCTTCTTTTTTGCTTCTTCCTTTGAGATATCAAGTGAGAGCATCTTATTGTGAGATTTTGACCTAGGCGTACACTGGAAAGAGATTCTTCAGTGATTCAGAGGAGAAAGTACAGAGTGAATGGAATGTAGACAGACAATTGACAACAGACAATCCAAAAAATAGGTAAAAAACAAAATCTATTGTCTAGTGAAGGCACATATGATTATTTTGGAATGATTTGCTAGTTTGAATTCTTAGCTGTTGACACATATAAATATCAGCCAGAAACAAGTCATTTATTTAACATCATTAGAAACTGTCACTGTAATCTCTTTTGATATGAAGATATTTCGTTATTTTGACATATGACCATTCCACAATTTGTAATTAAGTACAACCAAAGGAAGTCCAAAAAAATGGTGAAAACCCCCTGAGAAAAAAATGTGTGTGAATATAACAGGAAAGCCACAATAATGCTGGGGCATGGATGTTAATAGTGAAACCTCAATGTTGCCAGATCTCTGGTTAATTCATTTTTTCATGCTGCTGTTTTAAAGCAGCTCATAGATTTTTTAAAATAAAACTGTGAAAATCACTATCTAATGTAATTTCAACAGTTATTCTTGAAATCTCACGTTTGCTTTCAGAAGAGTAAAAAGAAACCTTCAGTTTTGCTTTGGAAAACTGAAGAATGTTTATATCATTGGAACAAAGATTTGTGTTTATAGAGTAATGTCACCATCTTGTGGTGCTTTAAGATATTGCCGCTAAGGCTATTAAAGAGTATTTTTATATCTTTCAATAATACGAAGGCACTACTTTTTAGTTCTTTTCTTTCAGCCAGATGAAATGTATTTAACTAATGAATCAGCGCTTCTGTTTCAACCATTATATAAACAATTGCTTTAAATCAGATTTTAAAATGATTTTCTGTTTTAGAAAATGTCTATTACATGAAAAGCTTTTATTTAGTAAGTTTCATTCCACCTGAAACTCTTATTTGTTGTGATTATTGTCTGCCTCTCCCATAAAAATGTAGGTTACCTGAGAATAGAGACTTTATCTTGTTCACAGCTGAGTCTCCAGAGAGAGCACAGGACAGAGCTAGGCACAGAATCAGGTCAAATATTCCGGGAACCAATGATTGCAAATGTGAGTGAAGGGGTGTTTTATATCTGTTATACATACTTTAAGACACATTAGATCTAGAATTGTATGGCTTTGTAACAAACCATACAAGTTAAAACTTAAAGTTTTTTTTGGAAACAACCAAATTGGTAAGCTCTGAGAGTTATGGGTGTTTTATCAAATATTTTGTAAGATGACCTAATTGGGTAATGTATTAGTAACTTTTAGTTTTAGTTTTAGTTTACTACATTTTGAACATATATGGGCAGCATACTGAACAAGACAGCACCCAGGTGAGTGCAGGCTCCCACACAGCTGACTTGCGACACAGCCTCAGTATTGCCCAGGCCTGCCAGAGCCCACACTGACCAAACAGGAGCCAAGGCAGCCCACCACACACTCAACTGCATTGTTATAAGAAGAGTCACCAGCAGAGCCTACAAATAGAGGAGGAAGTCTCTCCACTTATAGCCCACTCCAGAGTAATAGAAGAAACAAGTGTTCTACCAGATATCTAAACATCAATGAAAAAATATGAGAAGTATGAATAAACAAGAAGATATGACGCCACCAAATGAATATGGTAATTCTCAAGTACCAGACTCCATAGAGCAGGAAACCCTTGAGATGTCTGAAAAGGAATTCCAAGCACTGATCTTAAGAAAACTCAAAGAGATAAGAGAAAAATCAATTAGAGAACACAATAAGACAAGAAAAAATATCCAGGTTATGCAGGAAGAAATTTACAAAGAGATTAATACCTTAAAAAGTATGTAACAGAAGTCTAAGAAATGAAGGATTCTCTCAATGAAATAAAAAACAGAACAGAAAGCTTGAGCAGCAGGCTAGAGTGCTAGAGCAAGGGGAAGAGAGAATTTCAGACCTCGAAGATGATCTTTTTGAAAGAACCCAGGCAGACAAAAAAAAAAAAAAAAAAAAAAAAGGAAAAAAGAATTTAAAAAATGAAGAAATTTTAAGAGAGCCAGCAGACAACCTCAATAGCACAAACATCTAAATCATTATTATTCCAGAAGGGGAGGAGAAAGGAATAGGCATTGAAAACCTATTTAGGGAAGTAATAACAGAAAACTTCCCAGGTATAGTGACAGATGCAGAGCTTCATATCCAGGAAGCCCAAAGATCCCCAAACAGATACAATCCTAAAAGATCCTCTCCAAGACACATTATAGTCAAACTGACAAAACTCGAAGACATAGAGAGAATTTTTTAAAAATAAGAGAAAAGCATCAAGTCCCCCGTAAGGGAGCCCCTATCAGACTAACAGCAGACTTCTCAACTGAAATCTCACAGGCCAGAAGAAAATGGGTTGATATATTCGAAATACTAAAAGAAAAAAATTGCTATCAAAGAGTTCTAGCACGGTTATCCTTCAGAAATGAGGGAGAAAAAGTGTATTTCTCAGACAAATAAAAATTATGGGAGTTCACTACCACACGACCAGCCCTACAAGAAATTCTCAAAGGGGTCATGCATCCAGAATCTGAAAAATTATAATCAGTATCACAATTTATAAGAAAGAGCAAAGCCTGTCATTAAAACCAAAATGCTAAGGAGGAAGAGAAAAAGGCTAAATCATGTCACCTCAAAAATACAAATAACACTGAAGATGAAAAATAAAAGGGTAAGAAAGGAACAAGTGATATTTAAAATATCTAAATAAAAAGCATTGTAATGACGGGAGTAAAGCAATACTCATCAATAACAACGCTGAAGTAAATGGATTAAACCCCCAATTCAAAAGACACGGATTGATTGGATTAAGAAGCTAGACCCAACTATATGCTGCCTTCAAGAGACCCACCTCACCTATAAAGACACACACAGACTGAAAGTGAAGGGATGGAAAAAGATATACCATGCAAATGGAAACCAAAAATGAGCAGGATTAGCTATTCTTATATCAGATAAAATAGACTTCAAACCAAAATCTATAACAAGAGAAAAAGAAAGCCATTATATAATAATAAATGGATCTATGTGTTAGAAGACATAACAATCATAAATATGTATCCACCCAACACTGGAGCACCCAGATATGTAAAGCAAACACCCTTTGACTTAAAAAAGAGATAGACCCTAACACAATAATAGTGGGTGACCTGAACATCCCTTCCTCAGCATTGCACAGATCTTCCAGGCAACAAATCAATAAAGAAACAAAGTATTTAAATTATCTTAGATCAATTGGAGCTGGCAGGCATCTATAGAACATTTCATCCAACGTCTAGAGGGTATACATTCTTCTCATCAGCACATGGAACATTCTCCAGAATAGACCACATCTTAGATCACAAAACAAGTCTCAGTTAATTTAAATAATTGAAATAATTCCTAGTATCTTTTCTGACCACAATGGACTAAAACCAGAAATCAACAATAAGCAAAATTCTGGAAACTACTCAAGTGCATGGAAACTAAACAACAGACTCCTGAATGACCTATGGGTCCAAGAAGGAATTAAACAGGAAATCAACAGATTTCCTGAAACTAATGAAAATAAAGATGCATCATACCAAAACTGGTGGGATACTGCAAAAGCAGTATTGAGAGGGAAATTTCTTGCAATAAATACTTACATCAAAAGAATGGAAAGACTTCAAATAAATGACCTAATACTATGTTCCAAAGAACTAGAAAAACCATCAACAATCCAACCCTAAAAGTAGCAGATGGAAAGAAATAATTAAGATCAGGAAAAAACTAAATGAAATAAAGACTCCTAAAATGATACAAAAGATCATGAAACAAAAAGTGTTTTTTTGAGAAGATAAATAAAATAGACAAACCATTAGCTAGGTTAGAAAACAAAAAGAGAGAGAGAGAGAGAGAGAGAGAGAGAGAGAAGACCCAAATATATAAATCAGAAATGTAAAGGGAGGCATTACAACTGATACTACAGAAATACAAAATACAAGAGTCATTAGAGATTATTATAAAAAACTGTATACCAACCAGTATGAAAACCTGGGGGAAACGAATAAATATCTGGACACATAAAACTACAAAGACTGAACTGAGAGGAAAGAGAGAACCTGAATAGACCAATAACAAGCAAGGAGATCGAAGCAGTAATCAGTAATCTTCCAACTAAGATAAACCCAGAAGCAGATGGCTTTACAGCCAAATTCTATAAAACCTTTAAAGAAGAATTAACACCACTTCTCTTCAAACTTTTCCAAAAAATGGAAACAGAAGCCATTGTCCCAAACTCATTCTATGAGGCCAGCATTATCCTATTACCAAAACCAGGTAAAGATACAACAACAACAACAAAAAACCTACACACCAGTATCTTTGATAAATATGGATGTAAATATCTTCAACAAAATATTAGCAACTAGAATACAACTACTCATCAAAATAATTATACACCATGATCAAGTGGGATTCATCCCAGGGATGCAAGGTTGGTTCAACACATGCAAGTCAATAAATGTGATGCCACATCAACAAAACCAAGGACAAAAACCCATATGATTATCACAATAGATGCAGGCAAAATTCAACATCACTTCATGATAGACTCTCAGCAAATTAGGTATAGAAGGAAATTATCTCAACACAATAAAAGGCATTTACAACAAATCAATAGCCGATATCACCTGAATGGGGAAAAGCTGAAGGTTTTCCTTTAAGAACAGGAACAAGACAAGGTTACCCACTCTCACCACTTCTATTTAACATAGTATTGGAAGTACTAGCCAGAGAAATCAGGCAAGAGAAAGAAATAAAGGGCATCCAGATTGGAAAGGACGAAGTCAAATTGTCCCTGTTTGCAGACAACATGATCTTACATACAGATAAACCTAAAGACTCAACCAAAAATCTCCTAGAGCTGATTAACAGTTTCAATGTAATGTGGCAGGATACAAAATCAACACCCCAATATTGGTAACATTTTTATACACTAATAACAAACTAGCAGAAAATGAAATCAAGAAAACAAGCCCATTTACAATAGTCACCAAAAAACAAACAAAAAACCAACCCCCCCAAAACCCCCAAAAACCCCATGTATCAATTTAACCCAGGAGATGAAAGATTGGTACAATGAGAACTATAAAACACTACTGAAAGAAATTAAAGAGGACACAAAAAGGTGGAAAGACATACCATGCTCTTGGATGAGAAGAATTAACATCATGAAAATGTCCATTCTACCCAATCTACAGATTTAATGCAATTCCCATCAAAATACCAATGACATTTTTTACAGAAATAGAAAAAGCAATTCTAACATTGATATGGATTAAGAGAAGGCCCTAAAAGCCATAGCAATCCTGAGAAATAAATAAATAAATAAATAAATAAAGCTGGAGACATAACATTACCTGACTTTATATTAAAAAACTGTTGTAACCAAAACAGGATGGTACTGGCATAAAAACAGACACTCAGTCCAATGGAACAGAATAGAAAATCTGGGAATCAGCCCACATACTTAAGCCAACTGATCTTTGACAAAGGCAACAAGAACATACATTGGGAAAAGACAGCCTCTTCAATCAATGGTGCTGGGAAAATTGCACATCCACATGTAGAAGAATGAAACTGGACCTGTACCTCTCATCATATACCAAAA
The DNA here is from genome assembly GCF_027409185.1 of Cynocephalus volans. NCBI lineage: Eukaryota > Metazoa > Chordata > Mammalia > Dermoptera > Cynocephalidae > Cynocephalus > Cynocephalus volans. Next base: position 94,451,750 of record NC_084471.1, read on the forward strand.
TCAACTCAAAATGGATTAAAGACATGAATGTAAGACCAGAAACCATAAAATTACTAAAGGAAAACATAGGGGAATCACTCCAGAAAGTAGGCCTGGGCAAAGGTTTTAGGAATAAGACCCCAAAAGCACAAGCATCAAAAGAAAAAATAAACAAATGAGATTATATCAAACTAAAAATCTTCTGCACAGCAAAGGCAGCAGTCAAGAGAGCAGAAAGACAGCCTATGGAATAGAAGAAAATATTTTCAAACCATACATCTGACAAGGTTTAATATCCAGAATATATGAAGAACTCAAACAACTATACAGTAAAAAACCCAAATAATCCAATTGAAAAATGGGTAAAGGAAATGAACTGACATTTTTCAAAGGAAGACATACAAATGGCCATAAGATACATGAAAAAATGCTCAGCATCTCTAGTCATCAGAGGAATGCAAACCAAGGCCATTATTAAGAAGACCATGAGTGACAAATGCTGGCGAGGATGTGGGTGAGGGAGAACTCTTCTACACTGTTGGTGGGGCAGTAAATTAGCACAGCCACTATGGAAAACAGTATGGAGATTCTGCAAACACCTACAGATAGAACTACCTTATGATACAGCAATCTTACTGCTGAGTATATATCCAAAGGAATGGAAATCATGTCAAAGGGATACCTGCAGTCCCATGTTCATTACAGCTCTATTTACAATAGCCAAAATACGGAAACAACCTAAGTGTCCTTTGACAGATGACTGGATAAGAAAAATGTGGTGTGTATACATAATGGAATACTACTCGGCCATAAAAAAGAATGAAATTCTGCCATTTGTAGCAACATAGATGAGTCTGGAGAAAATTATGTTAAATGAAATAAGCCAGACATGGAAAGAGAAATACCACATGTTTTCATTTATAACTGGGTGCTAAGAAAGAAGGAAAGAAAGAAAGAAAGTTAAAAAGAAAGAGAGAGAAAGAAAGAAAGACAAGACCACAACAATTTGTTGAACTTTCAGAAGGAGAGAACAAACCTAAGGTTACTAGAGATAGGGGGAAGGATGGAGGGGGTTTGGGAAGGGATAAGTCAGGTAAAGGGCATAAAGAAAAATCATGATATGTAATAATAAAAAGAAAAAAAGTAGAACATATATGGGTTTGTTACTGAATTAACTTGGTTCACTATGGGTGATATAATGTAGTGGAAAGAGTAGCCTTTGAAGTCAATCAAACCGATTTCTACTTCTAGCTCTACCAACAGTACGATTTGGAGAAACTAAAGTTTTTTTTTTTTTTTTTTTTTGGTCTTTTTTCGTGACCGGCACCCAGCCAGTGAGCACACCGGCCATTCCTATATAGGATCCGAACCTGCAGCGGGAGGGTCGCTGCGCTCCCAGCGCTGCACTCTCCTGAGTGCGCCATGGGATCGGCCCGAAACTAAAGTTTTTGAGCCTTGATTTCCTCTTCTAATATTGGAGATAATAATAACCTCCATCATAGCACATATGTAAACTAGAAATGAGAACTTTTATTAGTTTGAATGTTTGATTATTCAAGACCAACATATTGCCTCTGCTAGTGAATCAGTTGCTACATATTTAAGGGTGATATATTTCATCAGGTCTCAGGCTAGGTGTAATCAGAAGTACAAACAAGTAAGACTTTGTCCTCCGTCTCAAAAGCTAATAATAAATGTTTGTTGAATAAAAATATTTACGAACAGTTAGTTAATATTGTTTGAAGTTCCAGTTAAGTGTAAGCTCTGACATTTATTAAAATAATTTTTTACCAATATTATAATTATGCAAACCTTTTAATATAAGCTGTTCCAGGGTCTCCACAACCAGCTTTAATTTTGCCTTCCACCAGATTCAGGGTAGAGGGAAGGTGAAGAGGTAGGGTAATTGGATAATCTTAGTTCATTGATCCTTCCTAGCATCCTGGCCTGGAAAATGGTTAAAGCTAATTTTCTTTTGGGTTCCCAGAGGGATTTTTGCAGAGTCTTTCTCCTTTGAATTTCCCTGATGTGTGATTTTGTGACCCTTTCCTCAGCCCCTGGGTATCAGGAATTACATCTTCATCTTCTTTCTGGTCCCAGATTCAGTGAGAGTCTCATCCCTGGGAAACAATTAGGTAACTGAAGTCTGAAAACTCGCAGAGCACAAACCTCTAGCAATAGTATTCCTTGGACCTGTTACCAAAACAGTTCACCAACCTAATCTCTTGTTCTGGAGATTTTGTAGGTTGGAGTCATATTCCAGTTTAAAGGTGAGGTAAAAGCCCTTACCAAAAAAATTCTTTGTCAAAGTTATTTGATTATTTTACTTGAAATAGGTGAGGGAGTTCACCTATTGGTGAGCCTACTAGTTTTAGAACCACTACTCAAAAATTTTTTGGAAGATTATACTTTTGTCTGGCAATTACATTATAATTTCACATCTTTTGCAACTTATGGTTCAGCGTTAAATTATATTTTAACACTCAATTGTACATCTTCTGATCTAAGCTATCAAACTATGCTTTGGGAAACTTTAGCTAATACCTTAGTGAGCAAACAGCCACTTCAATGTTACATCATTCTACCAGATCCAGGCAAAACCGAATCCAAGGGATATAATTTGTTTTTAGTATTATCCGTTAGCAATACTTATTTCTCAATGTCAATTTCAATGTATTTGCAACAGAAGTTTGATTTTAAGTTAAATTATTTCACATTCCACATTAAAGATATCTCACATGCAAAAAAAAAAAAAATCACATCATTTTTTGTCTGTTTGAAAAAAGAGGTTTATTATAGGTTATCAAAGACCAGGTAGAGAAAACGTATTTTTTTTGATATAAGAGACTGTCAGCTGTGTGTGGTAGTCTCTTATAAAGTGGACACTTAATACTGTGTGAATCAGGTAGTAAAAATGAGAAAATTCTATGTGAAATGTAATGACATAAATTAAATTGGAGAATAAAAATAGAAAGGTTTAATCAGGGACATTTATAAGTACAATGAGTCATTAAACTGCCAAATGTCTGAAAGAGCAAAGACTGCAAAGATATCTTTTGCCCTTTTATAGAATTCTCCAGGGATAGATGTTATTGAAGAAATTTTAAGAGAAAATAAATCAATAGGCTTTTAAAATTCCAGAGTGATTATTTGGCTGGATTAATATGGTTGTCTTTTTAAGAATTTAAGGGAAAAGATAAGACAACTTAATTTAATGATCCAAGTTTTTAAAATAATAAATATTAACACACACTGAAACCATCTTTACTGTCATCCATGTCTCTTTTTTTCCCCTCATGGCTTTTCCATATTGATCTTAATATAATTTAAGGCAACCAGATGATAAGACCAAATTTGAGGTTAGGCTGCAGTAAATTTTTTATGTGTATATTTTTTTCTGATAATCAGGTCCATAAATGAGGGTAATAAGAAATTTTGGACTGGAGTAAGTCATGTTAGACAAGGTCCACTTATTTTAACAAAACCAAGTCAACCCTCTTGTATTCCCTGTTAGTTTAAGAATACTATTTGTGGGGCCGGCCCCGTGGCGCACTCGGGAGAGTGCAGCGCTTGGGAGCGCAGCAGCGCCTCCAGCGCCCCCGCTGCGGGTTTGGATCCTATATAGGGATGGCCGGTGCGCTCAGCTGCGGGTTCGGATCCTGTATAGGGATGGCCGGTGCGCTCAGCTGCGGGTTCGGATCCTGTATAGGGATGGCCGGTGCGCTCAGCTGCGAGTTCGGATCCTGTATAGGGATGGCCGGTGCGCTCAGCTGCGGGTTCGGATCCTATATAGGGATGGCCGGTGCGCTCAGCTGCGGGTTCGGATCCTATATAGGGACGGCCGGTGCGCTCACTGGCTGAGCGCGGTGCGGACGACACCAAACCAAGGGTTGCGATCCCCTTACCGGTCACAAAAAAGACAAAAAAAATAAATAAATAAAATAAAAAGAATACTATTTGTGTAGTGTTACTTCAAAATTAAAATGTGAAATCAAATAATCAGCATATTCAGTGGTAGCACAACTGAGCTTTAATTAGTCAGCTCTCTATGAGATTTTGCAAATGAAAGTTTTAGAGTTGAACAGTAACATTTATAAATGGGTCATCCAAATCATCTTTCATATTTAAGAGAAGGCTTAATGTCTCAGCACAGGAAAATCCAGAGATTAAAGAAGGGAGTTCTCGCAGAACAACTATTCTTAAGACCAAGTCACCCTTTCAAAGAACAAAATTATCATATTTACGATATTGAAGACTTTACTTAATAGAGATATAATTGCTTAATGGTCAATTTTAAAATTAGTGCTGGATAATTACAACACAAATGTGTCCAATTACTTGCTGCAGAGTATAGCTAGGCAGTCTACATTCTGACTTTACAAAGCAAGGAAGGGAATGGAGTTTCTTGTGTTGTTAGTGGCTTAATTAAAATATCAGGGAAGTTGAGTGAGATCATTCTCTATGTCTGTGAGCCACAACCATGATATACTTTTCCAGTGGGAAGATGAGATGGCTAGAAACACTTAGCAGCAGGTAGATGTGGTCACTAGCTGTAGCCCTTAGTCTATGTTGCTTTCCATAAATTTTAAAATCTTCACCTGATAAGTTTAGAATGTGGGATAATACTTTCCTGTGATCTTGAACACTCTACAGTCTTTACCCTAGAAACCCAGCCCTCTTTCATAGCTGTCTCATTATCTGGAACCACTGCTTTTTCTCCTCTGTTTCAAAGAAGAAATCATACTTTTTCTAGAGGTGGTTTCAGCTATTAGAGGAACCTTCCAAAATCTTGTGCTCTTAATCACCACTGCTTTATTACACTAAATGAGCCCTAGTTTCCCCACATCTGATTTTCAACTCCACCCCTAAATAATACATCTATTTTGTTCCCAGAGTTATCTTCTGTTATCAGTCAACTATTGCTGCGAAAATGCTTCATGACAATTAGACTCTCATTGGCTTGTTTGGCTCCAATAGATGTTTTAGGCTGTATGTCTCGTCTTGGTTTCCTGCTGCCAGTTGGGCTCAGTTCTGCTACTCATGTGTTCATTCTGTGGCCCAGTCAAAAGGGGCATAAGACTTTCTCATTGCAAGAAGGCAAGATCCACTGCACAAGCCCATTTCAGGTATCTTGTTTGGCCAAAGCAAATCATATGACTAAGCCCAAATCAACAGGAAGTGGATATTTCCTGTATAATCCAAATGATCACAGCTTTCTTGTTCTAATTACCATTGACATGTAAAAATTACCAGAATATTAGTGATTAAAAAAATATTCTATTTTGCTCATGATTGTAGGTCAGGAATTTGGGAAAGGCTTGTCTACACTGTTCTTGTTTGGGGTATCTCAGTGATTGTAGATAGATGGTAGCATAGGCTGGAGTCATTTGAAGATTTTACGGAGCTGCATATCCAAGACAAGTCAGTTGTATGGCTGGCCACTGGTCCTGGCTGTTGGCTAAAACCTCAGCAAGGCAGTTAAGTGGACAGCTTACATGTGTACTCTCCAGCATGGAGGTCACAGGACAGTGAGACTTCTCACATGGCAGAGTCCAAGCAGAGTCAGGGGGATATTAGGGAGAGTGGAAAAGTGAGGGACAGAAAAAGCTTCATTCAGTTGTCTCGTGACGATACTAAGTTCTCTCATCTCAACGGATAATTAAAGCTGACTCTTGTGGAAACATTTTCAGATTTTTGGAGGTTCTTTAGTGTTAGAAACAATCTTGCAATTTTAAAGAGTGAGGCACATCCTTTGGATGGCACTTTTCTACCTTACTTCTACCAGTGGTACTCTTCTTTAGGCTGAGGACATTTCTCTTAGAAGAAGACCCTTCCAAACGACCTCTTGACAACCTTCCACAAAGTCCAGGTAAGGCCCACAGGAAGCAAACCCTATGACAGCACAGCTGGATTGCATTATAGTGACCTCTGATCAGTTGTTGAGTCCAGCACAACCTTGTCTCTCTTCAGGCATGCGTTAATACAAGTACTTAGTGTTTTTCCCCATATTAGTCTGTTTTGTGTTGGTATAACAGAGTACCTGAGACTGTGTAATTTATAAAGAAGAGAGGTTTATTTGGCTTATGATTCTGGGACAGCTGCATCTGGTGTGGGCCTCAGGCTGCTTCTACTCATTGTGGAAAGTGGCAGGCAGCCCGTGGGTACAAGCAGATCACATGGCGAGAGGAAACAAGAGAGAGAGAGAGAGAGGGGAGGTGCCAGGGTCTTTTAAACAACCAGCTCTCATGGGAACTAATAGAGTGAAAACTCACTCACTACCCCACCCCCAAGTTAGAGCATTAATCCATTCACTCATGAGGGATCCGCCCCCATGACCTGAACATCTCCCAACACTGCCACATTGGGATCAGATTTCCACATGAGTTTTGGGGGAACGATACATCCAAACTCAGTCATTCACAAATGTCAAGCTTCTGGTCCTTTTCCCCCAGGATGTTTCTCTCCAATTTCCAGGTCTTCTGGCAACTGTGTATTCTGGCCTGTTGTCTCCTCATACTAGAAAAATCACTTCTTTCTGCTTGGGCCCTGTGCCACTATAATAAAGCAAACTGGGAAATAGCCTAATGGACAAAGTTAAGATGAATGTGGAGTCCACCTTGCATGTTTCCCTTTTTCAAAGATTTCTGACTCAGTTTCCTGATTGCACTTTAATGACATCAAATAGCTTTTTTCCTCTCTGGTTTTATAATTGTTATTAGATTGAGGTTTAGTTAGACTCAGAATACTCTATTATGCACAACAGTGAAAGCCAAATATGTATATCCTCTTCTCTGCTCAGGACAGGTATTACCTAGGTAGCAACTCAAGGCCCAGGTCATTTGGCAACTATACTCAGGGCTTAAGCTGGCACTAATACTTGCTTGTCTCTGGGGATTTTTTCTGTTTTTGATTTCAAAATAATTGCTTTCACCCAGTTAACAATGTGTTTAAATGATTATTTTTTGTGTATTTTTTTTTCACTGTAGTTGTATTGATGGAGAAAGTTGTCTGAGTAATTTTCAGTCTGCCAGAGAACTGGAAACAGAAATGCTAAATATATTTTCCACATTCATGTCAGAATTGTAACTTTAAAAATTGAATACAAGCATGTTGCTCTCATGCTAAAAATTTATCAGTACCTCACCCTTTTCTTCTAAATTCTAAGCTCTTCAAATGGCATACACTGCCACACTTAAAAGAGTCAGATCCTGTCAGCCTTTTCAACCTAATTTTGAATGACTCCTTTTCTTTTCTTCTCAACAGCACAGAATTGCTTGTAGCTCAGACATACCAAGCAGTTTCGTATCTCAATGCCTTACTTTTGCTGCCTTATTTTCCAGAACTTTACAATTTTCACTGTCTCCTTCAGATGAATAAAACTATTCATTTCAAGTACCAACGCCAAGAATCCTTTCTTGACAACTTTGCAACACACACGTGCATCTATTTCTATCATTGTATCCACTGCATTTAGAGACCCTGAGCCATGAAGTTTCCAGTCTCTTTTGTATGTATGCGTTCTTTCTACAACTACATTTTTTATACCTTAAAATTTTAGGATGTTTCTTTTACTTATAGTCTACTACATATTATGGAATTCTGCTTACAGGGAGGCGCCATTTAGTGCTTGTTGGATTTATTTACAGTTGCATTACATATAAACCAAAATATTATTTGTCTTTAATAATCAGAACTAGAGGAATATTGCTTAACAATAATTCAATAATTGGTCTTAACTTTTTAACTTTCTTACTTATACCAACAATGACATAAACCACTTTTATCACTGCATGTTAAACACCAATTTTTTTTTTTTTTAGTAAATAGAAAATTGAGAAAAAATATAGCATATCACAATCACCAAAAATTTGTCACAAGATCAATGCTGGACTGCTCTAGAGGGCAATTAAACATTTGGCTAGCTACCTGATTAAAAATATTTTGCACAATATTCACCCAGCATGAGTATAACCTATAAAGGAATGTTACCTATATAATGTTGCATATATGATAATATTCATCAGTTCCTTTATTGTTCATAATGGGGATTTCAGAAGAGGTGAGATTATCTACAAGGATTTATACTTTATTTGCTTTATAATCATACTAAATATATCTTTACTTTGGTTAGCCCACAGTTTTTATTTTCATAAATTATTATTAGATATACATTGGGAGATTTATGCCATTCTAGCAGATTTGAACTACTTTAGTAATCTAACTTTGTATTTGACACAGAAAGAGTTATTTTCAGCATGTGATTTAATCTTGACATCTATTTATATGAATTCTTTTCTAAATTGTTATTCTCATGTATGTTTTCTATATTTTTGCTTTTCATGTGTCTTTCACAAGCAGTTCTTAAAAGAGAGCAAATGTTTTAGAATGTGGGTTGATTAAATTCTTTCAGTAATGATTACATTTTGTATATTTATTCAATGTTTCTAAAGTTTGCCCAATAGCTTTAAATTCAGAGTGGGTAATGTAACATATATCCTATGTTCTTTCATGATGATTATACTCAAATGAACTTTTATATGATACTCTTATTTGATTAATCTTATGGAAATTTGCTTTTTTAAAAAAAATCTAATTTCTAATTGTGCTGCTTTCTCATCAGTATTCTTGATCCATCTTTGTCATTATAGTTCCAATTTAGTCCTCTACACTATCTGATTGCTTGTAATTCTATTTAGTACCTAATTTCTTCTATTGTTACACATAATTCAGGCCTTTTTACACATCTAAAAACTTTTAAAACTTGTATTAAGTGATTTTACCCTGAAAATCCAAAAATATGCGGCTCCTAAAAATAGTTACCACCTTTTTTATAAACTACAGGCAAACATGTCATATGCTTTCATTGATAGGATGAAATAATGTACATTCAATTTTTGGTGAAAGATGTACATTATATATAGAAAGGTTTCTAAATTTCTATAACTTTTTTTCCTCCAAAATTGTCAGGTTCTCGATTTACAAAAATTAGGAATAGTGCTTTTTAAATAGTCTCATTTCATTTAATTTGTAAAACCGTCTCTCTCCCACTAGTTCCCATCCAACCTATGCTTCTGCTTGATATTTCATTAGACAAAGATAATACAAATTAATTGATGTAGTAAACTTGATTATTTTTCATCAAAACCTCAATTTCTAAAATAAAAGATGAAAGAAATGTTAAACTTTTATTAGAGCCCTTACTTGTTTATTGCTACTTATTGTCTATGTGTTTTTTTAACCCCAAAATACCTCATAAAATTAAGCTGAAAAATTTTCACTTATGTATAAAACTATGAAGACATTTAATAAAAAATACATTAAACTTAAAAATTTAAAATTTAAAAGTGCAAATAAACAATCTAAAACAACATGACAACATTTGATCTCTTGAAAATGCTGCAGGAATGTGAAATTAAAACCAACTAGCAAATTTTCATAAATGTAGTTTCATGGACTTTAAATGATGTCATATACAAGGGTACTTCAAAGTGTTTGTGGAAAGATAAAATTAAATTATAATACAAATCCTACCATAAATTTTTGAAGTACCCTTGTATCAATAATAATAAAATAACCATGCAAACCATACAAAAAAGTATAGCTCAGTTATGCTTCTTTGATTACAGATTTTGATTAGCACACTGGAATTGAAAATAAAGAGAAACCACTAAAATTAAGGCATAAAATGTGGTATGAACATTTAAAACATCTGTATTCACAAATAAAATTATGGTATAGATATAAGTGGTAAGAAACTAAATAATTCAGGGAAATGAAATGCACAGTGAAAAACATTTCCAAATTAGAGACACATTTTTGGAGCAAAGTAGGTAAGAAAGCAATAATGAAGGAATGAAGAGGCAGGCATAGGAGAAAAGTAAGAAAGAATTGGGTTATTTTGTTGGACACTCCTGGCTATAAAAAAGCAAGTCCAGGCAGAGCAGCTCTAATCATTCAGATCATTATATTGGAGTCACTGAATAAATCTTGGATGAACGAAGGGATGGATGGATAATCTTACCTGAGCAGAGATGAATCTAAAGCCGATGATGGGAAAAGGAATAATCAATAATACTACAAAATTTTCTCAAATATTAAGAAGAATATTATGCATTTTACCTGTTAACCTTTTCATTTGATTTCAACATCTACCAAGACTACTAAGAGACTTTACATTTTTAATAGCTCCAACTTTGTTAGAATACAATGCAACTGCAAACTGCATCTGATTATAAGCAATCACTTACCTGGGGAAAATATATTCTACTCTAAATTATTTATCATTGCTACCATTTATTGAGGATTTACTATGTGACAAACCATCTGCTAACCATTTATGTTCATTAAATCATTTTATTAACTATATCAACTCTTTTAACATTTAAATTGAATTTTAATGGCAACATTTAAGACACGACATTTTAATGCTGTGATATGACCCTTTGAATTATTTATATAGCATACGTGTTGTTTCCAAAATCCTTCAAAACATATGCAAATGTGAGATGATATTAATATTAATAATTATTAACCCAGCGCCAAGGAAGCTAAGGGTGATTAACAGAGCAGACGGCAAAAATTAATGTTTTCCTCATATCCAAATTTATATTAACTTAGCCTTGTCAGTAGCTGAAATGTCATTCTTATTAGAATAGTGTTGTTACCATTATGGAACTTCCTAAAAGGAGCCAAAGTTTTATATAACTGATCCAGAAAAAACCTGTTAAAGGAAAGAAATATAAAATAAAAATATGATATATTAAAAAAGGAAGGAAATATAAGAAAACAAGTGTGTACGAGGATAACAGTGTTTATTCTTAAAATATAATTTGTCTTCAAAAACACACAGCTGCATGAGCATCCATTCTTTTTGTTTTTTACTTTATATTTTTATTCTATGATGATGTGCTCATGAAACAAATAAGTGAAATAAAATGTAAAAAATATCTAAAAGCATATTCTATATGCTTCCTATAGTAATTGTAAAACGATTTTAGTTGTAGGAGTAAAATGGAATGTGAAACTTACTGATACAAACAGTGTATCTTGATTCTGCCTTTAAGGCACTAAAAAGAAGAATGGCAAAAATTTTCCAGGTTTTAGTTTTTCTTATGTTTGGCCATTTTGCTTTTTCAATATATTGTTGTGCTAATTAGATTGGTCATTTCTTGTCTTTATTTTTATAATATTTTTCTTCCCATCTCTGATGATGTGACTGTCTTGTTGAAAATATCAAAGTTTAGAATTCTGGTTGAGAAACTGACTTCAGTGTGTAAAGATACCAAATTCTCATACTTTTCTAGTCCTCAATTCTGATGACCAATGGAATATGCAAAGAAAATCCTGAATCAGCAAATGTGTAACTGGTCTATGAATTAATCCTCTGTGGATAAATCATTACTCCTTCCATGATGCAAGGGGACAGTGGAAACAACTTGCCACCACAAACGGTACTGCCAGGAAATTGTGCCAGATCCGGAGCTCATAATTTGTTTTTGCTGCTGCATTTGCACCCTTAATGGTAGTTGGAAGCTCAGCCTTCATGAGACCATGCATAGCTTTTCTTCCTACTGCCATGGACTCTGTAAGCACATAGAATGGTTTCTGAAAGAAACTCACAGAATGGGTTATCTTTCTCACTTAATTATTAAGAGTCTCCTCTTCCGAGTTGCTTTCTGATCACAAGTATTATCAAATGCTGTGCTCATCTCCACAGATATATCCATATTTTTCTCTCTGAGAACACTTAATCACATATCTTTTAATTTTGTAAAAATTGTAATTTCATTTTAATATCTATTCGTATTTCTTTGAAGAGCATATGAATCTAAGACTGAATTTTTGCACTACAAACTTCAGTAGAGTTACATAAATTCAAAACAGTAACCAAGGCATAATGTAACTAAATGCTATAATGGAAGATTAAACACTGAAATCATTAAATAAAGGAGAGACTAAATATATCTGAATGCCAGGGTAAGTTTGAAGGACAGAGTCAATTTTGAACTGGGCTTGATGAGTTCTAAAATTACAACAGCAGAACTATTCTTGCTTATTTTCTAAAGAAGAAATGCATACTTCAGCTTCACAATATTCTTTTAACATATGCAAGTTTTCATATATAAATCACTGTTCTTTCATTTATAGTTTTAAATTTCAGCAATCCTACAGGAGAGGACGCACACACACACACACACACACACACACACACAGACTATATAACAGAAACAATAATTTCTTGTTAACCAGGATTTGATTAACCACTCTCATATTCCCATAATTGACCTTTTGTGCTATTTTAAGAAAAAAAAAAACATTCTTTAGAGTTTTAACCACAACATGGCCAAAATAACATTGATTTTCATCATGCCATGGCTATAAAATAAGAAATGTATGGCCATCAATCATACAAACTTGAGGGTGAAAGTTCCTAATTTTTTAAAGTCCCCAAAAGTCACGTGGATGTTCCCTTTAAAACCTGTGCCTGAGAAAGGTCAGTTCTGCTCTAAAAGTGGAAACAGTAAAGTCATGAGGTTCAGAACTTTTCAGCCTCTTTTCTTTCATTATGGTGAAAATGCTAAGGTTTTAGGATAAATTTCTGCTAATACAGCTAGAGGTTCTCCAGGTTGGAAGATAAAAGTCAATATCAGAGAATCAAGTCACAAAATATATTTATTAATTATATTAAGATCTCAAAAATTTTAGAAGACACTGTCTTGTGGATTTGTGATCATTTCACTTTACTCAAAATATAAAATTTATAAGTAAGAAGTTTAGTCAAAAGTATAGAGCTTCTTAAAGGGTGGAAATTTAAAATAATCAAATATAGATTAAACTGTTTAAACCAGTTTAAAATATTTACATGTCTTTTAGTATGTTTCATATTATGAAACTTCGACTATGAGAAACATACTGAATTGTGTGCAACATTAAAAAAATGACAGATAATTTGTACTAACACAAAAATTAGTATACGTGCTTCTATCTTGAAAATTTCTTGAAATCCCTTGATATTCACTGATTGAAGTTAGTTTGATTATGAGGCATACATAATGTATATTTTTAAGATTTCTCCAAATTATTGTTTCCTTAAGTTTCACTGCACTTAATTATTTAAGATAAAAATACATAGTTCTTATTGTAATATGATTCTGACTCCATTTTTGATGTTTTGGCTGATAGCTTTCAAGCTGCACCATTTTCTCGTTCCTTCTACCTCACAACTGGACAAGCTGTTGAGAAAGCCTGAGAGCTTCCTCATTTGGTGCCTGCATGAAGTTCAAATCCCACAAGCTGTGGCCCACGTGCACTGGGCCCCACACCCGAGCCCCACACCTGAGCCCCACCCCTAATTACAAAAAACTAACATAGTCTCCAATCTCTGTTTTCCTAAGCCATTTTGGACCTTCTTAGAGCCTGCACTGCTCTTACCAGAAAGCCTCATTATGTGAGTAACAAACCTTCCCAGACATTCTTGGTGTGTGCTATCAGTCTAACATATGAATCCAAGTTTGGGTGGGGGGTATATCTCGTGCCTGTGGGGGCAACTACAACACTTCTTTATGAATAAAAGCCTTTATTAAATCTACAAATACTCTTAATTTAATTAGTCTGTAACTCATTTTGATGTATTTATATTAACTACCCATATATATATATGTGCACACACCAATGGCTATTTAGTCTTAACATAAAGACCAGTTTTTAGCTAAAAAGAACAGTTTTAAATTAAAATGACAAAAATTTTTTAAAGTATAAATTTAGTTCTAATATTAAAGAACAATAAGCAAATTATTCAGAGAGAATGACTCAATAGCCATAAAACACATTTACTTCATAGAACATGAAATTTCAAAATAGTAATTAAGAAAAAATAATAGTATAGATTAAAGGGATATAAACTCATAAGATCAAAACAATAAACTGAGAAAACTCTGTAAAGAGGCATCCTTTAAAATACCTGTTAGAAAAAAGGGCTGAATTAAACAAACTCTGAGGTCCCCCTTTGTGATACAGATATTCACATGTAAATCTGGATAGGCACTGAGAATTCATAGGTGAAAAAAACATTATTCTTGGCCCAAGTGAAAACAATACGCCTCTTTTATTGAACAGGGTGATGAATCTTTTTGAATAAAACTAGTAGTAGCAGCACACCGATGCATATTAAAGTTTGAGAAGAATGGCTCTAAAACACTGGAGGTCAGGTCAGTGGCTCTAGTTTCCTGTGTATGAAGATACCATTGTCTTTCTTGAACTCTTTTCCCTCTTCCCCACTATCCCATAAAATAAAGTTGTACTATTTTGCACTTTAATGTACATATGAATTACCTAGGAATTTGGTTAAAATATAGTTGCTGATTTGCTAAGTCGGGAATGGGGCCTGGAATTCCATATTTCCAGCACACTCCCAGGTAATGTTGACGCTGCTGATTCAAGGGTACAGCATTCTTAGACAACAAAACCTCTCTTTTCAAATGAAATCTTACAAGAAACCATAATACATAAATTAGATAAAAGGCAAGAATTGTTTTTCAGGCAGTTCACATACTTATGGGTTGGTAGAAATGTTTCTTTTCGTATTGATCTTCTGCTTTTATGTGATGATTCCAAAATGCGTGTATCTCTGCACAGACTTTTCCTGTAAGAAGCTAATACATCCAACATCTCAAATTTTAAGAGGTTCAAAATGAAGTTGTTGATTCACCACCTCTTCCATGTTTTTCCCTGCACCCACTATCTTTTATTTTATTTTTTTTAATCTCAGTAAATTGTGCCATCTGTCTTAATTCTCCTAATTGAAAATTCTTGAGAATTCTTGATTTTTTTTCCTATATCATTTTTACTACTTTCAGGATATTACCAATTTTTCTTACTCTGTCTCCATGCATCTTGAATGCAAAATCTTTTCTTCATGTTTATTTTTTCACTTTATTCAGCTCATTATTTTCTCCTGCCTACACTGCTGTGTCAATCTTCTACATTTTCTCCCTGTTTTCACTCTTGCCCACCATAATGCACCCTCTGCATAGTGGCAATGGGGTTGTCTATAAAGGCTTCCCCCACCTCTCAAAATTTAAAATCATTAACTTAATTTACAAGTTATCCCATAATCTGCCTCTTGTCTATTTTTACAACATTATCTAGTATAAGTTCTCCTCCTTCATTTATACATTAAGCAGTATAAATTTTTCAGTTCCTCAAATATGTCCAATACAGGCATACCTTGGAGAGATTGTAGATTCAGCTCTAGACCATTGTAATAAAGTGAATCCCACCATAGAGTGATTCACACAATTTTTTTGGCTTCCCAGAGCATATAAAAGTTATGTTTACACTATACTGTAGTCTATCAAGTGTGCAATAGCATTATGTCTAAGAAAACAATGTCTACACCTTAATTAATTTTTTATTGCTAAAAATTGCTAACTATCATTTGAGACTTCAGTGAGTCATAATCTTTTTGCTGGTGGTGGGTCTTTCCTCACTGTCGATGGCTGCTGACTGATCACGGTGGTGGTGGCTGAAGACTGGGGTGGCTGTAGCAATTTCTTAAAATAAGACAACAGTGCAATTCACTGTATCAATTCACTCTTCTTTTTGTTTCCTCTGTAGCATGTGGCGCTGTTTGATAGCAATTTACCCAGAGTAGAACTTCTTTCAAAATGGTAGTAAATTATCTCAAACCCTGCTGCTCCTTTATCAATTAAGTTTATGTAATATCCTAAATCCTGTGCTGTCATTTCAACGAGGTTCACAACATCTTCATCAGGAGTAGATTCCATCTCAAGATACCACTTTCTCTGTTCATCCATAAGAAACAACTCCTCATCCATGAAAGTTTTATCATGAGATTTCAGCAATGTAGTCACATCTTCAGGCTCCATTTCTAATTCCAGTTCTTGTTATCTTTACTACATTTGCAGTAACTTCTTCCATTTAAGTCTTGAACTCCTCAAAGTCATCCATGAAAGTTGGAATCAACTCCTTACAAACTACTGTTAATGTTGATATTTTGAGCTCCTCTCATGAATCACAAGGGTTCTTAGTGGCATTTAGGATGATGAGTCCTTTCCAGAAGGTTTTAAATTTACTTTTCCCAGATCTATCAGTGGACTCACTATCTGTGACAACAATAGCCTTACAAAAGATATTTCTTAAATAA
This sequence comes from Cynocephalus volans, assembly GCF_027409185.1. Classification (NCBI taxonomy): domain Eukaryota; kingdom Metazoa; phylum Chordata; class Mammalia; order Dermoptera; family Cynocephalidae; genus Cynocephalus; species Cynocephalus volans. Next base: position 94,467,894 of record NC_084471.1, read on the forward strand.
TGAGACTTGAAAGTTAAAATGACTCTTTGATCCATGGGCTGCAGAATGGATGTTATATTAGCAGGCATGAAAACAACATTAATCTCCTTGTACATCTCCATCAAAGCTCTTGGGTGACCAGGTGCATTGTCATTGAGCAATAATATTTTGAAAGAAATAATTTTTTTCTGAGCAATATGTCTCAACAGTGGGCTTAAAATATTTAATAAACCATGCTATGAACAGATGTACTGTCATCCAGGCTTTGTTGTTTCATTTATAGTACACATGGAGAGTAGATTTAGCATTCTTCTTAAGGGATCTGGGATTTTCAGAATGGTCAATGAGCATTGGCTGCAACTTAAAGTCGCCAGCTGCATTAGCCCCTAGTAAGAGAGTCAGCCTGTCTTTGAAGATTGATGAGGATACATTCTGAGAAATAAGTCATTAGGCGATTCTGTCATTGTGCCAACATCATAGAATGTACTTACACAAACCTAGATGGTATAGCCTACTATACACTCAGGCTACATGGTATAGCCATTGTAATCTTATGGGACCATTGTCGTATATGCAGTTTGTGGTTGACCAAAATGTCATGATGTGGCACATGACTGTACACGGTTTATACTTCCATCTCCGACACGCTTACCACATAAAGTGTAATTGAGGAACACCCCACTGCACCAATGAGATGCATCATCTTCTGGGGTGATGACCCTACAATATATGTGGGCAGGCATTCATTTGGAAACTGGCAGCATGTATGAAAGGTAAATCAACCTTCCATCAGGCTAGATTGATTAGGTGAACAGTCTCATTGCACCTTCCTAGTCATCTCATGCATTTGGACCTTTAATTTTAACACCTTGAGGCTTGTTTTCCAATTATGCTCTGGCCATCCACTATCTACTTCAAGATTACCTAGGGTACTTGTGGAAGTGCATTTTCTTGAGGCAGACCACCACAGATAATTTTATTTAGTAGCTTTGAGTGTCTTGGAAACTGCATTTTAACAAGTTCTCCAGGGATTTAGATGCACTAAAGTGTTAGAAACCCTAACTAATAGGAAACCATCCTTCCAGGCTCAAGATTATAACTTTATTGCATAGAAATTGACAGGACCTTCACTCCAGCAGGGTAAGCAAAAGTTGAAATCGTTATATTCTGTGTAATTTGGGACTTTTAATAGACAACAGTAGATTTTACAGAAATATTCATAGATTCCAGAATCCAAAGTGAATATTTGTTTGATTGCAATTGTGTATTTTGTGACTTTTTTTTCCCATTTGCTAGAAGAATAGGAAAATAGGATACTGTCTCAGTCCTAGGAAACTGGAGGCCTAGGGAATCATAAAGTTTCTAATTTCATGAGAAACTATGAAATAATAATGAGATGACACTTAAGTGCTTACTTTTTACAATAACTTATTTATTCTTCCATAAGCTCCTTGACAGAATCACTATTATTATACACACTTTGTAGATGAAAAAACTAAAACACAAAATAAACAAATTTTCCAAATTTATATAGTTACAGATGGTGGAGGCTGAGAATTCGGAGGTCAATTTGTTAACTACTACAATTTATTGTTGGAACTTCTATTACTTCGGGGGCCATTTTATCAAATGCAGGGCACTATGGAGATTGCTCTACTGTAAGAAAGTCAACTTTATCAGTATTTTATGTGTAAATTCCTTTAACAGGAAATTTTCCACCCACAGAGCAGATACTTTTTCTAGAAGAGGCAAGTTGCTGACTTGAAATGACAATAACATCTTCGATTTGTTTTCCAAGCCTTATTGATCTATGAAATAGAAGTCTTAAAAATAATGTTAAAAATTTGAATCTGTTAGAATTAAAGCTGAGAGATGTTTTAGTTTTAAACATGGTGGTACACATTCACAAAAGTCACACTGGGGAATACTCAGGCTATCTACCAAAGGCCAAACCTGACAAGTGAATTACCTGGGAATTTAGTCCAAATGTGAACAAACTTTAAATGAAGACAATCTATGAGCCAGGATGAAAGTTGGGTCAGAAGTTATATATACCAGAGCTAAGTCCAGAAGCAGAGTGTTTAAAAGAAACTAGTGAGCAGGATGCTGCAAGAAGAGGGTGGAAGGCCCGGTCTGAAATAGACAGAGGAAGGGTAAGGCGTGGATAAGAATAGGTGGGTTTACAATGAGTATTTGAAACAGTACATTCTGGAATTTACTCATGATTTTTGGCTCTCCTGCCAAACTGTGCCTATTAAAAACTGTAGACTTTTAGTCTACTGTTTCTACAAAGATAAGGTTAAAATACTCAAGAAAACTTAATAGAAATTAAACTCTAAAAATTATAAAACGCATATAGGACATACATCTAAAACTGTACCCATGATTTCTTTTAATAGTCACAAAGATCTTTCATATTAAATAGAATTGTTCTGAAGTCACTTTAAGTGAAAATTTACCATAGCTGTGAATTACAAAGATTTGAATTGCCACATATAAAGACTAATTTTCTGGGCTCCAGTTTTTTAAGAATACAATCAATTGAATCTAATTGGCGTAATTATCCCATTCACAGATTGCATTAAATTGTTTATTTGGATCATAGTTAAATTGAGCACGGGAATGGGGAAAGAGCGATTAATTTCATGAGTCCAGACTTTAGGCTTTATGAAGCTGCACTGAGACTATTTAAGAATTACATTTCTAAACTGATGTGCAGCCAAAAAGTAGAATTTAAGCAAGGGAATAAAATTAATTACGCTACATTTTTATCATTATTCTATATTATTCTACATGATAAAACATTGAAATGCTTTGCTTAACTTTAAATTTAACAGAGGTTTTGAGAATAGTGTTTTTTGATGAAGGACAAATAAAACTAAAGAGGAAACAGGTGGCTATCAGACTTTTATCTTTCCTGCAAAAGAAAATTTTGCCACCTTCCCTCTAAAATTGAACGCCTTAATGAATAATATAATTTTCACCTTATTCCAAGTTCTTTAATAAACCTCTTGACATCAGCGGTGAGTAAAAACACACGAATATATCAGATCTCTGTGCTGAATGACTAACAATATTTCTGACCAGCTTCACCCCGACACATGATAAATAGTAGGACTTGCTTCTTCTTGTTGTTTGTTATTGTTATTTATTTGAGAGGAACAATTGAAAAAGTGATTATATAGAGAACTTTAATCAAAATATTCTATAGACTTAGTAGATCAAAACATATCCCATTGTGCTAGAGGTTTCTTCTTTGCCTCTTCAGTTTCTCTTACTTTGTTCTGGGCCCTGGGATGTTTCTTAACTATGATGAAGTGTATCAACGTGCTTCCTTGCACTTTGGCTGGGTTACTTCAGTAGGACCCATCGCAGAAAGTTGGAGAGTGGCAGGAGAATGAGGCTGAAGTATTGTTCTCCAGTATACCTTTCTGCTGGGTCACTTTGGGTTGGCTATGTCTCTCTATAAAAGGGTGGAAATTTTGTTAGGTGGTGTTCTCCAAACAGCTTCCTCTCCAGCTTCTTCTTTCTGTTCTCTCCTGTTATATCTTCAGGTTTAGGTATAGTAACAGCTCCCAGCAGTTGTTTCCCCCAAGGTACTGCACCATTCCTTGTCATTTTCTCTAAACTCTGTACGTAGTATCTTTACTAACATCTCATAAGTAATCCAATTTTAATATTGGATTTGTTTCAATGAACAGGTTAAATAGTCCCTGTTGAGAAAATTAGTGAACTGGAATGTAGATCTGAAGAAACTACACAGAGTGCTGCATGTTCTGCAAAGACAAAGAGAGAAACTATATGAAACAGAGATTAAATGTCATGGTATATGTTGAGAGAATGTTAACATATATTTATTCAAATTCCAAGTATAATGTTGAGAGGCTACAGTAAATAGGTCATCTTAGCTGAGGACTCTACGTAATTGAAAAAAACACAGAAATACCAAACTAAATAAGTAAAACAAAATTTGAATGGACACAATATTGTGAAGCTGAATGATACAGTGATAAATGTCCTAGGAAAATATCCTGAAAGAAAAAAAGCCAGAGAGATAATGTAGATTACCTACAAAGACTGACGGTGGACTTCTGAATGGCAACAATGGAAGGCAGAATAAAATAGGAAAATGATTTCAGTGAGTCAGGACTAAATATGTGCCAACCAAGATATATCCAAAGAAATTCTCTCTTAAGAACAACAGAGTAATAAGGACAACTTTAGACAAAATAAGCATAGTTTACTTCCAACGAGTTGTCACTTAAAAAACTTACAAAGAATGTAATTTCAGAAGAATAAAATTATTCTGTATGGAAGATCTGAAATGCAAGAGGCAATGGTGAATATTTGTATTATGAGAGCAAATCTAAAACAAGTCACTTGGGCTGTGAAATTTGATAATGATGATAATAACCTACTTTCAACAATTAGGGAAAAAGCAACTGTTACTGACAACATTATTGTGAGGTTTAAATGATGTAGAGTTTGCAAAAGTTTATATTATATTTTTACTTAAAAAAGTGTTATAAAGGGCTATAGCTCCACAATTAGGTTCCTTTCAGGATAAGCATATTTGTTTTGTTCCCATTTGTTTTATTTTTAGTTTGTCTTGTAATTTACTTTCAACTCTATTTTTGGTAATGTATTCATTTTCTTTTTTGGTTTTCTCTGTAAGATATTTCAGTCCTGGATTTGAACCAACATGTAGTTCCATGATATAAATCTTGATTTCTTAGGTTTGGGTGCATTCAAAATTATATAAAGTCATTATAAATTATGCCCTACCATGTTGAAATTGCAAAATTCACCAAAAAACCAAATCACTTTTAAGAGGGCTTTAAAAAGTCTTGATTTGTGGCACAATACAGTCAGGGAATTTTAGCTGTTTTTTTTGTTGTTGTTGTTCTAACTTTTTATTTAAACCCCTTTAAGTAGGTTGGACATTCACTCTTCAGTAAACCATCATGTACAGAACCTTATTTTTACCTCTGGCCACTTCTTGCCATTTCACACATTTTTATTACCTGTCTGATACTTATATGCATCCTTAAACCATTTGGTTTCTGCAAACAAATTTTCACAAATGTTTCTCCAATTCGTTTGTTCATTATTTTTTTGAACTCATCATCTGCAGAGTTATTACCATTCATGATTTCCCTGAACTTCTTTGAACATCAGTTGCTTCTGTACATTAATTTGTTTTTGACTCAGCAAGATCTGATTGCAGAGTTAAAGTCACTTGATATCAATGTTGGCTAAGGAACAGAGTATCACAGTCTGCAGTATATGCCTGGTTGGAATGAAGGTGGGTATGTGGGATAGAGCTACAGAGATGGGTCCCCGAGGAACAGCTGGACTATCCAAGTATAAAGTCAACTAGAGAACTGCTGCTCAAATATAATTCCCCAAATGGTCACTATTGCAATTTTCAATCTGAGGAACCAGGCTAGTGGTAGAAGTTGTTCTGAAAACTGTTTCCATGTACGGAAGAAAATCAATCAAGGCATTGGTAATGTGGAAAAAAACATTCATTTGGGGAAGAGAGAATTGCCAGCATTGCTCTTTGATCAAATAGACTTTTCATGAACATATTTTCAAAGATTTCTATAACAAAATATGGTTCCATGTGCAAAATAGCTAAATTCTGACATTGAATAAGGAAAACAAGTCTAAGAATAAAGACCATGAGATTACACAGACTTGCAAATGGAAACTCTGCTTCAGATTCTCATGGGAAGGTTTCTGTTCTTAGCAGGAGTTCCTTTGGGGAGAATTTAATTACTAGAATGACAGAGAACAAGTCTTTGCCTAGATAAATAAATCAAATTCTATCAGAGACAGACAAGGAATTTCTCTGTAGTAAAAGTTATAATAATAACTTGAAAACCCAGCAATTAATCTTGGATTGATTGTGTGTCCTCAAATTTAATCAGCCAACAATTAATAAGTGACAATAGGAAAGCTTACTACATATTAAATGCTCTGCTGTGTACTGTAGAAATGTTATTTGTTTTTAAATTTTATTTTTATAGTATTTTCAGTATTGCTATAGAGCACTACAAGATGATAAAAATATGAGCTTGAAAAAATGCTAAGAATAAGAAATATTTAACCTTGAGGAGTGATATCTTAAAGCCAAGAGACAGCATGGTGGAGTAGAAAGAACATGGAGATTATTTGCCACAGAAATTGTAGGTGAAATTCTAGCCTCCACTTACTATTTCTCTGGGCCACATACTTAAAATCCCTTCTGAGCCTCAGTATACATGCCAACAAACTTGGGATAATATAATCTATAATGCCTATCTTTGGGGTTGTTCAAATAAGCAGAAATATTTTGTTTAATATATATATATATATTTATTTTCAAAAATATCTAAGGCATTTTGGCTTAAGAAGCCATCTAAAAAACAAATTTGAAAAAGTCTATGTACACAGCTTTATCACTTCCTCAGAGATCAAAGTGGGTGTTTTTTAGAAAATATTTCACATATCAACTTATAATCTGTATTATAAAAGCAAACTTAATTCTGCAGTGAAGGTTTATTGACATGACAAACTTCATGCTCCATCACCTCTGCTTCTTCTCTCCTAGCTTTAGTCTTGGACAGCCAGCTCACTACTGGACAGATTAACTCATCAGCCCCAACGGTACTTAAACTTAACTTGTCTAAAACTGGAAACATCTGTCCCTTTTAACTGCTTCTCACAGTGAAAACAAGCAACAACAGAAACACAGTTCATGGCACCACTACCAACTTGTCTAAGTCAAAACTTGGTACTCCCAAACAATCACCAAATATTTCTGATTTTATAATATTTATTAGCTAAATATTTCTCAAAACAGTTTTTACTTTACCTCCTTGCCACCTTCATTTAAAAGCCTTTCTTGAGGGTATTAAATAAGACAGCACTCTAGTAGGTGTTCCTGCTTCTACTTTTTCGTCCTCTTTTACCTCCTCTTTTTCTGTACTTCCAAACTATGTTTCATATTATTTACCACAGTGGGATATCTACCTATACACCATTACTCTCCTACTAAAAAATTCTTGATAACTCTTTATGTCCTACAGGATAATATCCTTAGTATGCTGCGTAAAGTCAACCCTGATTTCTCTTCATCTTGTAAATGAGCCCCAATTTCCACCATTTCCAACTGAGTGTTGATCTCAGGCAATGCAGAGGTATTTCAGTGCCCAGTGTCTACCATTCTGCTTTCTATCTTTATGACTTTCCTCAAGGTGTTCTTTCTGTCTATGATACCTTCCATATTAGTTTCCTATGTCTTATGGAAAGTTGCCACAAACATTGTGACTTAAAACCACACACATTAATTCTAACAGAACTCTGGAGATCAGAAGTCCAAACTCAGTTTCACTGGATTCAAATCAAGGCAACAGAAAAGGCACTAGGGAAAAATTTGCTCCTTGACTCTTTCAGCAATTCTAGAAATTGGGGGCCTACCACACCTTCCCTTTATAATTTAGCTAGGTTTTGTTTATCTATGTGCCCATGGCACCCTATGCTTACCTCTGAATTTATACTTAGTATAAAAATAAAAAATCTTTCTTACTAGCATGAGAACTCTATATGGGCAGAGGATATAGTTTTATTCATTTTCTTTTTTCACTCTCAGTGCACTAGCATGGTGTCTGGCATGTAGTAGGCACTCAATATGTATTGATTTGAAATGATGTCAGTTCTGATATTTTGTGTTTCATAATAAATGACTCACCCAGTGGGAAAGAACATGCTTATCTTACTATCTGGAGCACTTCATAGACAATGTGGCTTGCTTCCCGACCCTATTTAATGAAATGATGCATATAAAAATACTTCATTTTTCAAATGCTAGTTTATCAATTCATTTGTTGGAATAAAACATTTCAAGACATAACTGGCCAAAGGATTATATGGAACATTCTGACTCAGAACACCACATCAAATAATAGTTCTAGCTACAAATTCTTATCTGTTTATGTACAATGGGATATCACCATCATTAATACTTACATTTATGAATAAAACAAAATAAAGATAACTTTTGTTTAGAAAAAGCATTTTATGACACACCTAAGGTGACCCTAAGTGTCTTAGTCCATTTCACGCTGCTGTAACAGAATACCTGAGACTAGGTAATTTATAAAGAACAGAATTTATTGGCTCACAGTTCTGGAGGCTGGAAAGCCTAAGGTCAAGGCCCCAGCGGGTACGGTGTCTGGCGAGGCCGTACTCTTCTTCCACGATGGCACTTTGCATGCTGCATCCTCCTGAGGAAGAAGTGCTGGATTCTCATATGGTGGAAGGCAGAAGGGCTGAGAAAGAGCTCACTTTCAAAAGCCCTTTTTAGGATGGAATTAACTCATTCATGACGGTGGAGCCCTCATGGCCTAATCACTTCTTAAATACCCCACCTACTAATACTGTTCCATTGGCAATTAAATTTTAATGTGAGTTGTGGAGAGGACAAACATTCAAACCATTAGCACCAAGTAAGTCACACCCTTGTACTCTGTCCTCCCCTGAGGGCTGGCAGGACCTGTGACTTGTTTCCAACCACTAGACTATGACAGAAATGAGGGGCAAAAGCGATGGAATGTAACTGTTGTGATATAAATATACTCATATATGGATATATGTATAATATATAGTGTATATTTAATACATATCTATGGTATATTACATATATATATGATGTATTTTATTATAAGCACATAAAATGTATTATGTGTATATACACGTAATATATGTATGATATCTATCTATCCATCTTGGTGTAGCTACCATGCACTAGAGAGACTGCTGTCCATTGCTCGCTTTGAGGAAGTAAGCTACCACATTGTGCAAAGGCATATGGACAAGGTCAAGTGCCAAGGAACTGTAGGCAGCATCTAGGAGCTGAGAGAGGCCCTTGGCCAACAGCCAGCAAGAAAACAGGGAGCAGAATTCTACAGCCACAAAGAGAGTGGAAATGGCTTTTTCATCAGTTGGGCCTCAGAGGAGACCACAGTCTCACCTGGCTCCTGCGTTGCAGCCTGGTAAGACTCTGAATCAGAAAACCCTGTTAGGCTGTGCTGTCTGAACTTCTGAACCATAGAAGCTAAGAGGAAATAAATATGTGTTGTTTAAAGTCACTAAGTTTTTGGTAATGTGTTACAAAGCAGCAGCAACACTGTGATAAAGCGTTGGCAGAAATGTAAGAAAATCATTGCATAACCTCAGAGTAGTAAACACTATAGAAGAAGATACTTGGTATAAGGCAAAACCAGAAGGGCAATAACATTTACTCCTGATGAGATGGAAAATAGAGTGAGATCTGAAAATTTGATCATGGCTTTATGTTTATGAATATGAAGAGGGAGCCCTTTAATGGGCTCAACTTTTGAAAAAAGTAGCCAAGAAGATGGGGCAAGAAAAGACAGCCAGATATAAACACACATCATAAACCAGTTAGAATATCTTTGGCACTAAAGCACAGGTGATCAAAATTATGCAAAAAAACTACTAAAGATGAAAAAAAATCTATGTTTCATGTAAAAACAACAAGCAGGAAAGGAGAAATCTGTGGTGGATGGCAGTGTGCTTTATTGTAAAGACTGTGGGCTTTGTGCCAACCTGCCTTCAATATTTACTCATGTGCAATCTGGAACAAATTACATTTTTAAACATTCTATTAGAAAAAAATGAAATTTCTTCTTGAAAATTGCATTTGTCAGGGTTTTCAGAAAACCCTGGAGATATCAGTCTCTTTATATATACATACATATATACATACATACATATATATACATATATATATATAGAGAGAGAGAGAGACAGAGACAGAGACAGAGAATATATATTACATATAAATTATCTCTGTTATTTGTCATAAGGAATTGGCTCATGCAGGTATGGCGGCTGAGAATTCCCAAGGTCAGTGGCTGGTAAACTAGAGAAATCTGGTGGTGTAGTTCCAGTCCAGGTGTGAGCACCTGAGAAGTAGGAGAACAAACAGGTAGTTCCAGTCTGAGGGAGGGCAGCCTTGATTCTTAAGAAAAGATGATGTTTCAATTCAAGTCCGAAGGTATGAAAAGATCAATGTCCTTGCTCAATGCAGTCAGGCAGAAGGAAATTCCCTCTCACTTGCTGGAGGATCAGGCTTTTGTTCCAGTCAGTTCTTCCACTGATTGATGAGACCCATCACGTGGCGGAGGACAACCCATTTTACTAGGCCTACCAATTACAATGTTAATCTCATCCAAAAACACTCTCACAGACAAACCTAGAATAAATAATGTTTGACCAAACATCTGGGTGTTCCATAGTGCGGTCAAGTTGACACATAGATTTTAATCATCACAGAAATAGATACTTTTTGAGAGAGCAACCTTTAACCTACCTGTTCTTTCTTTCTTTATTTTTTTTAAATTTTATTTTGTCGATATACATTGTGGCTGATTATTGCTCCCCATCACAAAACCTCCCTCCCTTCTCCCTCCCCCCCCAACAATGTCCTTTCTGTTTGCTTGTCGTATCAACTTCAAGTAATCGTGGTTGTTATATCTTCTTCCCCCCATCCCTGGTTTTGTGTGTGTGTGTGTGTGTGTGTGTGTGTGTGTGTGTGAGTGTGTGAATTTATATATTAATTTTTAGCTCCCACCAATAAGTGAGAACATGTGGTATTTTTCTTTCTGTGCCTGACTTGTTTCACTGAATATAATTCTCTCGAGGTCCATCCATGTTGTTGCAAATGGCAGCATTTCATTCGTTTTTATAGCTGAGTAGTATTCCGTTGTGTAGATGCACCACATTTTCTGTATCCACTCATCTGATGATGGACATTTGGGCTGGTTCCAACTCTTGGCTATTGTAAAGAGTGCTGCAATGAACTGTTCTTTAAAGGCTGAGCATTTATCTCTTGCAACAAGAATGAATGCAACATCACCGCAAAACCAGTTTTTGTTTTTCCTGGGCAGATAGTTACTTTACACTTCTCACTTTTCATCTTCCTCCACCATTTAATGTTGTCATGTGGTGAAGTTCTAACCAACAGCCTGTGAACAGAAGTGGAGTTCACCTTTTCCAATCTGCCCTCCAACCCTCCACCCCCCACATGATTTGTCCTGCTCTTTCCCTGTCTGCCACTCTGATGTAGGATGTTTTGAAGACAGGAACAGAAGATATTGAAGAGCTGTCCACTTATCAGGAACATCCACTTGGAACCTTATGTGAGCAAAAAATACACTTCTCTTCTGCTTAAACCCCATTACACATATTAGGGTCTGTTCGTAACAGGCTTCCAAAGGAATCATACCTTTTTATTCATACAATCCATTGCAATTGTAGGCTTAAACTTTAATAGTAGAAATTTAATTTTGAAGTATTTATTTCTAAAAGATAATTAAAGGAGTTGAAAAAATATGAGTAACATATCTTTATCACATTACATTGCTCAGCCTTCTGCAGAACTCACTCACTGAGGTCAAGTCCCCATGTGCTGCTCACTGAAGCTTCCTGTTAGAGCAGCTTCATTACAGAAGGAAGACTGCTTTTAAAAACTGTAGTCACTTCTGTACTACTGACCAACTACAAGTGATTAGAAAGGAGCTAACAAAAAGTTCAGCCATTTTTGAGAAGAACTAAACTATCCTCAGAGAAAACCACTTCGTGTCTGCAGAAAGTCTGACATAAATTTTTAGAAAAGGCAAAAAGGGTGAATAGCTCAGTCTTCATAATTACCATTAGCTATCATGTTTCAGCTTTTGTAAAGGCAGTGGGAGACTAAAACCTTATGAAACAATAAACACCTCATCTCAAGAATAATTTAAAAGAGTAGAATAAATACTGGATCATTACCTTGAAAAGATAACTGCAATTATAAGTATACAGGATGAGAAAAATTAGCAAAACCATTCAATTATTTAGTATCATATGTATTTTGAAAACCTTTGAAAATTGGCGAGGTATTCATTTTTCTTTTGAAAAAAAATAGGCCCACGCAATTTAGCTAATTACTAACATTACATATTGAATAAAACCTTTCTTTAGATTATGATAGGAAAGATTATCATTCAAAGCATGTTCAAAAGTATTTAGAATTATGAAGGCATGATTGTCATAGGTCAATTCTAATAATGATGTCAACTGAGTTTCTAAGTTGCTTGGAAATGATACAAACGTCTCTACCTTATTCAATTTCAATTTACATACACATATATCATATAGCAAAAATCATATGTGCTATACTACATTGTAACATAGAATAATACTGGTTTGTAAAGGAGAAGTTAATTATGGTTAGGATTATGTACAGTTGCAAATTCTACTGCAGAAGATATCAAGCTTTATCTTTTTCTTCTAAACTGTAATTAATATATGCAGCATTTCAATATAATAGCAACAAACAAGTACTCTTAATATTTATATATTATATTTATATGTATATAAATCACATATGTGTGTGTATGTGCATATATATGTATGTGTGCGTTAAAGATATAGAGTTGGTGAACAGGAGAAAAAAGGTTGAAAAAGGTATAAAAATATAGAATAGGTGAATAGGAGGAAAAAAGTCAGAGTCATTGGGAATCAGTCCTGTAGGTTCAAAATCTAATGTGAGTTTCTGACAAGCAGAACACAGAAGACATGTGAATAAATTGTTAAAGGGATAATACAATAATATTTCCTAGAACTAAAAACAGAAATGTCCAGATTTAGGAGTCAAGTGAGCACCAGCACGATGAATGAAAAAAATGATGCACACCATGTAGAAACATTGTGAAATTTTAGAATACCACTAATAAAGAAAAGCTGCTAAAGTCACCCAGAAAGAAAGAAAGAAGGAAGGAAGGAAGGAAGAAAGGAAGAAAGGGGGGCAGGAGGTTGAGGGAGAGAGAGAGATAGAGAGAGAGAGATGGGGAGAGGGAGAGAGAGAGAGAGATGGGGAGAGGGAGGGGGAGAGGGGGAGAGGGAGGGGGGAGAGAGAGAGAGAGAGAGAGAGAGAAAGAGGGAAAGAAAGAAGGAAAGAAAGGAAGAAAGAGAAAGAAAGAGAAATGTTACACTTCTCCCTGTGTAACGGATAAACAAAAAAGATTACTCAAAGTAAATGTGAATGCAATGAGAAGCCTGGAAGGGACTGCACCTCAGCAACTCCTCTGTTAGGAGACACTGGGTACAGCCCCAGATTCAAAATTAGCTTCTGTTTTTACTGTAAAGTAAAGGAAGTTTTACAAGAAAAGTCAGTTGATTTAATCATTTCAAAAGGTCACAAAGACATGGGCAACATGACAAAAGTTGTCCACAGCTAAGTATAGCTTAAACAACGGAACATAATAACATCCTTAAAACTAACAGCCTGACAATCCAAAATATAATTAGTGAAATGATAAGCTAGTTACATTGTGATCATTATCTTTAACTTAAGATATAACTATTTTGATAACAGCTAAAAAAATCATTACATTCCTATGATTCTACCTATCTGCGATTGTATCTTAAGTTTCCATTAACAGAAAGTTTTCCCTTCAGCAAACATTTCTCACTTTTTCCTACAGCATTTTTTTTCAGATCTTTTAATGAAATCAACATAACAACCAGTTTACAATCTGTGCATACAATCCCTTACCTAAACAGTGATTAGAGTTGATTCGATGGGCTTTTGCCCCCTATCTGTAGGCTGTTGCCTTCTAGCTAAGCACTTTTGTCCGGTAAGTTCTTTAGCTAAAGAGCCCTGTCTAATAATCAAAGAAGAATCAAGATTTTTAACCCTCTACAAAGAAAGGAAGGAAGGAAGGAAGGAAAGAAAGAAAAAGAAATACAGAGAAAGAAAGAAAGAAATGAACAGTTTGTAAAGTATGTTAGTGTTCATTATTTAGATATGATTTCCTGAATTTTAAGCAAAGACTTCCAAGAAACTGTAAGCCAAAATCTATTATCAACAATAGGTATAGACCCTAAAAATAGTCTTCCTGTATCAAATAATGTGAGACGTACTTTTGTTGTATAGCAATCTGTTTCACATACTTGATCAGATGAAAAAGTGATCCATCAAAAATACACATACAAAAAAGAAATTTATATGTGACACTTGATGTTGTATGTAATGAGTGAACGGTTAGAATTTAAATAGATGACCTAAGCAATTATTAGTCTTTTGATATATATACCATAGCAAAAAAAAAAAAAAAAATTGAGTTGCAAGCTAATAGAAACTTTTTGAATTTGGTAGTCATTATTGTAATATCGTCATCATCATTTTTGATAAATGTCTTGGTTTGAATAACTTCTTTGAAAGAGATTTTCAATTTCTTTGAAAGATTTATGGTTGGGGAGACATTCCTTGTAATCTCTGGTTTAGAATATTTTCTCTGCTATTTATGCCACGACACATTGCATGAAGGTCTTTGAGAGCATAAGAAATAGAGTTTAACAATTAAATGTTATTTTCTTCTCTAAAATTTTCCCTCTAGATCCCTTACCTAATCCCAACAGAGTGTGCAAACGCCCAAACACTCTTAAAGGAGTTTAAATACATGAGGGGCTTAAATCTGTTCTTACTCTTCAATGATAAATTTTTATATCATCATGTAAATGTATTCAGAAGTAATTCCACCTCAAAAATATTTTTTTTTCTGTTAGAGGTTTAATTCTTTTAGCATCTTAGATCATAACGAGAAGTAAAAGAAATACCTCAATTCTGATTTAACATAATCTATTTGTGTGTAGGTTTTTTTTTTTTTGCTGTGAATAAATCTACAAGCATACAAACACCTTAATAAATCCTCCCATGGGCCTAACACAACCAACAGGTAAAGTTTAATCATGAAGTGTCATTGAATTATTCTTTTCCATCAATATTTTTCCTTATGCCTTTGAATATGTTTCTTGCTTAGGAAGACCTTCCCCTTTCCAAGATTGTTTGAAAGATTCTCATATATGTGTCAACTTGGACCTTTTCTAGTTTAATTTTCCTGTTAAATTTTTAATATTTGTAATATCTTTTTCTGCATGGTGTGAATTATAGATGTAACTCATTTTTTCTATATACTTTTTTGAATGGTATCAACACAATTTAAAGGTACCACATACTTAAAACTTCATATTCATAATAAAATAAATTTCTACATAATTTCTGTACTAAAAAATCTATTCTATTAAAGAGCATATCAATCCAGTTCTAACAAAATAATACTCATTATTGCTATTTTTTTTTGTATGTTTTGGTTCTCAAGAGGAGAACCAAAACTTACTATTTTATTCTGTCACTTTTTTCCTAAAAATTTCTCACTTATACTTGTATATTTTCTCTTCTAAAACAGGCTTTCTGCATTCAATGAAACCATTTTTGTTGGGATTTAAATTGTCATTACATATTACTTTAATATTAATTTGAAACTAATTCTAACACTGGGTCTTTTTATTCATGTTTCTCCATCACTTCAAACCTTATTTTATAACCTCCAGTAAGGACTAGAGAATTCTTCATACTTTTTTTTCAGTTTTATTATTATTTGCATTCCTTCCATTCTTCCCTCTCTCTCCTTCTCTCTTGTTCTTTCTCTCTCTCTTCCTTCCTTCCTTCCTTCCTTTCTTTCTGTAAAGGATTGTATTCTGTTATGTTAGTTGTCTTAATAAAGGTACCTACTTCATGAAGTTTCTCAGAGGATTAATGTGATATACCTGAAAAACATTTAAAAATTTTCTTATTATTAAATGTGTATTAAACATGCATTATTTACTATTATTATTGTTGTTGCTTGGAGTTATTGCTTTTGTTATATTTATCTTTTATCCGGCCACCTTACTGAATGATCTAATGTATACAAATGATAAATAATATAGCTAAGGAAAAACTATCATCTGTAGGGAGAATTTTGTCTTCTCTTACTCATCCGTGCTATTTCTTCCCCTCATTGTGTTGGACAGGACTACCAGTTCTATGCCATCAAGTAACAGCAAACATCTTCTTTCTGGGGGAAGAGTAGTATTGATTCCATAGATATTTGCTGCAGATTTTTAAAAACTGTAGCCTTAATCAAGTTAGATTACAAAGTAATTTTTTTAAAGTAACTTAAATTTTATAAAATGCTTTTGGGAACATATTCATATAGTTTTTGTCCTTGATCTTGGTAATGTAATTGAAATACTCTACCAAGTTTGTTGTTAAACTAACTTGAAATTCTTAGAGTAAGTCCTACTAGCTCATAATATTTAGTTCTCTCAATATGTTCCTGAATTTAATTTGTTAATATATTTAGGATCTGGAGATCTATATTTCTAAATGGCAGTGATCTATATATTTCTTTGTTCTCAGTGTGTCTGTGTATATCATTCATGTTTGGCTTTGGCTATAATAAACACAACGAATGAGTTGAGAAGTATGAGAGTACTTCAAAAAGTTCATGGAAAAATAGAATTAAAAGATAATACAAATCTCTATGAACTTTTTGACATACCCTTATATTTCATCCTTTCAAAATTCTGAAACGTTGGAACAAATATTATTTTTTCCCTGAATATTTAGTTGAATTACTCTACCCTTCTGGATCTAAAGCTTTGGGTGGAAAAATTATTCTGCTACTTCTAACTGAAAGTATAGGGAAATAAGATTAGCTGGGAAAGACTGGCTAACCTAACCTCAGAGAAAGAAAACTAAACAGATAAAATTATAGCATTCACAAACCCCTGATATGTAACTAGTTGCTTATTTTTTTAATGTTTAATACCCGTCTTCCATGAAAAAATGTAAGCTTTATAAGTACTTTTTCTGTCTGTTCACTAATGTGTTTATAGTACCCAGAACAGTGCCAAGATTATAGTAGGACAGACAATACATTTTTCTTCATTCAATAAATGAATAAAGAAATGAGTTCCAGTCAAGATGGCAGAATAGATGGTCCCCAGTGTCACTCTCTCCCACAAATCAACCAACTTGCAATTATAAAAATGTAACATCAGCCAAGCTGGGACTGCTGGAGTTCAGGGGAAGAGGAGGAGAGACCTATGGAGTTCATGAAGGTGGGAGAGACCACGATGAGAGAAAGAAAAAGCTGCTCAGAGCATTTCATGCCACGGATGCTTTAAGGCTGGAAGTGATGAATGCATGGAGCAGGAGCAGGCAGAAGCCACAGCTGTGCCTTTCAGATGGAGTTACTTGGAGGCAGTAGGGGAGAAGACAGCCTTGGAGGCCCCCAGGACAGCAAGACCACTAACAGGGTTCCCATGGACCCATGCAGGATTGAGGAGCCAGAACAACTGAAAAAAGGGAGCCATTTAGAGGCTGGTCAGTCATTGCAAGGGCCAGTGCAGGGCCTGTCCCATGGGAAGTGTTTGCATCACAGGTGGTGGGGGAGACAGGTCCCACCAGGGGAACACTGGGACACAGCAAGGACAGCTGATCTGCCCCCCCAGTCAGTGCAGGACCACTCAGAGGAGACTGGTCAGGAATGCAGAATTGCATGGGGTGAAGTTTGATGAAAAAACTCAGGCCCAGATCAGTGTTTCTGCACAACACAGGTGCACCGGGTCTCTGGAGAGCCAGAAGTACCTATAAGATCAACCATGAGATTAAACCCTGAGCTGCACAAAAATGCTTTCCCTAGGGAAACAGAAATAAAGCAGCAATTTAGCTCAACCACACAGCTCAAGTACTGGTTCCCACAGGAAGTTCCCCCATTTTAGAAGTAAGCATAGGACAAAAAATTAGTTCTGGCCTAGGCACACCACCAGCACCTTGGGGCCTGCCTGGGAACCAGAGGATTGCACCTGGGGACTGGGTCCCCCACCCACAACCAGGCACACTGGGCTAGCACCTCGGGGCCCACCCAGGGACCTGAGGTATGTAGCCAGAGACCAGACCTTCCTCCCACAATCAGGCACACCATGCTGGCACCTCAGGGCCTGCCCAGGGACCTGAGGCATGGATCTGCGGACCAGATCCCCCTTCAACAACCAGGTACACTGTGCCAGTGGCTTGGGCCCTGCCCAGTAACCTGAGGCATGGAGCCAGGGGCCGGACCTTCCTCCCACAACCAGGCACACCATGCCAGCACCTCAGGGCCCACCCGGGGACCTGGGGTATGAAGAAGGGGACTGGACCCCCCCTCCCATAACTAGGCACACCGTGCCAGTGCCTCAGGGCTTGTCTGGGGACCCGAGGCATGGAGAAGAGGACCAGACACACCCCACAACCAGGTACACTGCCAGACCAAGGAGCATGCCAAAAACATCACCTCCATGTGGGTGGCCCACCACAGCCACCACAGTAACCGTGGCTATCATGAAAGCAGCCAGATGCCACAACCACCACACAGAAAGTCTGCCAACCACTGGAGTGCATTCACACAAGGAGACTCACACAAGGATGTCTCTCTCTACGAAGCCCAATCCAGAGTGACAGAAGAAGCATCTGCTCTACGATAATATTAAGGGATCTGATCACACCTCTTGGCATTGGACAGATCATCTAGGCAACAAATCAACAGAATAACCATTATTCTTTCAGAAGAAGAGAAGAAACCTATGATAATTAGAGGGGGGTAGGGGAAGGAGATGGGGAGAGATTGGACAAGGAGCATAAAGAATAATTACAATTTGTAACAATATATATGCTAGTAATATTGATTGGATCAACATATCTAAATATTGAACCCCAAAAATATGTATAATCAATTTTGATTCAATAAGTAAAATAACAATAATAATAATAATAATAAAAAGAAATACAATGATTTTGTTTTGGTTGTGAATTGATGTTTCTATAAGGAAATGTGAGAAAATTTTAGGATGTGTAAAAACAGGGTTATAAGAATTTTGATTATTTTTTAAAAACATTTATTTATTTATTATTGTTATTATTTTCACATTCTAAGATGCTGTTGCAGAGCAGTTGAGGGGAGAGAGAGAGGGAAAGGCAGAGGGGGAGAGAGTGTGAGGAGGAGGAAGGGGAGTGTAATTGAGGCCTGTGGCACCCCCCTCATTCTGGCAGGTGAGCCCAGAGGGCTTCCGCTGGGGTCTTGGTCATCGCTGGGCTGCAAGTGGAGGTTGAAGGGGCATGGCTGAGGACCTCGGCCCCCTACAACCCTGGCTTGGAAGCCCAGGACACTTCTGGCTCCAGTTTAGTGGTCATTGCTGGGCTGGGAGCAGATGTCAGGGGCTGTGGATGAGGCCCTCTGCCCCCCAGTACCCCAGCTCAGAAGCCCAGGGCATTTCCAGTGGTGGCTCAGTGGTCATCGCTGGGCTGGGTACTGATGTCGGGGGGGTGGGGGGCACGGCTCAAGCCCTTGGCTCCCCACTGCCTTAGCTCAGGAGCCCAGGGTACTTCCATCAGTGGCTTGGTGGTTGTTGCTGAGCTGGGTGTGGATGTTGGGGATTGTGTGACTGAGGCCCTCAAGAGCCCAGGGCACTTCCAGCAGTGGCTCAGTAGTCATTGCTGGGCTTTATGTGGACATTGGGGGTGGGTGGCTGAGGCTCTCAGCACCCACTATCCCAGCATGGAAGCCCAGGCTGCTTCTGGTGGTCAGTGCTGGGCTGAATACAGTCATCAGGGGCAGAGAGCATGGCTGAGGCCCTCGGCCGTCTGTCTATCCTGGCTTGGGAGCCTGGGTGGCTTCTGGTCCTTCTAGGTTTTATAGGTGTTCTTTGATGGTGTTAGACCTTTGACATCAGAACTTAACCTTAACATCAGGTTAATATCAGAACTTTGTCTCTATCTGTGAGTTTTTGTTTTTTTCTTTCAGTTCTGTGTTGGATTATTCACTATTCTCACCACCCAAACTCTGCACTGGTACTAATTTGTTGTCCTTTGCTTACTTCTAAAATGTGGAAACATCCTAAGGGAACCAGCAGTTGAGCTCTGTGGTTGAGCTAAATTGCTGCTTTGCTGCTGACTCCTTGGGGAAGGCTTTTTGTGCAGATCGGGTTTTAATTGTTGCGCTTGTAGGCACTTCTGGGTATTTTGAGGTCTAGTACACCTGGGTTGTGTGGAAATTCTGGTCCGGGCCTGAGGCTTTTCAGCAAACTACACCTTCTGGAATTCTATATTCCTGACAAGTCTACACCGACTGGGCCTGTGCTGATTGGAGGGCAGATCAGCTGTCCTTGCTGTTTTCCTGGTGGGCCTGTCTCCCCCACTGCCCACACTCCAAACACTTCCCGTGTGCCAGTCCCCTGCGATGACTCACTGGCCTCTGAGTGGCTCCTTTTTTTAGTTGCCTGTGAATCCTCACTTCTATGTGGGTCCACAGGAATACTGTGAGTGGTCTCGCTGGCCTGGGGTCCACTAAAGCCCTATTCTCCCCTTTAGCTTCCATGCAACTTCATCTGAAGGGCACAGCTGCAGCTTTTGCCAGTTCTTGCTCTGTCTGCTCACCTGGGCGAGCCTTGAAGTGGTTGGGACTTGAAACGGTTGGGGTAGCCCTTTCTTTCTCTCCTCATGGCTTCTCCTGCCTTCATGCACTCTGTAGGTCTCTCCTCCTCTTCTCCTGAGCTCTAGTGGCCCCAGCTTGGGAGTCATTGCTTTTTAATAGTTGTAAATTGGTTGATTATGGGAAAGGGTGATGCTGGAGAATATCTATTCTGCCATCTTGACTGAAAGTCCTCTCCAGGTCCCATTCTTGAGATGGTTGAATATTGATTAATTATTTTTGTCACCCTTTATATGAGGCCCCCCAATTATTGCCACTCTGGTTCTTAGAAAAGCATGTGCATGATTTTATTCTCTCTGTTAAGGTTTATAACTTTATTCCAACACCAGGCTTCTTTCTTATTTGAGCTTTTGGAATTCAAGTGAAAGTAGGGAGGAAGAGGCTATGATGAAAGAAGCGTGTATCTGGACAACAGTAACTTATATGCTGTTTTCAATATCATATAGATGCCCTCAACTTCCTATATACATCAACCAGAAATTACTTAATAAGATAGAGAAAAAAAATTCAATTCCATAGCATAATAAATCAGCTGGTAAACTTCCTTAATTAAAAAAAAATCATTGTAATGTAGTTGCTCAAATTAAAGAACACAGCATTTTTTTTTAGAATTTGCAATAAAAAGAAGAATCTAAGTTGCACCAACTGTTACCTTGCTGATCTCACAAATTGCCATTCTTGCTCTTGCCCTTTTTCCTTTACAGAGTTTGTTTCTTCTATTGGAATAGACACATCTCCCTAATCCCCAATCTTTTTTTCTTCCCTCTCTGGGTGCTGCTCATGTTTCAAGCTTTCCCCACTTTTTAAAGACCTTTCTATCCACTGCTTTGCTTTCCCCAGTCCTTAAAGTCCTATTTGAGCAACAATCATATTTATTGTACTTATAATTGTTTCCATTTTTCTTTTAGTAGGCTTTAGACTGCATTAGGGAAGAAAGTCACTATTTAACCATTGGCCTCATAAACATAACATAACTTTAAAATACAATGGTAATTAAGAAGTGTTTGTTAATTTTATTTTTATAAAGCATATTGTTACTTCTATGATCAGCTCAGCCTGAAAATACAATTCTTTCACTTAAGCCTCAAAATTGTACACACAGAGGCTGAATTCTTCTACTTGTTGTAAAGTTTATAAATATATAAATAGGGAGAGAGAAGAGGAAAGAAGTAATGGGCTATGTGGAGTAGTAGGGAAAACTGATAAAAAGAAGTATGAAAGACTCCTGATTAAGCATGCTAAATGTACATCTTTATTACACAGCACAGCAGGAATAAATTATATAAGAATACCCCTTCCAATTTTTCCCCTTTTTTCATGTCTCTTTTCTAATTCCAATTCCCTTTTTGGCTACAGAAGGAAATATGACAGGCTCCTGTTTACTTCTTTTCAAACAACATGAGGTTGATTGCTTCACTTTTCCCCACAAATATTACTACTACTGGTGTAACATTTTTTCAAAATGAGAAATTACTTACTAAGGAAGACATTGAAAGGTTGAAACTCTGCAGAGCACATTTTTTTCCCCTTGAGAATCTCATAAATTCACAAACATGGTCTGAATATTTGTTTGCATTGCTATCAAAACTAAACCCAGAAATCCTAGATAGCTATCCTCTTTTTTCTCTTATTTCTTTTCATGACTGAATTATCTTATTTCCACTTGTCTTTCACAGAAGAAACCCTAGAAGATATAGGCTCAGGTATTAGTTGAAATAACAAAACCGATCCCGTCAAAGTAAATTTACAAAGATGCTTACCCATCTTCTAAAAACTTTATAAATGAAAAGAGATCATTTTTCTAAGTCCTAGGAAAAGGTGGATTCCAAATTCACAAAAATAAAAGATTGGGATCTAAGCTTCTGTTCCAAATACATAACTATTGGCTTAATGAGCCTTAATGTTTATTTTTTATTTTTATTTTTATTTTTTTTTAAAGTTTTATTTTGTCGATATACATTGTGGCTGATTATTGCTCCCCATCACCAAAACCTCCCTCCCTTCTTCCTCCCCCCTCCCCCCCAACAATGTCCCTTCTGTTTGCTTGTCGTGAGCCTTAGTGTTTAAATAGTAACTCCAATTTTTTAGAAATGGAATATGTTGAAAACTACTCTAGAAAAACATTTTTAAAGTTCCTATTGGATGGTAGGATTATGGGGTGGAGTTGGTCTTGGAGAAATGAGAGAAGCAATAAAAAGGAAGTAAAAAAAAACATATGCTTGGCACAAGTCAGCATAGTTCTAAAAGACAGGACTGACCAAGTAGGAGCAGAAAAGCAAGATGAATGAGGTGAAGCTTGCTGTCTTGGGTGGGGAAGGCACAGGCAAATCTGGTGAGTGTTGACGTTTCCTGTGGTTTAGTGTAGAGTGCAGAAGGAGGGAGACGCACATGGACATGTTTATCTATTTACCTGTCATCTATCTATCCTTCTTGTCTAATTCTCTTACTGAGATTTATGCAGATTATTTTTCATTAGGAGTTTTTGTTTTAACTGTATGTTTGTAGAATGTATAGGCAACTGTAGCAAGATTATCTGAAGTATTAATTTGTATCTTATTCTACTGATATTTAAACTTTATAGGAATAACAGGAAATCTCTCCATCACTATTGCAACTACTTCTCACTGCAAAACACCAGCCCCCCAAGCAATGGCCTTTAAAGGACTCTTCTGCTCTGAGACTAAGCTAGAGAAAGAGGCATGAAGACCTGTAAATCATTTCTTAAATGCAGCATTACTGAAGTGAAAAATGTTTGTAGGGGTGTGGCTCTGTGGATGCGCTGGAATTGAGCAACGTGTGCCCTAAGTTTGGAAGCTATGTTTCAGCTTTGTTTTATTTTGCTTTGGTTTTGTCTACATTATTTTGGTAATGAGGACATTACCATAATGCCATAGAGCCATTTGAGCCTAGTGAGGCATGACATAATAACTGGCCAGACTTAGGAGCTGCGATAAAGTAAACTGACACTATAGGTTGTTTCCCTACTTCCTGGATTTTTAAGTCCTTATATCCTTAAGCAAGTGCAAGTACTCACATATTGTCTTCATCACTCTTATATGCAGTACCCTGGAGCCAGATTTTGTTTGGTAGAGGAAAAAAAAGATTTCATAGTTCTTGCATCTCAAATATAATGAGAAATCTGTTTCTGTTACAAAAGGTAAATTGCCTTATATTTTTGCATTCATCAATTAACTAGATACTGATTTGAAAATGCAGTACTTGCACTTGAAGACCTCTTTCTTTCTGGCTTTCTAATCATTATAGTTGTACCATGGAAATATTGTTGACTATTATTATTCAGGCCAGAATTTAGTAGAATTTTAGGGTCTTCATTAAGTCATGGTCATTTTTGAGCTGAAAGATAAAGCCTTATGTAAATATCTAAATTATGTGTATACTAAAATGCAACAGACCCTAAATCCAGCTTGTTTGTTTTGCAGCCCTTACTGTACGGTTTCTTACCAAGCGATTCATTGGAGAATACGCTTCTAATTTTGGTAAGTCACTACTTTAGACTTTTTTCTACCTTAAAATGTCAACATCATAATGAAACCCCAATTAAAGTGAAGGAAACATTTTGATAGAATCTGCCATTTTTACACTTATTAAGCAATTTATTTATTCACAGATTCTGGTTAGAAAAGTCAGAATAGGTACTTGAATTGAATGATCTTTTATGAAAAATTCACCCAATTTGATGTTAATTAAGATGAATTAGAAAGCTAGATGGTTTCAAAGTCTCAAACCAGAAAAACATTAAAACTGGGATCCTCTCTCCAAAATATCATAGAATATGTGAGTATGAATATTTCTTATAAGCTATGAAGCAATTTTGAAATTAAATCAACACTTGTTAGAAGATTAAGACAAGTCAATGCTAAAAGCACAAGTATCTACAAAGTAAAGTTTATTGCAAAAAATGTGAAAATAATGATAAAAGTATGCCTTGATTAAATATCATATTATTATTATTTACGTTGTTTATATAAATTTCAGAGAAATTCTAAAACAGATGCCCGGGCACCTTGGTATAATCTTAGGGTCATTTCACTAACTCTGCTATAAATTTCTGTTATTTTTATCAGAATTATTGTGACACATGGGAAATTTCACAGCATAAGAAGTGAGGAATTTTGCCAAAACTTTAAGTATATTTTTGGCTCAGCCATTAATCAATATAATGATACTACTATTTTACCTGATTGAAAGCATAGAGATAAGGGAATACAAATTTGTTTGTTTTAAATAAGAGTGACAGAATTATAGAAAGCATGAGAATTGGGAGAAAGAGGAATTTTTTTTTGTTTAATATTAGAGTAAGAGGAATTTATGATTGCAAGTGTGTTTTTCTGTGAGAAACAAACAAAAAATAAATCTTCAGCATTCATTTATGCGGTAACATTATTAGAGTATTTCAGAAAATAACCTTAAAGTATGGTATTGTGTAGTCCCTATCTGTATCCAAGAGAGAACTTCAGTCCATATGACATTGTGAACAATTGATTGATTGATTGATTGATTGATGGCTGGCCGGTAGGGGTAACTGAATCCCTAACCTTAGGGCTATTATGCTGTGCTCTAAACAACTGAGCTAACCTGCCAGCCCAACATAGTGAACAGTTTAGAACAGGAGCATGAAAAATTTTATAGAAAGAAGGAATATATATTTTAAAAATTCCTATTGTTTCATTTCTGAGTGCAACAACCTCAGACAAAAAGGTCAACATAAACTCTGAATATATCCCCTGTAGCGGAATTGCTGGATCATATGGAAGTTCTATCTGTAGCTGTTTAAGGAACCTCTGTACTCTTCTCCATAAAGGCTGTACTAATTTACAGTCCCACCAACAGTGCAGGACGGTTCTTCTTTCTCCACATCCTCACCAGCATTTGTTAGTCTCTGTCCTTTTTATAATAGCCAGTCTCATCAGGGTGAGGTGATAACTCAAAGTGGTTTTGATTTGCATTTCCCTGATGATTAGTGATGTTGAGCATTTTTCATATACCTGTTGGCCATTTGTATGTCTTCCTTTGAGAAATGTCTAATCAGCTCCTTTGCCCATTTTTAAATTGGATTATTTGTTGTTTTGCTGTAAAATTGTCTGAGCTCTTTGTATATTCTGGATATTAATCCCTTGCTGGATGTATAGTTTGTGTATGTTTTCTCCCATTCTGTAGGATGTCTTTTCACTTTATTGATTGCTTCCTTTGTTCTGCAGAAGGTTTTTAGTTTATATAATCCTATCCCATTCTCACTAGTAACTGGAAGCTGAAGCCATAAGCAAACAAATGAACAATAAAGAGAGACAGAGAGAAAGAAAGAAGGAAACAACAATCACAGTAATATGTTGAACTTTTAGAAAACTAGAGGTGGAAAAGGGGAAGGGAGGGGGAGAAGAAGGGGGGCTAATGAGGAATTGGTTAATAGATGTGAAGAATGATTGCATATTGTAATGATGAATAAGCCAACTATACTGATCTAACCACCACACGTTCTACACAATTATTGAAAATCAACATTGTGGGGCCGAGCCCGTGGTGCACTCGGGAGAGTGCGGTGCTGGGAGCGTGGCGACGCTCCCGCCGCGGGTTCGGATCCTATATATAGGAATGGCCAGTGCGCTCACTGGCTGAGTGCCGGTCACGAAAAAGACAAAAAAAAAAAAAAAAAAAGAAAAAAAAAAGAAAAGAAAATCAACATTGTGCACCACATGTATGTATAATTTAAAAAAGTACAAATAAAAATAAAAACTGATCAAGAAGGAAAAAAATTGTCAACATAACAAACAAGCTGTGTAATCAGGCATGAAACAATGCTTCAGAATTAAAAAGTAAAACAAAGCATAAATAAAACAATACAGCATTCATACAACAATAACAACAACAACAACAAAAAAAACTCACCTAAATCGTTTATACAATACTGTTATAGAAACAAGTGAAATGTTGACACATTTCCGGCTGGTATTTCTCAATTAATAATCTAAGACCTAGAGATATTTTGAAAAGCCAACCAAATGATCAAAAGATCATCAAGTCTGTGAGGGCAAACAAGCAAAAATGAGTCCATCTGGTAAGTAAAGGCTAGCATGGAAAATAATAAAATTCTAAAAATTTTGAGAGTTGATGACCCTTGTGGCAGTGTTTAAGATTTGAGAGTAGATATGTTAAAATATCTAAAAGGAAATTTTATGGTCCAGAGTCAATAGCAAATCTATGAAGTTTAGAAGAAACTGTCTGAGAACATAATTTCAGTTTTGATAAAACTATACATTTTATTAAATGTAACTTGGAAGGATTTAATATGTCAATCCTAATACTCTGGGGAAGGGAAGGATTTAAAGAGTCAACCTTAACCTTCTGGGGAGACAGTAGCTCCCCAAACTTCTGCTCTAGTTTTCAACTACAGGTTACGGAGTATTTGCCAGAATGGGTCACGATTTTGTGTCAGTATTCTCTTTTGTAGAGAAGTAGATCTTTTATCAAAACACTAGAGGAAAATATATAGGACTGAATTCATTCATTTATTCAACAAATATTTATCGGGCAACTACTGTGTCCCATATACTCTTCTAGGTGGAGAGGGTACAGGAGTGAACAAAAACACAAATGTCCAATCCTTCATGGGGTTTGCAATCAGGAGGGAAGGTTGAGTCAATTTGGGAAAAATAAATATAATTTATAACGTATGTTGGTAAATTCTATGAAGAAAAGATAAATCTAGATGAGGGAGTGACACTGATATGGCATGTGGCAAATTAAAATGGGATAGTCAGGGTAGACCTTACTGAGAAGGTGACATTTGAACAGAGACACGGTGAAGATCAAGACATGAAGACATTAAGGGGATGAAGTGCCAGGCAGAGGAAAGAACAATCACCAGAGTTCTGAAACAGGAAATTTCTGAAAAATCTGAAGAATGGTACAAAGGCTAGTATAGTTGGAGTGGGGAGAACGTGAGAGATAATAGCCAGAAAGATCCACTGAGGTCACAGAAGTAGTGAGGGACTAGATACTAAAGGATATTCTTGGACATTTTAAAGGCTTTGGTTTAATCCAGGTGAGATGGGGAGCCATTGGAGCGATTTGATTTCACAAGTATCGGATCTGGCTACAAGGTGCAGTTCTACTCCTGTGTTGAGAACAAACTAGGGACAGGAAGGGAGTTAGGGGAGGGATGAAAGCAGAGAGATGAGTGGAAGTTTTACAATAATCTAAGCAAGAGATAATAGTGCAATGGAGGTGGTGAGATGCAGACAAATTCAAAATATACTTTGCAAAAGCTTATATACTCAGCCAGAGAAAAGAATGAAATTCTGCCATTTCTAGCAACATGGATGAGCTTGGAGAAAATCATGTTAAGTGAAATAAGCCAGGTACAGAAAGAGAAATACCTCACATCCTCACTCATAAGTGGAAGCTAAAAAAAAGAAAAAAGAAAGAAAGAACAATCACAATAATACATTGAACTTTCAGAAGAAGTGAACAGAACTATGGTTACTAGAGGTGGGAAAGAGGGAGGGAATGGGGGTTAGCGAGAAACCAGTTAATGGACACAAAGGATGACTACATTCTGTAATGATGAATATGCTAATTATTGATTTGATCATCACATATCATACACAAATATTGATAGTCAACTCTGTACCCCACAAATATGTATAATCGATTTTTTCCAATAAAAAAACAAAAACAAGCAAACAAAAATATACCTTGAAGGTAGAGTAAAAAGGAATTTTTAATACAATAAAAATGGGGTGTAAGAGAAAGAAAGAATCAAAGATGATCTTAAAGCATTTTTACCTGAAAAACTGGAGTTATGTGTAGGCTATTTAACAAAATAAAAAACTGTGGAAGATGAAGTTTTTGCAGGGAAATCAGGGGTTCAGTTTTAAATTGGGTTCATCAGTAATAATTGCATAGAAAGGCTTCGAAGAGATCAGCAAAGGAGTAGAGGTAAAGACGACATCTGTGAACTGGATCTATGTTTGGAGTGAGGGAAGTTACGGTGGGACACATAAGAAATACTAAGATGGAGCAAAAGGGAATAAGATTAAAACAGACAAACAGGAGAGTGTGTGGCTTTGAAGGAAATATTTTAAGGAGGCAGGAGTGATTAGCTACATTAATGCCACTGATAGAGCAAATGGGATTAAGACACAGAACTGACCACTGAGACTCAACATTTTTAAGTTAGGAGAAATTCAACATGTTTGTAAGATGCTGGTAATAATAAAGCAAAGAAGAAAAAAATCATGATGCAGAAGAGAGAGGTAGAATTGCTGAAGTAATTTCTTACAGTAGGTGAGGGGAAGTCACAACTAGTTGAGGGAGAATGGATTGGCCTTAGATAGGAACCCAGATATTTCATTTCATCCATAGTGATAGGATAAGTACATGAGCAAAAAGCCATGTAGATAAATAGATACACAGGTAAAGTTCTTTTGCAAGAAAAATATCTGAGTAAATAGAACAAATACATATGTTTGGATACTGGCCATGAAGAAAAGCTACTGTAGTATTGCACTAAACTATGACTGGTTGATTTTACTAAACTGTGGTCCAGATGTAAGTCCATTTTTTATTCTGAAGTTCTTTATTCTGACAATGAATATACATGTTTTTGCAGAATCTATCTATAATAAGCATTTGTGTTTGGAAGGGAAGCAACTGAATCTAGAAATATACGACCCTTGTTCTCAAGTAAGTAAAACTGAGCACAATTTTATTTTGATTTTTCAGTTGTGATTTGAAGAAGATTTGATAAGGATAAGTGAAATGCAGCCAGTGTTAAAACAAAATTTCATCTCAATTTTAATTATTAAAAATTTCAAGAGATCACTTTTAGTGTTGTAAATTTCATTTTCTGGTTTTTCTGTAAATTTATGTCAAAAATGTCACACACAAATATCTTTAAAAAGGCAACATTAGGCTGCACTTATATTTCTGTCAGGTCACAGTATAACTGTCAGAAATTAACAGTTTAGTAGTTTATCAATTCAGTTTATATTTTCACTAAGTCTTTTCAGTAGAGCATAAGTAAGAAAGATTTTGAGTACAAACTTCTTTGTTCATTCAAAGTATAAAAATAGTTAAAACAGGATTGTATAAGTAAGAGAAAGAATGGCCATTTGTTCAAGATTTTAAAACAACTCCATGGGGCAGATTCTTTTTGGTAAAATACCCCTTAAGTCTTAGCTAAATCTTGTCAATATTTTTACTTTTTACTGAATTAAATCTAGTACCGAAATCGATATATAATTCCATTTGTAATACAGAAAATATTTTCTCTTTGCAAAACAAGTATGTTGATATTAATTCAAAGGGCAATTATCATGGCTTATCAAATTTTCAGAAAAAGTGGAGATATTTTCTTATTAAAAAGTTGTAAAATGAGTTAGATCTAACTTTATTATAATTCCTCTTTATACTTTAAAATGTGATCACTTTTAATTAAAGAAAGAGGGTGATAAGAAAGAAATCAAGAAAAAAACCCTTACATTTTAGAAAATATCAGTATTTGGCTTATTGAAATCTCTTGCAGGTGAAATGGTGCTCTATCAACTGTTTAAAGTATGAAGTTCAGGTGTCAGAACCCACCACTTTCAATGTACTTGGTTTCTTTTTCAGCCACAGAAAGCAAAATTCTCCCTCACGAGTGAGCTTCATTGGGCAGATGGGTTTGTTATTGTGTATGACATCAGTGACAGGTCTTCATTTGCTTATGCAAAAGCACTGATCTACAGAATTCGGGAGCCACAGACTAGTCATTGTAAAAGGTAGGGTATTTTTCATTCTTCTCTCCTTTCTTTTTAGTAAATCATCATATAGCTGTAAGCATCATTAGGAAGAATTTAATACAGCCTTCCAATTACGAAATTTAACAGCCCTGAACAATTCACCTTCCCATTCCACAGGAGTTACACATGTAGTAAAAGGAGTGAGATGAGAATGCTTTATATCCTGGCTGACATAAACAGTTACTTGCCCTGAGTAAATGGCTATTTTACAAGACAGCTTCTATTGTTAACATGACACTCACTTACAAAAAAATGGTCCTCTGTACACAAGATAGTTTATTTTTCAACTTTCCCTTTTTATTCACACAAAAGTGTTAATGATATTAAATAAATCCAGATTTATTACATTTGGCATCATGCGAAATCCAATACCTAGTTACTGGGTTGTTCAGTCTGTCAAGGCAAAATAGGCTGAATAATCAAACTGTTTATAAATTCTAAGTATGAGAATACATGTTTCTCCATCTTCCCTCTTAAAGAGGTAATCAACAATTCCCCATGGTTTATGGTCTTCAAACAAAGAACTATGAAGGAAGACATAACTGTGCTTTAAGCCATCGTTCCATTAGTAGATAAAAGTTTAAACATCTTTGTTTCCCATTTTAGTTTTCCTCATTTTATTTTTATTGTTTTAGCCTTTCCCATTTAAAGTATTTATTTTTCTTTAACGTGCTGATGTGAGGGATTCTTTGTGTTCTTAACCAGTTTTATCCTTAGAATCTAAAATAACATTCTAATCTGGTAAATAAAAAACACCATGTTATTACTTGAAATTGGTATATGTGCTTTTTATATCTATTTTAAATGTCCACTATCAAGAAACTATGGGATAATTATTGATAAAGGGTATTTCCCTTGACTCAGTCGATGTACATTCTTGTTTACATTTGATTTACTTTAGGTAAACTACTTTAATCTCTAGAGCACATTTTAAAAAATTTTATAACTGATGGCAGCATGTTAGCAGAAAAGGATGTAGTTATACTAAAGTACCTCATAGCTCTGACTTCCTATAATATTAATAATTTTTTAGAACTCCATTCCTTCAAGCATTAAATTTACACACCATGATGTAGGTAAAGTACAGGAATAAAATACTTTTGATATTCCTCCAAATCAAAATAATCACTCAGGAATACTTAAAAATATATTGAATATATAGTCAGGAATATTCTTAATTTATAGACTAAATAATTTCTAGAATATTTCCAGTTCTCAATCTGTAGAAAGACTAAAAGAGCAAAATATGGTATTTCATAAAATTACATCTGATATTTATGGTTCACCCTTTAAAACAGTTTCACGTACCTCTCATTCATTCTTTACAATGATTTCATGAACTAGACTGAAAAAGATATTATTAATACCTCCAAAAGCCCATCACATACAGTGCTTGTCCCTCACTGATTACTTACACTGTCATGTGAATGAGACCAACTTTTAGGGGAATCTGGGGCCAACAAGAGTATAAGATTGTCTGAGTTTACCCATTTCTTCCCTATAGTACATATCTTGGCAGATTTCCATACCATTTACAGGCTGGTGGTTTTACTATATGTTTTCTTCAAATCAAACTCTATTTTTTATATTGTTTCACTATAACCAAAGAGAATATATCTGCACTTGCAGAAGACATTTTATCTTAACAAAGACACATTTTTCTTAAACAGAAAAGTTGTACAAGGTCATGCAGCTGTAAACTTTCCTCTAGAGCATGTTATGATAAATATTTACAAAAAAAAAAAAAAGCAATGAGTATTGAATAATATTTTTCCTTAGGAAAATTATGTCTAAATTGACTCTTCAATTACAGTAACTGTGTAAGTAAAAAGAAATTTGCTAATTCTCCCTTTCAATTGATTAGGAATATGAAAAATAATACTTGGTAAGCATCTTTTTTTGACTGGGACTGTGCTAGGTATTTTTATATACATCATTTTATTTAATCCCTATAAAAATTCTCTGATGAGGATTATTTTACCATTTTTTATATAAAAGAAAACTGAAAATGGGAAAGGTAACACTCATGCCAGAATTCAACAATAGGTCTGTGTCACTTCAGACCCTATGCTTTAAGAGCCTTGTTGCTTCTGTGTCACTTACTACAGTCTATCTAAAATGATTTTTGTAAGTAAGTAGCGATCCACGTCAGTATACATATATGTGATCATAAATAATATAGTACATGTTTTCAATATTTTTTTGATTCATAATCATTTGGATATAAACCTACCTGTTAAAAAAAAAAAGAGCTGTTAAAACAGTCTTTCCAAGTTTGTGTATCTGTATTTCAGAGCTGTGGAGTCAGCAGTGCTTTTGGTTGGCAACAAGCAAGATCTCTGTCATGTGCGAGAGGTTGGCTGGGAAGAAGGGCAAAAACTGGCATTAGAAAACCGCTGCCAATTCTGTGAACTTTCTGCAGCAGAACAGCCTCTGGAAGTAGAAATGATATTTATCAGAATTATCAAGGACATCCTGACAAACTTCAAACTCAAAGAAAAGAGAAGACCCAGTGGATCTAAATCAATGGCCAAATTGATCAATAATGTATTTGGAAAGAGAAGGAAATCTGTTTAGTAGATATGTGATCCTAGGGGATTTACTGTATCAGAGAGTTTCAAATATCCACATGATAATTAAACTCACCTTTTGTATGCAATTTTTTAGAAAATAATTCTCCTGAAGATATGAAAAGATTAAACATGAACTACAGCTGCATTTTCAAATATATAGTTTGCCTTTTGGGTTGTTCGTATCCTGTTTGCTCTGCTTTCCACATGATCTTTCATTTATTACACAGACTAGCACTCACTGTAATCTATTGGTGGATTGCTATCCAGTTTGCCTTACCAAATAAAATCTGCTTATGTAATTTTACTAAAGTATCATACCATAGTTTGTGGCTTACCTCTATTTTATATAGTTCTTTTGATTGAAATATATATTTATATTCATAATATATTATATTATGCCCATAATATATTACAGAGCTTAACTAACCAATTTGTGAAAGTTCTTGATCCATTTTATAGTAATGCATGGCTTCATTTTAAAAGTATCCTTACAATAATCCAGTGAGTTATATACTCTTACACATATTTTACTTATATAACTTGGGCCTTAAGAAGTTAAATTCTTTGCCCATAAGCACATAATTTATGGTTGCTTTCATGATGAAAATATCTGCCTTTCCTTGATGTGTGCTACAAACAAGAGAAATTATCACAGAGAAATTAACTTAGATCTTTTTTAAATCAAAAGATTAATCTATTTTATTTTATTTACAAACCCACATATCATAAGAAAAGAAAAAAAGTAAAAATGGGTTGATAAATACACAACCTTGAAGGCTTTGTTGCTCTGAAAGAAATATTTTTGTGTTAGATACAAACATTTTTGGGCCTTTTCAGATTACTTTGATCACCATTGCCTTCCAATGACAACTGTTTTACCTTCTAGACCACACTACTGCTGCTGCTGCTCTTGTCGAGTTTTGCCATCTGATGTCTTTCAAGTAGAGACCCTAGGCCTGACTTTAGCCAAGTTGTTGATGATAAAAACTATGTCTCAGACCAGTTAAACTTAAACTACAAGCAATGCTACACAGATACTTGGTTAATATGTGTCAGCAAAAACCTGGAGGCCAAGACTGAAGATGATCTTGAGTAGAGGGTGATAGACTGGAGTGGAGGATGGATGTCACATCACAGAATATTAGACTGGATAGGAAAGAATTATTGACATGGAGTCACTCACCATGAGTCAAAATTCAGTGTTTTAGGAGGGACACCTATGGCTGGTCTACATAGATTTTTCATTCCTTAGAAGTCTGATCTTGATGATATACTAAGTTAAAAGTAGGTGTAAAACAGAATGTGGGGAAAAAAGAATAATTTAGTCAGGCTCCCTGACATTTCTTGTAAACAAGTTGTGTGTGCGTGGAGTTAGTGCAAATATGTGCCCATGTATCTTTCTAGTTAATTGCTATTGTGTGCTCTGCAGTTTGTGAAGCATGGACAGGCTGGCAGAGCTCATGTCTAAAAGTAGAGCATATTTACTCTGCTGGCAGCTGCTCAGTTTCAGTTTTTCTTTGGACTTTGCTGGTAGCAGTTGAGTTTCTGAGTTTCTCCTTTGTACTTCCTACCTAGTATTGTGTGTGCTGAATAAAGACTATTCCTTCTTCAACCAAGGCTCCAAGGACATTTTTGCTGGTTACCTAGCTCATAGACCTGTGTGTGAAGGGTTTGTGAATGGGCTCCAGGGGTCTGTGAGCTCCAGACCCTAGCTCTAGCTCTACACAGAACCACGTGGTAATATACAAAATAGGTTCAGAATTTTTATATGGATAGGGGTGTTTAGAAATGATATAGCAGACAGGACCCAAGAACTCCTCATCTGACTATGTTCCCTGGGAGAATTCAGGGGAACTTCCTTTGCTCAGGAAGTAAGGAATGCACTGGTGAGGGTCACAGACAACTTTGAGAAGCTTAATAGTGGCTGTGCTCTATGGGTCAGAA
The DNA here is from genome assembly GCF_027409185.1 of Cynocephalus volans. NCBI lineage: Eukaryota > Metazoa > Chordata > Mammalia > Dermoptera > Cynocephalidae > Cynocephalus > Cynocephalus volans. The sequence continues at coordinate 94,502,595 of NC_084471.1, forward strand.
TTGACAGTAGATCAATCCTGTTCTGCATCAGTGGATACTACCATTGAACTGTGCTCCTCAATATCAATGCAGATGGAAGACTCTTGCAACAGCTTTAATTTAAATTAAACAAAATGGTGTCATATACACGGTGGAGGCTCCATTCTCATACTGGCTGGTTGGATACATAGACATATGTGTTCGATCCACTTTTTTAAGGGAAAGTCCATATCGTGGTCCCACATGCATTGCTTCCATCTCTGCCCCATGGTCACTGTTACTGTGGTTTTATTACATAAGCACAGAGGTGGCCATGAAAAGAGCCATGTTAATATCAGCTGGCCAGTTCATCCTGTCCATCTGTTTATAAAGTTGCTTCTCCTTTTGGTGGATGGTCTCTGGTGGACATTAAACTAATACACAAAGATCTGTGTATTTTATGACCTCTCTGAGAGACACAGTCACATACCTTTTCTTTATACCTTCTTGTCCCTGATCTTCCAGTCTTACTTTTCATAGACCTATGACCAACTGGCAAAAACTATTAATCACTGCCTAGAAATCAGTGGACTACAAGCCACCTTTTCTACCATACAAGATAGACAACAAAATGTGTTTCTTGAAGTTCTGCCAACTAGGACAAGTTCCTTCTGCTAATGAACTTCATGATTACCTCTGTGTTGGACTTTAATGAAGCACAGCCCTCTTTTGACTGGCATGAATACATAATGTTTAAGTGAAGAACGTTTCCTATTAACTAGGATCATTCATATTATGTGAATGAGAAATAAACTTCCATTGTGTAAAGTTATCCTGGCGAATTCAATGATGTACTTTTTTAGGATCCACACTTTATAGGGGTTTTATTAATCTTTTATAATCACAATATTGAATACATATATATTACTATAAGTAGTTATACCTTAATATGTGTTTTTTGTTTTCTTATTATTCTTCTGCATGGTCTCATCTTTAGAGATTTTGTCTTCATTCTTTAAGATCTTTTTTTTTTTCTGTAGAGAAAGACTGGGGACAATTCTGCATTAAAAATAACATATTTAGCCATGTTTTATATAAAAATTCGAATGTTAAAATGGTATCCAAATTCTTTAATAGATTAATCCATGCATAATATCTGTGATGAGTCAGCATTCACAATTTCTCTGTTAAAAATACTACTTATATTTCCATATATTTAAAATGTTTATATATTATACTCTGAATTTTAGCAGGATGACCTTGGGTGACACACCTTGTTACAGGAGTCTATGGAACATAGGAATAAAAACAAGCTTTTATATTTTAATAGTGTTTTTTGTGAAGTAACTTTAGAAATGAATAGTTGATTTCTTTTTAAGAGTGATATTTAGAAATATTGGGTTAATCCCCCTTTGATGATGTAATAGTTCTAAAACATGTACACTCTTTGCTTTTATATATTTTTCTCATCAAGAGTTTGTTCCAATTTCCCTCCCTTTGGTTATGGATCAGTCTTATTGACTCTCTTTTAATAAAGGTAATAGGTGGGAGTCATGTGCATGACTTGTAAAGCCAGGTTAGAAAAGGAAATAGAGCTCCCATCTATTTCTCTCTCCCTTGGGACTCTACTTTGGGAGACATGAGTCAACATGTATGAATCTGGCTGCCCTGAAGGCACCAGCTGGAGATAGCACATGTAGGTAGTGACCACCCGACCAGCAGATATATGAGCAAATCTTCAAGTGATTCTGGTCTCCAACGTTTGTGCCACTCCAGCTGATGCCAACAAGGAGCAGGTATGAATAATCCCCACAGAATCCTGCCCCAATTACAGATTTGTGAGCATAATAAACATTGTTGCTGTCTTGGGATTGTTATGTGCCAATGGATAACCAGAAGAGATAATTCATTAAAACCTTCAGCAACTTGGCTAATATAAAACGTTTGGCTTTCTTACTGGGGAAAAACAGGGTGAAGAAAAGAATTGTCCAACCAGATTCAAAATTGTCTAGAACATGAAGTTGTCCCAATATCAGTTTTCTTGTGAATATAATTCACTTTTAAATCAACTTGCAAAGTCTTGAAATAATAAATTGCATTTTTCCAAAGTGAGAAAAAACACATATACCTACAGAGAAACAAATACATCAACATTAGGCCATACAATGTTATAGGTTGATAGTATCAAGTGTGTCGATAAATCTCGGAGATAGCTAAGCCAGGAATTGCCTAGATGGCTTCTAGAGAAAAAGATGCTGTCATTCGCTTTGGATGAGCTTCAGTGAGATAACACATAATGAGGGGCAACAGCTGAGGAAGGGAATGCCAAAGGGGAGGGGTCTTTAAAATGATTTTGATTTAATACAAGGCATGCACTATTAATATAGAGGTTGAATGATACCTGTATGTTTTATAGGTTTATAAATTGGCTGTAGTAAAATATTTTACATCTTAGATCACTAGGTATTGTTTCAGCTTATTATGGGAGATATCTATCTAGAGTTGACTGAATTGTATTAATCTGAACCTAGTTTAATGATGCCTTAACATTTTTATGGGGGAATTTAATGTTTGCAATATCCATGTTCCTTATTTGAAAGCGTGACTTATAGGTTTCTCATCTTCCTTAAATTATAAAATCCTTCAGCTAATAAAGGAAAATGATTATAGTTTGCAAAAAAGGCAAAGTCATTTAACAATCCATATAACTGTCTATTGTAGGGCTTTGCATGATAATTGTAATTTAGCTATTAGGGATTCTAAAGGCAGTTATCAGTCATACTCTACAATTCTGGGGGAATCAGGCAAAGCCCAAATTATTTAAAGTATTTTAAATTCTCAAAGAAAAAAGGCACACTATAAATTTGAAATATATTCTATAGTGACAAGATATTATTTCATAGGAAAGGAAGAAGTTCATCATAATTTTTAAATGGATAAAATACTAAACAGATTATTTTTCTTCCTCTTGGATGTAGATATAACACAAGCTTATTTTTAACAATGGACTATAAGTTACTGTAAGGAGGGAAACTGCAGACTATTACGTATCAATGACAATGTGGAATTTGACCAACATTTTAGTAATCTCGGAACAACTAAGGCATAAAGACTTAATTAGAAAAAAAAAAAGAAAAAAATTGAAGAAGAGTAAGAGGTGAAATTACTTGACAATAAAAAGTATAACCATGAGCTTTTTTGAGTAATGTGTCAATCATTTAGTTGAGGACTCTCACAAAACATTGTTGATGAAAAATGATCAAAAAAAGATGAAAAACAGAACTTTGATCAATGGTGTTCTTTTATTTAATATCTTCAAGCAAATTGAATTCCTTTTGCAACAAAAACATAAAGCAACATGGCTTTGATAAATTTATTTCACTTTTGCAGACACACCAGTAAGTGATATCTATTAAAAAATTAATATTAGACACATACTAGCATATATGCTTTAATTACAGGGGCTTAATTGAGACACTGACTAGTCAGGAGGACTAAATTCACCATTTTACAATTTTCTATTAGAATTCTGTTTTTTAAATTAAAAAATGAGAATGTATAATAGCAATGAAATTAAGGTCACAGATGCCACATAGCAGAAATTCAGTGTTCACTAACTGTATAGAGAATTGAAATAAGAAATAAAAATCGTAGCTTATGTTTGTGTTACCTTCTGGTCTGAAAATGCACAGTTCATCTCGTGATAGATAGCTATGATATTTTACCCCATTCTTAAGTCCTATCTTGCACATAAGCTTTACATAACCAGAAAACTGTCTGTCCCTTCCCTGCGTGAGAATGGCTTTCTGTAATAGCCACATACCTTATCTTCTATCACTCAGGACCCACTGCCTCCATCTCTTATCTTTCTTTAGAATTATTCATGTATGTGTCTTGTTCTTCATCACGTCTTTTCTTCTCCCTAACAAGAGGCTAGCCAATTTTGGAACTACCTCCCACCTCAATTAAACACAGCCCGGACAGGAAAGGAAACAATCAACAGAGTGAAGAGGCAACCTGCAGGATGGCAGAAGACATTTGCAAACTATGCACCCAAAACGGAATTAATAGCCACAATAACAGCAACTCAAACAACTCAACTGCAAAAATAAATAATACATACATAAATACAAAAATAAATAATCCTATTAAAAATTGGGCAAATGATGCCAGCCAGTTAACTTAGCTGGTTAGAGAGTGGTGCTGATAACACCATGGTCCAGGGTTCTAACTCTGTACTGGCCAGCCAAAATAAAAAAAGAGAAAAAGAAAGACACAAATGAGGTGAATAGACAATTCTCAAAAGAAGACATACAAAGTGCCAGAATATATATAAAACATGCTCAACATCACTAATCATCAGGAAAATGCAAATCAAAACCACAATAAGATATCATCTCATTTCAGTTAGAATGGCTATTATCAAAAAACCAGAAAAATAATAAATGCTGAATGTAAATTAGTACAGCCATTATGGAAAACAGTATGGAGATTCCTGAAAAAACTAAAAATAGATCTACCAGATGATCCAGCAACCCCACTAATAGGTGTATTTGGAAAGGAAAGGAGATCAGTATGACTAAGAGATAGCTGCACTCCCGTGTTTTATTGCAGCATTATTCACAATATGATAAAGAATAAACCTAAGATATGGAATCAGTCAAGATATGGAATCAACCTAAGTTTTCATTGACAGATAAATGGATAAAGAAAATGTGGCACATATACAGAGTGTAATAGTATTCAGCCATCAAAAATAATCAAATCCTGTCTTTCATGGAGGCATGGATAGGCTTGGAGGACATTATGTTAAGTGGAATAATCTAGGAATATAAAAAGAAGTACTGCGTGTTCTCACTCTTATGTGGCAGATAAGAAAGTCAAGCCTACAGAAGTCCAGAGCAGAATTTTGGTTACCAGAGGATGAGAAAAGTGGAGGAGGGGAGTTAGTGAAAGGTTGGCTAATGGATACAAAATTACAGCTAGATAGAAAGAACGAGATCTAGTGTTCTATCACACTGTAGGGTGACCATAATTAATAACCATTTATTGTAAACTTTCAGTTAACTAGGAGAGAGGATTTTGAATGTTCCCAACACAGAGAAATGACAAATGTTTCAGATGATGGATATGTTAATTGACCTGATTTGATCACTGCACATTGTGTATGTGTATTAAAATATCACACAAATGTGTTCAATTGGTATGTGTCCATTAAATATCTTTGAAAAACTACAGCCAAACTAGATCAATTCTGATTATGCATAGAAATTATGCTGAGATAAGGCCACAGAACGCAGATTTCTGGTATGAAATTTGAGAGAGCTACACTATCCACTTCTAAAAAAACAATTGAAAAGATGATGAAGATAAGGATAAAGTAGATGCATCATATATTGACAAACCTGATCAGATCATAGAACATTTTTCCTTTTATAGGGATCAATAAACAAAAAAGAAAATAAACAAATCTCCTACATACACAAGTATAAATAATAGTGGGTTTAAAAAATACATATCAAAAAAAGAGCATAGAAATATTAATATCAAAGGGGAAAGTACATATCAGAAATATTTTTTAAAATAAAATAGAAAGTCTAAAGAAGACTTTAAAATCTACATTTTAGGCAGTGAAGAGTTGAATTGGCACTACAGAAAGTCAGTGAAATGACAGTTGTAAAACATGAGATTTCTAAGGACACAAAGGACGAAGAAATGAAAACATATTAAAAAAAAACATACCATAGATGTAAATAAATATTAGAAATATAAAGATTAGTATTTAGTCTACAATAATATATATACCTGGAATTTAAACTCAGAAATCCACATGATAAACAACAATCATTATCCTGGGAGTGCAGAGAGGTAGAAGTCTATATCTCAAATACGATTTAGTGTATTTCAGAAGAAAATTATGGTCCTCGAGACAGAAAAAGCAGTTGAAAAAACAGTGGAAAAAAATTCAGGATGGCTTAAATTTCTTTGGAAACTTTTTGAAAAGAAGTCATTTAATAAAAGCCTAAAGAATTTTGAGGGAAACATTTGCAAAACTCCAGTTATGAAAGCAGATTAATTCTGGTTAAAATATAAAAATAAAGGCATTTGTAGATATGCAAGTGCTCTGAAAAATATGCTCAATTACTCTTATTAAAAAATTTTGAAAGATTCAATCCCCAAATAGAGACAATAATAAAAATTAAGCATTTAGAAACTAGAAGGCTATATTATAAAATAAATTACGATAAGCTTAATTATATAATAGAATGATACGGGTGATATTATTTATTGTCAGTGACCCTAACCTGACACTTCTAGAAATCTAGGCTATTGCTAATCAGAAAAACAGACTATTTCCAATAGACTTTGTTATAGCTGAGATAATGTAAACAATATTGTCTTGCAGTATAAAAGTGGTTAAAATAATAATGGTGTGTGGACTATATAATTATTTATTGAATACATATTAGGTACTTGGCACAGTCCCTGATGGTTTAAGTATATTTTATACAAAAATAAAAAAAAATATTGCTATCTTATTTTACATAGCTTAGATAGTTATATCATTTACACATCTCAGCATAGATAAAAGGATTTATCTAGGTCAAAAGCCAGTTGTTGCCTGAGCTGAGTCACAGTTAAATATAGCTGGCTCTAAACTGCTCTCTCCACCACATAACACTACCTCAATACTGCTGAAAAATATACACACATTTAAAATCATTTGTACAAATGTTACTTAATTTTATGAGGGCATGCCTATGTTTTAATAAAAAATATAAAAGTATGATGCAAGAGTATAGGCCAAGATGATTTCATTATGCATAAATGTGCTTAGAAAAATGGTTGAAAAGGAATGTGTTGAAGGATTATTAGCCCTTGGATGATTTTCTTTCTATGATTTCAAAATTTAATGTAAATGAACATGAAATACTTTTGGAATCAAAGGACAATTAAGGATTATTTCATATATATGGATGTTAAAAAAAGTTTATTGTGATGATTTCCATAGTCAAAACTTTTATATAAATTATAAAAATCTTTGCAAATGTTATCTTTATAATAAGATCTTTATGTATCAATCTTAATCAAATCCTAAATCTCATCAAAATAAAGCATGTATTAATTTTCTATTTTAAAGATGGATTTTCTCTTTTCAGTTTTTTACAAGAGCATGTAATGTTTATAATTTAAAAATGATATATATTTGCATTTTTTTATTAAGATCATTTATACACAATAAAATGCATATATTTTGTATGTACAGTCTAATGACTTTTAACAAATGTATACATCTATATAACTGCTGTCAAATCATGGTACAGAAATTTCCAACATCTCAGAAACCTTCCTGTGCCAATTTTTAGGCAACCTGGTATTCGGTTTGGCATTTTTTCATAAATATAAATGTGACTTTAAAAATAAAGGGGAGAAGCAATAGAAAGAACATGCTGTGGCAACTACTTCCAAATATTATGTTAAATAGGAACAGCAAAAGACCTTGAACAGCCAAAGCAATCCTGAGCAAAAAAAGTAAAGCTGGAGGCATTACACTTCCTGACTTCAAATTATATTACAAATCTGTAGTAACGAAAACAGCATGGTACTGGCATAAAAACAGAGAAATAGATCAATGGAACAGAATAGAGAACTCAGAAATCAACCCCTGTATTTACAGCCAACTGATCTTGACAAAGGCACCAAGAATGTACATTGGAGAAAAGACTGCCTCTTCAATAAATGGTGCTGGGAAAACTGGATATACATTTGTAGAAGAATGAAACTTGATCCATACCTCTCACCATATACCAAAATCAACTCAAAATGGATTAGAGACCTAAATATAAGGCCTGAAACTTTAAAACTCCTGGAAGATAACATAGGTGAAACACTTCAGGATTTAGGACCAGGCAGTGATTTTATGAATAACACCCCAAAAGCACAAGGAACAAAAGAAAGAATAAACAAATGGGATTAAATCAAACTAAAAAGCTTCTGCACAGCAAAGGAAACAAGTGATAGAGTGAAAAGACATCGTACAGAATGGAAGAAAATATTTGCAAAATATGCATCTGACAAGGGATTAATCCAGAATATACAAAGAGCTCAGACAACTTTACAGCAAAAAAACCCCAAATAATCCAATTGAAAAATGGGCAAAGGATCTGAGTAGGCATTTCTCAAAGGAAGGCATATAAATGGCCAACAGTTATATAAAAAAAAAATGCTCAACATCACTAATCATCAGAGAAATGCAAATCAAAGCTACTTTGAGATATCACCTCACCCGAATCAGACTGGCTATTATAAAAAAGACAGAGAATAACAAATACTGGTGAGGATGTGGAGAAAGAGGAACCCTCCTGCACTGTTGGTGGGACTGTAAATTAGTGCAGCCATTATGGAGAACAGTATGGAGGTTCCTTAAACAACTACAGATAGAACTTCCATATGATCCAGCAATTCCACTGCTGCAGATATATCTAGAGGACTGGAAAACATTAAGTCAAAGGGATACCTGCACTCTCATGTTTATTGCAGCTCTATTTACAGTAGCTAGGCAATGGAACCAACCTAAATGTCCACTGATGGATGGCTGGATAAGGAAATTGTGGTATATAAACACAATGGAATACTACTCAGCCGTAAAAAAAGAATAAAATTCTTATATTTGCAGCAATATGGATGAGCCTGGAGAAAATTACTCTAAGTGAAACAACTCAGATACAGAAAGAGAAATACCACACGTTCTCACCCATAACTGGGAGCTGAATCCATAAATAAACAGGTAAACAATAAAGAAAGATAGAGAGAAAGAAAGAAACAACAATCACAGTAATATACTGAATTTTTAGAAAACCAGAGGTGGAAAAGGGGAGGGGAAGGAGAGAGGAAGGAGGCTAATGAGGAATTGGTCAATGGACACAAAGAACGATTGCATATTGTGATGATGAATAAGCCAACTATCCTGATCTAACCACCACACATTCTACACAATTACTGAAAATCAATGTTGTACCCCACATGTATGTATAATAAAAAAAATAGTGAAATAAAATAAAAACAGAAAAAAAAAAGAACAAGCAATTATTATTCGGTGAGTCCATCCATATTACATTACTTCAAGATCCAACAAAGTGGTGTATTTGTGATTTTTGTTCATTGCCACCCCCACTTCCCCCCAGCCTCAGCATAGTGTCTGGCACAGAGATTGAGCCTATAATATACTCATTGAATAAAATATTTGACTGTATATTATACAGGAGGCCCTGTACCATTATTTGCTAATAGTTTTATTATAATGTCATTTCATCATAGAAATATATGCTGTTAAGATGAAAGCATTTGAAAATAGTATAAATGTACAAAGAACAAAAATTTTGATAGTTTTCTAATGCAACCCTTAAATAATCTCTCCCAAGGTATACAGTATTATTATTTTAGTGTGTTCTTTTCATTCTTATCTTTTCTCTTATCAACAAACAATACTTACCTCAAAATCAAATCAAACAATTAATGTTTACTGACAGTCTGTTACGGGCCTGAATTCATTTTAAGATGTGGGGATAGATCAGCAAACAAAACATGTAAAACTATGTACTCTCACAAAGTTTATATTTTAGTGGAAAGAGATAAGAACAAACAAAATACGTAAATTATGTCTAAGTACTGCAGAGAAAAATAAATCAGCCAAGAAGGATAGGATGGCAGGAATGGGAGAGAGACTGGTGGCTATTTTAAATAGAAGTTAGGTGTGGCCTTGTTGAGATGCTAACTTGTGAGCAAAGGTGTGAAGGACGTCAGGAGTGAAGGATTCAATATTTGGGGGAAAATAATCCAGAGAACATGTAACTTATGTTATTTGAAATCAATTTGATTCTTTTGTTTCTTGCTTTTATTTTTTTGATGGCATTGTTCTTTTATTTATAGATTTATTTAATTGGCAAATAAATATTGCATATATTTATGGTATACAACATGATGTTTTGACATATGTATACATTGTGGAATGGCTAAATCAAGCTATTTAACATATGTGTTACCTCACATGATTGTTATTACTATTATTATTATTATTATTATTATTATTATTATTATTATTATTATTTATTTATTTTTTTGGTGTGGACAAAAAATCTACTCATCAATTTACAAATGTTCAATATATTGTTATTAAGTCTATTGTACAATAGACTTCTTGAATTTATTCCTCCTGTATAAGTGAAAGTTTGAATTTTTTTGCCATTTGTATGTCTTTTGAGAAATGTCTATTCAGGTCCTTTGTCCATTTTCAATCAGGTTGTTTTCTTAATATTGAATGGTCTGAGTTCCTTGTATATTTTGGATATTAAACCCTTATCTAATGTACAGTTTGCAGATATTTCCTCCCATTTTGTAGGTTATCTCTTTACTCTGTTGCTTGTTTCCCTTACTGTGCAGAAACTTTTTAGTTTGATGCAATCCCATTTGTCTATTTTTGCTTTTGCTGACTGTGGTTTTTGGAGTCATATCCAAAAAATCATTGCTCAGATTAATGTCATGGAGCTTTTCTCCTAAGTTTTCTTCTAGTAGTTTTATAGTTTTAGGTCACACATTTAAGTTTTTAATCTGCTTTTAGTTGGTTTTTGTATATGGTGTGAGATGAGTCCCATTTTATTCTTCTGTATGTGGATATCCAGTTGTCTTAACACCATTTATTTTTTAATACTAGAAAAGAAACCTTTATTTATTTATTTATTTTAGCTCCAAATTTTGAGTGAAGACAAGTAGTATTTTTCTATGCCTTGGCTAATTTCACTTAACATAATTTTCTCTAAGTTCATCTATGTTGCTGTAAATGGCAGTATTTCATTCTTTTTTATGGCAGAGTAGTATTACTCTGAGTATGTATACCACATTTTACTTATCCAATCATCTGACGATGGACATTTAGGTTGGTTCCAACTCTTGGCTATTGTAAATGCAGTTTCAATAAACATGAGAGTGCAGGTATCCCTTTGACATAATGATTTCCATTCCTTTGGATATATGTCCAGTAGTGGGATTGCTGGATCATATGGTAGTTCTATCTGTAGTTGTTTGAGGAACCTCCATACTGTTTTCCATAATGGCTGCATGAATTTACAGTCCCACCAACAGTGTAGGAGGGTTCCTCTTTCTCTGCATAATTATCAGCATTCGTTATTCTCTGTCTTTTTGTTAATAGCCAGTCTAACTGGAATGAGATGATCTCAATGTGGTTTTAATTTACATTTCCCTGATGCTTAGTGATGCTGAGCATTTTTTGTATATGTCTGTTGACCATTTGTATCTCTTCCTTTGAGAACTGCCTGTTCAGCTCCTTTGCCCATTTTTTAATTGGGTTTCTTATTTCTTTTACTATTAAGTTGTTTGAGTTCCTTGTATATTTTGGATATTATTTCCTTCAAGGAGATGAAAGATCTCTACAATGAGAACTACAAATCACTGCTGAAAGAAATTAAAGAGGACACAAAAAGAGGGAAAGACATTCCATGCTCTTGGATTGGAAGAAGTAACATTGTGAAAATGTCCACACTACCCAAAGGTATCGACAGTTTTAATGCAACATCCATCAAAATACCAATGACATTCAATAGAAAAAACAATCCTAACAGTCATATAGAACAACAAAAGATCTCAAATAGCCAAGGCAATCTTGAACAACAACAAACAAATGAGACTATATCAAGGTAAAAAGTTACTGCACAGCAAAGGAAACAATCAACAGAGCGAAAAGACAATCTACAGAATGGGAGAAAATTGAAAGCCCCACCTTTCAATTACCATAATAGGATTTCCCATCCTCTTAAAACTGTTATAATGCAGATTAGGTTTTCAACACATGAACTTTTGGGGGACACATTTGACCCATAGCATTCTGCCCCTAGACCCCAAAGTTCATGTCCTTCTCACATGTAAATACATTCATTCCACCTACAAAGTCTTGTTTTCAGCTCAAAAGTTCAAACTCTTATCTGTGAAATCAAACAAGTTTGCTACTGCCAAGATATAATGATGGAAAAAGCATAGGATAAACATTCCCATTCAAAAAGGGAGAAATAGGCCAAAAGAAAGGGGTATCAGGCCCTAAGTATGTCTGAAAACCTGGAGGACAGCCATTAAATCTCAAAGCTGGTAAATAATCTCACTTGACTCCAGGCCTGGCATCCTCTCTGCACACTGGTGCAGGAGTTGGGCTCCCACATCCTCAGGCAGCTCTGCTCTTCTGGCTTCCCTGGGCTAGCTCATGCTTCAGCTCTCCTAGACTGGTGTTGCACACTGGTAGCTCTACAATTCTGTGATTTCCATTGTAGTCCCACTCCCATGGCTCTACTAGGCATGGCCTTGGTGTGGATTCTATGTTGTATCTCCAACCCCACATTTCCACTCAGCATTGCTCTAGTGAAGGCCCTCTACACTGAATCCAACTCTGTGACAAATCTGTTTCTGGGCTCCCAGGCTTTTCCATACATCCTTTGAAATCTGAGTGTGATGTCTCCACAAGATCTTGTGTTCTGTGAACCTGAAAACTTAATACCACATGAACGCCACCAAGGTGTCCAGTTTCTATGCTCCAAAGCAGCAGGTCTAGCAGGACCTTGGGCCAATTTATCCATGGCTCCTGTCAGAGGATCCAGGGTGTTTGGAACAGCATCCTGGGCAGCAAGCCAATGGAGGGTGTCTTGGGCTTATTCCCTAAAACCATGCTGTCTCCCTAGACCTCTGGGCCTGTGATGGGATGAGCAGCCTCAGAGATCTCTGAAATGCCTTTATGATCTTTTTTCCATTCTCTTCTCATTTACATCTAAGCCATTCTCTGAATAGCATTTATTGTTCATATTTCTATCAGCATTCTTGTCACCACCATTTAATGAGTCTCTAAGACCTTCCAAACTTTCCTTAGACATCTTGTCTGCTAAGAACCTCACTGGAATCTAGGCTCTCTAAAATTCTTCCTGCCTTTGCCAGTCACCTGGTTCTAAAGCCACTTCCTCATTTTTCAGGTCATAGTAAGCAACTTCCCACTCCTGGTGCCAATTTTCTACATTATATAGTCCACTTTCTGTTGCTTACTAAAGAATACCTGAAACTGGATAATTTAAGAAGAAATGAAATTTACTTCTTACGGTTTCAGAGGCTGGGGAATCCAAAGTCTAGGGAACACATCTGGAGAGAGACTTCTTCAATGCAGGGTGTCACATGGTGAGAACAGGCTGAGTAAGGGGGCTAACTACCTCACTTGCTCTCCTTTTAAAGACAAAAGAAATTATGTCTATTACTCCATGAATGGATAAATCCACCTGCAATGATGCAGTTTTTACAATCTAATCACCTCTTAAAGGCCCCACCTTTCAATTACCATAACAGGATTTCCCACCATCTTAACACTGTTGCAATGGAGATTAGGTTTCCAACACATGTACTTTTGGAGACACATTTGATCCATAGCAACTGGGATTCTGGAATATTAGGTGCAAGGTTTACATTTCTGAAACCCTATCCCTGAAGGAAAAGTATTAAGATAATTCACCTCCTCCTAATCCCACAAGACTGAACTGGCTGTTCGGAACTGCATGGTGTGCTAAGATTTGTGCCATCTGCCAAGATCTGCACATTCTGCTGAGAACTGTGCCATCTGCTATGATCAGCAAAGGTGCTGGGTGCCACTGTGACTTCAGGGGCTGTGTGGCTGCTGTGACATACAGACAGCTGTGATGCATGCTGGGTGCTGCACATTCTGCTGAGGGCCATGCGGCTGCTGTCATCTGTGTAGGAAGCTGCAATTTGCACCCGACAGCTGCACTCTGTGTCCAAGAGCTATGATTCATGCCCAGAAGCTGCCATCATCATCAGCAGCTGCGATCTGTGCCAGCCCTTGGGAGCCATGTGGATGCTGGGACCAAAGGGAATGCTGGGGGATCTGAGTGGCTGACGGGGGCCCTGCCAACTGCTGGGAAGCTGCTGGAGGCCTTGTGCACTTCCAGAAGCCAGCAGGGTATTGAGAATCAACTGTCTCTCCTCTCCATTCTAAGCTGCCCCTAGGCATTGTAACTATGCTGAATCCCTTGACATTCTGAGGTAAGTGAGAAAGGGCCAGTTTTCTCTGGCAGTATCCCAAAAGCCTGGTGAGATTGGATGTGCCCTTTGTTCCCTCCTTTCCCCAGGAGAGAAATTGAAGAGCTAAGGGGATCTCTCTTGGTGCTGAACTGTGCTGACTTGGGGGAGGAGAAATCACATGCAAGGTCACCCTTCTCCTCCTACCAATCTCAATGCAGTGTTCTCTGTTCTATGCTCTCGTGGACTGCTGTAACTTTTAATTGGATTCTAGGGTTCTCACAAAGGTGTTCTGGTTTGTATAAGGTTGTTTAATTGGTCTTTCTTGGGGAGGGCAAGGTCTGAGACCTTCTATTTGTTATCTTGTTGACACCACTTTAGGATCATACTTCTTGACTGTGGCAGTGCATCACTAAGTTATCACTAGAAATTAGAAAGACGTGAGATGCGATTATTTGTCTCACTCACCATTGTACCATCAAGACTCAGCTCAATTCTTGGCATATAATACATGCTCAATAAATATTTTCTGAAAATGTTAATGAATAAATGAATGTAAATATCTTCTAAGATTATAGAGATTGGGTGCATGTTTTTGTGATATAAAGTAGAGTGGGAAAAAAGCACCTAAAAGGAAATATTTTAAGCCTAGCAAAAACGGTCTCTCTGTATATAACATCAAAACAGGGGGAAGATGGTGGCATAGTGTGTATTAGAGATTTCTTGTGCCTAAGTACTTGTGAAAAATAAATAGAAATTTATAGTCAAAGGGTTCAGGGGACCTGGTTAGAATTACCAAAGAAATTTGTTTAATATACTACTCCTATCCCAGAATGTTGTATGTTTACAGCTGTTTGATAAATATCTCACTATGTAAATATTTATTTCTTTGCCTAATTTTAACAATAAAAGGTGTGTATCTGAAATCATAAAGACAGATTAAATGAATGTGTTTGCAAAGACAGGCTCAGTCTAAAACCATCTTTAGCAGTGTGGGATCTGCATTAAATCTTTAGCAGTATTCACCAGTGTATATGTCACTGGACTTTCTAATCCTCTTACTTATAATTATTTTGTTTTTGTGTTAAGCATTGTAAAACTGCTTGTATTTTTATTTCTAAATATGTAATATAAAAGTCATTATTCCACATTGCTCTTTTAAAACACAACTGTAAAGATATTTCTTGTATTATCATCCAATTGTTTACATATCAGTGATATTTTGTTACTTGTACTATAGGAAGTTAATAGGCCTCATGAACTGTATCTAGAATACAAGTTGTACTGGTAGCATATTCCAACCTCTAAATGCCTTTCATGTCAGCATGAGAGATACCATCAGGCATTTGAAAGCTCCAGCCTATTTATAAAGATACCATCAAAACCTGCCTGATGTAGCTGACTTATGAATCAATTATCTGAACTACACCAAGTGATGTATCTATTCTGAATTTTAGAGTCATATATTTGAAGCTAAATACAAACAGATAAACTACTCAGCAGTCTATCATGATTCTTATCTTCATGTTTATACCTGTCAAATGTAGAGGAAAGAAGCAAAATCTTACTGATTTTACTGAAAACAATTTTTTAAAAATCACACAAATACATATTCTTTCTCTCTGTCTCTCATACACACACACACACACACACACACACACACACACACACACACACACACCCCTGGCTATCAAGTTATTTATGACCTGAGGGAAAGTGAACACACTGATCAAAAAATAATAATTAATCATAATTATTAATTAATCCTCATAATATTATGATTTATCACAATTAATCATCACAATTTATCATAAATAATAATTAATCAGTGAATACACTGATCAAAAAATAATAATTAAATAAAATCAAGAATGAGGGATTACTTTTATTGTAGATGTGGTAAAAATAATATGAAAAATTAATTCTCTTAAATTTTATGTCTTAAGTGGCTGAGTATTTTAAAAAACAGAAATGTCATTTTTATTGTAAAAGTTACAAAGCAAGTGGATATGGAGAGGAAATGGACATATTTCATCTCAGATGTTGTTGAAAATAGCCAACTTTAGAATGGTGTGTGTCCTTTTTACTTTGTTTTGTTTTTAGATTATACTTCATGAGATATATTCTATTTTAGGATCTACTCTTTATTTGTACGTATTAATTATCCCAGTTTTATTGCTATACCTGGTAGTATTCAAATTTCAGGGAAGTTTTATCAATGCTAACCAAACTAATGAGAAACCGGTACACTGGGATGGCAACGTATTAATATAAACTGAAGAATATAAATAACTTTTAACTACTTAATAAATTATCTACTCAATAGGAAAACCTATATAAGAGACAGAATTAATATCAGAAGTTTGTTTTTTTTAAAAATAGAAGTATAATAAAAGAAATTTGACATCTAACTGCTTCCTTAAAACAGCGACTTCTAAGGTCTGTAAAAAATAAGAGGCAGCCAGGACCCCTCCCCCAACAAAAAATGCTGAGAAAAGCCTTTGGAGTTTAATAGAACAAAAAACAAGGTTTCTAATGATGTATTCTTTATTTCAGAATTTCCTGTGAGGTGGGTGTGGAGGGGGCAAAGTTAACTTAAAGTGTAGAGTACTGAACCCACTTTGGATTTACTAAATTAACGTTTGTGGATACATTCTAAGAGTAGTTTTAACATATTTTTAGTAATTCTTAGGCACACACTCAACCTTTTTGTTAAAAGTGGAGTCAAGACAAAAAGCTGGCATGAAAATAAGAGACATTTCAAGGGGAGTTTAGGCATCATGATAAGAGATTTGGGATTTATGCTGAAAGTAATGGGCGCCCATTTGGCAGAGACATGATATGCTCACATTTGTGTCTTTCAAATATTATTCTACCTGCAGGTGTACAGAATGGCTATGTGAAGGAAGAATGGAATCGGGGAAGCCACAGCTAGGAGGTGGTGCAATAATCTAGTCATGAGATGGTAATGACTTGCAGTAATAATAATTAACAATATTAAAAGTATTAGCTAACATTTGCTGAACAATTGTGTTCCAAGGAAAGTGCTTTAGAAGCATTTTTTTCACTCAGACTTTGTGACTATCTATGAGGTAGGTAGAAACTATTATTCTATATAGACAAAACAGAAAACCTCAACCTCAGGGTGATTAAGTACTTTATATAATTAGTAAGTGGTAAAACAGGGATTCGGACCCACATCTCTGTGACTCAGTTGCCTATATTGTTACCTGCTATGTTACTTGGACTAAAAAATGAAGCAGCAGATCAGGGAGCTGTAGAATTGATAGGAATGAAGATTGATTGTATAACCAAAGAGATAGGAATGATTGAGGTGATGCCTGAAGGGGGATTATGATGCTTTTCACTGACATAAGAGAACATAATAGGAAGAGTGGATTAGGAAGGAGGAAAAATATATTCAGTTTTGGATACTGACTTTAAAAAGCCTCTGTGGCACATCCATGAAGGCACATCCACTAGGCAGATGAATATGGCATTATGGAGTTCAGGATATAAGTCTGAGTGAAATTACAGTTCAGATGCACATAGAAGAAAGCCAAAGTCTTGGGAATGGGGTTGACACCAGCAAGAAGGTGAAACAGGAAGTGGTAGGCTTCACTCCCTCCTCCACAGAAAGTTCAGCTACCAGGTATCCACAGACAAGAATACTTTTGTGAAAACCCTAAAATTTGGGAGTGAGGCCGAGACACCTGTGTAGACCACAGAACCAAATAAAATCCACATTAGAAAGGTAAGAGGAACAGTCTCCCCTTTGATCATGTCACTCCTCCCCAGGCACAGGACCACAGAGAGAGCATTCCTGCGGGCCCACGGTTTCTAGAGTGGGAAAAGAAAACTAGAGGCAGACATCCAACTTCCCTAGCATTCAGAGATACTTCCCAGGAGGCCCATTCTAGTCTCACATACAGGAAATACTGGGCATAGTGGCATGGCTAGACCTCCCAGGACCAGGTAGGAACAAGTGAAAGAGGTGGAGCTCACAGCAACCAGGGCACAGATCATGGTGGTAGTTCTGTGTTCCTGCGAGTGGTGTCTGATTAAAGGTACCATACATCATCATAGCTGCTTTCAAAGCCAAGCTGGTAACTCCCAGAAGTGTAGTGGGAAGTTCAACCTGGCTTTCATCCATAGATGGCCAGACTCAACTCCCAGCTTAAAACCCCATCCCAATACCCTGCTCAGGGAGGGAGAAACCTGCCATAGTGCATTTCAGCAAAGCACAGCAGCTAGACCTGCTCAACTCAGAAGTTCAAACAGTGGCTTGGCCCAGCCTCAGAGCTCACTCCAAGGTTCGGCCCAGGCATTTCTACAGAGCACAGCCTCCGGACCTATTTTTCCTGAGCAGTGACTCCACCTAATTGAAGGGTCAGCCTGCAGCCCTACCCAACTTCAGAAACCAAATACTGGTGCCACCTTGCCAGGGAATACATTCTGTGATTGGCCTGATGAGAGGCAATCACATGCCCTTCCAGCAGCTTTGCCTGATTGTAGAGAACAGCCAGTGGCTTAGCTGAACAGCAGCCCCACTGCTGCCCAGACAGCAGCCCCGCTCAGGAGCTCCACCTGACCTCAGCAAAGATAGTGGCCCAGCCAACTACAGAATTCCAAAGCAGGCTCTGCCCACCTGGGGTTGTTTCCATATATCAAATCCTGAATCATAGGCTAGATTAGCGAAGGTCTTCACTGTATAACACCCAGTAAGGCTGAAAGAGGTGGATGTCTCCTCAAATGCACAGACACCAACACCAGGCCAAAAAAAAAATTGAAAAAAAAAAAAATTAAAAAATCAGAGGGGGAGAAGGAAAAGCAGTGGACTAATGGGTACAAAACTATGCTATCTACCCTAGGTGAGTCATTGTGTAGTATAAGCATGTATTGAAACAATACGCTGTACCCCACAAATATGTATAAGTAAATGTTAGAATATTTTCAACAAAAGAAAAATCAAAGAATCATGATACCTCCATAAAAAAAGAAAAAAAAAACAAACAAAAAATGAATAAAACTCCAATAATGGACTCTAAAAAAATGGAGATCTGTGAAATGAATGAAATGACTGAAATGACTGAAAAAGAATTCAGAATAATCCTTTTAAAGAAGTTCAGTGAACTTTTTAAAACAAGAATATATGAATATAAATTTAAATAAAATTTGAAAAAAATGCAAGAACAAAATGAGAAGTTTGACAGATAAACAAAAACAAAATGAAAAGTAGAAATCCTAAGGATGAACAATATAATGACTGAACTGAAAAATTTAATAGAAGTTTTCAACATCAGGTTTAATCAAGCAGAAAAAAGCATCAGTGAGCTCTAACACAGAACATTTAAAATTATCTAGACAGAGAAGCAAAAGGAAAAAAAGAATAAAGAAAGGGTATGGGGATTATTAGATACCATCAAGAGACCTAACTAAATCACTGTTGGAACTAATAAATTCAATAAAGTTGCAGGCTACAAAATCAACATACGAAAATCAGTTGTGTTTCTATACACTGACAACAAACTAAGTAAAAAGAAATAAAAAAACCTATTTAAATTTAAAAGCAAAAAAAAAAAAAAAAAAAAAAAAACCCACTCAGGATTAAATTTAACCAAGGAAGTGAAGGATCTCTATAATAAAAACTATAAAATGCTGACAAAAATGTGGAAATCACAGGTAAAAAGATACCACATGTTCATGAACTGAAAGAATATCATTAAAATGTTGATACTACCCAAAGAAACCTATAGGTTCAATGCAGGTTGACATTTTTCAATACTCCAATGACATGTTTTACAATAATGGAAAAAGCAATCCTAAAATTCATGTAGAACCACAAACAAACAAACAAACAAACAAAAACCCCCCGAATACTCAAGGGAATGTTGAGAAAAAAGACAAAGCCGATGACATCACACTATGTTATTTCAAACAACATTACAAAGCTATAGTAATTAAAACATCATGGTACTGGCATAAAAATAGACACATTCATGAATGAAATAGAAGAGCTTGGAAATAAATCCATGAATTAGTTTTTAACAAAGGTACTAAGGACACACAATGGGAAAAGGACAGTTTCTTCAATAAAGGGTGTTTGGAAAACTGAATACCCAAATGTGGAAGAAGAAAACTGGACCTTATACAATATACAAAAATCAATTCAAAATGGATTAAAGACTTAAACATAAGACCTGAAACTATAAAGCTACTAGAAGAAAATATAGGGGAAAATCTATATGACATTGGCTTACTCAATGATTTTTTGAGTTTGATCTCAAAAACTCAGGCAGGCAACAAAAGCAAAAATGAATGAATGAGATTATATCAAACTGAAAGTTTTCTACACAGTGAAGGAAGCAATCAATGGAGCAAGAGTCAACTGGCAAAATGGGACAAAAAAAATTTGCAAAGTATTAATCTCTCAAGGGATTAAAATCCAGAATATATAATAAATTCAAACAACTCAATAGGAAGACAACAAAGAACCCAATTTAAAAGTGGGCAAAGAACCTGGATAACATTTCTCAAAAGAAGGCCATAAATGGCCAATGGATACATGAAAAATTTCTTGACATCACTCATCATTAGATAAATGCAAATTTAAAGTAAAGTGAGGTATCAGATCACATCTGTTAGGATGGTTATTATAAAAAAGAGGAAAGATAAATGTTGGTGAGGATGTGGATAAAACAGAATCCGGTACACTGCTGGTGGGAGTGTAAATTAGTATAGCCATTATGGAAAACAATATAGAGGTTCCTAAATAATAACCATAAGATGAAGCAATCTCACTTCTGGGTATATATCTGAAGGATCTGAAATCAGTATGCCAAAGAGATATCTGTACTCTCAAGTTCATTGTAAAACTATTTACAACAATCAAGTTATGGAATAAACATAAGAGTGCATCAACAGATGAATGGATAAAGAAAATGTGGTATATATGAGGGTACTTCAAACAGTTCATGGAAAAATAGAATTAAAAGATATTTCAAATCTTTTTGAAGTACCCTTGTATACACAATTTAATATTGCTCAGCCCTAAAAAAGAAGGAAATTATATCATTTTTGACAACCTAGATGAGCCTGAAGGACATTATGGTAAGGGAAATAAGCCAGGCACAGAACAACAAACACTGTATATTCTCATTTGTATGTGGAATCTAAAACAACCAAAACTCATAGAAGCAGAGAGTAGAATAGTGGTTATCAGAGGTTGTTGGGTCGGGTGATGGGGAAATATTAGTCGAAAAGTATAGAGTTTCAATTAGACAGGAGGAATAAATTTTCTGTGATCTGTTGTAATGTGTATTTCAAAATTGATGAGGGTAAATTTCAAATGTTCTCACCATATAAAATAAGTATTTCATGTGATAGATAAGTTAATGAGCTTAATCATTCCATTCTGTATACATATGTCATGACATCATCTTGTACTCCTTAAATATATACAATTATAATTTGTCAGTTTACAATTAAAAAAAAAAAGGATTGGGAATAGATACTAATGTCCTGAGAATTAAGCATATTGAGTAGTAAAAAAAGATCCCAGTAAAGAAACCTGAAGAACACTAACAGGCATAGGGTGAAAATAACTATGAGAGATTGTTACCATGTATTTGAAAACCAAAACCAAAACCAAAACAAAACAAAATGGGGTAACTCTGAGAAAGAAAGGAAACACTACACATAATTACAGCAGGGTGATGGGCATAAATGGGTTCTGACCCAGGCCAGCCAGGGCATAAGGTTACTGCTCTCTGGGAGGAGACTAAGGTATGAGACTAAAAGCCCAGGAGGAAATCCAGTTGAAAGTATTAACATCGAACCCAGAAGAGTCTATAATGTCATTGTAATAACGTGTGTGTACACACACACATAGTACCTATTTGCTTTTTTTTGAAGTCCATGACCTTAGTCATGATTCCGATCTCCACAATGAATAGAACCAGCTAGAAGTCGCTTAAAAGGTATTGTCATAATTCAGCTTTTGTTCTTCTCAAGTGTCTTGTGCATACCAAATTCATATTCCGTGTAGAGGTATAGCTTCTAAATGGATTTAAATGGTCATTTCAGCAGAAATTTTGTCTCATTTTTTTCAACATTCTTTGTTTGTTATGAAGATTTACATGATAATGTCTTCATTTTAACAGCAGCAGTAAGGAATTATGATGAAGATTGGGCACCCTGTCATCTGCTACTGAATTATTATCTCGTAAGTATACATCTCTGGGAAGATTTGTACAGATGATTAATCTAATCTATTGTTACTTATTTTTGTGAACATTTATTTCAGACAGTGGTATTTTTTAGTGCCCTGATTTCAAATTTTGGGTTGTTTTATTTTAGTTTGTCAGCCTGTGATGAACCTGCTGATATGATTTTATTAAAATTATAGGTGACTTAGTATTCTCAGGACCAATGATGCCTTTCATTAGAAGAGTAACCTCAAGTGCCTAATAATTGCATGCAATTTCCCATTCTTTCATAAAAATTGCTAGTGTACTCCAGTCAAACAGGTTCCTTTTTTCTTTCTCATTCCCTGTAGTGTTAGTAGTTCTTTCCTACAAAACCCTTAGCCTATTTTGTAGCTGCCCCTTAACACGAAATATTTCTCAGTTCATAATATTGTTCTGTATTCTCTTGTGGATGTAGTCAGGTTTTTAAAAGTATACATATGTACAAAAGTTAATCTTTGATACATGTCCTTTTGTCCATAATAATATTGTGAAGTCTATCATGGTGGAGAACATCAATATGCATGATGTAATGACACAGTAAGTACTCCAAAAATAGTTATTTATTTATGAATTTTGTTTTTAGTTTTTTGGCAGTTTTTTTTTTTTTTTTTTTTTTTTACATTTTTGGTCAGTTCCACAAATTTTATACATCTTATAATTTTCAATAAATTTTCAAGTTTACAGCAGTTAAAACTATACCAAAATGTAGGTTAGTTTAAACTTCTACAATTTTTATCAATATTTAAATAATTTCAGTTATGTTTTGTGTGAAAGAAGAAATAAATTCTGGTTTTCTTGTAATAGTGTACATAGTTATGTTCCAGTTGATTATAAAATATATGCAAATAAATTTCTTTTCAAGTTTAAATGAATTGTTTTTAAATGAAGATTTGTTTAAGATCATGAGGAAAGTTGGTTGCTTTTTTTTTTTGACAGCATATTAACCTAGGTCAGAATTATCAGCAGAGTTTTAGTAGTTCTGTTTCTGATTTTTAAAAATATAAAGTTCACATTTCCTTCAATGCCTAGTCCAAGTTGACTTTTGGTAGGAACTCTTCCTCCCCTTAGTGTACTCTTTTGTTATTTCATTAGATTATTTAAAAAGCTTAGACGCGCAATTTGAGTTTTCTATTTCTAATGAGGTTGGAAGGTAAGACAGAAATAATTCATAAGGAAATTATGCCTTTTTAATATTAATCTTTCAAATAATGCCGTTATCTGTGTTATTTTGCATGTATTTTTTCAAAGAATCATTGTATAAGATAAATTACAGGGTAAGAATTTTTATGTCAAATGATATTTATTGCTTGAAGACTTTTGATACATATTGCCAAATTACTTTCTAGGAAATTCCTCAAATTTATATCATCTCTAGCTGTAAATGAGAGTACCTTTCCTTATCCATTGTTTCCTTGGTTTTTCAACCTCTTCTGCATATTTGAGACTATCCAATTCTGCTTTAGAAGAAAGAAAAATAAATGGGGTAACTTACATGTTAAGGAGAGGTAAATGAATAAACCGTGATGCTTGTTAGAAAGATTAAGTAGATCACATATGTGTGCATTTAGAAAGGGATGGAAGAATGTAGATATGTGCCAAATATTCACAAGGCTCTAAATACACACCAGGTGCCTGAGGCATTAAATATGCATGGCACACTAAATATACATGAGTCCCTCAATATTCATGTAATCTTAATTCAACCAGCATTAGGTGACACCCATTATGGCTCTATGATTCCTTTACCCAAGAAACATTCAATGTCAGCTTTTGTCATTTTATCCATTCCATCAGTGGGGAAGGCTGATACAGCAGAGAGGACACGATCATTGCATATCCCCCAAATCAGGCAGTGTTGTCCTTTCAATTAAATTGCTTCATATCCTAAGTTTGTTAACTCATCCCATCTCTTTCACTTTGCTTTGTGCTGTGTGCTTTAGATTGATTAAGGTTGTGCAATTTGTTTGGTTAACCTTTCTGTTCCCTGATTTCTGGCATAGCTCGCCTGGTAGTTTACTTGGAGGCTACCCTTGTGCCAAGGTAATTTTCCACGTGCCACCTTATTACTTTTGCAGCTCTACATTTAAAAGCTATTTGATGTATTTTAAGCATTTTTAGGTGTTTTGTGTGAATAATTTTAATAACACAGTGTTGGCCAGAGGACAGAGATATTACACACGTACTCTTTCATTCAGTAATTTAACTTCCATAATTATTCTGCAATGAGTTTGCAAATGCACACTAAGATACATTTGTAAAGTTATTGCAAAACTTCTTAAACAATGTAAATTTCCATTAAGAGATAAAGAATACTCTGTTGCATTTAAAAAGGATGCTAATATAGAGATTCCCCAAATATATTGAATTTAAAATAGAAAGTATAAAAGTATGCATAGCATTCTTCTACGTGTATTAAAAAAAGGACATAGCTATACCCAAACACAAATTTTTATAAAATCTTACATGTTTGTGTATTTATGTGAGTGTGTGTGTATACTTCCCAACATTTTAGAAGCATGCAAGATAGCTCATAGTGGTTACCTTTAGAAATGAAATGGAAATTTGGAATGGGAATAAAGATCAGTACTCTATATTCCTTTTTGTTTTTTTTTCTCATGGAGTGCATGTACTATATTATAGGGATGACAATAATAGATGTAATCCATAAAGTAACAGTTATAAGCTCAGACTCTGGAGTTAGGCTGACCCTAATTGTATAGTTTTGTGACCTTAGGCTAGTTACTCAAAATCTCAGTGCTTAAGCTTCCTTATCTGTAAAAGGTGAAGAATA
This sequence comes from Cynocephalus volans, assembly GCF_027409185.1. Classification (NCBI taxonomy): domain Eukaryota; kingdom Metazoa; phylum Chordata; class Mammalia; order Dermoptera; family Cynocephalidae; genus Cynocephalus; species Cynocephalus volans. The sequence goes on from NC_084471.1 coordinate 94,527,669, forward strand.
ATAGTTTTTAGTTCCATAGAATTGTTAGTTAAGAAAAGAAAAAAAAAAAAACATTTAAAAAGTGATTGGCACATGAAAAATGTCTGATAAATATGGATTATTATTGAAATAAATACAATGTTATATAATTTCATTTTCATTGTTGAGATAGAGGAAAGAAAGGAAGAAAGAAAGAATAAAGAAAAGAAGTAAAAAGAAAATAGGAGAAAAGAAAGAAGGGAAAGAAAGAGGTATTTTCAGGGAGCTAGTACTAGATTCTAATTTAATCACTGCCTTTAATTATGTGATTTTGGACAAGCTTCTCACTTTTTTATATTGTGGTTAAAAATATCACCATATGACATATAATCTACCCTACTGACAAATTTTTAAGTTGATTGTATATATTGTTAAACATGAGCATGATGTTGAGCAGCAGTTCTGTAGATCGTTTTCATCTTGGACAAGCCATTTGCTTTTATAAGATTTTCCCCACACATTATGGGAGTTCTGGGCCTTAAGGAAATGAGTGGTGAAAGTACATTTTGAATGGCATAACAAGCTACACAAGAGTAAGACATTTTGGTATTTTGATTGTTGTGTTATTGACCTTCTGTTGATGCACCAGACTCAGCTGTTTAAGAGCACATTTCTAAACACTGATAAAACACTTTTTATCTTCCTGCAGTAGTATAATTGCTATTGTGGTGAAACAGAGGGACACATTGTGGATAGACAGAGATGACAGTGTTTTCAGGGCAGCTCCTTAAAAAGATAGTTTTGCTTTAGATTTGTCCACACATGAAGCAGAAAGAACTATTCCAGATTTCCTCTTTGTTACTGTTGGGTTATAAGAAAGCATGCTGAAGTTGTTAGCTGCTGCTACTAGAATCATCCCTCTGAGATACATTGCTAGGCATTGAATTGTGTTCCTCAAAGTTCCATTTATTAGAAACTTAACCTCCACTGTGACAGTGATAAAAGGGTAAGGAATCCTATTATGGTAATTGAAAGGTGGGGCCTCGAAGAGGTGATTAGATTATGAGGACCATGCCCTAGTGAATGGATTAATCCATTGATGGTTTAATGGTGGTTATGGGTGTGGTTCTGGTGGCTTTAAAAGAAGAGCCAGTGAGGAGTTTAGTGTCTGTCTTTTGCCAAGCCATCTGCCATGTGACACTCTGCATTGCTGTAGAGTCACTACTAACAAGTCCCTCACCAAATGTGTTCTCTGGACTTTAGAATTCCCAGCCTCCAAAACTGTAAGCAATAAATATTGTTTCTTTATAAATTACCTGGTTTCAGGTATTTCTGTTACAGGCAATAGAAATGGACTAATACAGATATGTACATTGAGTGAAGATTAGGAAACATCTGGGAGAAGGTAATCAGCACTATGACAAGTGAAGATGACAGCTATGGACACATGGATGGCAATGTCAGCTTGTGAAGAATAATACTCTAGGTATTTAAAGTGACTCTCTTTTCCCTTTCTAGGCACCAAAAAGTGTCCTTTCACCCTTTCAAACTGAGAGAGGTACCTGACACTCATACACTAAAATTAAAGTTACAGGACTCTTAGGTCAAGTGGAATACTTTTATAAAACTACCCATAGAACACTACCATAAAAGAGACGAACAGCTAGTGTGGTCACCGCATAATAAACTATATTGACTAATAATTTAACTGCTTTCTTGAAATAAGAGTGGCTTTATTATTAATGGAATACATATTTCTCAAGAATTGAGAGCTTGAAATTAAAGGATAGAACAGATGGCTCAGAGCTCATTTACTGTGTACATTCACTGAGTTTTAATTAAAATCTTATATACTACTTGCAAAAAGTACTTTTGTGGGAGCTATTGTATGTATGTTTTCTAGTTTATGGTTTCATACATATTGGGACCTAACAGTTTCACTACTTCCTTAGAAGAATACCTTGACTTAAAGGTCATTAGCTGCGCAAGGAGGAAAATGTAATGAGTTACATAAGCAACTGCAAATTCTAGATAAAGAACAGATTACATGCTTGTATGCAGTTCTCTCACACAGTAATAAGAAATCCTTGGCAGTCTTTTAAATTCCTATTGAATAAGGTCATAGTTGTGGCTTACACATACGGATATACGTGACTCTGCAGGAGGTAATTGGGTCACCTGTAGTACAGGAGAGGAAGGATTGAGAAAATAGGCACTGCAACATCTGAAGTCTACTCTCAAGGAATTCACTATCAGTGGAAACACACACAACTAATTCTAACATACCACCTGTCTCAAGGCCCATGTTAGCATCAAGTTATATTCGAGAGTCCTCAGTTTAAAGTGTACAGAACACTGTAAAGCAATTTATAGCTTTACTAAAATTTCTCTTCTAAGTGGCAAAAGAAATGATATCACGTGTCACAGAGCCAAATACCCTAAAATCAGCTTACCTTTGCCAGATTCCCCAAAGTCCTAAATGTTACAAAGTCCTCATCCTACTAATCTTCTATCTGATTCCATTTGAAACATAAGTCTTATTTTCTTCTCTCAAAACACCAATTCCAACTTGCTGATAATATCTCCTTTCTTTCTTGTATAATTTTGTAGATCAATTTAATTGCTCAGCACTTTGTTAGAAACTTCCTTATAAAATAGCAGAGGGAAGGAAAAAGGTTGCTTAGTATTTGCCCATGTCACATTAGTGCTATAAAAATATACAGCCTATATTTACGAATACATAAGGCACCAAATTGATTAAGTATGCAAATATTTAAGCTTTATAAATTATAGATCTGTCTTTATCTTTCAAAAATATTTTTTTCAGACATATGTGTTTGCTGCATTTATGCTTGATAAGTCTTCTAGCAATAAAATAAAAGTTGGCTACCATATAAAAAATAAAAATAAGTAAAAATAAAAATATACAGCCTTAGGATTGTAGAGGAATACTTTTCTTTTACAATCTTCTCTTTTTAAAAAATCCTTTCTTTTTTTCTTCTTTTATTTCCTTTTTAAAAATTCTTTTCTTTCTTTTTTCATTTCTTTCATTTTCATTTTCTCTTTTCTTTGTTCTGTCCTCTATTCTATTTTTTTTCCTTGGTAGGTCAGGAAAATTTCCACACAAGTGGAATGTAAATTGGCCATTCTCCCAGCAGTTTCTCTGCACTTAAAGTCAATAATCCTTTCTGTGGCCTAAAATGCTCTATTATCTGGCCTGGGTCAACCTACTGAGCCTCTGCTAGTCACTGTAAGCCCAATCATCTAGAAGAAATGAAGTTAACTCTTGCTGTTAACTGGGGTGATGGTACATATTGTAATCATATGAACTCCGTCAACTGTACCCAAAATAGTGTTTCACACTCTCTTCTTCTCCCTTAGTTCATTTCTAAAGGAGGATTCTCAGCAGTAAAATGGAGCGTGCATAAAACAGAAAGTAAAGATGTGAAAAATAAACGAAAGATGTGACAAAAAGTAAACAAATTATAACTGGATTTCTGGGATCTATAAGGCTGCCTCCCAGAACTCTGTGAAAATAGTAAAGCTGTTTGTAGACACTCGGTCTCTTGTTGTTCAAACTTGTCACTTTCTATTTGTCCTTGTTACTTTTATTTTTGATGCCTACTGGGTGGAAAAACTTGAGCACACCTGCTTTTCAAATTAAAGCTTCAGCAACTACAAGGCATGAGATTTGCAGCCAGTTGCTAACCTTTCTATTGCAGCAGTTTTGCATCTTGAAAATGAAAAGAATAACGTATATTTCATAGAATTGAATGCATTGAATCAGATAGCCTATATAAAGCACTTAGTGTACTGTCTAGCAAACAAAAACTAGTCAATAAATGTTTCTTACTTCTTCACTTACTTTTATTTAATGGAACACAGTTTCTTGAAAGAATCTAATGAAAAATTACACTAAATGGAAAAGTTTTATCAGTGAATTGCTTGTCTTAACATTCAAAATTGAAACTTCATATTATCAAACTTATTCTATAATAAAGGGGATTCTAAAATGTTTGAGCCAATATAATCATGATATCATTTTTTAAGTAAGTCTTATCTGTTGAATATGATAATGTTTGAATACTTATTTCTAGTAACCACAAAGTTTCTTTCATTATATTCTTATTTGTTAAGAAGATGTTCAAATACATGACATGGAAGAAAAATTAAACATTATGAGATCTAACTTTTACCTGATTACAGGTTATTAACATCTGAATATCAGTTTTACCATTAGCAGAATGATGTTTTATATCCTGCACTAGATACCATAGGAACCATTAAATTCTGTTCTTAATAAAACTTCTTCATAGCTGGTAAATTGCAGTAGTTAAATAATTTATTTTTATAGTAAAAGCTTTACAATTAACAAGCCAGACACTGATTCAAGTCATTATCAATTTCTCTGTGATTATTATAGCTTCCATAATAATCTGCACTCTATTAACATAGATTAGGCAGCACTTTAAGGAGCAGCATCATTAAGCTTTGTTTTACAAAAAGATGAGAAGAAACTGGACTTTTAAATTCGTGGAGTTTCAGTGCTGCAAACTAATACCAAGGCTCTCAGACAAAATAATACTTTACATAATTCTGAATATTGGTTTTTTTGTTCTAAGACTATCTTTGAGAACTTACATTCATTAATATTTTTTACAATTGTTTAGTTTTCATTTAAATTTCAAAGTGGAAACAGAAGAGCACCTGGAAATTCATGCAGTTACACAACAGGAGATTTACATGACTATGATTAATGTTTATTATCCAAAGTGTATATATATATATATATACATATATACTTTGAATGTTAGACTCAGGTATATATGTATATATACCTGAGTATTATATACACATATATGAAAAATAATGATCCCATAAGGAAAGCCCAATATGTAATAATATTTGTGAATATAATTGAATCTAGACAAATAGTAACTGTAAAACAAAACTGTAAAACTGAAAACTATACTGTTTTCATTGAAGAGATAAGAATTCAAGACAGCTAAGATGCAAGAAAAGGGCATGACTTTTAAAGGAGAATACTAAAAAAAGAGTAACATTATAGTTTGTTAAGTTGTAGCAGGTAGCAGTAAATCAGCATTGCCACCTAGTATAAAGCACAAACAAAATACATACAATAAAATACATAAAAGATAGATAAAATATTTTAAAAAACCAACCCTGTTTGAAAGAGGTGGAAATAACCAGAGAAAATTCAGGAAGGAGAAAAAATTCAGAGATAAAAGATGGCTTCTGCATCATTCATGACTAGGGGCATTTGCTAAACCCAGGCATACAAAGAAGGTGGAAAAGCTATCACAAAGTCCAGGAGACGGTACTAAGAAAAGATGGAAAAAATAGAAACACTTTGGGTTTAGATGCTCAAGCACATAGCCAATTTTCTTTTGGTATGTTTACCAAATACTTAGGCTAAAAGCTTAGCAGAAAAATCTGAAGAACATAGGGGAGTATTTTTACCATTCTCATGAGACAGAGGCTAGGAAAAACCCCACAAAATATATCATATTTTTAGTCAAAAACAAAACAAAAACCTGGAAAGCAGTGTAAATTACAGGTAGATTGAACCTTAATAGTATTATAACCCAACTTTGCTTTATCATAATCTCTGGTTGGATTAAAATGAGCAGCCACCACTCTGTAGAGTGAAATAGTGAGTTTTCTCCAGATACAGAGAATAAAATGTAAAAATATTATACAAACTTCCACAATATTTCAGAGACACAGGATCTGGAATTCAGTAAGAAGTTAAAAAGCATGGCAAAAGACAGGTTTATAAGGACAATAAACAAGAGGAAGATGGAAAATATAAATACATCTCTTAGATAATGCAGATATTGGTGTTAGGTAAAATGATATTAAAATAACTATGGTAAATATGTTCAAGGATGAAATGAAGAAGGTGAAGAAAATTAATGAAAAGATAACTGCACCAAATAATTAAAACCTACAAAAAGAAACAAGTTTTAGGCTAAAAATATATATATATATATATCATATATGTGTATGTGTAATGTAACTTACTAGAAGAGTTTGACATTAGATTAGATACAGTAGAAGATAAACTTACTGAACTAAATGATAGGATAATGATAAATATGCGAACATATGCATAGGGAAAGGGATTATAGACTTTTAAAAAAAAGTGTTAGTGTGAATGTTAGACTCAGAAAGGAGACCAGACCTTAACATTGATGAAGTGAAAAGAAGAGGACATAGAAAGTGGGGCAAAATTAGCATTGTAACTACTAACATTGAGATACATTAAAAAACGAATTAAAACACATTCAAGGAGCATTAAAAAACTGAATCAATGTGAATACAATGAAAAATATACCTAGGTACATCCTGTTAAAGTCATAACAAAAACAGAAAAAAAGTCACAGTTCCTTAAAAGCTGAAACAATGAAACTGACAGCTGACTTTTCCATAGGCATGATAGAAACCAAAAGACAATTGAATATATGTAGTCTTGAGAAGTATTCCTTATTTTCTTATTCTATGTGTGTGTGTGTGTGTGAAATTAGACTTAGTAAAAAATCATACTATCATTTTATTTGTTTTAACTTTATTCGATTGTTTTCTTATTTGTCCCTTAGGTTATTTACTGACATATTGCTTCATTTCTGAGCAGTTAAAGAATTTATCAAATATAGATAGAACTGCCATATGATCCAGCAATTCCACTGCTGGTTATATACCCAAAGGAATGGAAATCATCATGTCAAAGGGATACCTGCACTCTTGTGTTTATTGCAGCTCTATTTACAATACACAAGAGCTGTAACCAACTCAGATGCCCATCATTGGATGGCTGGATAAGGAAAATGGGTATATTTACATAAAAAGTAAAGAAATATTGCCATTAGAGAAAATCATCTTAAGTGAAATAAGCCAGGCACAGAAAGAGAAATACCACATGTCCTCAATCATAAGTGGGAGCTAAAAAAATAAACAAATAAGTAAAAAAAGAAAGATACAACAATCACAATAATACATGTAGCTCTCAAAAGGAGAAAACAGAACTGAGGTTACCAGAGGTGGGAAAGTGGTGGCAGGGAAAGGGGTTAAAGTAGGATTTGGTAAAGAGCCATGAACATTTATTATGTTGTATATAGTATTGCATATACTAATTACCATGATTCGAGCATCATATATTGCACACAAGATTGATATTCAATTTTGTACTCCACAGATATGTATGATGAACTATGCTTCATTAAAAAACATTAAGACAAAATATGATAAATGTCATAAAAACAAAAAAAGAATTTTCACATTTTTTCTTTGATTGGTTTCATTATAGTCAAATATTATGCCCTGAATGATTTAAATAATTTGAATATTTATGATGCAGAAATAGTCAATTTGGTTAGTACCATATATATGCTCCTTAGAAGAAAATATAAACTATTTGCATATGGTACTGTTCTAAATATACTTATCAGGTTAACTTTCTTAATTTTGTTGTTTAGGTCTTACACATTTTTAAAAAAAATTGTGTTCACTTGTTATAGTCTTCCATTTTGATTGTCCATTTATCTGTTTCTTCTTGTTATTTATGTAAATTTTTACTCATAAAGAGAAATTATAAATTTGAAACTGTGTTAAAAGTGTATGTCAATTTAGACAGTTAATCTTTCTCATAGACTTCCTGTTTATTGTTATGCAAAGTCCCTCATTATCTCTACTAATCATTTTTGCTTCCAGTCTATTTTGCCTGGTGTTTTCCTTTCTTCTGATTAGTGTTTATGATGTATAATTTTTCATACTATTATTTCAAACACTCTGTGTTCTTATAGTCAACAAATATCTTTTGTAAGCAGAATATAGTTGTTTTTGTTTATAAAGTCTGACAATTTTTTCCTTTGATTTAAATTATATATAATGTAAATATTAATATATTTGGGTTTTTTAATATATCAAAAATTTTTGTACTATGTTATTCATTTGTTCTATGATTTTATATCTGCTCTCTTGCCTTCTATGTGTAAGTCAGGTATTTTTATTACTCAAGCTTACCTTTCTAGTTTTCCAATTTATTTATCTTTTATTCACTGTTTAGTGGTTATCTTAGAGTTTTAAAATATTTTATCTTTTAACACCTTATAGGCTAGTACACAATATTAGTTTATTGCATTTTTATGTCCCTGATAATACTACACCTTGAAAAACTTCAATCTCATTTATCCTTTTCTGCCATATTCTATGGATATTTTAAAATTAATAGAATATTATGCTGCTTTCCAAATCAATATTCAATCAATATTTATTACTATTACCCTTACACTTACCCATTTTGGAGGTTCTCTTTTCTTCTTGCAAATCTGCTTTACACTGGGGATTTTTTCCATTTGAGCAACTCCATTTGTGTTTCTTTTATTACAGGTTAGATGGTGGCAATTTGTCTTGGTTTTGTTTGTCTGAATTTGTGAAATATCTCCAGGTTTTTAACCATATACATCCTGACAAACTGAAAAACTAAGGTTCATTTCAGGATTGCAAGGTTGGCTTAATTAATATTTAGAAAAGCAGTCCGTGTGATTCACCGCAATTCATTCAATCAGCTTGATAGATGCAGAAAAAATAGTTGACAAAATTTGATACACTTTCTAAAATGCACTGTCTCATAAAAACAAACAAACCAAACCAAAACAAACCTTTAACAAATTAGGAATAAAAGGATACTTCCTTAACCTGTAAAAGAATTTCTATGAATAACCTATATAAAACAGAAAATGTACATGTATACTTGATGATTTATTGAAAGGAAGGGTACCTTTTCTTACCACTATTCAATATTGATTTGGACAATTTCTACACAAAAAAAATCTTGCAGAATAATCCTAGCAGCACTATTCTCAATAGCCCAAAAGCTGGAGAAACTATTTCAATGCTTAAATATACTACAATGTATAAATAAAATTGTGATCTACTCACTCAATGAAATAGTATGCCGTAGTAATAATGAACAAACTACATTTATTCACAACGACATGAAAAAATCCTGCAAATGCAATGATGAGAGAATGAAGCCTAACGCAATAGAGGACACACATATCAAACACAATATATGTAGTTTTAAGTGAGGAGAGTGCTTACACTTGGATTGCGAGCTGGAAGGCAGCAGGAGGAGTTTCTGGGGTATAGATGATATCTGGTTTTTTACCTGGGTGCTGGTTATATTGTGATTTCACTACCGGAAATTATTGAAGATGCATACTCATACATACACTTTTGATATGAATACTTATTTAAATAAAATCTACCCCAAGTACCATAACATATGATTCCAGGGTATACGCTGGGGGAATAGAAAGAGAGGTTTAAATATCAAATACATTAGATTTATAAGCTCATTTTATGTTGTAAAAACACAATAGGAGAGATGATCAACACACTTATTTTGTGCAATTATTCCACATAAGTAAAAACTTCTTTCAATTCTAAGTATATATGTGAATATATGTTTGTATGTGTGTGTATGTATATGTGTTTTCAGGCCCCATAGATTATTTTCTCATTTCTGTGAAAAAAAAAAAAAATCTTAAGATAAAAAGGGGTACCCAATTATTGTAATCCAATTATAACTCAAGTTTAGATTTGAAACCTATGTACTTCTGTATGATGGCTGATGCTGTTTGTGATTTTTAAACTATTTCATATTAGCTTCCTTGTAGCTTTCAAGAGTTTGGCCTGAAACACTAGGCAGCATTTTCTTCTGCCAGTGCTCACAACAGGGCGTATGCAAAATTAAATTAGAGAATTAAAACATGTTCCTTATTCCTTCTCAGTGGAATGTCCTAACATAGAACATACAAGAAAATAAATTTAAACACACACAGACCACAGACACACACACCCACATGTGTCTGTATGTTTAGTAGCAAAAAGTATGTTTTTGCATTTGTATTTTAATTATAAATATTTTTTCTTTGAAATCAACAATAACAAACAAATGTAGTTCAAAAGGGAAAGTTTCATGTGCTTTTATTTTTTGGAATAATTTGGAAAATTATTCATCATACTTTTTGAAAGTCCAGTATTTTCCAAAAAGTAATAATGAATAATGTTCTATTCTTTAATCAAAAAAAATTTTAGTGGCAATGAAATAATTATCTAATGCTCTTCCTTGAGAATATTGAGAACTAACCATATGATATATCTATTTTAGCAGTCTTACTGAATTTCTTTCCTTTTTCACACTCCTGTTAAATTTCTTTATGTATTTTGAGAAAGCATACAATACCTATTAACATATTTTCATTTAAGCAAATTAAAAGTTACATTCAGAAGTATGCCAAATTTTATTTCTAAAGTTCTTTTCTTATGTTTTATATAACTTTTAAAAAAATGAGTTTAAAAAATGCAAAACTTTGCCACATCTTCTACGGTAAATGAATATTAGCACTTCTGTTTATGTTAAATGTGTGACTAAATTATATTGAAGGTAAATGATATCTAAATTTTAGTAGAGCATTTAGGATAGGGCCAGGTAGAATAATATGGTTACATATTATGGAGAAAAATCCTGTATAATTTTCACAGTACCTCGCTCATAATGGTTATTAAAAAAAAATAAACTGCAAATCACCTTCAAAAAATTCTAGTATTCAAAACTATTTGTGCATAAAAGGATAATGTGCATTAAAAATGATAATGTCATTGAATTGAAATTAAATGTATGTATTTGTATAGACATGGCTTCATACATTTTTTAGGATTTTGATCTCTTTCATAAAAGCAAATAGAAATACTTTTATGAGTGCTAATTAGAACTCTAAAATTTATTTTATTTTTATTGATTATATTAAATCTTAGCCTGTGGAAAAAAGTATTAAAAGTGATAAATGATATATTTATAGATTGGAAGACTGAACATAGTAAAGATGTTGGTTTTCTCAGTCTGATCAATAGGCTTAACACAGTTTCTATCAAAATCTTAGCAAGTTTGTTGGTAGAAATAGACAAGTTTATTATCAATTCATATTGAAAGAAAAGATCTACAATAGCCAAAATGACTTTGAAAATGAAAAATAAGGTGAGAAGAATCACTCTCCCTAAAGTTAAGTCTTACTATACAGCTACAGTGATCAATACAATGTATTGGCAGAGGGAGAGACACAAAGATGAGTGGAATCTAATAGAGAACACAGATGAGACCCGCAAAAATACGGTCCACTGATTTTTGACAAAGGTGCAAGCAATTCAGTGGGGAAAGAGACTTTTCAACAAAGAATGCTGGAACAAGTGGGCATCCATAGTGAAAAAACAAAAGCAAAATTCAATAAGCCTCACACCTCATATAAAAATTAACCCAAAATGAACCATGGGCTTAAATATAAAATAAAATCCATACACTTTATTAAAAAAAAGGAGGCATTTTTTTGGAACCTATGACCAGGCAGCGTGCTCTCAGTTTTGATTCCAAAAGCACAATGATAAAAGTAAATATTGATAAGTTGAACCTCATCAAAATTAAAAACTTTTGCTCTGCAAAAGATCCAGTTAAAAGGATGAAAAAGACAAATTATAAACTGGAAGAAAATATTTGCAAATGACATATCTAACAAGCAACTTTTATCTCCAATATATAAAGAATTCTCAAAAGCCAATATTAAAAAGCCCAAATATTCTAATTAGAAAACGGGCAAAAGACATACACAGATATTTCAAAGAAGAGAAAATATAAATGGAGAATAATTATTTGAAAATAAAGGCTCAAATAAAAAACTAGTAAAAACATCAAATGCTGATAAGAATGCAAAGAAACTGGATAACTTCTACATTGCTGATGGGAACATAAAAAGGTAGAGCCATTCCGAAAAATAATTCGGCAGTTCCTTTTTAAACTAAAAATGGATTTACCAAGTCACCCAACATTTGCACACTTGGGCATTTACCCTAGAGATACGAAGGCTTATGTTCATGCAGAAACTTGTACCTGAATGCTCATAACAGTTTTATTATAATAGCTTAAGCCTGGTAACTTCAAAACATCCTTTGTTGGGTGAAGGGTTAAGCAAACTACAGTACACCCATACCATGGGAGTACGACTCTGTTAGAAAAAAAAAGGAAGAAACTACTGATACAACGACGTGGAGAAGCCTCATAAAAATTACACTGTATGAAAAACCAGTCTCAAAAGATATGTATACTCATTATTATATAATCTTTGTGAAATAACATAATAGGATAGGTAGATAATAGAACAAGGGTTTCAGGGGCTAAGGATGAGAGAAAGGGTGGTTATGACTGTAAAAATGTGGCACGATGGAGTCTTGGGGTGACAGTACACACCACAATCTTGATTATGGTGGGGGTGATGTTAAGCTGCACATGTGCTAAAACTGCATAGAGCTACACACACAGACATACAGAAACACACACAAATGAATGTATTCGTAACATTTGTAACATTGAAGGTACACTGGACACCCCATATATTTCTTTGCAACGACCTGTGAATCTATATCTAAAAATTAAAGCTGGAAAAAAAAGTGATATACAAGATTTCCACTTCTACCCAAAACAGAATGTCTAAGACCATATTTGCTCTCCTGTCTGAAACACAAAAAAGCAATAAAGACAATGATCCTTCACATAAGTGAAGTAAGCCCCACAATTGCCCAGATTTTATTCCTTAAGAAAGACTGTAGGCCACCGGGCATGGAGAGTGAATTGAGGCTGAGCCCAGTGGACTGCCCGAGTTGAGGAGCTGGGGTTTAGGGTCCCTGGACACTAAGCAGGTAGAGTTCACAAGGCAGAGCAGTACAGGAGAGGGGGACACTGTGCAAGAGAAGACTTTAGAGATCTTCAGTGGAATTCAGTAGCGTACTGATCAATGCGTGCATGTGAGGGACAGAAACATAAAAGTGTTCGAGAAAGAATACAGCACCGAGGATAGTGCATGTTCCCACCAGCCAGACTGGAAAATCTCATAATTCACAGCGCTTAAATTTAGGTAGCGTACTAATATGGGTCTTGCCTTAGTAGTGGTGAATAATTCACCCTAAGCTAAACACTGCTCTGGCTCTATCAAACAAACCTTAAAAAGCAAGGCATGAAATTATCAAACGGTTTTTAAAGTAACTTAAATGCATTCCAGCATAAAGTTCAAGAATATTTATATAACAAAAAAAGTACACAGGACTTAATAAGGTGAAAATCCACAATGTCTGGCATCTGATTAAAGATGATCAGACATGTGAAGAATCAATATCACCCATACAGAGGAAAAAAAATCAATCAAAACTGACTGAAAACTGACACAGATGTTAGGTTTAGTAACATAAAAATAGTTATATTAAAATTTGTAAGTAGAGATATAGAACAGATAACAAAAAGATACAAATAGAACTTCTGAGATGACTGATAACCTGAGGGAGATTAACAGCAGATTTGACATTAAGAAGAAAAAATTAGCGAGCTTGAAGACAGCAACAAAATTTTCAAAGTTAAACAGTCATAGAAAAACAATCAAAAAAATCACAAAAGCATAAATGAACAGTGGGCAACTTTAGGCTGCCTGAATCAGTACTATGAGGAACTCTGAAGAAGAGAGAGAACAGGAAAGACAGAAAGAATTTTGAGAAATAAAGGCAGGAAAGTCCCAAATTTGGTAAAGTACATGAATTCACATGTTCCAAAAAGCTCGATAAACTCTAAACACAGAAAACATTAAAGATACTACACCAAGGTACATAATCAAATTGATCAAAATAAATGATAAAGACCAAACCTTAAAAGTTGCCAAGAAAAATCATGTTACATACAGATAACAAAGTGTGAAAGAGGATTTCCTATTGGAAACAGTAGATACTAGAAGAGAGTGTATAAACATTAAATATGTTTTCCAGATTTTCCAGGTAGAAATCTGGACCTACACAAAGAGTGAAGAGCACTGGAAATACCTACATGACTAAATAAATAACTAATGATTTAAAACTCTTTAAAATGTAATTGATTGCTTACATAAAAATAATAGCAATGCATTGTTTGGTTTATAACATATCCAAAACTAAAATATATGACAATGGTATCATAAAAGCCAGGAGAAGAAAAGGGAAGTACATTTATGTGACATTCATTTTTGAATGCTATATTACATGAAGGTAGACTGTGGTAAGATAATAGTGTACCCTATAAACCTGAAACCAACCAGTAATAAAACAAAGGAGACAAAATGAAATCATAAAAATACTAATTAATCTAAAGACAGAAAAAGAGTAAAAGGGGAACAAAGAAAAGATGAGACAAATAGAAAATATATAACAAGGTGATATAAAATTAATCATACAAATAATTACATTAAATTTAAATTATGTAAACATTCAAAAGGTTAAGATTGTCAAAATAAATAAAAAAGCAAGACCCAGCTATATGCCATCTAAAACACAATAATAATAATAATAATAAAAAAAGACACACATAGGTTAAAAGTGAACAGATAGAAAAAGACATAGGACACTTACGTTGATTAAAAGAGATTAAGATTACTATATTAATATCAGATAAGTACCACTTACAGCACATTCATACGTGCACATAATACATACAACATATCTCTCACACACACACCCACACACAGACTTTTAAAACTTTAAGGCAGAGGCAAGAGTTTTGAAAACCATGTTTCATATATTTTTACATTTCTTTGAAAGCCAGAAAAATTCTTTGGGGATTCCAAAATCTTGCCTTTGGTTGTCAAGAACCAAAGCATAGAAAATTGAGAGCCCAGAGTTTATGATATAAGTCACCAAGTAGAGAAAAGAGGAAGAACATGCAATGACATAAGAGCAGATTTCCCACGACTAAAAAAGGAGGTAAAAGGATATTTAGCTTGTGGCAAGGTAAAACATCAGAGGGGAAGGAGCTATAGTTTTTTGTTTTTTTTAATTTAATTTTATTTTGTCAATATACAATGTGGTTGATTATTGTGACCCATTACCAAAAAGTCTCTCCTTCGTCCCTCTCCCCCCTCCCTCCCAACAACCTCATATCTGTTTGCTTGTCATATCAACTTCAAGGAATTGTAATTGTTGTGTCTTCTTTCCTCCCCCACCCAGTTTATTTGTGTATTTATTTATTTATTTTTAGCTCCCACAAATAAGTGAGAACATGCGATATTTCTCTTTCTGTGCCTGACTTTTTTCACTTAATATAATTCTCTCTAGGCCCATCCATGTCATTGCAAATGGCAGTATTTCTTTCTTTTTAATAGCTGAGTAGTATTCCATCGTGTAGATGTACCACATTTTCCATATCCACTCATCTGGTGATGGACATTTGGGCTGGTTCCCACTCTTAGCTATTGTAAATAGTGCTGCAATGAACATTGGAGAACAGGTATACCTTTGACTTGAAGATTTCCATTCCTCTGGGTATATTCCCAGCAGTGGGATAGCTGGGTCGTATGGTAGATCTATCTGCAATTGTTTGAGGAACCTCCATACCCTTTTCCATAGAGGCTGCACCATTCTGCAGTCCCACGAAGAATGTATGAGAGTTCCTTGTTCTCCACAACCTCGCCAGCATTTATCATTCACAGTCTTTTGAATATTAGCTATCCTAATTGGGATGAGATGGCATCTCAGTGTGGTTTTGATTTGCATTTCCTGAATGCTGAGTGATGTTGAGCATTTTTTCATGCGTCTGTTGGCCATTTGTATATCTTCCTTTGAGAAATGCCTATTTAGCTCTTTTGCTCATATTTTAATTGGGTTACTTGCCGCAGTGACCATGCGCCCGAGGCACCAGTGGGCAATCGAGCAGACACTGAGGCAGCCATGCCAAATTGGCAGCCCCAGTAGGATCCTAGCCAGATAATAGTGTCAAACCAGTGGCCCATGAAATCCCTTGCCACAATGACTAAACACCAAAGGAAAAATACCAGAAATATGAAAAATCAAGAAAGTACACCACCGAAGGGTAATAACTCTCAAGCTCTAGATCCTATAGAACAAAAAGCCCTTGAAATGTCTGACAAGGAATTTTGAGTGATAATTCTAAGGAAACTAAATGAGATACAAGAAAACTCAGCTAGACAACATGATGAAATGAGGAAAACTATACAGGACCTGAAAGAAGAAATGTACGAGGAAATCAATGCCCTGAAAAAGAATGTAGCAGAGCTTGCCAAGCTGAAGAATTCATTCAATGAAATAAAAAAACACAACAGAGAGTTTAGCCAACAGGCTTGCAGAAGCAGAAGATGGGCTGTTTGAAATAATACAGGCGCACACACACACACACACACACACACACACACACACACACACACACACACACACAGAATTAAAAACATTGAAGAAAATCTAAGAGAGCTATCAGACAACCTTAAGTGCTCAAATATTTGAATCATGGGTATTCCAAACCGGAAGGAAAAAGGAGATTGCAGAAAATTCCCAGGTATAGGAAAAAAACACAGGTCTTCAGATTCAGGAAGCTCAAAGACTCAACCAAAAAGGTCTTCTCCAAGACATGTTATAGTCAAATTGGCAAAATTCAAAGAAAAGAGAGAATCTTAAAAGCTGCAAGAGAGACACGTCAGTCACCTATATGGGAGCCCCAAGCAGACTAACATCAGACTTTTCATCACAAACCCGAAAAGCCAGAAAGGAATGGGATGATATATTAAAAATACTAAAAGACAGAGATTGCCAGCCAAGAATACTCAACCCCGCAAGGCTATCCTTCCAAAATGAACGGCAAATAGTATATTTCTCAGACAAACAAAAACTGCGGGAGTTCACCACCACACGACCACCCTTACAATAAATTCTCAAGGGAGTACTGGGTTTGGTACCTGAAAAATAACTACCACTGCCATAAGAACTCAAGAAAAATCAAAACCCACTAGTAAAATAAAAATGGCAGCAATGAAGAGAAAAATAGAAGTTTATCTTCACCCCAAGAGATCAACAAATATAGAAGATAAACAGTAAATCAGAAAGAAAGGAACAAAAGACACATAAGACATCCAAACAAAAATCAATAAAGTGCTAGGAGTAAATAACAACTCTTAATGTAAAAGGATTAAATTCCCCAATCATAAGACACAGACTGGCTGAGCAGCTATAGTTTTGATGGAAGAGGGAGGTAGGTGTACTGACACAGCAATGAGGGGTGAGCTAAAAGCTAATTGCAGTTTTGTAAGAAAGAGGTGGCCCCTTGAGAGCTACAATTAAAATATTAAAGTGATGAAAGGAACAGTAAAAGAATAACAAGTAATTAAAAGGAAGCTTATTCTGATGCAAAAGTATAATCAACAGAATTATGCTTTGGATATTAATAAAGAGACGAATCTAAGTCACAGTAAACTTTAAATGTTTAAACTAAATCTATGGATGTAGAGAAGCCCCTTAGTTCTAAAATTCAGAGATCCTGAAAAATCTCTCTCTCTGAAAGTTCTCCATGAGAAAGCTTATTTAAGATATTATATGTGGAAAAATTATAATTTGCTGTGACATGTTTTAGGAATTTTTCTGTATGGTTGGATACTTTGCATATGCAATAATAATCATAGTTATTATAGTAATATAATAATGAACCACTTAGAATGAACAGTGAGACACTGGGGTAGTTAATTTACACATTTTCCATTTTGTACTTTTCTACATGTGTCAAGGAATGTACGTTTGTCTCCGTTTTATATATGAAGAAACTGCTACTCAGTGACATGTCCAAATAGTTCAGCTAATAAGTGGCAAATTGGGATTCAAACTATTCTAATTCCAAAGACCTCACATTTAGAAACTGTTGACAGGTCACAGACCTATAACAAATAACACTGCAAAGAAATAGCACAGCCAATGCAGTAGTATTCCTACATCAGCAGTATGATCACTTTGCACATGCAATTTAAGGCAAAATTCATTTAATCTGGTTTCAGGAACTAGTTAGCTGGTGAGAGTTCCAGCTAGAATTTTTGAGATTTCAATTTGACTATCAGGCTGACCTTGATTTCAAGCTATTACTATTTTCTCCTTGTCATAACAGAAATAATTTGATTCTGACCACCTGCCTTTGCCAGATTCCATTTCTCTTGAGCCTCTCATATTTATACTCGGTATCAACTTTCCTTTGCTGATAATCTGACTCTGATCCCAAGCTTCTGTTCTGAGCACTCAGCTTCTAACTTGTTCCAGTGTACCCTCTTCCTACCAGCCATTTGAGCTGTGGTAGGGTCATCTGGCTGTAAGGAACAGGTTCATTCAAGCTTCCTTAATAAACATGATTTATAATTAGGAATCACATGGACTGAATCTGGAATAGAAATGATTTCAGTATGAAGCATCTTTGGAGATCATCTTCACTATCTCTTTCTCAAGAGGTGGTATAGCTGAATGACCTCCTAGTTATGTGGTCTTGGAAAATTATTTCATCTTCCTCTTCTGCAAAAGACAGGTAATAAGAGCACCTACTTCATAGGCTTGTTGTTCTGATTAAATGATTTTGTACATGTAAAGCAAAAGAAAGAATAAGCCCTAATCAATTTGAAATAATTCTGCTCTATTTATGGTTTGCTGAGAGTTTTTATCTTATACAGCTGTTGGATTTTGTCAAATGTTTTTTTATGCATCTATTGATATGTTCATGTGATTTTTCATCTTTAGCCTGATCTTTGGAAAACATTTGTTACTGTTTTCTTTGTGTTGCCCTTATTATTTGTTCTTATTTTTAATTAGATTAATAAATAATACATGCTAAACATGTTTTAGTGTTACTATTCTCATTTTATAGATTAAGACACTGAAGCTCAGAGTTAAACTCTACTATAATATTTAAGCTGCAATAAGTAAAGCAGCAATAAGAACTTAAGTCTTTATGATTTTCAAATCCCCATGTTGTTTGTTTCAGGGGAATTTTTGACTCTTTGCTGTCCCCTTTTGTCATGTTTCATCAGTGCAATTTTATTTATAGTCAACTGTTGTCTTACTTTAGCCTCTACATTTACCTTTTAGGAAAGTATTTCTGTACCTTCAAATACTTCCAGATTGTGCCAACAATGGAGATGCTCTCATTATCAACTATTTTGTTAGGCTGCCTTTTCTTGTGGAGAAGTCAGGAGACACATTTGGAAATACATTCTATAAGGTAGAAATAGATTTTATGTGGTTTTGTTTGTGCCAATTTTGTATATGATAATTCTATTTGTGCATGAATGGTGGTGTGGGCAGGTGTATGTGAGCCTCTATTTTTGTGTCTATATCAGGATTTTATCATTTCATAAATTTCATATTCCTGATTATCTCAAACAATTTCTCATTTATTAGACCTTGGAAACCAAGCCTGTGAGACATATTCTGACCCAATTTGGTAGTATTTTCCTTACTTACCCATGTGTTCTTTATCACTCTTGTAGCTTCAATGGCCTCTTTCACTAGATTACTTGTTTCCCAATTTAAGCACTAGAGAATTAGAGAATATTTGAAATTGAATGAACTGGTCTCCTTCACCTTGAATCTAGCCTCACACGCATAGGTGCTAGTATATAAGGAAAATACTTATGCAAATTGACTTTCCAAAAACTTACTAATTCTTCTCACCCATGAATTGCCTTCTCTCTTTTTTCATTCAGTCCCATTCCCTTCCCAGTTCTTGCTCTTATCTTTCATTTGATCCTGTCCATTTATGATTATCTCAAATTCAGACTTCGTTCTTGACACTCCAGCTTCTGATTTCAAGATCTCATTTAATTTTCTTCATAATGTGTTTGTCTTAATCCAATTCTTGGGACATCAACTCACTGGCCTGTACTACAAAGCAAACCAACTAGCTTGTCCAGTCCCTGATGGGAGGAGACTTTCAGCCTGAGAAAACATATAACTGAATCTCATTTATGGAGAGGCAAACCGAGTGCCAGAGATGAAGCGTCTTGATTAAAGTGACGTTAAAGAGTCAAGACATAGCCAAATCTTTTGTTTTCTAACCCTTTATTTCTTCCATTATGCTCTTCTGGAAGAGTCGCCTTTAAATGTTACTATACTCAAGATGTGCAAAATTTAAAATCTTCACCATTAAGAATGGATCTATCTACCTACTTACCTACTTACCTGTCTAGCAATGTTGAATGTGGTAACTATAAATATGAATGCATAATTTTTCACTAATATGCTTTGCCCTTAAATGGAAGGATATACATTTCTCTTTTTCTCTTTTTAAAATTCTGTACTGTCTGGTTTCCAGGCAACGTTCAGCCATCCGTCTCCTAGCCCCAATCTCAGATATCCCCCTTCTCCTCATGCACCACCCCAAAATAATACATCTTACCCAGAGAACAGGATGTAACTTTAATCAGGAGAAATATGGAGATATTCTAAAAATTGTGTATCTGCACTTACATCTAAATAAAATTAAATAAAATGGTTGTTCTGTACATGCAAATATATGATTATTTGTCTATTTGAACTATACATTCTAAATAACATTTTAAAAACCCAGAGTTTTTCTATTTAACAACATTGCTAATTCAAAATATAGTTGAGAATCAGAGATTCAATAAAGAAATCTTTCAAATATGCAAAAAGAGTCACAAATTCATGAACGGAAGAGTGTGCTCATTGTCTTCCCACTCAAGCCTGTTCCTTAGAGGACTTTAGTGTAGCTGGGAAGCTGACTTTAGTTGAAGAACAGGTACACTGAGGAGATGGCAAGAAATCAGCATAGTTGGAAACTGTAGGAATGATTTTTTTTCCTGTGATTTGTGCACATTAAAGTGACTGGACACCAATAGATCGAAAGTATAATCACTATTAGAGATAACAACTAGTTAAGAGATAACAACTAGCTAAGCCAAGAAAACCATTAGTTAAGCCAAGGAAACAACTGTTGTGTTCTGAAACAGGTGCAGATGGTGTAAGCCTTAAAATCAACTCAGGCTTCCAAATTTAAGAGGGTTCTTCATTCAAAAAGTTCATGGAAATATTCTTAGTATCTTTTAATTCTATTTTTCCATGAAAGTTTTGAAGTACCCTTGCATATAAGTTAGAATCAGGCTGCAAAATCTGAGCAATCACAAAAGCAGGTATACAACTAAACATCTTTTTCAGATGTGGCGAAGAAGACAACAAAGAACCAGAAAGAGCCAGAGGAGGAGGAGATGGGGTCTCAAGAAATTTTTACCAGAGACCAGATTCATGTCTAATTAAACAGCCTTCTCCAATATAAGGAAAGAAGACCTAATTACTGTATGTTGGAAAAAGAGATAATTTGTCTTTTTAATGTATTGGTAATTGGGCTTGCTTCTGAACATAATGGAGAAATCTACACATCACCAACTGATTATGGACTTTGAGCTGGATAGGTGAGGTGGATTGAATTATGTGCCCCCAAAACTCACTGAAGCTTGAATTGTGTCCCCCAACTTTTTTTGTGTTAGAAACTTGGCCCCCACTGTGACTGTTAGGAGGGTGGAAAGTCCTGTTATGGTGGTTGAAGGGTGGAGCCTTGAAGAGGGGATTGGATTGTGGTACCATGCAGTAGTGAAAGGATTAAAAATGGTGGTCGGGGGCATGGTTCTGAGGGCTTTAAAAGAAGAGAGAAAAGAGTCTGTCTCTCTCTGCTCCACCATTTTCTACAACGTGATACCCTGCCATCACTGTCACCCCCACCAAGGCCGTCACCAGCTCTGTTTCCTGGACTTTGGGCTTCCCAGCCTCAGAAACTGTAAGCAATCAATTTCATTTTCTTACAAACTACTCAGTTCCAAGTATTTTGTCATAAGCAGCAGAAACAGACTAATAAAAGAGGACTTTAGGTTTTCTTTTCGTAAAGGAGAGTCAACGTATTCTAAATGCGGGAAGAAAGGTGCAAGGAGATATTTGATTAGTAATGGTCAAGCCATGGCAGAGATTGTTAGCTGTTCGCCATATTTGTTTTTTCTTCATGGGCATATATCTAGCCTTTGTTCCCTGTTCCCTTACATAGAGCTGTAGCCATGGGACCGAGTTCTGGCTCAATTCTAGTGGAAGTGCCGCACCACTTGCAGGCCTAACCTTCTTTTTTCTTTTCTGGTTGATTTTAATGAGAATGTCCAGGGAAACTTGGAAGTCACATGTTGAAGATGCAGACAACGCATTAGTCTGGGTCCCTGAATGACTGTGTAGAGGAGACCACCTGCCCTGAAGTTTTACTTAAGGAAGAGAATGAACTGTTTGGTCTTTAATCACCTGTAATTTTACAGTCCACTTGCTATTGTAACATATGGAGAGCTTATTGTCCTGTTTTGTTGGCAAAAAATGGAGCTTATCCCTTTAATATAGTACCATGATCTGTAGGATTAAAACCAATGTCAAATGTGATCAGACCTCATTAAAACACTCCAGTTTTATTTTATTTTTATTTTTATTTTTTTCAAGGCAATGTTTTATTTCCATAATGAATTAATCTCCAAGAAAGACATTTTAAAACTGCCAAAATTTTGCTTCTTCTCTGATCCTATTAAAATGTGAAAAATGATTCATTTTTTGAAGCAGTAGCTTGGAGAATTTGAAGAACTTGGAAAACAAGTTATTTTCCACAGTCTTAGTCTTAACAGGGATATAGCACATTTCAATATTTCTAATTAAACTAACAGAGTAGGTGATGATAACATCTGGGTTATTTTTTTTTTTGTAATAAAACCTATTGATGTTGCTGACCTGAATGTTTCTTATCTGCAGTAGACAACAAATGAAGATAAGCAAAGTTTAAAAGGAAGAAAATGGGAAATGGGAAAAATGTCACTACCAAATAGCTAGTTCTGGAACTCTTGCATTGATTACCCCTCTATAATTTTTTCAAGACCCCTTTATTTAATAAATATTAGTTCAATTAATCAATATAAATATTTTACAGTGTTCAAGAGATATTTGAATATCAATCAATATAAAATGTGCTACAAAAATCTCTAGTATCTTTCAAAAAGATGTTCTAGTAAAAGATTTTGTCTCCTTAATAGAATCCAACATTTTAGTCACAAGTAAATGAAAAATTTAACCCATTTGTACCCAGCTGAATATTAAAAATTGGGGGGGGGGTGTTTGTCAAAGAAGGGAAAAAGTGAAAATGAAAAGCATAGGGGAACTGGACAGATAACACTGTCACCTGTGTATGCAGTAAGAACAAGGGAGCCACCTTGTGGCCAACCCTTAAAACCTGCTCAAAAAAAGTACATTAAGAATAAATCTGGCTATAACAAAGTGGTTAGCAACATTTGAAATTACAGAAAAGATTTTTGAAGTAAAGAAACATTTCATAGAAATCAAGGTTTTATTTCCAACCAGAAAATTGAAGCTGTAATCATCACCAACTTCTGCAGTTTGACTGCAAGATGGAGGCAGTGTCAACAGAGGTGTCTGCAGAACACAAACACTAAGAGCTGGTCCTTCTCAACAGCTCAGAAGCAAATTAAGCATGAACAACATAACGCTATTTAACTTGTAATTGTGACAATCAAAACCAAAAATTATATCCATGCTGGGCAAGCAGCACGTGTTTGTCCTTCTCTGTAATTATGCTGTTTATTTTCTCATTTTTATATTCTTTGCTGGCTAAAGGAAATATTCCATTTAGTATTCATATTCTTTTTATTACTGTAAATTTGCACTTTGTTTTCCATAGTATGTAATTTGGACACAATATTGTCTTATCTTTTGACCTTTGTGGGTGGATTGTTGCAAGTCAAGCCAGTGTTTGATATGGGTAATTTATGCAAATAATGAGGGATGTGGGAGGTCTGCCAAGAGGGGGAGAGCAAATGCAGTTTGTGCGGGCTGGAGAAAGAAAGGAAGGGAACTAACTATTGAGAGTCTACTTTCAGTGGGCCTGGAGGCTTGGCATCTTTACCTATGTTATTAGCAATTATGTAATTCTCACAATAGCTTTGAAGGTAAGAGTCATTTATCCTATTCAAGGATAAATAGCCTTTCTGATCCTCAGATATATTGCGATTGGTCCAGAAGTTAGAGTTAGAAAGTGTTGGAGCTTAAATTTCAATGCAGGATTATATTCTATGCCTCAGCTGGAGTAGCTGGTATTTTCTGATAGAAGCAGGGAAAGATCGAGAAAAATGATGACAACACTGGAACGAAAGAGTGTTTATTATTCCCACTGCTTTCTGACACTCCCACCCTTACTGCACACACTCATACACACACACACAGACCACACACACACACTAAAACCAATGATTCTCAGTGTGAGGCAGAGGAGAAATGGGCAGAGAGGAAATTGCCAGAGGGAGGATCAGGAGCACTAGCCCGCTAGCCACGGGCCAGAGGTCCACCCTGGGTGATCTCCTGGTGGAAACGGAGTCAACACTGAAAGCCAGAGTAGAGAGGAGCAGAGACGGAGTGAAAGACACACTTTCATTTTAGCAGCTGTGAGAAAGGCATAGACAAATTGGAGGCGATAGTCTGGACAAATTTCCCTTCCATTACACCTCGACCTTTTTTATATTTGTTATATTGTCTATACGCTTTAAAAAAAAATTATTATGAATATTCATGAGATACAAGTTACCCATTGCTTTTGAACCCTGTGTCCCCACCCAGTTATCCACCAACCTTCCTCCCCCTCCCCTTCTCCCCCCCACCCCAACTCCACTTTGTAGCCCTAGGAATGTTCCTTCGCTCTGTAAGACCAGCGCACCACCACCGTGGTCTTTCTTTCCTTCCTTGCTTTCTCTCCTAGCTCCCACATATGAGTGAGCACACGTGGTATTTATCCCTCTCTGCTTTGCTTATTTCCCTCAACTAAACTTTCAGGGATCGTTTCTATAGTTCGGTACTCTTGCTTTAATGATGCCTACAAATGTGTAGTTTGGGGCTGTCCAAAATGGCAAGTTTTTCTAGTTTTGTTGGGTGAAATTCAAAATTAAGTGAGGTGATATATCAAATACTATTGACACCTGGTAACAGATTTTAAATGGATAAAGGCCAATTTGGCAGAGAACTGTCTTAAAATTTTTATGTATTAGAATACCAAACAGATTTTCTTTTAGTCTTCATGTATGAAAGAGATAAGAATATATCTGACACTTTTTATTTGGAATATAATAAGTGCTCCAACAGCTTACTTAGTTTTCCCCTATATTGTGCCATGCCAGATTACAAAGAATTCTCCAGCTATTAATTATAACTGAGATTATTTTTTATTATGCATATTTTTTTAAAAGGACCAATTTGAGTATAATTCCTTTAGAGTTTAAAAGCATCCTGACAGATCAGCCACCTGGAAGTTCAAAGAAAGATTTAAAAAATACTGATGTCTTGTTTTTATATATTAAAAACAGAACATCTGCTTTTAGAGAATGCATATGTAACATTACTATTATAGAGTATTATAAAAGCAAGGTTTGAAAAAATATGTAGCATTTGTGATACAATATTCTTCTTAACTTGTGTGAGAGAAGTTTAGTTAAATACAAGAAAAAAGAATGTTTTGCTATTCTCTTGTTGTCTTTCTAGACATCTGGAATGTTACAGATCAAATTCTATTACAAAGAATGCTAATGAAGTGAAAAATTTCTCTGTAAGCAGAACACACACACAAATTAAAAAAAAAAAAAAAAGAAAGAAAAAGAAAAAACAAAAGGTAAGTCCCAACTGATTTCAGGCTCCCTTATTTTAAACAATATTTAATACAAAAATAATTTAAGTACACTGAGATATTGCAAGCAATTTCTATTATTCACTGTAAAGGAGTCAATAGGCATAGCTTCAGTTCTGTATTCTTTGTCCATTTGTTGTTGTATAATAGCCCTGATGCTTAAATATAGTATAACCTTTTTGTCTTTTTAATTTGGAGGTTTATAAATGTTATTGTGATAGTCACATCCCGATAATCACAGAGTCATGATTGAATCCTGTTAGATGCCTGTGGCAAATAAGGTAGATTATCTTGCTCAGCATCTGTTCCTTGTGCTCTACTTATGTTCTGCAGAGATAAAAAGCTAAAGACTGCATTTCTAGGACTACCTTTCAGCAAGAGTTCTGGATGTAATTTAGGTTCTACTAATCATGGGTACTCATATAGGACTTGAATTCAGAATTAACGTAAGTGGAGACAGGAATCTAGCTTCTACTTGGCTGGTGAAATGAGGCTCTGGAGCCAGCTACTCTGGTGGGGCATCTTTATTCCTGGACCACAGCAGGCAGTGTGTTCCCTAAACCAGCAACTGGCCCTCTGATCTCCACATTCCAGCTAACATTGTGTGATCAAAATTCAGAATTTGAGAGAGCAATGTCTTGTTTTAGTTTCTTGATTTTGTCAGAGGCAGATGAGTGGTCAATTCTGTGATGTTAATTTGAAATTATTCAAGGAGGCTCAAGCAACAGTCTCCTGTTCCAGAGCTTCCAATAATTTTGTAGGCACTTCATTCCTTCTATTAAAGATGTTTCTGCATGTAATAGCTAGAGCAATTCCTGTTAGCTTCAAAAGGACCCTGACTGATATTGGCATTTTTATAAAGCAATTGAATGAGAAAATGAGAAAACCTAAGAATTTCTGAAGTCTTTAACACTGTCAGAATAGAGTATCAGTGAAAAATAATAGATAGGTAGAAAGACAGACAGAGAGATAGTCCCAAGATGCTGCGTCTGGGAACTAGAGTAGAGTGGGAAATTTTAAAGAATGTATGAAGTAAATCCGAGTCTACCAACAGGCAGGAATTGAGCCTCCATGGCCTAATTTCAGTTACACAGAAAAACAAACTCTCTGCTGACTTGTCCCTATGTTTTTAAAGGTGATGAAAGCCTCTGTGATTTTCCTTTCCACAAAAAAATGACAGTATCTTTTGTTAATAAGAAACCTCTGCAAAAACATGATTTAAAAGTTAATGTTCTTCATCTTAAGGTCATAGTTTTGAGAATTACTTCAGGTGGTCTCTGATACTCTGAGATTAAGTAAGTACGAAAAATTTTCAAGTGGGTGACAGATATCCTATTGTGGGTGATCTCCAGACTCGCAAAAAAAAAAAATCCCATGATCTTCAGAAGGCCAAGAACCAAAGAGGATTCTGTAGATATTTCATGCAAATCATTGTTTCTACGTTATAGTCATACTTCTATGTACTTGTGAAAATTTCTGTGTTCATGTGATATTGCATTTATTGTATCATAATTTTGTGTAAAGCATTTAGGATAACTCTTTGGCTCTTGATAATTGCCTGACTGTGCAAATAAATATTTTATCCCTGTTCTATGTCCAGTTTAATGCAGGAGGCCAAAGGCTTACATTTAGTTGCAAAACATTAGGATTATATATGAAATAAAGAAAAAAAATGTCAGTGATTTACTCAAATGATAATATGTCTTAAAGTTCTGGAAAGTTATAGAATTATTGTCTATGATTTGCAATAACTAACTAATTACTTTTATGGAAGTCAATTCAATACAGTTGTCGCATGATGGCATCACATGGATGGATCTCATAATGTTGAATAAAAGCGCAGTACAGAGTATGCGATTCCATTTATACAAATTTCAAAAGGAAGCCAACAAGCGTATGATGTTTCTTTTGGGATGGAGAAGGCTGGTCATATTTGGCAGGGGTTCAAGGAAGCTTCTCTGGCATCAGTAATGTTTTTATCTTTACCTGGTTGTTGGTTATTTGGCTTTTTCTTTATGATGATTCATTTCACTGCACACTGATGATTTTATACACTTTCTAAAATTTGAGTTAGATTTCAATAAGACATATTTTACAAATTCCTAAATAAGAATGTCACATCTTATTATTTAGATGCTCCAAAAATTTCACCAGACACTACATTTACGTTAACGACGTGGTCAAGCTCTGTGGATTTCCCTTTCTTTCACCATATTTCCCTTCCTACCTTAAACTCCTCTAATATTCTTCCAGGCATGACCATTTATCTTTACTTTTGAGGTCATAACCAGTATTTGAAGGAAAGAAGTCCCTTAAGATATTTGCTCTGAGCATTTATTTAAGTAAGCTGATGGGCTTGCTTGCAGGCCAGGTAGAAAGGGCGAGGTAACAGTGTTCTCAATTGACTTCTCACTTATTTGATGTTTCATTTATTTGTCATTTGATCTTTCATTTATTTGGTATCATTCTCATAAATTCCAAGACTTATTAAACTCTATAAAATGCTGGTTTCATACTTATCTCTTTGGAATTTTGTCGCATATCCCCGATACAAGAAGAGATTTATCTAGCAAATTTTACGGTGATATTTTCTACTATTTTGTAGACTGAGTTTGTAAGATTAGAACTTCAGATGTTACTTCTTCCTAGGTACTGATACTTACATTTGAGAAAAAATTTCAACTTGTTAAAATGGTATCTGTTCTTAGAATTATCTTAGGTATAAAAAGCTAAATTTCTCATTTAGCGGAAGATAGAACCTATAAAAATAAATACACTTCCCTTCTGCAATCAATAATGAATTTTTATAAATCTTTTAAATTCAATGATACACAAACAATTACTAATTCTAAGCAGAATAGTAAAGGTGTTTAAATATCTTAGTGCTAAAAAATGAATCTGATACAATGAGTATTATTTTTATTAATTCCAAATGTCTTATGCTGTTCTTGGTACTTAGAACATATTTTGTAATTGTGAGATGACTCGATAGCTGTTATTCACTCATGAGCACAACATCTACAAAGTGCTTAAAATGTGCTCTGGAAAGTTTTAGCAGTTGAAAACACCACTGTGATTATGATGCCAAAGTCTCTGTTCTCAGGAAATCCATGCTAGTGTTAGAAAAAGATTGACATTAAATAACCCAAATGTGATAACATAATTGAGACCCAAATAATATGATGTCTATCATCTGAGAATCTGAGAAACAGCAACTGTAAAGAAAAGTTTGATCTGAGATTGAAAAGATGGAGAAAAAGAGTCACTGGGTGGACAAATATTTAACTACCTACCAGTCAAAGAAAGCAGATGAGAGTAGAAGTAAGGGTTATATTTGAGAACCAGAAAGGCCAGTATAGCTGGACATTAGTGAACTTAATGAAATGAAATCATTAGCGAATAAAACAGACATAATCCTTTGTAGATGTCATTGACTAGTGTAAAAATGTCTTAATTTTAGGAAGGCTCATTAATTTGAAAGAATCTGAAATGAAGCTAGTGCATTGGCTTGCAGAATATTAAATTAAGGAAATTAAATCACGGCCTGATGGGGAAAAATTAATACAGGTGCTGCTTATAACAGTCAAAGGTGTTTTCTCATCCATAAGACGGAGATAGTCACAATTGTCCTGCCAACTTCATAAGGTTATTAGGAGGGTCAAATCCAGTGATACACAGAGAACATTTTTCAAAATAGAAAATGGACAGCCATTGGAAATTATAATTACAGATACCTGATTTTTTTCTATAAGGTGGTTTACTGCTTCATCTTGTAAATGTAGAAAAACCCCCACACTCATGTACACGCTTTGAACTAACTTTGATTTCCCTTTGTAGATATCCCTTAATGATTAATTAAGATTTTATGAAAGTAGCTGCCCATCACGCTTGAAGACCCTACATCCTGTCTAGCCCAATACATCTCTCAAAGATAGCATCATGGATTGGAGACCAGAAGAAATCTCGATGCTGTAGATAATGTCAGGAAGCACCTGTCCATGGTTCTTGAAGACTCCACATCCTGTCTCCCCAGTACATCTACCTATATAAGCCCTAGCCCTTAGTCGATCAGGGAGGCAGTTGGGACTTTACCCTCTGACTCCTGTTTGTTATCTTCAGAAATAAAAGTTCTGTCTGTCGGGTGTGATTGGTGATCCTCTATCAGAGAGCACTCAGGCCCACATGGGTCAGGGATTTTTCTGACTGTCGGCCTCTCACATATAGGCTGATGGTGAAGGGAATCCTATGAGACTTGTTGAACACCAGTCTCCTTCTATTACTATCTCATTTAGGCTTACCCCATCATACTTTTTCATGTTAAAAACCACGCCTAGCAGTCTTCACCCATGTTATATGTTTATATGTATATATATATATTTTCCTTATCATTTACACATGTATAACTTCCTATCTAATTGAATGAAGGTAAGGATTCTTGTCTATACATTCACTGCCTTTTCCACTGTATCTAAAATAGCACTACCTGGCACAAAGCAGCTAGTCAATAAATATTTGTCATATGAATGAATCAGTAGAAAAACATTTAAGTTACTAATCACTATTAACTGCATTATAAGAATTTTTTTTTTTTTTTTGCATTTTTAGTTACGATATGTTAAAAGAAACGAAGAAGACAGACTTACACTAAAGATCAAAAGCAGACTTGGCAGACAGGGAGGAGGACTGGTCTGGGAGATAAAAACAATAGTCTTGATTCTCTTTGCACAACATCAAAGTACTTCTCCAAACTGTAGTTCCCCTCTTTCTAAAGTATACATAATTATAGTTCCTTACTCTACTTAATAGATTGGTTAAAAGAATATAATTGGCAAGGGATATGGAAGCTCTTTAAAATCACCCAGCTTATACAAATATAAAAAATATTGTTATAAGTAAAAGATAAGTAAGCTAAAACTCAAAGTAGATACCTAGATATGAAGTGCTCTGCTTTGAGCAGAAGTATCATAGTCTTTAACAATTCTGTGTTTAACCTGAGTTACCCTCAGCACAATTTAACTTTAGTTTGCTTAAGAGAAAAACAAAACACAACAACAAAAAAACCCACAAATACTTTCTAATTGAAATAGTGATCTTATTTTAAAAGTTGCTTGGCGTATACTGTATTTCAACCCTAATGATTGGATTTTACTCCTTTAATCAAGATAGTACATTCAATAAATGAATAAGGTTTTTTTATGCTAAGAAAATTATACTAGTAACTAGTTTGTAATTTGTGATTGTGCAGGATTCTGATAGTGAAGAAATTTCATTACAGGTAGGTGGAAAAAGCAGAACGCATGTACATTTGCATGTCTGGATGTAGGTAAATAAATAGTAAAGCTCATTGATAACAGAGACCATTATAATTTGAATAAGATTATATTCTCCCTAGGAGAGATAAAGGGTAATGAAAGACAATTCAGAGCTAGTTTGTTATTACTTCATCAAATACCTCAGCCTCAAGCTGATAAAACTCCCTCGTATAGCTCCCTTGAAACATTAATGACAACGATCCTGCCATCCATTTGTAGTGATTTCTAAAATCATTAATATCACTATTTAAATGGGTTTGCGGTGTATTTAACACAGGGTAAAGCCAGAGGTGAAACTACTACATACGCTTTCATAAAACCACAAGAAGTGAGTTATGAGAGACAATAAAATGAATTGTATCCAGGCTGGATGGATAGAATGTCAAGATAATTTCCCATTCAAACTAACAATGGGCTTTAATGACATATTAATTATCTTACTTATAGAAGCTCAGGATTATGTAGTAATTTTATTTGCTTTTTTGTGAATACTAATTATATTGACTCTTTACGGATTATATTCATAGTTATTGTCTTTATGTCTTATTCACATATCAATTTATTACGTGTAATCTTCCCTCACCGTAAATGTTCCAATAGTTATTTCTGAAACAATTGATCTCCAGATTACACCAAATGTGGTACAGAGGGGATGTTGCATTTTGTTTTGTTTGTTTTAACAGTATATTTTAGTAAGAGGATAGGTTCCACTGCATTAGCATTCATTTGGGTATGACATCAAATATACGAAAACATTTTAAGCACATGAATAAGTAAAAAAAAAAAAAGTGATGGAACTCACTAGTTTTAAGGAGATTTCTAAGATTAGATATATTAGCTTCACTCTGAGAGATATTACTAGGAAATTGTTCTTAACTTTAGATTTCAAACTGCTTACTTATTAATTTCTCAAATCTTTGTGTTATTATAGCTTTTAGCACCCAATTTGCTTCCTGTTGATTATTAACTATGCCTGTAACTTAACAGAACATACTACTTTAAAGAGAGGATTTTTTAGGGAGGAGAAAATTACTAATTTACTGAGAAACATGAGGGTTGTTGGTGGGAAAAATTAATAAGGATATCTACGAGATACAACAATTTTGAAGAGAAATTTTACTACAATGTACTTATTTCACTAAACTATTAGTCATTGCTACAATAAGTAGTGCTGTTTAACATTTTACACATACTTATGTAAAATAAAAAGTAATTGCAGTAAGAGACTAACATATATCTTATAAAAGCACATAGATCTTATATCCACCAACACTTATTTTATTGTTTCATTTTTTTGTCATTGTATATTTCAATTGTGCTCATTGTATATAAAAATTTAAATGATCATGGCTCTAGCAAAACTCTTTCTCTTTGAATAGATGGATCTTAGATGTAGTTGCTTGTGAGTCTACCAGCTGATCTATTAAGCAGTAGCTTTTAACAGCTTTCTTCTGGGGGGTTAAATTTAACCTCACTGAGTTTTGTTTTTGTTTTTGTATTTTTTATTGTTATATAATAATTGTACATATTTATGGGGTGTAAGTGATAATTTGAAACATGCATATAATGTGTAATGATCAAATAAGGGTAATTGAGATATCTATTACCTACACATTTATAATTTCTTTGTGTTAAAGATTTGGAACATTCCAAACCTTTGTTTCTAGCTATTTTGAAATATACAATGATATTAACTATTGTCACCCTACTATGCTCTCAAACACTAGAACTTATTCCTTCTGTGCAAACCAACATTTCTTCATCTCTCCTTCCCCCACTCTTCCCAGCCTCTAGTAATCACTATGCTACTCTCAACTTCTATGAGGTCTGTCTGGCTATGACAAAGGCTACTGTCTGGCTAAAACTAATTTCTTGAATCCTGTCACAGCACCAATTGTCTAGCTCTTAATCCTGTTCGTGACACCAACTGTAAAGCTAGGCGACCATGCTAGTTGTCACGGCTCTTTTACCTGCTGGTAATCCTGCACTGACTGGGCCGATGGTTGAGCTAGAGCTAGGTCTGGAGCTCCCAGACCCCTCAAGCCCATTCACAGACTGGGTCACAAACCCTTCACATGCCAGGCTGGGTCACCAGACCCCGTCACACAGGTCTATAAGCTAGGTAACCAGAAGCTGCAGGTCTGGAAAAACATGGCCATGCAGGGCAGGCGCTGGAGGCAGTAAAAACCAGCCAAAGTGGTGCTGCCATACAGGCACAATTACTCCACCCACACAGAATGTTTATGGAACCACCCTGAACTGGCTCTGAGGCAAGGGGAGCCTGACCAAATTGTTCCATTTTCCCAACAAGGCCCTGTGAGGAAAGTGGAGTTGGTTTGGTCAGGCCCCCTCACCTCATATCCAGCTGGGCGTGATTCAGCACATGCACTGTAAACAAGTTGTGTGGAAGTGGAGTTAGTGTGCATGAGTGCCTGTGTACCCCTTGGATTGTTGCCATTTTTTGTGCAATCTGAACACTGGTTGGCAGAGCTCGCTTCTAAAAATAAAGTATGTCTACTTTGCTGGGCCTGCTTGGTTTTTTCTTTTGACTAACTGACTCAAGACCTGCACGGTACAGAGTAGAAGGGTCTGTGATCCAGCCCAACAAGGTCAACTTATTATTTTTTAAAATTCCCACATATGAATGAGAATATGTGGTATTTTCCTTTTTTTCCCTGGCTTATTTCACTTAACAGAATGACCTCCAGGTTTAACTATGTTGCTGAAAATGACAGAATTTCATTATCTGTATGGATGAATAATATTCCATTGTGTACGTGTACCACATGTTTTTATCCATCCATCCATCAGTGGGCACCTACGTTGATTCCACACCTTGGCTAATGTGAAAAGTGCTTCAATAAATGTAGAGCTGCAGATATCTCTTCAATATACTATTTACTTTCCTTTGAATAAATCCCAGCAGTGGAATTGCTGGATAATATGGTATTTCTATTTTTAGTTTTTTGAGGAATCTCCATACTGTTTTTTAGAATGGCTGTACTAATTTACATTCCCACCACCAGTGCACCAGAGTTCCCTGTTCTCCATACCCTTGCCAGAATTTGTTATTGTCTTTTTAATAGCCATTTTGACTGGGGAGAGGTGATATCTCATTATGGGTTTGACTTGCATTTCCCTGATAATTAGTGATGTTGAACATTTTTTTCATATGCTTGTTGGCCATTTGTCTGTCTTCTATTGAGAAATGTCTATTCAGATTAATGCCAATGGAACAGAATAGAGAACTTAGAAATAAACCTATGAAACTACAGCCAATCATTTTTTGACAAAGGAGCCAAGAATATATGTTGAGGAAAGGTCAGTCTTTTCAATAAATGGTGCTGGGATAATTGGATGTCCATAGGCAGAAGAATAAAACTAGACACCTATCTTTCACCATGTACTGAAGTAAACTAAAAATGGATTTAAGACCTGAATGTAAAACCTAAAACTGTGAAACTACTGTATAAGAAAACATTGGGGAGGCATTCTAGGATATTGGTCTGGGCAAAGATTTTGGGGTAAGGCTTTAATAACACAAGCAACAAATGCAGAAATAGACAAATGGGATTACAACAAACTAAAAACTACTGCACAGCAAAAGAAACAATCAACAGAGCAAAGAGACAACACGCAGAATAGGGAGAAATATTTGCAAACTGCCCATCTGGCAAGGGATTAATAACTAGACTATACAAAGAACTCAAAAAACTCAACAACAAAAGCAAAGCATAACAAACAGTTACTTTTATTGTACCTATGCCGCTTCTTGCTTTGCCACTCATTCAGCTTCTCTGGTCAGGAAGTAGTTTTTCAACCACCTGTTTGTCAGCTGTTTCCACAAATCATCATTCTTTCTCTTTAACTTTGCCACGGGTTCCCTGCCCCAGTAAGGAGTCTTTGACTTTGTTCCCACCTGCGCTTCCACCTGATCACCTATTGCACCCTCAGCTCATTAATCTTGTTCTCAACCTTTAGCCTCAGTGATGAGTTGTTTCCCAGATTCTAGCTCTGATTTATGGGCTCTGACACCTGACTCACTGGGCAGCACATCCCTGGCCTGAAAAGCCTGCAGCCTGCACCCACCACCCACCACGTGTTCTGTCCAGACGGGCTCCTGCTTCTCTGAGTCTTCTCTTCTGCCCTCTTGGTTCACACTGTGAAATGCTTCACGGTGCTGACATTAAAGTCACCTGGTATCTGTACCCAAGAGACTGTGCCAGAACAATCTTAGAGTAACTTCAACACACATCATGTGCTTTAGTTTTCTCCATTTCTTTCTACGGCCTCACTTACTCTCATTTATTCTTCTGCCTAGCGTTTAGTTATTGTCTGATAGTTTCCTCCCTCTTTTTCTCCACCATCTTCAATCAATGGTTATTTTACTTCCTAAATACTTCTTGAAATGATCTTCTCTGCAGCTCTGTTACCATTGCTGCCATTCAGGGCCTTATCATTTTTCATTTGGAGGGACCCAGGGGTGTCCTTACCAGTTTTCTTGGCCTCTTTAAAAGTCATGTTCCAACCAGTTGTCAGATTAGTCTTTCTAAATGGTTACTTGACCTTATCAATATCTTCCTTAACATCTTTTAAAAGCTTCTCACTACTTGCAGGAAAAAAAAATTTAAAAAAAAAATGAGGAGATAGTCTTAAATTAGAGTGACTTAACAATTTAGTGTACAGATTAGGACATTCATTTGAGTTAAGGAGAATGCTATTAATTGTTGTGCCAGCACAAGCAGGCACAGACCTGGTCAAAGGAAAACACATGACTACCCTGGATAAAATGCTTTCTATGGTCTCGTATCTTTCTTTTACCCCATCTTCAAGTTTCCTTATGTCAGTCTCAAAATTTGCATTCAAGTTCTATATCTTCCTCTGCTAGTCCACATCTTGAAGGCTCTCAAACTAACCCAGCTGCTTGGATTACCTCCCTCCCCCCATCCTTTACCTGGTGAATACCTAATTATTCTTTAGCACTCAGGTTAGGTTTCCCTCCCCTAGAAAGCTTTCCCTAATTTCTTCAGGCTGTGGTTTCAAAGATTGTCTTGTACCATTTCTGCCAGAGTGCTTATTACCCTGCCGTTTAATAATTTTTTTTTCTGTCTTTTTTGCTAAACTTTGAGGTTTCCGTCTACCTAAGGGAAAAGGCTTTATTTTTATTTTTCATTTCTGCAGACTTAGAATAATGATGTAGTAGTAGTAATTATAAATAACATATATGATAATTATATATATATATATAGGAAAATGATACTATGTTTAAAGTCAGAAAATTCGCAGTTAATTGAACAAACAGATAATAAGGCAGTATGTGTTAAGAGAGAGCATATTGGAAAGAAATCAGGGAAGGTGTAAGAAAAAAGATGGAATCTGAACCTTACCTTGAGGTTGAGAAGGTGTTTGGTATTGAACAAAGTAGAAGGCATCAATTTATGTCCTTTACTCAAGGGATGAAAAGGACCTCCACTTAGTGAAAGCATCAGAATCAATCCTGGTTATCAATGCGGTTACCCTAGTCAGATTTAATTCTATGTGAATAGTAACACCCTCTCCTCCCACAAGAGTAACTTGTTGAAAAGAATGACTTGTCAAAAATATCAATGGGACGAATTATTGATTCACAAAAAGCTTGTTGAAACTTTTGCATTTCAGATGTACTACAATTCTTCTCTTAAGAAAAAGGAAAGAAAAAGAAGAGTTGTAGGGAAAGAATAAGAAAATGTTTCCCATATGTCTGTTTGCATCCATCATAAGCAAGTGTACACAGAGAAACATATACATGCTCTGATATTTGCATTTTAAAACCAAACTTGGCTTGTCAAACTTGGAAGTTTGGTCTGCACGTCAAAACTGGAAGTTTGGTCTGCACATAATTAGTCATGTGTCGAAGACAACTTCAAATTGTATCGTGCATATCAATTGAACATATAATGTGATTAGGTATAAGATATATAAAATGTTTCTAGTTTTTTCTCTGTTGTGATTTTTTTGGGGGCATCAGTACAATCATGTAACACTAGACTCTGAAACACAGATCTTAACTGCTGTGTCTATTGCTGTTTCTATTAAAATTATACGATTTATATACTGTAAATAAGTACAGAGCAATGAAGTTTTATCAATTTAGTAGAAATTTATAGAAAGAATCAAGCACTAGAAAAGACACAGCCTTGATTTAGAGAGCATTAAAAGAAAGGAATTCACTCACCATTTATAAAACGCTTGACATTTGTGACAGGCATAATTCCTGAAATAGAAAATACGCACAAAATGTCTATCCAAAAGTAATGCACCAAATTTTTTAGTTGAATTAGCACAAACATGACATTTTATAAACATTAAGAAAAACTTAATAGAAATACTTTTGATACAAAAATATTTTGGTAACCTGGCTTTTGTGAGTTGGGTAGTCATTCAGATAATACGTTCTTATTCCTACATTTTATCATAGCAAAAACAATACTTTGTGAATTGTAGATGATCTTGTGAATCTAAAAAATGTTTAGCTCATTACCTTACTAATTACATAAGCTATTTTTTAATCTAAAAAATTATACTAGCTCTTCTCTTAGTTGCTAGAAGAATATATATATGGGGCTGCTGGCTTCCGCACTGAAGGGGCTAACAATGTACAAAGCTTAGAATAAACAAAATTAAGTTAACTACCTTGTACAATAGCCTCAATAAAAATGCAGAGAGGCATTCTTCTGTTTATACTATTACCAAACCTGATGATTGCAAACTGATTAGATGGTGTAAGCATATCATGTTTTAAAGATCTGATTCACAATCTCTATTCAAGCAGATTTCAGTTGCAGTATCTTTCAGATTTGCTTAGCATGGATGTTAATTTGGAAAAAAAAATTAAAAATGGAGAAAAATATTTTACCAGACATTTCACCAAAGAACACATATAAATGGCAAAAAATACATGAACAGATGCTGAGCATTATTAATCATTAGGGAAGTTCAAATTAGAACCACAATTATATATTACTACACACTTATTATAATGTCTAAAATTAAAAAGAACTTCCACACCAAGAATTAGCAAAAATGTAGAGAAAGTGCAACTCTTATACACAGTTGGGTGAATTATAAAATTGTACGATCACTTTGGCAAACAATTTGGTAGTTTCTTAAAACATCAAACATAGACCCACCATAAGATGTGGCATTTCCACTCCTAGATATTTATTTAAGAGAAGTGAAAGTGTATGTATGTACAAACACTTGTATACAAATGTTCATAATAGCTTTATTTATAATAGTCAGAAACTGAAAACAACCCAAATGGCCATCATCAGGTGAGTGAATTAAAAAAAAAAAAAAGTGGTATAACCATACAATGAAATACTGCTAAGTAATAAAAAAATAAACTATTTATATACATTTCAACATGGGTGAATAGCTAAATAATCATGTAGAGTAAACTAAGTCAAGAAAAAGAGTGCATGTTGAACGATTCCATTTGTACAAAATTCTACAGAATGAAAACTAGACCATAATGAGAGAAAGCAGATAGGTGGTGCTCGGGGATGGGAGGGGGAGGGTAGGAAGGAGTGTGAAGAAAAGATTACAAAGTATCGAATTGGGAGATGATGGACAATTTCATTATTGTAACAGTGATTATGGTTTCAAAGGGTATACATATGCTAAAATCTATCAAAATATACACCTTAAGTATATCCGGTTTATGGTATGTTACATATAGAGGGATATGTGTCAAAGGGATTAAAGGAAAACAGCAGCCCACCAGAGACTGGGTAATCCAAAGGCCATGGTGAAAATGATCTTTGTCCTTCTCATTGTCATTTCACATTTGACTGTGATGACTCTATACGTATACCAGTGGGAAAACAACACATTCGGGAACATGGAAGAACTTCTACTGCAGATGTCAAAGGACCTGTGGACATTCTCTAACTGCAAAAGTGGAAGCCTGGCTCATGTGAAGAAATGTCAGATGACTGACTCATTTTCTGCCATTACCAAATTGTCTTTGACGGACTCAGAAATATACTGTTGAAACAAAAAGAATGTCGAGAACTTTATAGTAGTTGCCTTGGCCAATTTTATGTCTTAAAAAAAGTCATTAGATAAACAAGTGTATATTATAGGTACAGATTTATGATGACTTAGACAATCTGTACAAAGATGATTATTTTGCTTGACTTACAAGAATACAATAAGAAATTCATTTCTGCTTTCACACTAGAAGTCTTGTTTTACATAGAGGTCACTTAGAAAAGTGATTTTTAACCTTTATAATCTTACAGGATGGATTGTTAAAACAAAGAGGAAAGAAAACATGTCACTTAATGAAGATTTTCTGTTTATTTTTAATAAAATGTGTTTTTCAGTACTATAGATTGCCATAGGTCATGTTAATAAATTTCAAGTGATGTAGCTATGTTTTCCTTGATATATATTTTTAGAATTTTCTCAAAGCACAGTCATATGCCTCTTACATACAAATTGATTGGCAGGTAAGTTAACACAATCTATTCCATTCTTATTTTAGTACAAACTATTGACCACTTCCCTTTCAATATAACTAGGACTCCAGATTTGTGTTTAATGCTTCTACCTATTTAATGATATGATGCCAAATATCTAAACATTTGGTTTTTACCTACGTGGTCTTTGTTTACTGTGTTCTCTATTTTTCATCTGTATACTTTGGGTGACAACTACACTGAGCCCAAGGATAGTTAAAGAATAAGACTGAGATTCATAAATCTAACTTCTATCCTTTTATTTGTCACAACTGACAGTAACCTTGAGGAAATCACTTAATCTCTTTGTGCCTCCATCACTTCACTGTAAAACTTGGATAATGATACTTATCTCCCTGGATAAGAGGGAGATGCTAATGTTTTTAAAGGCTTAGAGATCTTTAGATAAAGTAAACGAGCAGTGAATTGCTAACATAAAGAAATCATCATTGTTACATTCCTTTTTCTAATCATTTCTAAGATACATGGAAATGGATAATTACAAATACTTCATTAATGTTACTTTATTTAAATTAGTCATGAGAAGATATAATATAGTAGATGTAAATTTTGGTGTAATACTTATCAATTGCTCCATTAAATAAATAAACTTCCTTTTTACCTGCCATTATTTAGGGATGAGATGCTCATGTACAACAAATACACATGTATAGAATGTACATTAGTACCTGCCTTACATAGATATAATCACGACTCTGAGTTGTTCTTAATTTTTGATTTCCAGTATTTTTAAATGAACTAAATATTAAGAATTTAAGTACATAAACACCCAGAATCTTTGTACTACACACTATGTTTTCTCAGATTATAAATTAATTTTATTCATATGATGTCATATATTCAAAAAAAAGGATATGCATATTAGGAAAAATGCTTCAAGAGATACAATGATAAACTAGAAAATGTTTCTGCACCCAGTGATCCTACGTTATGATGAAAAACCCAACCACTTCTAATACAGACCAAGAGAAGATGTAATAATCTAGTTCAAACTAAAAATGAGGAAAGCACATGAAAGATTAATTCTGCTTGGGGAATCTGAGAAAGCTTTATGACAAATAAGTGAATTTAAGATGGGCCTAGAAGGGTAGGTGCTTAAGAGGGGCTTTAGAAGAGAAAAGGGTAGGAGTTCAAAAGAGGTCATTCCAGGCAGATATATAGCAATTTGAACTTTAGAGTTAATGCAGGCAATAGGATTCAAGAACAGCAGAGGCCAGATAGTTGCACATAATCATCATCAGCGAGGTGGATGTGATTACTTTAATGAGCAGCAATCCAGGAATGGCCAGCAGGGACCCTGACACAAAAGAATGTACGACGAGGGCTAATAAGCCATTTCATTATTAGAGGCAAGAGAGATGGGCAGTCAGTGAGGGTATTATTTGATTATGCATCAGAAATGATAAACGGGAGATGAGCATAAGGCTGATGTCAATCACCACAGTGGAGAATCATGATCTAGTTTTTAGACTTGCAATAGATCTTACAAAGGCTATTGAACATGCCAGGAACTTAAGCTGCTAAAGGAACAAAAATGGTGCTCCATTAGAGAGAAGGTTAGGTGTTAAAGGGATTCTGCCCTAAGTTTGCCTCGCAGAGAGTCTGATGGGTCTGAGGACCAATCAGTGGCCATTTCTCTAGTCATGGGTTTATAATAAGGATAAATACACTTTACAGCTGTCAGACTCTCACACTGGCTTCTATGGAGTAAGAGCTAAGTCTTCACTGTAGGAAAGGCCAGGTGGAAGGCTTTGAACTGCACCCATATCTGTGGCCCAAATAGAAAATCACAAGCAATACAATATTTCAATTTGAATGGCAGCGATTAGTATTATTCTCAAAGACTTAAAGAAATTAGGTGTGGCAGTCTCACCGTATCACTGTTTAATTCACTAATATGTCATCTGGATCAGCAAATAACAGAAGTCTCTAATTTAATGTAACTAATCGATAGCCCCAACTACAGCTGACATGATGAATATGAATTTGGTACTAGAACAAGTCAACCAAGCCTCTGGTACTAACGTGCGGCTATTGATCTAGTGAATGTGTTCTTTTCAACACTATAGAGAAGAGAAGATACATTTGAATTTGTCTTGGAATGAACAGCAAGACACCTTTATTATTTTGCATATATTCTTGCTCTTTGTTTCAAAATAGTCCAAAGAAAATCTGATCATCTGTATATTCCATCAAACCTTAAACTGTTCTCTTGCATTAATGATATCATTTTAATCATATATGAAAAGCACAAAGTGTAAAGAACTCTGGAAAATAAGAGAAGTGAGTAACATACAGTTCAAAATTAACCTTACAAAGATACAGGGGCCTGCCTTACCAGCAAATATTGTAGAAGCACGTTGACCTAGTATATCCCATCCAAGGTAAAGGACAAGTTATTGCTCCTTGTAACTCCTATCTCTAAGAAAGATGCACAGTTCTTGGTGGGCCTCAGGATTTTGAAGATATCCATCACACACTTAGTGATTAAGAAAATCACTGGCACAGGGTAGGGTACAGAGGAGGAAGAACTATACAGAATCAAGCTTTAGAACAAATAGTATCTGTGATAAAATAAGAACACTGAGTGTCAGTTCTGGCAAGTACCAAGGAAAAGTCTAAGAATGTAGCACCCTAGATTGCTAGTCCAAGGCCATGTCCTTTGTAGCAGAGAACTATTTATCATTCAAAAAACAACTTATGGCATGCAACTGGGTCTTTATAGAGGCCCTATATGCATATGTATGTATGCATGTGTTAGGGGATACAGATGCTGTTTCATAGGAGACTAGGTGGTAAAGAAATTAACACTATCCTTGTATGCTATACTGAGAGAGAAGATTACCTTTGTTATTATAAGAGACAGGATGGTTGCTACCTAAAGGAGATAAGTAAGAGTATATCTAGATATCAGAGAATTCACTATGGATTCTCCTTTTCCATTCCCAGTTATAATTGTAATGGGAGATTACAGCAACAATTGTTGAAAAGAGCATGATAACAATGGATCAGATCCTTTGAAAATTAAGGTCTCAGTTATTCCATTGGGCAATCAATTTAGGAGAATAGAAATGCTGGCCAAGGATGAGGAACATTTTGAATAAGTGGTATGAGAGTAATAAGAATATGTTCTTGCAGGACATGAATGAGTCTGTGCAGTGCAAGGGGTAGACTGTAGCAGACAGTTTTAATATCCCACCTGTATCCCTTTGGAACTTACCAGTGTGGTAACACAATGGCCTGTCTTCCAACTGGCTGAGTTTCTTTGTGATTAGACCTCACTCTGTCCACATGCTAGAGAGGGAAAACATGCTGGAAATTAACATCCAGTCCAGGAGTAACCTTCAGCCAATAACTGAAAAGAATTGGTGCATAATTACAGCAGGTACCTCAATCTGTGGAAGACATAATTCTGCAGTTCATAGTCTGTGATAACTACCAAATTTCCCCTATATTACCCTCTCATTTTCCACTGGTATTCCCTGGTTTTAGTTCCTAATAAATTTTCTTTTCCTTTTTTTTTTTTAAAGATGAGCGGTAAGGGGATCTTAACCCTTGACTTGGTGTTGTCAGCACCACACTCAGCCAGTGAGCGAACCGGCCATCCCTATTTAGGATCCGAACCCGTGGCCTTGGTGTTAACAGCACCACACTCTCCTGAGTGAGCCATGGGCCAGCCCTCCAATTAATTTTCTTACTGTCAAATTATTGTTTCTAAGTTGGCTTCTAGTGGAACACAGACTAAGAAAATTTGCTTAATTATTTGAAATGATTTGTTACAAGTTAATGGGAAACTGGTCCTGGGACAGGAACAATATTCCAGAAGAGCTTCTTTTTAGTTTATAAGAGTTTTGAGCAACAATATATGTGATTCCTTTGGTAAAAGAGCCAAGACCCAATTTTTCTAATTTTTTAGTGTAGAGCTCTTTTCACCATAATACAATGGTTTCTTTTTTGGTAAGCTAAAGAAAAGTAATTTGTGTTTATACCCCAAAATATCAATCCAAAAATAAAATTATATGATAAAGACCTCACTCAATATTTTTGCAATGTTAAAATTTTTACTAATTTTCTCCTTTGATTCTTCTAAGTTGTGTCACTTTAATATGGAACTTCATTTATTTTTCTTTTAGATTATTCTTCATTTATCTTTCTTTTCATTATTTTTTCAAATCTAGCCACAGGTTTCAGGTAAGCTTTTAGAGGAAGTACCGTATGAACTGAAGCTTGGGCGATGAATAGAATTTGCTAACTTTAATAAGAGTAGATCCCAGGAATACGAAGTATGTGCAAAGATGCTTTGGCTGAAAGAAGGAGAAAACGCTTAAGTGCCAGAGGCCTGACTGAGTGGGATGGGAAGGAAAAGGGGTGCATGGTAACAAATATGAATAGGGGAACAGACCAAGACCTTTCAAAAAATTGAAAGTTAAACAATTTTTAAGTAATGGAGAGGAATATGTTGGTGTAAGATAGTCAGGTTTGTATTTCACAATAACCATTTTGGCTAAAATGTAGATATGTGACTGAAGGCAATGAGATAGAATGACAGATTGGTTAAAAGGCCATTGCAGTCCAGATGAGAAATGATTTCTTGGTCTAAAACGATGCTAAGGAAAGAGAGTAATGTGAAATTTAAGAATAGTTAGAAGGA
This sequence comes from Cynocephalus volans, assembly GCF_027409185.1. Taxonomy (NCBI): domain Eukaryota; kingdom Metazoa; phylum Chordata; class Mammalia; order Dermoptera; family Cynocephalidae; genus Cynocephalus; species Cynocephalus volans. Next base: position 94,571,730 of record NC_084471.1, read on the forward strand.
AAAGCTAATAGAACTTCCTGATAGATTTAAAATAGTAGGTATTAGTCTGTGGAAGAAGATGAGTTGCTCAATACTATGTGAAACTGTAATATGATAATGTTTGGGGCAAAGTTAACGAATTTAGAACTGGACTTGTTAAGCCTGGAGAGGCTTTGAAAGACCTAAGAAATGCTGTTGGGTAAGCAATGGCTTAAGACAGCTGGAGTTCAGAAAGATCTGACTCAGAAGTATGAATTTGGGAACCATAAGAAAATGAGTATATAGCTCATGACGTTCCGTGTGAATGTAAGTGGGAAAGATTGGCTATAAAGAAAGTAAATGAGTAGAGTGAGAAGGAAAATCCAGTCACTCATTTCCTTTCTTCATGACATTATACTCTTCTGATTTTCCATCACATTTCAGGCTACTGCTTCTCAATCTGTTTTTCAAGTTTATTTGATGCAACTGCTGCTGCAGTGATGATAAGAGTGACAAAGGCAAGTGTCATGATAATCATAATACAAATAATAGCATCTTATGGATGTGGATTGTTCATTGCATAAAATTTATTGAGGTGTTTATATGTATTAACAAATTTAACCTTTATAATAACACTATGAAGTAGATATCTTCATTTTGTTCCCATTTCACAAATAGAAAAACTGAGTGAGGTTAACTAATTTTCCCTGATCACAGAGTAGATAGTAGCATAGGTGCAAACCCAAACATTCATTTCCAAAAACATCAAGATTAATCACCTTGCTGTTCTAACTGAATACATATTCTTTTTAGTGTGTTTTAATCATTTAATAAATTATAGACAATGTAATTGAGATAGACAATATTCTGGGTCATAAGACAAGTCTTAATAAATTTAGAATGATTCAATTCATCAAAGTGTGTTCTCTTACCATAACAAAATTAAACTAGAGTGGGAAAGGGAGACAGGAAAGGGAGAAAAGGAAGAATTGGTAAAGAGCCACAAAAATCAATTACATTGTATAATGATAAATAAAAAAAATAAATTAAAAAAATATGGGGAACAACTATCAAATGTGTGGAAATTTAAAAAGATACCATAAAATAATTAATGTGTTAAAAAAATCACAGGGACTTTAGAAAATATCTTGAACTGAACAAAAATGGTAAATACAACCTATTAAAGTTTGTGAATTGTAGCTAATGTAGTATCTAGAGGAAAATACACAGCATTAAATGCTTATATAAAAAAATCTAAAATTGATGATCTAAGCTTTCACCTTAAAAGACTAAAAGAAGAAAAGTGAGTTAAACACTTAATAAGCAGAGGAAAGAAATGATAAAAAAATAAGATCAGAAATCAACGAAATAGAAAAATTTCAAAAGAGAAGTAATGAGAAAAATAAATATGTGTACTAACATGGTACCAGAAATTCTAGCTAGTGCAAAAAGAAAATTTGAAAAATGTTCACAGATTGAAAAGAGGAAATTAAAATCTTTATTCAGATATGACGTGATTGTCTATATAGAAAACCCCAAGGAATCTACAGAAAACTTATGAAACAAATAAGTATAATAATGTTGACAAGATAAAAAGTCATTTTACATGTCAATTTCCTTTCTTTGCAACATAAATAAACAAATGGAACTTGGAATTTAACAAAATGTCATTTATAATAAAAAAGTACTTAGGATTAAATAAAACAAAATATCTGCAAGATTTTTCAGCAGACACTACAAAACACTGATGAAATAAATAAAAGATCTAAATAAATGGAGAGATAAATCCTGTTCATAGATTGGAAGGTTCAATACTGCTAAGATGTCAATTCTTCCGAAGTTCATCTATTTATTAAACAGAATTCTATTCAAAATTCTAGGAAGTTATTTGCTAGATATTGAAAAAAATGACTCTAAAATTTATATAGATGGGCAAAAAGACCTAGAACAGGCACACAATACTGATGAAGAAGAACAAATTTGGAGGACAGACATTAACTGATTTCCAAACACCATAAATCTACAGTAATCAAGACAGCATAGTATTGGTGAAAGAAGAGATTTACATATCAAGAAAATATAATGGAGATCCCCAAAATAGACTCACATAAATATTCTAAAGCTGTAACTGACAAAAATCAAAAGCAATTCAAAGGAAAGAGAATAGTTTTTTTCAACAAATGGTGCTGGAAAAACCGGATATCCATATACCGAAAAATTGAATCTAGACAAAGTCCATACACTTCAAAAATTAACTGAAAGTAAACCATAGACCTGAACGTAAAATTAAAAGCAACAAAACTTTTAGAAACAATCATAAGAGAAACTCTACATTACCTTAGATGCTGTGACGGATTTTTAGATTCAACACCGAAAACATGATCCAAGGAAGAAAAAATAGATAGGTATAATTTATTAAAGCCAAAGGACTCTGCTCTGCAAAATACAATAAGTGACTGAACATATAAGCCACAAAGTGGTAGAAAATATTGGAAACAAACATATCTGCAAAAGACCTTAATCCAGAATAAAAAGAACACGTAAAACTCAATGATGCAAGAATGAACAATCCAACTAAAAATGTGCAAAAAAATTGAAAAGATATCTTATTAGTAATATACATAATGAAAATAATCATATAAGGCCTCACCGCTGCCAACTGTCTCCATCTCCAGCCTGGCCCAGTGTGCATAGAGCAGGGAGACATCTAACAGGGGAAGTGGAAGATCCGCAAAGACCACATGCTCTGCGGTGTTCCACTGCATGATCCAGCAGGTAGGCCTCACTGCCACCACCTGTCTCCATCCCCAGCCCGGCCCAGTGCACAAGGAGCAGTGAGATGTCCAGCAGGGGAGGCAGAAGCTCTGCAGAGATGACATACCCTGCAGTGCTGCTGCGTGATCCAGCAACCCAGTTGAGTGCATGCTGACCAGAGAGGTGGCTCCCCAGAGAGGCCCAAGACCTGAGGCAACCACACATGCAAGGCACTAGTGGCCAACTGAGCAGACACTGAGGTAGCCATACCAAATTGGCAACCCCAGCAATATCCTGGCCAGACAATAGTGTCAAATCTGTGAACTGTGAAGCCCCCTGCCACAATGACTAAACATCAAAGGAAAGATACCAGAAATATGAAAAATCAAGAAAGTACACCACCGAAGGGTAATAACTCTCAAGTTCTAGATCCTATAGAACAAGAAGCCCTTGAAATGTTTGACAACGAATTTTGAGTGATAATTCTAAGGAAACTGAATAAGATACAAGAAAACTCAGCTAGACAACATGATGAAATGAGGAAAAGTATACAGGACCTGAAAGAAGAAATGTACAAGGAAATCAATGCCCTGAAAAAGAATGTAGCCGAACTTGCCAAGCTGAAGAATTCATTCATTGAAATAAAAAACACAACAGAGAGTTTAACCAGCAGGCTTGCAGAAGCAGAAGAGAGAACTTCTGACTTTGAAGATGGGCTGTTTGAAATAACTCAGACAGACAAAAAAAAAAAAAAAAAAAAAAGAAAAGGAAAAGAAAGAAAAAAGAATTAAAGGCATTGAAGAAAATCTGAGAGAGATATCAGACAACCTTAAGTGCTCAAATATCTGAGTCATGGGTATTCCAGCAGGGGAGGAAAAAGGAGATTGAATGGAAAACATATTCAACAAAATAGTGGCAGAAAACTTCCCAGTTATTGGAAAAAACACAGATCTTCAGATTCAGGAAGCTCAAAGATCCCCAAAACTATTCAACCCAAAAAGATCTTCTCCAAGACATGTTATAGTCAAACTGGCAAAACTCAAAGACAAAGAGAGAATCTTAAAAGCTGCAAGAGAGAAGCGTCAAATCACCTATAAGGGATCCCCAATCAGGCTAACATCAGACTTCTCATCACAAACCCTAAAAGCCAGAAAGGAATGGGATGATATATTCAAAATACTAAAAGACAGAGATTGCCAGCCAAGAATACTCTACCCTGCAAGGCTATCCTTCCAATGAAGGGCAAAAAGTATATTTCTCAGACAAACAAAAACTGTGTGAGTTCACTACCACACAGCCACTCTTACAATAAATTCTCAAGGGAGTACTGGGTTTGGTACCTGAAAAATAACTACCACTGCCATAAAAACCCAAGAAAAATCAAAAACCACTAGGATAATAAAACTGGCATTCATGAAGAGAAAACAAACAAACAAAAAGTCTATCTACAACCCAAGGAACCAACAAATACTGAAAACAAGCAGTAAATCAAAAAGAAAGGAACAAAAGACACCTAAGACATCCAAACAATAATCAATAAAATGCTAGGATTAAATCAACACTTTTCATTAACAACTCAATGTAAACGGCTTAAATTCCCCTATCAAAGACACAACTGTCTGACTGAATTTAAAAGGAGGACCCAACTATATGTTGCCTTCAAGAGACCCACCACACCCATAAAGAATAACATAGACTAAGAGTGAAAGGATGGAAAAAGATTTACCATGCAAACAGAAATGAAAAACGAGCTGGAGTAGCTATTCTTTTATCTGATAAAATAGACTTTAAACTAAAAACCATAAAAAGAGATAATGAGGGCCACTACATAATGATAAAAAGATTGATCCATCAAGAAGACATGACAATCATAAATATAAACACACCAAATGTCGGAGCAGCCAGATTTATAAAACAAACTCTATTAGACCTAAAGAAGGAAATGGACACTAATATCGTAATAGCAGGGGACCTGAACACCCCACTGTCAATATAAGACAGATCATCTAGGCAAAGAATCAGTAGAGAAACACAAGATCTAAACAATACTCTAGACCAATTGGAATTGGCAGATATCTACAGAACATTCCATCCAACAACCTCAGAATATTAATTCTTCTCATGAGCACATGGATCAGGAGAGATCACATATTAGATCACAAATCAAGTCTCAACAAATTCAAAAAAATTGGAATTATCCCATGTATTTTCTCAGACCACAATGGATTAAAATTAGAAATCAGTAACAAATGAAATTCTGGAAACTATACAAACACATGGAAATTAAACAGCATTATACCAAGAAGAAATCAGACAGGAAATCAAAAAAATTATTGAAACTAATGAAAACAATGATACATCATAGCAAAACCTGTGGGATACTGCAAAAGCAGTACTAAGGGGGAAATCTATCACATTAAATGCTTACTTCAGAAGAATGGAAAGATCGCAAGTGAACAACCTAACACTTCACCTTAAAGAACTAGAAAAACAAGAACAATCCCAACACAAAGTTACCAGACAGAAGGAAATCATTATGATCAGAGAAGAATTTAATGAAATCGAATCCCCAAAAACAATACAAAAGATCAACGAATCAAAAAGTCGGTTTTTTGAAAAGATAAATAAAATTGACAAACCATTAGCATGGCTAACTAAAAAAAGAAGAGAGAAGACTCAAATAACAAAAATTAGAAATGAAAAAGGTGATATTACAATTGATACATCTGAAATACAAGGAATCATTCAAGACTACTATAAACAACTATATGCCAACGAATTTGAAAATCTGGAGGAAATGGATAAATTTCTGGACACACACAAGCTCCAAAAACTGAGCCAAGAAGATGTAGAAAATTTGAACAGACCAATAACAATAAAGGAGACTGAAGCTGTTATCAGAAGGCTCCCAACAAAGCAAATCCCAGGACCAGATGGATTCATAGCAGAATTTTACCAAAAATTCTAAGAGGAATTGACACCAATTCTTTACAAACTATTCCGAAATATTGAAACAGAGGCAAATCTCCCAAACTCATTTTGTGAGGCAAACATCACCCTGATACCAAAACCAGGTAAAGATACAACTAAAAAAGAAAACTACAGGCCGATATCCTTGATGAATACAGATGCAAAAATCCTCAATAAAATACTAGCTAACAGAATACAGCAACACATATGTAAAATTATTCACTATGATCAAGTGGGATTCATCCCAGGGATGCAAGGTTGGTTCAACATATGCAAATCAATAAGTGTGATACACCATATTAATAAAATCAAACAGAAGGACCATATGATCTTCTCTACAGATGGTGAAAAAGCATTTGATGAAATTCAACATTCGTTCATGACAAAGACCCTCTATAAGTTAGGTATAGACGGAAATTATCTCAACATAATTAAAGCCATATATGATAAACCCACTGCCAATATCATCCTGAATGGGGAAAAGCTGAAAGCTTTTCCTTTAAGAGCAGGAACTAGACAAGGATGCCCAGTCTCACCAGTCCTATTCAACATAGTGTTGGAAGTACTAGCCAGAGCAATCAGGGAAGAGAAGTAAATAAAGGGCATCCAGATTGGAAAAGATGAAGTCAAACTGTCCCTGTTTGCAGATGTCATGATCCTATATATCAAACAGCCTAAAGCCTCTACAAAAAAACTCTTGGAGTAGATAAACGATTTCAGCAAAGTAGCAGGATACAAAATCAACACACAAAAATCAGTAGCAGTTCTATTCTCCAATAGTGAACATGCAGAAAGAGAAATCAAGAAAGATTGCCCATTTACAATACCCACCAAGAAACCAAAATACTTAGGAATAGAGTTTACCAAGGATGTGAAAAATCTCTATAATGAGAACTACAAACCACTCCTGAGAGAAATTAGAGAGGATACAAGAAGATGGAAAGATATCCCATGCTCTTGGATTGGAAGAATCAACATTGTGAAAATGTCCATATTACCCAAAGTCATATACAAATTCAATGCAATCCCCATCAAAATTCCAATGACATTTTTATCAGAAATGGAAAAACTATCCAGACATTTATATGAAATAACCAAAGACCATGCATAGCCAAAGCAATGCTGAGCAAAAAAATAAGCTGGAGGCATAACACTACCTGACTTTAAACTATACTACAAAGCTATAATAACCAAAACAGCATGGTACTGGCATAAAAACAGACACACTGATCAATGGAATAGAATGGAGAATCCAGAAATCAACCCACACACTTACTGCTATCTGATCTTTGACAAAGGCACCAAGCCTATTCACTGGGGAAGGGACTGCCTCTTCAGCAAATGGTGCCAGGATAACTGGATATCAATATGCAGGTGAGTGAATCTAGACCCATATTTCTCACCATATACTAAAGTCAACTCAAAATGGATTAAAGAATTAAATATACATCCTGAAAGAATAAAACTTCTTAAAGAAAACATAGAAGAAACACTTTAGGAAGTAGGACTGGACACAGTCTTCATGAATACAACCCCAAAAGCACAGGTAACCAAAGGAAAAATAACAAATGGGATTTTATCAAACTAAAGAGCTTCTGCACTGAAAAGAAACAATTAATAGAGTTAAAAGACAACCAACAGAGTGGGAGAAAAGATTTGCGAAGTATACATCTGACAAAGGATTAATATCCAGAATATACAAGGAACTGAAACAACTTCACAGCAAAAAACCAAGGAACCCAATGAAAAAATGGGCAAAAGAGCTAAATAGGCATTTCTCAAAGGAAAACATACAAATGGCCAATAGACACATGAAAAATGCTCAACATCACTCAGCATTCAGGAAATGCAAATCAAAACCACACTGAGATACCATCTCACCCCAGTTAGGATGACTAATATCCAAAAAACTGTGAATGATAAATGCTGGCGAGGTTGCAGAGAATAAGGAACCCTCACACATTGTTGGTGGGACCGCAAAATGGTGCAGCCTCTATGGAAAATGGTATGGAGGCTCCTCAAACAACTGCAGACAGATCTACCGTATGACCCAGCTATCCCACTGCTGGGAATATACCTAGAGGAATGTAAATCATCATGTGAAAGGTATACCTGTTCCCCAATGTTCATCGCAGCACTCTTTACAATAGCCAAGAGTTGGAACCAGCCCAAATGTCCATCATCAGATGAGTAGATATGGAAAATGTGGTATACCTACACAATGGAATACTACTCTGCTATAAAAAAGAATGAAATACTGCCATTTGCAGCAACATGGATGGACCTTGAGAGAATTTTATTATGTGAAACAAGTCAGTCACAGAAAGAGAAATATCACATGTTCTCACTTATTTGTGGGAGCTAAAAATAAGTAAATAAATACACACACACACACACAAAAAAACCGGTCGGGGGAGAGAAGAAGACACAACAATTACAATTCCTTGAAGTTGTTAGGACAAGTGAACAGAAAGGACATTGTTGGGAGAGAGCGGGGAGAGGGAGGATGAGGGGCCTTTGGTAACAGGCCACAGTAATCAACGACATTGTATATTGACAAAGTAAAATAAAATTCGGAAGAGAAAAAAAGAAAATAATCATATAAATAGATGTTCAACATCATTTTTCATTATAAAAATTTTGATTATAGCAACAGATGAGATACCACTACATCTACTAGAATGGCAAACAAACAAACAATGTCATTTGCTGGTGAAGATGCAGAGCAAGGGGAACTCTCTCTTTCCCTGCTGGTGGAAACAGAATGGTACAGCCACTTTAGAAGAATGTTTATCACATGATCCAGCAATTTCACTTGTAGGTACTTGCCCAACCTATTTGAAAACTTATGCTCACACAAGCCTGCATATAAATATATATATAGCAGTTTTATTTATTTATTTTTATGTTGTAAAGCGAAATTACGTGTTTTTTTTCCATTGTACATGTTTATGCAGTGCAATTTGTTGTTTCAATACATGCATATATTGTATAATGATCTACTGAGAATAATTAGCATGTCTATCACCTAAACATTCATTATTTCTTTGTGGTGATAACATTCAAGATCTTCTTTTCTCTCTATCTTGAAATATATAATACAATATTATTAGCTGTTGTCACCCTACAGCATCAGAACTTACCCTTCCTATCTAACTGTAACTTTGTCACTTTATGCTGGTCTACCAGACTTTCTTTGCCCCCCACCCCTTCCTCCTCTTTCCCTGACTGTGGTAACTCCTATTCTATTTTCTCTACATAGAAGTTTTATTTATAATTACTAGCAATTTCAATAAACCAAAATATCATTCAGTAGTTGAATGGATAAACTGGTTAATCTATATAATGGAATATTATTCAGCCTTAGAACTTAATGAACTATTAAGTCATTAAAAACAAGACTAAAGTTTAAATTTATATTTCTAGTTGAAGGAAGTCAGTCTGAAAAACTACATAATGTATAATTCTATTTATGAAACAAGGAAAAGGCAAATAGGAAAGTTGCCAGGAATTCAACAATAGGAGCAGATTAAGAGAAACAGATTTTTTTTAATGACTATGAAACAATTTGGTATGATACTGTAAATGTGTACAAATGACACTATGTATTTGTCAAAACCTGTAGAACTTTACAGCATAAAGAGTGACATTAATGTCTGAAAATTACCAGAAAAAAAAAATCATTTAGGAGGTTGGTGGTTCTCAGGAGAGAATGTTGACTGTGACAAAAGAATCTAACGTTATTTCAGATGTATTATATAACCTCATGTAAGAATGATAAATAACCCAATTAAAAACGGGCAAAAAAAAAAATAACCTCATGTAAGGTGATGTTGACCCAAATAACTTTAAAAATAAGTGGAATCCATATGACTAAAGGACACATCAACTGTATGGAAACACCATACTCTAGTTAATAAAGCTCTTTCCAACAGGGGTATGGGTTAAAAGTTCTGTACTACTGTACTGTATGTACGCTGGAATTGAACAATTAAGCTAATGGGTGACAGATGGTAGGCACTAGGTTTCTCACTTCTGGAGTGGAAAATTACAGACAACCAGGGGGAAGAGGCTAGAATGATCTATGCAGTAATGAATTATGGTTGAAGACATTATCACCTCATGTGTAGTCTAGATGCAGATGGCAAAAAATAGGTATATATATACACACATAGGAATTGTATATACACATGCAATCCTTGCTCTGTTGGCTGAGAGTGTCTAGAAACATTGATACCACAGTAGCAATGAGCATACCTAACAGTTACACTGTGCGTGCATGTAGAATATTACTATTTTTTATTCAATTTAAGCAATGTTATTTTCCAACCGTTCTGTGGCCTGACCAAATAAAGCTACATCCTGTTCTGCTTCATGGCTGCAGTAATCTCACAGTCATGAAGTCTACACCATAATTTAGGAAACTGGGTGTTAGAAAGATTAAAGTCATTGGGCCGAGCCCGTGGCACACTCAGGAGAGTGCCGCGCTGGGAGTGCCGCGACGCTCCCGTCGCGGGTTCGGATCCTATATAGGAATGGCCGGTGCACTCACTGGCTGAGTGCCGGTCACGAAAAAGACAAAAAAAAAAAGAAAGATTAAAGTCATTACCCCCATCTCTAAGATTTAAGGATACTGAACAAAGACGTGTGTAAGGGGAATTCACAAAAGAGGACATTAACAAAAATTAAGATTCCATGAATTTTTAACCCCAAAAAACAAATGATTTTTTTTCAAAGCATGGTTATTTAATATTTTAGTCCAGTTGCAAATCTGATACTCCCCTAACTTGAAAAGTGATATTTCTTTTTTCACTGGAGGCACTGTAATCATCAAAGCCTTAATTCTATTTGCAAAAGATCAGTGTCTCTGGTACTAAAAGCAAAAATGCCAATAGTAAGAAATTTATTTTATTTATTATATTTTATTATTTATTTCAAAATAGTATTTTTATTATATAAATTGTGTTTTTGAGAGTTGAGCTATGACACATAGATTCAGAGTAAGTAAAATAAAGAAATATGTGGCTGAAGTAAATATACTTTCTACGTAGAGAGGAGTCAATTCACTTAATCAAGAAATGTCAGTAAACCTGAATTCTCATTGAAATTTTATACCCTAACATTAAGTATTATTGCTAGAAACTATGAAAATCAAGAATGTTTAAATGTTTAAAGTAGAATAAAAAATAAAGATATTGAAACTGAAGAAATTAGATCAATGTTTACTTTATATAATATAGTGAAAAATAGACAAACCTACATGTGTAACACAAGATATTTCATCTTAGAGTGGTAGACAATGGCATATTTCATAATAATCTCTATTGAATTTAAAGAAAAGGATGACAGTATTCGTGAATTAAGAATAAAAATCTTTTAGAGTGCCTCCCTCGGGGAAGAGGTTTTAAGAAATTTTTTCTGTAGTTATATGCTAACCCTCTTAAAATCAAAGAAAATACAATCAGTTTTTGAAATGCCCTTTATAAATGTCACACTACATAAGGTTACAGATTTGTCGTATCTCCAAAGTGTGATGTCATAAGTCCCTTTTGCTGCAGCAAGAATCATTATCTGTCTTTTTTGACAGGGTGTTTCACATGATCAGTTAGAGAATCGTGGGAATAGTTAAAGGGACATTTAGAAATAATATCCCTGAATGTTAGTAGAAAATCTATGAGAATCTCAGAACCAAGCTAAGAAAAAAAATTATGGTAATATAATTAAAATTTATTTTAGCAACAAAGGTTTTAAAAGTTTGAACAGAAATATTAAAATTTTTATGTTCATGTATATGACATTGTGGCAGGTTTTCATGTTTATACTACAAATGCCCATTTGGTTGTAAGTTTATTCAAAGGTTTTGAATCAAACATATTTAGTATAAAGAATTGTGCATATGTACGTTGTATGGAGCCCATGGTAAAAATATATCATGGTATGTTATTTAATTCATTCAATTGACAATATCAAGTCAATTTTGGCCTTTTGCAACAATGCTCTTATTCTTGTACTTTCACTCTGATGCATACATGGGAAATTTTGCTTAGTGTATAGCTCTATTAGTGAAAATACTGGGTTATAAAGTGTGTGCTTCTTAAAATTGATTGATGATATTTTAACAAGTCAAAATAGAATTATGTTTAACACTATCAGAGTGTATAAATGCTCCAATTGCTCCACATTATTGCCAACATTTGGTATTGTTAAACTTTATAAACTTTGTCAATTTTATTAATTTTGATTTTTCCTGATCACTAATGAAGGTGGGTAATAGGCAAATTTTCATATATTAGTTTGGTCGTTTGGTTAGCCTTATTTGTGAAATTTCTGTGAAATTATTTCATTCATATTTCTGTTGGGCTGTATTTTTATGGATTGATCTGTAGTTTCTAAAATATATTTGAAAAACACATCATCATTATGCCAATTATTTGTGTTGGAAGTCTTTTTTTAAATTCTATATTTGCCTTTCATTCTCTTAATTTAGTCTATTAACAGACTGACTTTTCTTAGTCCAATTTATAGATCTATTTCTCCATTATTGACTTTGTGCCATATTGAAGTTCTTCCCTAACCTTAGTTCATAAAGTCATTTCACAATTTGAAATAGACTTTTGTACTTTGTAGGAGGTAATGATCCAAATTTAACTTATTTTTCCTATGAAATATAATTACCCAAGCTACTAATTGAAATAGCTATCATTTCTCCACTGATAACCAATGTTGCTATGTCATATATCAAGTGTCTATATACTCCTGGGTTACTTCAAAATTAATGCCATAAGCAGGATATTTATGTGCGGCTCCAACCAAAGACTGTTTTTGGAATGCCAGTATTACAGGACCCCTTAGTGTGTCTGCATTGATTAGATGCATGAAAAAGAAAGAATTTTTATATAATGATTAAGAACATAGGATCTGAAATCAGTAAGATTGGCATCAAATTCTACCTTTGCCATGAACTATCTGTGTGATTCGGGGCAATTTATTTAAGCTTCTTGCGCCTCAATTTTCTCTTCATTGGAATGGAGATAGTAATACTCATATTAGTTAACATTTATCGGGAGCTTACTATGTGTCAGGTACTGTTTGAAGTACTAGATATGAGTATATTGTAAGTGACAACGTGATAAGAACCTACAACTGTCATATTCATTTTGACAATCCTCATTTGACAGGTGAGAAAACTGAGACCAAGAGTAGTTAAGTGATTTTCCCATGGACATTCATTTAGTAAATGTAGTAACTATGATTCATAGTCAGACAGCCAGACTCCAGAATCTATATTTTTAACCATGAAACAAAAACTACACTTTGTTCTTATTAAAGTTACTCAAACTGGGGAACTGTTTGTTATTGCATCATAAACTAGCAAAAGCTGATTAATACTTTGGTCTCCTCTAACAATTTCTGTCTCAGTGAATAATACCATTATGTGTCTAATTGTGTGATCCAGAAATCTGGGAATCACTTTTGTCACCTCCTTATCCCTCTTCTTCCTTACCTATCCATCACAATGCTTATTAATTTTTTCTAATTTGGAACCATCTTCTCTAAGTCTACATTGACACACCCCCAGAAAAAAAAATTATTTTCTCTCACCTATGTCTACTACAATCTGTTCTTAACAGTTCACCCTTTGTGTAGCTCTTTTCTCACTTCCAATCCTTACCCCCACCCCAAAGTCACAGTGATCTTTTAATAATGCATATATCATCATGATGTTTGTTACCTGAGAGTAACACTCTGGCCTGTTCCCATTAATTAGGTGGGGGCAACCAGTATATTATAGAACACCATGAATGCAAATGTTCATGTTGGGAGAAGGAAGAAATTCTGAAGGTAAGCTTGGTGGTAAGGAAGAGTATTGACATTTAAACTGAGTGTAACTTCCTATTTTGCCACTAACTAGCTATGTGATCTAGGATAAATCATTAAATTTTTCCGTTTGCTCATCTTTATAGTGTATACTGAACTGAACTAACTTCTAAAAGATGATATTACCTTAAAATTATGATTATATTTTAAAATAACTTAAAGAAAATGTACTAGTCAGGATTCTGCAGAGAGACAGAACCAATAGGATATGTATATAAATATATGAGAGGAGATGTACTGGGGGAATTGTCTCATGTGATTATGAAGGCTGAGAAGTCTCACTGTGGACGTCTGCAAACTGGATGATGATAGCGTGGCTCAGTCCAAGTCTGGAAGCCTCAGAACCAGGGAAGTTGGCGGTGTGGTTCTCAAGTGGAGGCCAAAGTCCTCAGAGCCAGAGGTGGGGCTGGTGCAAGTCCTGGAACCAAAAGCTGAAGAGTCTTGAATTCTGATTTCCATGGGTAGGAGAGAAGAGTGTGACCCAGCTCTAACAGATAGAGTGAGAGATTCATCTTTTTCTCTGTTTTTGTCCTTTTTGGGCCCCAGCAGATTAGAGCGTGCACACCCATGTGGAGGCTGGATCTTTCCCACTAGTCCATTCAGGCTCACATGCTGATCTTTCTAGAAACTACCTCACAGAAACATCCAAAAATAATGCTTTCCCGGGTTTCTAGGTATTCCTTAATCTAGTCAAGTTGACACCTAAAATTAATCATCACAGAAAATAACATAACTTTGCTTATATATGGCAATTCACAAATGGACTGATTATTTGATTTACGGAGATAAGCATATTGTCTAAATGGCAATTTCTTAATGTGTTTAAAATCCAAATAAGTAGTCTCAAAACCTGAGTTATAAGAACCTCTTTAAGCTTACATAAGACTAGAAACTCAAAATTGTTCACAAAAAAAAAAAAAAAAAAATCAAGCATTCACTGAGCATTCACTGCTCTACGTTTCTTCACTCTTTTGTTCCTTGCTGACATTTACAAGGGTAATTTTTTTTCTTTCTCTCTTTGAAATAAATGGTGACAACAACAAATGTGAATATTTTTAGATCTGATTTAGAGGACAGTCTATTGGATATTTGCTTTTTCCCTTACCTCTAATAAAATTAAATTGGTATCATTGACAAGTAGTAGTATTTGAAAGATGCATTTATCAAGATTGTGGGGTATTATTGTGGGTGGCTCATGGTAATAAAAGTAGGAGTGATGGGATGAAACATCGCCAGTAGAATCAGCCTGGATATGAGGACAAATGCTTTAACAGTGCTTTGACCTCTTTGGGGAAATTGCAAGAGATCTATTTCTTTTTTTCAGTACATTCAAAACTTATAAGATATTTGGGAACTGAAATTTGGATGGTGAAAACAGACATGAATTCCGCCTTGTATTCACTACTCCTCAATTAAAATAGTTATAATTCTGAAACTAATTTTTTAGAAAAAAACCTTGGTGTTGACCTCAATGGCTTTTATCCTTATATTTAGTCTGCCAAAATTTTTGCTTGTTTACTTATTTATGTAACTTTCCTTATTATTTATTTCATCTATTTATTTATTTATTTATTTTTCATTCATTCATTCACTCACTGCTTCATCAACTACGAGGAACACATCTTCACCGGATACATTCGGTAATGTCTTAACTTGACTGTTATAAGTTGGTACGCTACTTGTCGTTTTCATTTTTACATACTACTAGCAGTCACTAAAGGTGTGTAAAAAACATAGGTATGACCTTATTCTGGTAGGAAGAATCATGTCCCACTCCTTCCACTACCAAATCTCTCCAGTTACTGATACTTGGAACGTGTAAGTTACCTTACATGGCAAAAGGGACTTTACAGATATGATCAATGTTAAGGATTTTGAGATGGGGAAATTCTCCTGGATTATCTCACTATGCACAATCTGATCATTTAAATCCTTAAAAGCAGAAATCTTTCCTAGCTGTGGTAAAAGAGAGAAGGTTAAAGAGGCTAGACATTACTAGCTTTGAAGACTGAGGAAGGGTACCATGAGCCAAGGAGTGCAGGAAGCTTCAGGAAGGTGGAAAAGGCAAGGGGACAGATTCTTTTAGTGCATTCCTTTCTAAAGCAATGCAGTCCTGCAGATGCCTTAATTTTAGCCCAGTGATACTCATGTCAGACTTCTAACCTACAGAGCCGAAATTGTTTTAAGCTAGTAAGATTGTGAAAATTTGCTATGGCAGCAATAAAAACTAATAAATATCAGTTCTTTTATAGAAACACCTTATTCTTTTGGTATGCCATCTATGAAAACATCTCACAATTGTTCTTTTCATTCATTCATTCATTTTTCATATGATCCTTTTTTGGTGGCCTCAGGCATTCAGCATTGTATCAGGAGTGGAAGCCATGAAAACAAATAAGGTATGTCTCATTAAAAAATCTCACATTTAAGCAGGGCCACATCGCAGATGCGACCCTTCCCCCCTCCTTGGACCCAGAGGGGAGCGCCAGCCCCCGTGGCCTGACCCACTGTGGTGAGCCCAGCAGACCTGTGTGGCACTGGGGGATCATTCTACAACCACAGATTCCAGAACAGGACCCAAGGTGATTTAATATAACCACCACCACACCTACTGTCAAACGAAGACAATTCACCACCACAGTAGCAACCAGGGCCACTCCACAGCCAACCTCAGTGTAATAGAAGAAGCAAACCCTGTACCAAATGCCAATGAAAAAATACTAGAACTACAAATAAACAAGAATAAATGACACCACTGAAGGAATACAGTAATGCTCCAATGTAAGACTGCATAGAACAGGGAATCCTTGAAATGTCTTTAAAAGAATTCTGAGCAATGATCTTAAGAAAACTTGAAGAAATAAAGGAAGACTCAATTAGAGAACACAATGAAATGAGAAAAAATATCCAGAATATGAAGGAGGAAATTTATAAAGAGATTAGTACGTTAAAAAAGAGTGTAGTAGAACTTCTAGAAATGAAAGATTCACTCAGTGAAATAAAAAACACAACTGAGAGCTTGAGCTGCAAGGTAAAGCAAACAGAAGAAAGAATTTCAGAGCTTGAAGATGGTCTTTTTGAAATAACTCAGGCAGATTAAAAAAAAAAGGAAAAGATAATTAAACATAATGAGGAAAACCTAAGAGAGATATCAGACAATCTCAAGTGCTCTAACATCGAATTGTGGGTGTTCTAGAAGGGGAGGAGAAAGGAAAAGGTATTGAAAACCTATTCAAGGAAATAGTAACAAAAACTTTACATGTGTAGGGCAAGATACAGATCTTCATATCCAGTAAGCTCAAAGGTCCCTAAACATATTCAATCCAAAAAGATCCTCCCCAAGACACATTACAGTTAAATTTGCAAGGCTCAAAGACAGAGAGAATTCCAAAAGCAGCAAGAGAGAAGTGTCAGGTCACTTATAGGGGTACCCTCATCAGAATAACAGCAGACTTCTCAACTGAAACCCTACAAGCCAGGAGAAAGTGGAATGATATATTCTAAATACTAAAAGGAAAAAATTGCCAGCCAAGAAATCTTTACCCAGAATGGCTCTCCTTCAGAAATAAGGGAGAAATAGTGTATTTCCCAGTCAAACAAAAATTGTGGGAGTTCACCACTGCATGACCAGCCCTACAAGAAATTCTCAAGGGAGTCATTTATCTGGAATCTGAATAATGGTGACCAATATCACAAATACACAAGAAGGAGAAAAAACACACTGTTAAAACAAAAATGCCAGCAAGAAAGAGAAAGGAGCTAAATCATGCCACCTTAAATTTCCAACTAACATTGAAGAAGAAAAATAAAAGAAATAATGATTAAAAGATTTTTAAACGATCTAAACAGGAAGCAATTACATGAAAGGAATTAAGCAACACTTGTCAATGACTACCCTAAATGTGAATAGATTAAATTCCCCATTCAAAAGAAACAGACTGACTGGATTAAAAAGCTAGATGCAAGTATATGCTGTCTTCAAAAGACACACATAGACTAAAAGTGAAGGAATGGAAAAAGATTTGCCATGCAAAGGGAAACCAAAAAAGAGCAGGAGTAGCTAATCTTATGTTAGAAAAAATAGACTTTAAACCAAAAATCATAAAAAGAGTCAAAGAAGGCCACTATGTAATAATAAAGGGATCTATCCAGCTAGAAGACATAACAATCATAAACATGTATGAACCCAATACTGGAGCACCCAGATATATAAAGCAAACACTCTTACACCTGAAGAAAGAGATAGGCCCTAATACATTAATAGTGGGTGATCTGAATATCCCTCTCTCAATATGGGACAGATCTTCCAGGCAACAAGTCAACAAAGAGACACAGGATTTATTCTGCACCTTAGACCAACTGCACATGGCATATATATACAAAACATTTCACCCAACAACTAAAGAATATACTTTCTTCTCATCTGCTCATGGAACATTCTCCAGGATAGACTGCATATTAGGCCATAAATCTAGTGTCTGCAAATTAAAAAAAAAAATTAAAATCATTCTAAGTGTCTTTACAGATCACAAAGGACTAAAATAAGGAATTAATAATAAGTAAAACTCTGGAAACTATACAAATACATGGCAACCAAACAATAGGCTCCTGAATGACCTATGGGTCCAAGAAGAAATTAAACAGGAAATCAGAAAATTTCTAGAAACTAATGAAAATAAAGATGCATCATACCCAAACCTGTGGGATACTGCAAAAGGAGTACTAAGAGGCAAATTTATTGCAATGAATACTTACATCAAAGAACAGAAAAATTTCTAATAAACTACCTAACACTACACCTCAAAGAACTTGAAAAACAACAACTATCCAAACCTAGAGGTAGTAGATAGAAAGAAATATAGAACAGAGCAGAGCTAAATAAAATAGACACCCCCAAAATAATAGAAAAGATCAACAAAGCAAAAAGTTGATTTGTTGAGAAGTTAAATAAAATAGACAAACCATTAGCTAGGTTAACAAAAAAAAAAAAAAAAAAAAAAAAAAGAAAAAGAAAGAGAGAGAGAGAGAAGATCAAAATAACAAAAATCAGAAATGAAAAAGGAAACATTATGACTGATACAACAGAAATACAAAGAATCATTAGAGTCTATTATAAACAACTGAATGACAATAAATATGAAAATCTGGAAGATATGGATAAGTTTCTAGACACATACAAACTACCAAGACTGAACCAAGAAGGGATAGAAAACCTGAACAGACCAATAATAAGCAAGGAGATTTAAGCGGTAATTAGCAATCTTCCAACAAAGAAATGTCTGGGTCCAGATGCCTTTATAGCTGAATTCTATCAAACTTTTAAAGAGGCGTTAATACTAATTCTCCTGAAACTATTCCAAACAATTAAAACAGAAGCTACTCTCTCAAACTCATTCTATGAGGCCAACATAACTCTGATACAAAAACAGATAAAGACACAACAAAAAAAGAAATTACAGACTGATATCCTTGACGAACCTAGATTCAAAAATCCTCAGCAAAGTGTTAGCAATCAGAATACAGCAATATATTAAAAAAGTATGCACTATGATCAAGTAGGATTCATCCCATGGATGCAAGGATGGTTCAACATATGAAAGTCAATAAATGTGGTACTTCACATCAACAAACTCAAGGACAAAGACCATATGATTATCTCAATAGATGATGAAAAAACATTTGACAAAATTCATTATCCCTTCATGATAAAGACTCTCAACAAATTAGGTATAGAAGGAAAATATCTCAACAGAATAAAAGCCAATTATGACAAGCCCACAGCCAGTATCATTCTGAATGTGGAAAAACTGAGGGCCTTTCCCTTAAGAACAGGAACAAGACAAGGATGCCCACTCTCACCACTTTCATTTAACATAGTACTGGAGGTACAAGCCAGAGCAATCAGGCAAGAGAAAGGAATAAAGGGAATCCAGAGTACAAAAGATGAAGTCAAACTTTCTCTATTTGCAGATGACATGATGCCATATATAGAAAAACCTGAGGACTCTATCAAAAACCCCCTAGAGCTGGTTAATAACTTCAGTAATATTACGGACTACAAAATAAATGCCCCCAAATCAGTTGCATTTATATACTCAAATAATGAACTAACAGAAAGAGAAATAAAAAAAGTAAGCCCATTTACAATTGTCATGAAAAAAATTAAAAAACCTAGGGATCAGTTTAACCAAGAAGGTGAAAGACCTCTACAATGAGAACTACAAACCACTTCTGAAAGAAATTAAAGAAGACACACAAAAAAATGGAAAGATATTCCATGCTCTTGGACTGGAAGAATTAAAATTAAGAAAATGTCTATATTCCCCAAAGTGGTCTACAGATTCAATGCAATCCCCATCAACATACCAATGACATTCTTCACAGAAATGGCAAAAACAATCTTACCTTTTATATGGAACAACAAAAGACTCTGAATAGCCAAAGCAATCCTGAGCAAAGAACATAAAGCTGGAGCATAACACTACCTGATTTCAAATTATACTACAAAGCTATTGTAACCAGAACAGCACAGTAGTGTTATAAAAATAGACACTCAGACCA
Source organism: Cynocephalus volans (assembly GCF_027409185.1). NCBI lineage: Eukaryota > Metazoa > Chordata > Mammalia > Dermoptera > Cynocephalidae > Cynocephalus > Cynocephalus volans. The sequence continues at coordinate 94,591,851 of NC_084471.1, forward strand.
GTGGAGTAGAACTGAGAACCCTGAAATCACCTCTCAGGCTTATAGCCATCTGATATTGGACAAAAGCAACAAAAATCTACATTGGGGAAAAGACTGCCTCTTCAACAAGTGGTGCTGGGTAAACTGGATATCCATATGCAGAAGAATGAAACTAGATATGCATCTCTCACCATACACTAAAATCAACTCAAAATGGATTAAAGGCTTAAGTATGAGAACTGAAACTGTAAAATTATTAGGAGAAAATATAGGTGAAGCACTTCAGCATTTAGATTAGGGCACAGACTTTATGAACATGAGCCAAAAAGCACAAGCTGCAAAAGAAAAAATGAATAAATGGGACTATATCAAACTAAAAAGTTTCTGCACAGCAAAGGAAACAATCAACAAAGTGAAATGACAACCTACAGAGTGGGAGAAAATTTTTGCTAACTATGCATCTGACGAGGTTTTAATATCCATAATATACAAGGAACTCAAGGAATTTACAGTAAAAACAACAACAACAACCAGATAACCCAATTAAAAAATAGGCAAAAGTTCCGAGTACACATTTTTCAAAGGAAGACATGCAAATGGCCAACAGGTACATGAATAAATGCTCAACATCAGTAGTCATCAGGGAAATGCAAATTAAAACTACACTGAAATAGCACCTTACCCCAGTTAGACTGGCTATAATCAAAACGACAGTGAATAACAAATGCTGGCGAGGGTGCGGAGAGAAGGGAACAATCCTACACTGTCGGTGGGACTGTAAATTAGTACAACCACTATGGAAAACAGTGTGGAGGTTTCTCAAACAACTAAAGATAGATCTTCCATATAATCCAGCAATCCCTCTTCTGGGTATATACCCAGAGGAATGGATATCATCATGTCAAAGTGATACCTGCCCTCCCATGTTCATTGTAGCTCTGTTTACCACAGTCAGGACATGGAACCAACCTAAATGTCCATTGATGGACGATTGGATAAGGAAACTGTGGTATATATACACCATGGAATACTAGTCTGCCATAAAAAAGAATGAAATACTCCCATTTGCCACAACATGGATGAAACTGGAGACACTTATGTTGAGTGAAATAAGCAAATCACAGAGGGATAAATACCACATGTGCTCACTCATATGTGGGCGCTAAGGGGGAAAGAAGGAAGGAAAGAAAGACCACAGAAGTGCGTTGTTCTTGCAGAGGGAAAGAACATTCCTTTGGCTACAAAGTAGAGTGGGGGGGGCAGGAGAAGGAGGAGGGAGGTTTGGGATAATTGGGTGGGGACACAGGGTACAAATGCAATTTCTGGTAATGGGTATGCCGCCAGTATGAATCTGGCCCTCACATCATGGGCAAGAGGGGTGACAATCAGCATTGTATTCATGAATATTCATAATAATAAAAAAACTTCACATTCAAACATGTGATTAATAATAAAGCATATGGCAAATGTATATATGTGCAATTGGTATTACAAGAACTCAGAGCCATATGTAGTTGGTTGTAGGCAGGGGTGAACTGATGAAAGCAGTGTAAGAGATGCGGCAAAGAAGTAAATTTGAACTGGGATTTAAAGGTGGGGTATGTTCCACTAGACAGAAAAATGAGGAAAAAAGAGATAAATCTAAGTAGAGAAACAAGATGAGCCAAAGCAAGAGATGTGTACAGCTGGGTATAATGTACTAAAAATCAAATTAATTGCTTGGCCCTTTTATTTACATTAGAATGCATAGTAACATGAGAAATACTTTGTTCACTACCATATCCCCAGCACCAAGAACAATGCTCAGCACATTGTTGACATTCAATAAACCTATATTGTATAATTAAACACCTTTGTTCTTCAAAGAAAGATTTAAATAGTTTATCTTAATATAGAGATATTTTAGATGTTGCTTAACAGATTTTTAAAAAAAAGGAAAACTCACATAACTCACTGTATCTTGGAGAGTTCTACAGAGTTGATAAGTGGAAACCCCACTAACATCTGGTAGGTAGGAGATAAAGCTTGAGAAGTTTGAAAGCTTACATGCATGAAATTTGATATGATATTGCAAAATATTTCATTGCTATTACTGTTATATGTCTTAGCATCTTCCAACCTTATTTCAATTTTTCTCAGTACTGATTTCATCTTTAAAGAACATCTATTTTTAACAGCACAAATAATACTAACTGCTATTTTTTCTCAACTGTGGTATCTATCATCAAGTTGAATGTGCTTGAAATTTTTCAAAGCCTCTGATTTTAGATGATCTAAAAGTGAACATACACTCTGCAACCACTCCAACTTTATTATAAGTAGGAACAGATGTTCAGCAATATAAATTAATTAACTCCACTTTTTATTACACTGATTAGAATATTTTAAACCTTTTAATAGATAATTAAATCTTTTATATTTTTAATATTAGTTTATTATAAAATGGTCATTTATTTAAATTGTACTCTTTTGAGCTACATACTTTAAAAGATTTTTCTAAGCCCATTTTTTCATTTAAATAAAAAAATCAAGCTTCATTTTGAGTTCAAAGAGTTTATTTCTTATAGCTCATAGGACATTTCAGCTTTTATTAACATCTGCAAAGCCATATTGCAGACAGAAGCCAAATCATTCAAAGACCAATTTTTCTGAAATTTTCATTTCACTTGGAGAGTAAAAAGGCCAAGGGATTTGATTTAAAGAAATCAAAAAATCTACTTTCAAACAATAGATCCTGTGAAAGGGGAAATTGATCCTCTCACTCACAGGTGGTTTTCACTGAAGTTACTAGCTCAGGATGTAGCTGGGGTTATTAAGGTGTTTTGGATACACCTTAATACACCTGGAATTAATGTGGCAATATATTTCTGTGTGTAGAATAATAACCTTTATGAATAAAGGAGAGAAAAGATCATTTAATCTTCTAATCAGGAAGCTGATAATTTTTTGAGACTGAGAAACATGATTGGTCTAAATGGTAAACAGTTGAGTGCTTTCGTGCCAAAGAGCATGACATTTGAGGGCCATCTTCTATGCGTGTGTGTAAGTATATGTATGTGTATATATGTATATGTGTTATATATCTATACATAACAAACATAAAGAACAAGCCTTTGAAGGATGTTTTGAATACCGCCTAATTTTACTGTAGTGAATCCATTCTTTTAAAAGGTATTTAAACATGTCCAGAATTGCATTCAAATCTACGTGACAGGAACTTGACTAGAATGACTTAATTAACCAATTTTATGGTAATACGAATTTTCTGCAATCATCAGATACCGTGTTTCCAGTGCTTGGAAGACCTAGGCTCATTCTACCTTTCTTGTCTGCTAAGTTTATCACGACTCTCCTCCTCACCCTTGTTGCAAGAGCTCTAGCACTAGACACATGTTTTATATAGAAAAAATGGGGGTGTTGGGGACTTGTACAAAGGGTAAAATATGTGCCAGCTGAATCTTTAACTTTGTAACAGGATATAAAGCAGTAGAGTTTCAGAGCTGTAACAGTGTCTGGAGAGACAAATGTCAATAAACATGCATACTCCCAACTGGGATTCTGCTAGTAAGCATGCAAAAAAGGATAGAAATCAAACAGGTAATTAGCAGCATCTTATTTGTCTTTAAAAATTTTGTTGTCTAATACTGCATATCAAGTTATTGAAATGAATAATATGTTTAGTAAAAAATAATCAGTGGGGCTTGAATAAACAGCACAATGAAATCTCTAGGGGAAGAAGACTATACCTCATAATCTGGATTATGGCATTAGATATTAAATATCATGAAGATCTGGTGTCTATAAATTAATCTTGCAGTTTTATTTTTAAGGTGGTTAAGAAACGGATTAAAGAACAACTTTTTTAGTGATAAAAATTGTTACTTGACCATTCTTCTAGCCAATCAAACACATGAAAGTGAAATAATAGTTACTATTACTGGGAGGAGAGAAACCAAACTTCCATTAGCACAAATATGATTGTCTAGAAAACAAGAGAATCAACTAAAATATACTATGTGGATTAATATAACTAGATCAAAATATAAAAATTCAGAAGTTTTTCTACATACTAAAATAATCAGAGAGAAAGTATAATGGGGAAAGCTGTTTGCAATAAAAATGTGAAATAAGATATAATCTGTTAACAGGAATGAATGGAAACTTAATGATGGCATATACTTAAGCTTATTTAAAGATATATGAGAAGTCTTGGAAAATGGAGAGAGATCTTTTGTAGTTTCTATGATGGAGGACTGAAAGTTTATAAAAATGTTGGTGCTTCTAGAATTATATATTTAACATAATTTCAACATGCGCAGAAGTACTGAAAGTTTACCTGTTGAGTATAAATTTAAGAACCTCTAGGATAATTCTGAAAACCAAGAGTCAGAGAAGTGTGGGTGTAGCCACTTAGAATATAATACTGTTTCGTAACGGGCTGTGTAAAAACATATATTGGTTAAATCCATAATTATAATGAATTTCCATTAATTTAGGCCTAATGCATAAAATCATTTAATATGTGATAAACAAAACATCACATATCAGAGGGCAAACATTTTTTTACTTGTGAAAATTTTTATTAAGAACTTAGGAAGATATTATGAATAAAATTCTAAACTGGACTATAAAATTTTAAACTTCATATTCAGAAATTTATAACCAAAGTTTGAAGTTACTATTATAAAATGATGATGGATAAGCAAAGTTTCAGGGAAAAGAATGAATATGTCTTTTTAAGCTTTTGATTCTATGAATAGAAGTCATTCATAAAACTTTATTAAAGTTTATTATAAAATTATTTCTGAAAAAATAGTTTTCCTCCTAGAATATCGTAGTATGTAATAAATATATATCTAGGTTGTATTTTTAAAGTTTTATATTTTTGTTCATCAATTCAAGAGGTACATTTTGACTATTTACTTTGTACGATTAATTTGGATGACATTATGGCGTTAAAGAGATATGCGAAATTTAAAACTTCTCTAAGGCAGCTTAAAATTGAGTGAGAAAGACATATATGCAAATAACTGTCAAGATTAATGCAAAATTATTAAGTGATAAATAAAAAATATGTGTGGCGGGGAATGAATAATCAACAAATAAGTTTATTTTCTGATTTTTCTCTATTTCGATATTTCATTATTTTTAGAACTGATGTGGATTTCACTTATTTAATAAAAAAACTGTATAATACTAGGTTTGAGGTTCTATGGTATGGGGTATAAAATAAATAAATGCAAGTAAAAGAAATTTAAAAAAAACAAAATGAAAGGTTAGAGAAACTTGAGTAGAGCAGCATTGGAACTCCAAATGTAGAATAAAGTTATGACCTCTTTTACAGAGCAAATATACTTGTAGATTCAATTAATTTAATCAGACTAAGTAGTATAATGGGATAACCTAACAAAAATCCCCTCACCTGCCTCAACTTTTTTTTTTTAAATTTTATTTTTAAAAATGTGGTTGCTGCTGAATTTTGTGTTTTATTTTGTTTAGGATCACCTAATTTTCTTGGATAATTACTTCAATTTTTAATTTTAGATTCTCAGATTAAAATTAATTATTTGGGAAAGTTACTCCTGTAATTACTACTGTTATATCTTTTATAGTTCTTCATTGATATTATTATTCAATTAAAATACTTAATAAAAACTGATTTTCCAAAATTTGTTTTTTGTTTGTTTGTTTTGACAGTAAGGGCAAAGAGATACTATTAAGGCAAGATATTTTCTAACTCAGTAAAGATTAAAACCAATTATACCTATTTGAATCGCATTTCCAAATTTTATCACTTACATGAGTATATCTTCATACACATCCACATATATGCACACAGAGAGGAAGTTAGCTGTTTGTGGCATTTCATAATTTTTATTTTATTATTTTAGAACATGCAAATGAGGCTATCAGAGTAGAAATTTAGACGGCATATCGTTAGTAAAATGAAAGAAAAATACTACTCAAAGTTTAGTAAAGTTTTCAAGTAACAAAAAAGAAGTTTTGGCAGTAGATCATAATCCAGACAGACAAATTTCTTTGATAATCATAAGATTCTCATTTAAAATTATTGACACCTATATATGATAAAGGGCAAAGACTCTCTTATTTACTATTGTATTCCTAGGGCCTAGTCATAAATGCCTAGAAAATGGATAACCCTCAATAAACATATGAATCAATGAATAAAAGATGCAAATAAATAACCCTATTTACTCTCTGAATCAGAGAAAAGAATGAAAGAAATTGATACATTAATATAGCAAATAAAATAATTGAATTGTTTAGTATACCAGCAAGTTCTAAGTAGTCTCGACTTGCTTTATAATATTAGTCATTGTATATTATTTCTTTGAAGGACAGAGATTTAACAAATGCTGCAATGAGATAACCACTGAGATATAATTTCTTTTAGTTAATACAGGAGCATATAGGATGTTCATGCATAAAACTGGGTGTAGTGGGCAAAAGAAAAATATGATAATGTGTCTTTGATTTGAGCTCCCATTTGTTATGTAGGTGAACATGTGTCCTTTTATTAGGGCTCCATTTTATTCTCCACAAAATATAAACTATTTAATTCTGATTTTTAAAGAGCAAAATAATTTACTATATTGAAACAGCCCATTCATCATAGAAAGTATTTGATTCTGTCACCTCAAGTGCTTGTTAAATCACTTCCAGCTGCTACAATCAAGGGCCAGGTACTTCTGAGGTCTGGCACTTTCTGAGCTCTATTACACCTTTAAGTATGATTCTTCAATCCAATTGTAGCCTTCATAATAATCAAGTGCCCACTCCACTTAACTTCAAGGCAACTGGGAACTTGGAATTCTCCATATGTGTCTGTATCTGATTTTCAATCAGACCTCTTCATCCAAAATCAGAAAGGTTCTGAATATCTATGAAGTAGTATAGTAGCATTTTCACTTAAAGCAGTGTCAAGAGCAACATCATTGAAATAAAACTTTGGCAAGGAAACTAAGCTGTAAAAGAGGTACTTCTCCAAACCAAAAAGGAAGTTAGTAAACTAGTGATAGAACTGAGAGAAGTGATGGATTCTGTGATTGTACTTACATGAATCCATTGATAAAATAACTTAACATCAAGGTGGAATTCAATGTCATTTAAATTAAAGGAAAAACAGAGGAATTCAATGTTTAAAAATCTATTTTGAAAAATGTGTACACACAGGCTTTATCTAGGTTTAATGTTAGATTTGTTCAACAAATATTTATTAAGCATGTATTGTGAGTATTGGTGAAGCGTGCATGTATAAAACAAAATATAATTCAAAAACATTATAAAAGTAACTAAATAGAGAACTTAATGACTTTTAAATGCATATTTCATACATTTGCTTCTTTCTTGAAAATGATTTTTACTATGTATTAGGCACTGTACTAAGTCCAACTATGGATGTAATACTTGCACTAATGAGCTAATTTCTATGATGTGAGCATAAAAATATAAACAATTCATCATAATGCAATTCTCTGAAACACGGTACTGTAAAATTCATTGACAGGATGTTTAAATCTAATTTGGATTTAACTTTGGTGAATGGGACTGGGAGGATATTGGGAATTATTCCAGTTATGGGCAAAAGCAAGTGGAAAGATCTACAGATGAGAGTGGTGTTGAATTCAAAGAACCGAAAGAGTTTAATATAGTTAGGATCTAAAATATGAGTGGAGAGATGAGGAGAGATAAGTCTGTAGAGAGAGCGGAAAGTCATATACGGATTTTGGACTTTAGTTGAAAAGCAAAGGAAACATATTGAAGAATTTTTCAGAAGACAGCGGTAAGATCAGAAATGTAGGATGGATTTGAATGAGTCACAAAGATTATTTAAGTCACCTGTCACTCTCTTAATTTCCTTAGTGATTCAACAGATATTCATCAAACTCATTTTATGTGGGGAACAGTGTGATGATCAGAAAGTAATGGGACCTTATAGGACTTTTGCTTTTCCTTTGAGAGGGATGGGGAGACAGTTTAGAGTTTGAACAGGAATAGGTAGTCTCTCTAGTGACTATACCAAAAACAATGAGGAACTGAGGGAACAGAAATGAAAAGGAGACCAGTGGAAGGCTTTGGCAAAACCCAGATGAAAGATGGTGGTGGCTTCAACGAGAGAGCTATTGTGAAGATGGTCATATCTGATCGATTAATTAATAAATTTGGAAGTAGAGTGAACAGGATTCCCTATGAATGGACATAGATGATGAAAGATTGAGAAACATTAAAGATGCTACAGGGATTTTGGTTTGAACAACTAGAAAGAAAGAATTGCTATTAAACACATAAAGTGTAAAAAGGAAATAGTAAGGAAAGGAGAAATCAGGAGCGTTTTTGATAATATGCTGAATTTGAAATGTATCATGAGACCTGATAAGGTCGTCAAGTGGGTGAAGATAGGCAGGAATGAGGTCCAAAGACAGAGGCCTAAATCACTCCACATTTAACAAGTCAGAGTGATAAGAAGAAACCAGCAAAGAACAGCAAGAAGTAACAATCAGTAGGGTTGGATGAAAATCGAATGAGTGTAATGTTCCAGAAATCAGGTAAAGAAAATCTTACAAACAACTACAGATAGAACTGCCATATGATCCAGCAATCTCACTGCTGAATATATACCCAAAGGAATGGGAATCTTGATGTTGAAGCGATACCTGCACTCCCATGTTTATTGCAGATATGGAACCAACCTAAATTTTCATCAGTGGAGGACTGGATAAGAAAAATGTGGTTTATACACACAGTGGAATACTACTCAGCCATAAAAAAAAAAAAAAGAAAGAAAAAAGAAATTCTGCCATTCACAGCAGCATGGTGAAGCTTGGAGAAAATGATGTTAAGTGAAATAAGGCAGTCATAAAAAGAAAAATACCACATGTTCACTCATAAGTGGGAACTAAGAAATAAAGGGTAAGGGAAGAATTGATAAAGGGCCATGAAAATTGATTACACTGGATAATGTTGAATATACCAATTATCTTTATTTGAACATCACATATTGCATACAGGTATTGATAGTCAATGTTGTTCCCTACAGATATGTATGTATAATCAATTATGTTCCAATTAAAAAAAAGAAAAAAAAAAAAGAAGGCAGGCAGGAAAGAGAGAGAGAGAGAAAGACAGAAAGACAGAAAGACAGAAAGAAAGAAAGAAAGACAGAAAGAAAGACAGACAGACAGAAAGAAAGACAGAAAGAAAGAAAGAAAGAAAGAAAGAAAGAAAGAAAGAAAGAAAGAAAGAAAGAAAGAAAGAAAGAAAGAAAGAAAGAAAGAAAAAAGTGGAAAGAAAGAAAGTTGATCTTTCAGAAGAAGAGAATAGGGCTATGGTTAACAGAGGCATGAACAAGGGAGGGGGAGGGGGAAAAGTGAGAAATTGATTAATTGACACCAAATGGCTAGTTAGGAAAAATAAGTTCTATTGCTGTACAGTCTAGTTAGGCATCTACAATTAACACTAATTTACTGCACGTTATCAAATGGCTAGAGGAGTGGAAATTGAATGTCCTTAACACAAAGAAATGATCATGTTTTGTAATGATGAATATGTTGATTACCCTGATCTGATCTTTGTACACTGGTATTGATATTCAGCTCTATATGCCACAAATATGTATAATCAATTACGATTCAATAAAAAACAGAAACAAACAAAGAAAAAAAAGTGAAGCACAGAGTTACAATTTGTATCAAATGCTAATGATTAGCCAATCATGAGTACAAGATTTGGCCACCGGATTTTGCAATTTAAGAATAGTCAGTGTCCCTAAAGAATATTTTTATCAAGGAGAGAGTGTGTAAACTTGATTGGAGAGGATGTAAGAGAAAAAAAAAAGAGTATTTGGAAATATTAAACATAAATGATGTGTACGAGAGGAGGCAGCAGATCTACGTTTTTAGTACAGAGTTCTCCTGTACCCTAAACCCATCTCTCCTATTATTAACATTGTATGTTAATGTGGTATATTTGTCACAATCAGTGATACATTATTAATAACTAAAGTCTAAATGCTAGATTCCTCAGTTTTTACCAAATGCTCTTTTTTTAGTTCCAAGCTCCCCTCCAAGATACAACATTTTACTTAATTATCATGTCTCCTGTCGACTGTGACAGTTTCTCCGACTTTTTTATTTTTTATGACCTTGGCCTATAGTTTTTCTTTCCTGTAATGTTCTTATCTTGTTTTGTTAAGAGAGTAATATTGGCCTTATAGCATGACTTATAAAATATTCCCTTTGTTTCTATTTTCTGGAAATTTGTATTATTTCTTTGGTGAAACCAAATGGGATGAATGTTTTCTTTTTTTGGAAGATTGTTAATTATTGGTTCAATTTTTAAAATAGTTATAGGGCTATTCAGGCTATCTATTTCTCCTGTGAGAATTGTGGCAGTTTGTGTCTTACAACAACTTGTTTGTCGAATTTGTGAGCATATATTTGTTCATACTTTTGTTGGATATCCATATGCATGGGATCAATTGTGATATTTCTGATACTGGTAATCTGTGTCTTTTCCCCTTCACTTTTCATTAGTCTGGCTAGCAGTTTATTAATTTTGATGATCTTTCCAATAACAAGCTTTTAGTTAATTTTCTCTATTTCTTTTTTTTTTTTTTTTTTTGGTCTGGGTTTCAATTTATTTATTTTTGTGCCAGTTTTTATTATTATTTTTCTTTTTTGTTTTGAGCTTACATTGCTCTTCTTTCTCAGGAGAAATTTAGATTATTGCTTGTAGATCTTTTCTTTTCCTAATAAACTTTCCATTAAGCACTGCAGCAGATGCATCCCACAAATTTCGATAAATTATATTTAAATTTTCTCTGCCAAATTCATGAGGGGACATTTCTAAGAGCTTCATCTTGAGAACCTGATGAATTTCCTTGATGTGAGGCTCATGAAAGTTTGAGGGCTTTTTAAGTTTGCTGGCCCTAGGAATTTCTTACTCTTATACTTGTTCACCCTTAGTCTCTAGAAATCTATCAGAATTACCAATTAAATGTTCCATTATGTGTTGTTATTGTTTTTCATTTTGTCCACCATTTTTCTTATTGTCAGGATAGAAATGATAACTTCCAAGCTTTTACATGTAAGTCTAAAACCAGAAGTCTAAAGAGTGATTTTTAAAAAGTATCAAACATTATAGCATGTTTGCATATTTATGGGAATGCATGTGAGAAAGAAAATCAAAAGTATAAAACAGAGAAATTTGTTGAAGTGAGTCTCTTGAGTAGTCAAGAGGGGTTAAGATCAAGTTCTATGCAGAGAGTTTGATCTTAGATAGAAGCAGAGAGAATGTATGCACGGTACTACTGGTTTAATTGGGTCCCCCCAAAAGATGTATTAGTAACCCCAAACACACCTGTAAATGTGACCTTACTGGGAAATAGGGTCTTTCCCAATGATCAAGTTAAAATGTGGTCATTAGGATGAACCGTAATATAATCTGTGTCCTAATAAAAATGGTAAATCTAGACATAGAGATATGTGGACAGAGAAAATGCCACTTAACAATGAAGGCTGAAATTGAAGTGCTGATTCAATGCCAAAGATTTCCAGAAAACCAACAAATGCCAGGAAACAGATGTAGAAAAAGTTCTCACTCATAGCTCCCAAAAGGAACCAGCCCAATGAACCAGGTGCCTGGATCTTGGGCTTCTGGTCTGCAGACTGTGAAACAATAAACTTCTATTGTTTAAGAGATATAGTTATCTTGTGGCACTTTGTTAAAGCAACCCTAGGAAACTAAGTGGCTACAGTAATGGGAGAGAAAGAATACATGGACCAGAGTTCGTAGGTCAGATGACGAGATGGAAAAAGCATGTGGAAGTTGTCTTCTAAATTATTTTTATTTTCTCAAGAAAAATGGAAAAAAGTCATAAATTAGGAGTTAAGAGGGAGAGGGAGATATTGTTGCAGAGAGGAAGGGAATATAAAATAGACATCTGTGAGAGCAGGCATAGAAACAGACATGGGAAATGTGACTGACAGCCAACTTGATATTAGGAGTTTGAATTTAAAGTAAGCGTTCAGTAATCAAGTAGGAAATTGTGTCTCAATTTAGGGAAATGACAATGATGGTGGTTGACGAAAGGGTAGATTTTAGAGATATATTAAAATCCGTAAATTATTGATAATCACTATTAACAGGTGATTGAAAATGATGAATGAATGGCAGTGAGGCATAAAAAATGTGCACTGGATTTTGATTTATGATGAAACTATTAACTGAAAAAAGCAAACACAAGAGAAAGAAAAACAAAAAAGTTTAGTTTTAATAGTTTTTTAAAATTATTTTTAATTTTATTGTCATTATGCTATATCAGTTGCCTTGTATAAATTAGTGTTTGATCAGATGTCTACTGAACAAATTACCAAGTCCCTAAAGTACATTTTTTAGAAGGAGAACAGGATTTGTATCTACCACTTTGTTAATTATATAAACATAGTAATACACAGTGATAACTTATTTACCTGGCTTTTATACTTAAGCATGACCTACCCATAAGTGCAAAACGCAGAGCCATCAACACTCTTTGGTCAAGATTTCATCATAAAAGTGTTGATTTGATTCAGACAATTTTTTGTAACTGCTGTTTCATAGAAATTGAATATTCTTTTAACCAAAGCATTTCAGCCAGGAACATTGTGAAAATTCCAAAAGTCACAGACAAAATTTGTATGTGTGTGGGAGTATGTGTGACTGAAGCCCAGCTGCCATTTATGATGAAGTTATTCTTTTTTCTAGTGATAAATTCCCTGCATTAATGACAGATTCTATGCAGCATGGTGTTACTTAGGGGAAGGTATTTTATCTCCTGCCACTGATTACAAAGGAGAAACATTGTTTTTGTTTACTTGATAAACTTATATATTCTCTTGCTTTACAATTACCTATGTATATCAGAGAAACAGCTCTTATTTTCATTCCCAGTGTCCTACATTATATTTTAAAGACAAAAACCCAGCTTTTATTAAGGCAATTTTTTATTTAACCATTTATCCCAAATATGTTTTATTAAGTCTTTGCTATAGGTTGGGCTATTTTAAGGAAATGGACTTTCTCTTAAGAATAACGAAGCTATTGAAGGAGCTTAAGTAGGAAAATGAATTAGATAGCTAATGCTGCATAAGAAATCACCTCAAAAATTAATGGTTTAAAACAATGACTTCATTTATCTCAAGATTCTATAGATCAGCAATTTAGTTTAGACTAAGTGAGAATTTTTTAATTCTTGGTCTTGGCTGGGATGCTTTGTGAATTTGCTATCAGCTGAGGGTTGGCTTTGCTGATTTTATCTAGTCTCTCTCACCTGTTTGGAGCCTCCTCTGGGGGTAATTAAGCTTATTCAGCTATGTTCCACACTCCTTTATCATCTAGCAGGATGTCTCTTGGCAGAGGCAGAGGTTTCAAGAGAAGTAGCAGAAACGCACAAGGGCTATTGAGACATGTATTCAGGAGTGGCAGGTTATCATTTCTCCCACCATCTATTCTCCAGAGCAAGTAACACGGCCTACTGAGGTTGAAAAGGTGGGGAAATAAACTCTCCCTGTGATGGAGAAATTATAATGCCACAACCCAAAGGATGTGAATACAGGAGGAGCAAAGAAATGGGGCTCTTTTGGTAAACAATATACCAGAGAGTAATATAATAAGACTAATATTTAGATTAAATGCTCTGACTGTAATGAGGACAGCAGATTTAAAAACAGCACAATCTTACTATATTATCTCAAATATCAGAATATTTTAGAACCTCATATATCCTTTCAAAGGGATTTATTATATGGAAAGAGTTACACATTTTATGTTTGTAGGTGTGTGTGTGTGTGGGTGTCTGTGTGTGTGTGTGTGTGTGTGTGTGTGGTTGTTATTGAATTCAAAATCAATGTGTCCTTAAAAATACCAGCAAAACTGAATTTAACAACATATGGAAGGAAACTACCTAAACATAACGAAGGTTATTTATGAAAAACCTGCAGTAAATATCACTGGTGACAGATTGGAAGCTTTTTCTATAAAATAAGGATGAGGACAAATGGCATGATTCTGCCACTTCTATTCAATGTAGCACTGGAGTTCTAATCAGAGAAATTAGGCCAGCAAAAGAGATAAAAGACATACAAATTGGAAAGGAAGAAGTAAAATTATCTTTGTTAGCAGATAACATAATCTAACATGTAGAAATGTAGAAAACCCTAAAGATTACACACATACCACTGTTAGAAGTAATAAATTCAGCAAAGTTGCAGAATACAAAATAAATATACAAAAATCAGATACATTTCTATACACTTCCAATTAAGAACAATAAGGAAATTAAGAAAACAATTTTATTTACAATAGCATTAAAACAAATAAAAATGCTTAAAAATTAAACTCAACCAAGTAGGTTGAACAATTGCACATGGAAAAACCACAAAACTTTGCTAGAATAGATTAAAGATGCAAGTAAATGGAAAGGCATCCCATGTTCATGGACTGGAACACAATATGGTTAAGCTGTTAGTACTACCCAAAGCAATCTACAGATTCATTGCAGTCCCTATCAAATCCTGATGTTTGTACAGAAATATAAAAACCTATCCTAAAATTTATATGGAATCCTAAGGGGCTGCAAATAGTCAAAACAATCATGAAAAAGAAAAACAAAGGTGGAGGTCTCATATTTCAGATTTCAAAACTTAAAACAGTGTGGTACTGGCATAAAACACATGTATACACCAGTGGAATATAATAGAGAGCCCAGAAATAAACCTTGCATGTATAGTCAAATGATTTTCAACCTGGTTGCCAAGACTATTCCATGGAAAAGGACAATTTTTTCAACAAATGGTGTTGAGAAAGCTTGATATCCACATGCAAAATAAATAAATAAATAAATAAAAAATAAAGTTGTACCTTTCTCTTATACCATATACAAATTAACTCAAAATGAATCAAATATCTAAATGTAAGAGCTAAAACTATAAAACTCTTAGAAGAAAACATAGGTCAAAATCTTCATGACATTGGATTTAGCAATTTTTTTTTGGATATGACACCAAAAGCACAGGCAAGAAAAGAAAAAAAAAAATAGGAACATTGCACTACATCAAAATCAAACAATATTTTGCATCTAAGGGTGCCATCAACAGAATGAAAAGGCAGCCCATGGGTTAAAGGAAAACATCTACATATCACATACAGTATAAGTGATTAATATCCAAAATAAACAGAACTCCTACAAATCAACAATAACAAAAGTTAATCTGATTAAAAATGGGCAAAGGACTTGAATAGATATTTCCTCATAAAAAATAAACAAATGACTAAGCCAATAAGTATATGAAAATATGCTGAACATCACTAATCATTAGAAAAATGCAAATTAAAACCACAATGAGATACAACTTTATACCTATTACTGTGGCTATTAAAAACAAACAAACAAAACTAGAAAATAATACGTGGGAGGAAAAATGTGGAGAAACTGGAACTCTTGTTCATTGCTGGTAGAAATGTAAAATGGTGCAGCTGTTGTGAAAACAGTATGACACTTCCTCAAAATTAAAATTTACATAAAATTATCATGTGATCCAACAATTACACTTGTGAGTGTATACCCAAAAGAATTGAAACCAGGGGCTTGGACAAATATAATACGCATATGTTCACAGCAGCATTATTCAAAATGGCCAAAAGGTGGGAATGACCAAATGTTCATTTGTTGATGGATATACAGATGGAAAAATAAAATGTGGTGTATGCATACAATGGAATAGTATAAAGCCTTAAAAGAGAAGAGAATTGTGACACATACTACAACATGGATGAACCTTGAAGACAGTATGCTAACTGAGACAACCCAGTCACAAAGGGACAAATGTTGTATGATTCCATTTATATTTGGTACCCAGAGTACAAATTAATAAAGATAGAATTTAAAATTGTGTTTGTAAGGGATGCGGAGAAGGGAAATAGGGAGTTACTTTTTAATGTATACAGAGTTTCAGCTGGGCAAGATAAAATGTTCTGGAGATGGATGGTACTGTTGGTTGCACTTTAAAAATGGTTAAAATGGTAAATTTTATGTTATGCATATTTAACCACAATAAAGAAAAAAAGCAAAAATTAAATGCATTTTGTTTAAAAATAAAAATCTTTGCTGGTGTCTGACTTAGGGTAATCTTCAAGGATCCAAGAGTAAATATGTATTAGGTATTAGGAAAAGCCTTGAGGTAGATTGTTAACATATTTTCACTTCTCTCTAGTGGTCTTTATGTGGAAGATGAATCATTTTTCTCATTCCACTGTCATGATTCTTGGAAATATGACCTGGTTTATCCCATGAAATATGAATGGCAGTTACATATACTTTCATTGTGCAGAAGTGATAATTGGAATCATGTGATTCTGATATCATTTTTTCTGCTACAATAAGATTGTCATCTTCCAGCTAACTACTACAAGTCTTGATCCCCACTATGCAGAGAATACAAAGGAGAGCTGTTGCAAACTTGAAATAATATCATCTACATTCTTGAGCATAGAATATTGCTAAATCCACTAAGATTGAAAGGCTATGTGCTACTGCAGCAGAGCTGACATTACACTGACTAATGCAGCCTAAGACAATAAATTAGTTTTAAGAACCAAGTGCATTATCTTCATTACTTTTTTTTTCTGAAAATTGTATTTTTTTTAAAATTAAAGAAAATAACAAATAAACAACAAACCCTAGGAAAAGGAGTAAATCTGATTTCCAAGATTACTACACTGTTAGATTCAAATATCCAATTTTTAACAAACAAACAAGCAAAAAATTACAAGGAATACAAAGAAATAGGAAAGTGTGTGCCATTCAAAGGAAAAAATAAATCAACAGAAACTATCCTGGAAAAAAACCTGATGGCAAAGACTTTAAAACACACTCTAAAGATGCTCAGAGAAGTAAAGGAAGATATGAATACAGAAAAGAAAACAGTGTAAAAACAAACTGTAAACATCAATAAAGAGATAGAAAACCTAACAAACAAATAAAATAAATACCAGAGCTGAAAGTACAATAATTTAAATAAAAAATTTATTAGAGAATTTCAAAGGCAGATTTAGCAGGCAGAAGAAAAAATCAATGAACTTGAAGATAAGACAATGAAAATTATTGAGTCTGAGGAGTGGAATATAAAAGATTTAAGAAAAGTAAATGGAGCCAAAATCACCTGTGGGGCATCATCAGGCAGACCAGTATTCACATTGTGGGAGTCCCAGAAGAGAAGACAGAAAGAAAGGCAAAGAGAAAATATTTGAAAAACTAATGGCTGAAAACTTCCCAAATGTGATGAAAGACATGAATATAAACATCCAAGAAGCTCAACAAACTCTAGGTAAGATGAAGTCAGAGAGAACACTCTGAGACACCTTATAATCAAATTTTCAAAAGGCAAAGACAAAGAGAGAATCTTGAAAGCAGCAAGAGAGAAGCAACTCATCATATAAAAGGGATCATTAATAAGATTATCAGCAGATTTTTCATAAGAAAGTTTGAAGGCTAAAAGACAATATGCTGATATGTTCAAAGTGCTAAAAAAATACCAACAAAAAAGTGTCAACCATGAATCCAATATCCAGAAAAACTGTCCTTCAAAAGTGAGGAAAAAATTAAGATGTTCCCAGTAAATAAACTTTGAGGGGGTTTGTTACCACTAGACATAACCTGCAAGAAAGGCAAAAGGTAATCCTGCAGGGTGAAATGAAAGGACACTAGATAGTAACTTGAAGCCACAGGAAGAAATAAAGATCTCAACAAAGGCATGAAGTTAGAAGTTTGAAATGAGTTTCACTAGCTCAAACTCAGAGTGTCAGCAGGGTCACACTCCCTGCAGAGGCTCTTGGGATCAATCCATTCCTTGTTTCTCCCAGCTTTTGGTGGCTGTCATCATTCCTTGGCTTTTGGCTCCATTACTCCAATCTCTGCATCCATGGTCACATGCCATTGTTCTCTTCTGTGTGAAATCTCTCTCTGACTCCCTTATTATAAAGACATTTGTGATGGCATTAAGGGACCACCTAGATAATCAAGAATAATCTTGCCATTTTAATATCATTAACTTTATCACATTCACAAAGTCTCTTTTGCCTTATAAGGTAAAATTTATAGCTTCTAGGGATTGGAGCCTAGATATCTTTGGGGACAAATTTTTAACCTGCTATAGGCATCTAACCCTCCCAATCTATTGATTATTTGTTAACTTCTACTTACTCCTAATCACATAATTGGTCAAAATAAGATTTTATGGTTTAATACTTGCCATGCATAAATGACCTATTAAATTGTACATGAGTTGGTTTTCCTCAATGTATTAATCATAGACTGTAGGTTCTGGAATTAAACTGCCTGGGTTGAAAAATGGGTTCATCTTTGCACTAAGTATATGACCTTGGGGAGCATATTTAAGCTTTTGCTGCCATAGCTTTCTAATTTACAAACAGAAATAATTATTTTCTAAATTAGATATAGAGATTAAAATACCCCATGCATGTGAAGTCCGTGCAATACTACCTAGCACATTAACAAAGGATAGATATTGTCATTATTAAATTAAATACAAAAAGAAAGCACACTAATTCATCAAGCTGCTTAAAGTTTCTCCCCTCCAATCAACATAATAAATCATTTATTTGTTTTTCGTTCCCTGTGGCTATGGTTTGAATGAGATGGTTTGTGAAGACATATATGAAGAGATTTTTTTCACAGGCCTTAAAAATTTCTTTGAGAGACTACTTATTTGACTTGAAATTCTTATAACTAACTTATCCCACAAAGTTTTAAACCAAGAATTTGTCATTTAATAAAGCAAAGAAAAATGTATATTTTAGAAAATATTTTTTAAAGGATTTTTTTGAAGCTTGTGAAATTATAATAAATAAAAGTAGCATAAGATCTATGCCTTAATATCTTCAATTGCTAAAAACACTAATGCCCAAATGTTTACTAAATACTCACCAATATTTAAAATAATAACTTCTGGAGGGAGGCAGCAGCACTGAATCATCAGGGAAGCTACTGCTGTGCCACAGGACTCCACCCAGGTGAGTCTCTGCCCACCCAGAGATCTGACCTGCCAACACTTAGGCCCTGAGGGAGGCAGCAGCACTGGACTGGCAGGGCAGTCACTGCCATGCCATGGGACCCAGCCCAGGTGAGTCCCTGCTTCCCTGAGAGGCTGACCTGCCAACCCCCAGGCCTCAAGGCAGCAGCACCAAATCAGCAGCCTCTGCGGGATTTAGGCCAGACACCAGGGTGAAACAAGTGGACCATGAAAACGTCAGCCACAATGACTAAACACCAACAGAGAGATACCACCAAAAGAAAGTAGGACACCACCAAAAGAATATAACTCTCAAGTTCTAGATCCTATAGAACAAGTAGTCCTTGAATTGATTGACAAGGAATTTCAAGCAACCATTCTGTGGAAACTAAGTGAGATACAAGAAGACTCAGACAGCACAATAAAATGAGAAAAAGTATACAAAACCTGAAGGAAGAAATGTACAAAGAAATCAATGCCCTGATAAAGAATGTAGCAGAGCTTGTGGAGCTGAAGGATTCATTCAATGAAATAAAAACACAACAGAGAGTATAACCAGCAGGCTAGTTAGAGAGAATTTCTGACCTTGAAGACAGTCTGTTTGAAATAACACAGGCAGAGAAGAAAAAAAAAAAGAACTTAAAAAATTGAAGAAAATCAAAGAATCAAAGATAGATAACACAGAAACTTAAGCACTCAAGTATCTGAATCATGGGTATTCCAGAAGGGGAGGACAGATGAAATGACACTGAAAACATATATAAAGAAATAATAGCAGAAAACTTCCCAGGTATTGGGAAAGACACAGATCTTCAGATTCAGGAGGCCCAAATATCCCCAAACATATTCAACCCAAAAAGGTCCTCTCCAAGACATGTTACAGTCAAATTGACAAAACTCAAAGACGAAGAAAGAATCTTAAAAGTTGCAAGAGAGAAGTGTCATGTCACCTATAATGGAGCCTCTATCAGACTAACATCAGACCTTTCATTGGAAACCCTAAAAGCCAGAAGAGAATGGAATGATATATTTAAAATATTAAAAGACAAAAATTGCCAGCCAAGATTATTTTACCCAACAAGGCTATCCTTCTAAAATGAAGGACAAATAGTGTATTTCCCAGACAAAAAATAACTGCAAGAGTTCACTACCACACGACTAGCCTTAAAAGAAATTCTCAAGGGAATACTGGGACTGGTACCTGAAAAACAACTATTGCTACCATAAATACTGAAGAAAGATCAAATCCCATCAGCAAAATAAAAATGCTAACAATAGGAGAAAAAAAGTTATATCTACCATCCTAAGGAACCAACAAACACAGAAGACAAACAGTAAGTCAGAAAGAAAGAAACAAAAGATGTTTAAAACATCCAAACAAAAATCAGTAAAATGCCAGTAGTAAATCAACACCTTTCAATAATAACTCTTAATGTAAAATTTGGATTAAATTCTCCACTCAAAAGACACAGAGTGACTGATTGGATTAAAAAGATGGACCCAACAATATCCTGACTTCAAAAGACTCACCTCACATATAAAGACACACATATACTAAGAGTGAAAGGATGGAAAAAGATATACCATGCAAACAGAAATGAAAAAATGAGCTGGAGTAGATATGCTTATATCAGATAAGATGGACTTTAAACCAAAAACCATAAAAAGAGATAAAGAAGGCCACTATACAATGATAAAAATATCTGTCTAACAAGACCACATAATGATCATAAATATTTATGTACCCAACATCAGAGCAGCCAGTTTCATAAAGCAAACACTATTAGACCTAAAGAAGGAGATAGACACTAATACCATAATATCAGGGGACCTGAACATCCCACTGTCAACATTGGACAGATCATCTAAGCAAAGAATCAACAGAGAAACAGAAGATCTAAACAACATTTTAAAACAATTGGACTTGGCAGATATCTATAGAACATTTCATCCAACAACCCCAGAATATTCATTCTTCTCATCAGCAGATCAAACATTCTCTAGGATAGATCACATATTAAGTCACAAATCGAAACTCAACAAATTCAAAAAAAATTGTAATTATTTCATGTATTTTTTCAGACCACAATGGATTAAAACCAGATATCAATAACAAATGAAACTCTGAAAACTAAACAAACATATGGAAATTAAACAACATTCTACTTAATGACATATGGGTCCAAGAAGAAATTAAGCAGGATATCAAAAAATTTGTTGAAACTAATGAAAATAGTGATACATCATACCAGAACCTGTCGGATACTGCAAAAGCAGTACTAAGGGGGAAATTCATTGCATTAAATGCTTACTTCAGAGGAATAGAAAGATAGCAAGTGAACAACCTAATACTTCACCTTAAAGAACTAGAAAAACAAGAACAATATAAACCCAAAGTTAGTAGACAGAAAGAAGTAATTAAGATCAGAGCAGAACTAAATGAAATAGAAAATCAAAAAATGATATAAAAGATTAATGAAATGAAAACTTGTTTTTTTGGAAAGATAAATAAAATTGAGAAACCATTAGCAAGGCTAAGTAAAAAAAGAAGAGAGAAGACACAAATAGCAAAAGTTAGATATGAAAAAGGCAATATTACAACTGTTACCTCAGATATACAAGGAATCATTAGAGACTACTGTAAGCAATTATATGCCAATATGTTTTAAAATCTGGAGTATATGGATAAATTTCTGGACACGCACAAACTACCAAGACTGATCCAAGAAAACCTGAACAGACCAATAACACTCAAAGAGATTGAAGCTGTTATCAGCAGTCTCCCAACAAAGAAAAGCCCAGGACTGGATGGCTTCACTGAAAAATTCTGCCAAATCTTCAGAAAAGAACTAATACCAATTCTCTATAAACTAATCCAAAAAATTAAAACAGGCCATTCTCTAAAAGTCATACTAGGAGGTAAACATTACCCTGATACCAAAACCAGACATAGATACAACAAAAAAAGAAAACTACTGGCCAATATCCTTGATGAATATAGATGCAAAAATCCTCAATAAAATACTAGCTAATAGAATACAGCAACACATACATAAAATTAAACACCATGATCAAGTGAGATTCATCCCAGGGATGCAAGGTTGGTTCAACATACAAAAGTCAATGAATATGATCCACCACATCAACAAAATCAAAGACAAAAACAGTACGATTACCTCAATAGATGCTGAAAAAGCATTTGACAAAGTTCAACATCACTTCATGATAAAGACTCTCAACAAATTAAGTGTAGAAGGAAAGTATCTCAACACAATTAAAGGCATATATATGACAAACCCACTGCCAAGATCATGCTGAATGGGGAAAAGTTGAAAGATTTTCTCTTAAGAACAGGAACAGGACAAGGATGCCCACTCTCACCACTCCTATTCAAGACCGTATTGGAAGTACTAGCCAGAGAAGTTAGGGAAGAGAAAGAAATAAAGGGCATCCAGACTGGAAAAGATGAAGTCAAATCATTGCTGTTTGCAGATGACATGATTCCATATATAGAACAGCCTACAGACTCTAATTTCAATTTAAACAGTAACATATCATTAGTCGCTGTAGTAAGAAATAGCACAGATCTGGATCTAAATTTAGATACCTTGAAAAGTACACTTAATCATGTCTTGTATATACTTTTGAATATTATTGAACTCAGTGGCCTAAATGTCAGACTGGGCTTTGCAGGGAGGGGGTTACAGATATGTACTTCAAGTTTATCTTATAAGATTGATTTTCATAAGAAAGTGTTTTGTAGAAAAGGTACAGAGTGGAATATTACTCTGCCATAAAAAATAACGAAATTCTGCCATTCACAGAAACATGAATAAACTTAGACAAAATCATGTTAAGTGAAATAAGCCAGGCACAGCAAGGGAAATATCTCTTTCCCTCACTCATAAATGGGAGTTAAAAAGATAAACAAAGAAAGAAATAAAGAAAGATACATGAATCACAATAATTCATTGAACTTTCAAAAGGAAAGAACAGAACTGAGGCTGTCAGAAGTGGGGAAGTGGGAGGGGGAGGGTTTAGCAAGAAATTGGTAAAGGGCCACAAAAATTAATTACCTTGTTTAATGTTGAATATACTTATTATCTTAATTTGAGATCACATAATGCACACCGGTATCAATGTTCAATGCTGTACCCCACAGATATGTATAATCAATTATATTTTTCTGTAAAAACAATTTTTTAAATCCAGATACAGAAAGAGAAATATTGCATGTACTCACTCATAAGTTGAAAAGAAAGAAAGAAAGAAAGAAAGAAAGAAAGAAAGAAAGAAAGAAAGAAAGAAAGAAAGAAAGAAAGAACACAATAATACGTTGAAATTTCAGAAGGAGAAAACAGAACTGGGTGACTAAAGGTAGGAAAGTGGGGGAGGGGGGTTAGCAAGAAATTGGTTAATGGACACAAGGACTCATTACGTTTTGTAATGATGAATATGCTAATTAACCTGATTTGATCATTACATATTGTGCACAGGTATAGATATTCAACTCTGTACCCCACAGATATGTATAACCTATGTTTTGATAAAAAAGACTATAATTGAGTTAGGCAGAAAAGTATCACTATCAGAATTTATAGGAAGCACTGCCTATTGTACATAAAATTAATTATGTAAAATGCTTTTAACAGTTTTGAAAAGGAGCCAAGAAAAAAATCGAAATATTTGATAGTGAGTTGTCAAAAAAGAGAGAGAGGAGAAAGCAACTGGCATCTGGTCTTAATACTGTAGGGAAGGCCTTGGAAGTTGAAAGTGAGGAATTGTCATTCAGGATGTTGTTTTTCTATTATTGTAGTCCTAATTTAAGGATTTCATGGGTTTTTCTTTTTTTAAGGATTTCATGTTATTGTTTATTTTGGTTTTAAAATAAATTATATTTGTAAAAAATTAATAAGGTTTGGAGATGATGAAAAAAAGAAAAATACTTTTTCTAAGAAACGTAGAAATAAGCCTTTTATTTTTTATTTTTATTTTTATTTTATTGAATCATAATTGATTATACATATTTTGGTAGTTCAATGTTGACATATGTTGATCAAATCAATATTAATAGTATATATATTGCTGCAAATTGTACTTATTCTTTGTGCCCCTTGCCCAATCTCTCTCTATCCCCCTCTCCCTCCCCTCTCCCACCCCTCATAACCCTAGATTTCTTCTCTCCCTTTGAAAGAGTAATGGTGACTCTGTTGATTTGTTGCCTAGATGATCTGTCCAATGCTGAGAAGTGTGTTCTGGTTCCCCAATATTATCATAGCGCAGATGCTTCTTCTGTCACCCTGGAATGGGTTTTTTTTTTTTTTTTTTTTTTTTTTTTTTTTTTCGTGACCGGCACTCAGCCAGTGAGTGCACCAGTCATTCCTATGTAGGATCCGAACCCGCGGCGGGAGTGTTGCCGCGCTCCCAGCGCAGCACTCTACCGAGTGCGCCACGGGCTCGGCCCTGGAATGGGTTTTGTGGAGACAGACATCCTCTTCTTTTCTTTGGTCTCTGCTGATGACTCTCCTTGTGTCATGGCTCCAGTGGCTGGTGGGCCATCTGTGTGGTGGTTGTGGCGTCTAGCCACTTTTGGAGCAGCCATGGTTACTGTGGTGGCTGTGGTGGGCCACCCACATGGAAGTGATGTTTTTGGCATGCTCTGTGGTGCTGGTGGTGTGCCTGGTTGTGGGAGGGGAGGGGGTGTCCAGTTAAATAAGCTTTTTCCTAAGGCTCTACACATGTCAGTACAACAGAATTATTAAAAAAAAAAAAAAAAGACTGTAGTGAGAAAACTGTAATTACAAAAAATTAAAATACCACAATATTTTATTTGGAAAAATTAAAGAAAACACAGTCCAAACATCAACTATATATATAAATAAAATACGTCTTGAACACAAAGAGTTTTAGAGAAGTGAAAATACTCTGTATGATACTATGATGGTGGAAACATGTTATGCATTTGTCCAGACCCATAGAATGTACAAAAACAAGGAGTGAATCCTAATTAATGTAAATTATGGGCTTTGGGTGATAAAGATGTAGGTCAATATAGGCTCATGAATTGTAACAAATTGGGGATGATAGGGGTTATTGATTATGGTCAATTATCTGGTAGGGAGCCTGGATAACTGTGAGGGTAGGGGGTGGCAGACTATGCGTGCATGGGGATGGGTGTATAAGGGAAATCTCTGTACCTTCACCTTAGTTTTGCTGTGAACCTCAAACTGTCCCGAAAAACAGTCTATTAAAATAAAAAATAATGCACCTGAGAACATCTATATGAGTTAGACAAGGCAGTTTTTTAGAGCAATATTAGGAAGTATTTCTTTATGTATGAAGTAGAGATTGAATTGCCCTTCCAATATAGCCAGCAATTCATTGTTAGGGTCAGAACCAAAACAAATAAGTAAATTTCAGAAAGTCCATTCATTAAGACAGAAATATCGAATACCTTTAAGTGATAATATTAAAGAGTCATACAAAATAAATTCATATTCAATTCATAAGTTAAAAACAAACAAAAAAATAACAAATCTAAAGGTAACAGTTTGCAAAGTAATACTTTAGTGTTTGTTAAATGAACAAAATAAATATCTTTTTGGGTGACCTGTTTTTGTGGGTATGCTATCTCATGTGAAACGTTAATTTCAGTCCTTTGAAGCCATTTTCTTACTTTAATTGCATTGCAAAGGTGATTTACAAAGCGAAGATACATCACAACCCAGATATATAGACTTCTTAATTGACAAGTTTGGATCATTTTCCTTAGAAGGCCAAAAGATGGTGCTGCTGTGTAGCTGAGTTATTGCTCCTCAGTAATAATTTCCTTCCACAGCTTAATTCGACTGCTAAAATGGTGGAAATACATCTGTCATCAAAGCAAGTAAAACAGGTCTGAAAATGCAGTGATACAAATCAGGTAAAAAATTAACTTAAAGTGGTACCCAGGGATCATTGGACTTCTGAGTATTCAGGTTAAACACTCCTTGTAAAGAAGTTACTGGTTAAGGAAGAGAGAGCAAGAGAGAGAGATATGACCCATCACCTTATGAAGAAATTGATCCCTTAATAAGGCTGACCTAATGAGTCAAGTATGAATATTCCCACATTAATAATTAAAAAGTTTTATAATCTCAGAATAAACCTCAAAATTATTGTTACCTCAAAACTATTAAACTATCTTATCACCATCAAACTATAATGCTGTTCATTGTTGTAACTATATTATGCTGAGTTAGACTTTTCCCACTTTGGTATTTTTTGACTCTTTTTTATTGAAACGTGATTGATTATATATATTGGTGGAGTACAGATTTGAATATCGATACATGTGTACAATATGTGATGATCAAATCAGGATAATTAGTATACTCACATTTACAAATCATAATCAGTCTTTGTGACCCTGAACTAATTTCTCGCTAACTCCCTCCCTTTCCCGTTTCCCCACCTCTAATAACTACAGTTCTGTTCTCTCCTTTTTTTTGTGTGTGAAAGTTCAATGCATTATTGTGGCTCACTCATCCTCCCTTCCTTCCTTTCTTTCTGCCTTTCTTTTAGCTCTCACTTATGAGTGAGGGCATGTAGTATTTCTCTTTCTGTGCCTGGCTTATTTCACTTAAAATAATTTTCTCTAAGTTCATCCATGTTGCTGTGAATGGCAGAATTTTAATATTTTTTTATGGCAGAATAGTATTGAGCTGGGTATATGTAACACATTTTCTTTATCCGGTCATCTGTCAATGGACATTTAGGTTGATTCTGATTCTCTGCTACGGGAAATAGAGATTCAATAAACATGGGAGTGCAGGTGTCCCTTTGACATGATTTCCATTCCTTTGGGTATATACCCAGCAGTGGGATTGCTGGATCAACTACATCATGGCAGTTCTATCTGTAGTTGTTTGAGGAACCTCCATACGGTTTTCCATAATGGCTGTACTAATTTACAGTCTCATCAACAGTGTAGGAGGGTTCCTTTTTCTCCACATCCTTGCCAGTATTTGTTATTCTCTGTCTTTTTGAAAATAATTTTAATTTTTATACTTTATCCTATCTATATATGTACATACTTTTAAAGTGAAATACTGTTTTGAGGGGCAGCTGGCTGGTATGGGGAACCAAACCCTTAACCTTGGTGTTACAAGGCTGTGCTTTAACCATCCAGCCCCTAAAAGTGAAATACTTCTACAAGACTTATAAGAGAAAGCAATTTTAAAAGTTGTCCTCACTCCTAGACAATTCCAAATCTGTCCTTCTCAGAGGATATCCTTTGGAAAAGTTTTATTTCTGTATTTTCTTATTATATTATGTCTCTAAATAACATGATTATTCTTCACTGTTGTTAGATTATAATTTATCTGTAAACTTTACTGAAATGTTAACTTCCACTCAACACACTCTCCTCCTCTGTTTAATCAACTGATTTTTCTAGGAGACATTATTCGTGGAAGCCCCCATGTTTGCTTACTACCTAGAAATACTATTATGCCTTTCTTCCTGAAAATTTGCTTTGCCGTCATTCTTCACCTTTACCTAGTGTTGATTCTGTTTTGGGTGCCCATCTTCCCTGTTTAACTTGCTCATTTTTCCAGCTTCCAGTGAAAAGGCCTATATAAATTAAACTATTCGGCATGATTGCATGTCTTGAAATGCTTTTATTTTATCCTTATATTGATTACTACATATCTCTTAGAATTTTGAGATATTTCTCTTTTGTCTTTGAGAAACTGTTTGTTTCTCATGAAAAAAATCAATACTCTGATATTTAAAATAATGTTTTGACAACATGTTTTAGTCTCTGGAATTTTATTTTATTTTATTTTATTTTATTTTGTATGGAAGAGATTTATTAAAGAAGTTTAGACTTTTTATTTTTTATTATTTATTTATTTATTTTATTTTATTAAGAATATTCATGAGATACAAAGCCAATAGTCTCTGGATTTTTAAAAATTTAATTTCTCTTAACCCAGTATTTCAAAATTTCATGATGATGAAACTCAATATATGCCTTCTTTTAGTAATAATTTCACTGGTCTTTTCGAACCCTCCAAAGCAGAAATTTATTTTGTATTCCCCAATCTCAAATATACCTGGAATTTGTGAGTTCGGATTTCTTTTATTTCAACCACTTCGTAGATTAAATCACCATTTTTCTGCAGCTGTTATGGCAACGTAGTCACTGTAATATGGGGATGGGGGCGTGTATCTGACGGTTAAGCTGTTGCTTGTATATACTTTATTTTTAAATTTAAATTTAATTTTTATACAGGTATAATTGGCATACAATCAGCTGTGCGTAAAATGCATAATTTGATAAGTTTTGACATATGTAGGCACCTAAATCAACCATAACCACAATCAATATAATGAGCATATCTGTCTTCTTTAAAGTCTCTTCATGACCCTTTGTAACCTTACCCTCTGGACCCTCTTCACCTTCCTCAAGGAATCATTAATCTACTTCTGAAACTTAGATTAGTTCACATTTTACAGAACTTTATATGAATGGATTCATACACTGTGTACTCTTTTCAGTCTGTACCCTTTTACTAAACATAATTATTTTCAGATTCATTTATGTTGTGTGTTTAGCATATTTCATTCCTTTGCATTGCTGAGTAGTATTCCATTGTGTGGGAATGGCACTATTTGCTTACCAATACACTGTTGATGTACATATTAGTTGTTTTATGATTTTAGTTATTATAAAGCTGTTATAAATATTTGTACACAAGTGTATAGACACATGCTTTTATTTCTATTGGGAAAATATCTAGGAGTGGAAGGGCAAGGCCATATGGTAAGTACATGTGCGACTATTTAAGAAACTGACAAACTGTCTTCCAAAGAAATTTTACGTTTCCAGAAGAATCTTAGGAGATTCTTGCCATCATTTTGTATGGTATATTTAATTTTTAAAATCTGAGTCTTTCTAGTGGGTATATAGCGGTATCTCATTGCAGTATTAATTTGCTTTTATCTTTTTCTTTCCCCTGTGGATATTTGGTTTCTTTCATTCTTTCTTTCTTTCCTGCCTTCTTTCCTTTTCTTTCACATTTATTTTGTACATTTTTGTGGGGTACAGTGTGTTATTTCAATACAACAAATACTGCACAATGACTCATAGATAACACAGTTTTGTATCTGTTATTCAACCACTTCTCCTCCCTAACCCCCCACCCCTCCTGGCCTCTGGTAACCATCATTCTACTCCCCATATCTATGACAACGACTTTTTTCTTTTTTTCAGATTCCATATATGAGTGACATCATGTGCTATTTGTCTTTCTGTGCCTTTCTTAACTTATCTTGATGATTTCCAGTTCCATCCATGTTACAGCAACTGATAAGGTATAATTTCTTTTTGCGGCTGAATAGTACTTCATTGGGTATATATACCATGGGTTTTTTTTGTTTTTTTTCCATTCATCTATCGATTCCATCTCTTGGCTATTGTGGATGGTGTTGCAATGAACATGAGAGTGGAGGTGTGTTTTCAGTATATTTATTTCATTTTCTTTGGGTATATACCCAGCAATGAGACAACCGGTCATTAGGTAGATCTATTTTTAGTTCTCTGAGTAACCCTCCATATTGTTTTCCACAATGGTTGTACCAGTTTACATTCCCAGCAGCAATCTAGGAGGGTTCCTTGTTCTCTGCATCCTCACCAGCATCTGTTATTTCCTGTCTTGTTCATAGTAGCCATTCTACATGGAGTCAGATGATGTCTCATTGTGGTTTTAATTTGGATTTCTCTGCTGATTAGTGATTTTGAACATTTTTTGTATGTCTGTTGGCTATTTATATGTCTTCCTTTGAGAAATGCCTGTTCAGGTCCTTAGCCCTTTTTAAAATTGTGTTATTAGGTTTTAGCTGTTGAGTTGTTTGAGTTCCTTATATATTCTGGATATTAGCCCCTTGTTTGATGTGTGGTTTACAAATGTTGTCTCTTCACTTTGTAGAAAGAATCCCTTGCTGTGCAGAAGCTTTTTAGTTTGCTGTAGTCCCTTTTGTGTATTTTTTGCTTTAGTAGCTCATGCCTTTGTGGTCTTGCTCAAAAAATTGCTGCCCACTCCCATTTCGTGTAGTATTTCCCCTACATTTTCTTCTAGTAGTTTCATAGTTTTGGGTCTTAAATTTAGATCATTGATCCATTTTGAGTTTATTTATTTTTTAATGTGCATAAAAGTTTTATTTTTATTATTTATTTATTTATTTTATTACAAATATTCATGAGATTCAAAGCTAATTGTCACCCCTTGTGCCCATGACATGAGGGCCAAATTCATACTGGCAGCATACCCATTACCACAAATTAGTTTTGTACCTCGTGTCCCCCACCCAATTCTCCCCCAACCTGCCTCACCCTCCTCTTTCCCCCCATCCACTTTGTAGCCCTAGGAATGTTCCCTCCCTCTGTAAGACCAACACACTACTGTGATCTTTCTTTCATTCCTTCCTTTCTCTCTTAGCTACCACATATGAGTGAGCACATGCAATATTAATCCCTCTGTGCTTTGCTTATTTCATTCAATGTAAGTTTCTCCAGGTTCATCCATGTTGTTGCAAATGGGAGCATTTCATTCTTGTTTATGATTGAGTAGTATTTCATGGTGTATATATACCACGGTTTCCTTACTCAATCATCCATCAGTGGACATTTAGGTTGGTTCCATGTCTTGGCTATTGTAAACAGAGCTGTGATGAACATGGGAGTGCAGGACTATCTAAGTATAAAGCTTCTGCACAGCAAAAGAAACAATCAACTGAGTGAAATGACACCCTACATGGTGGTAGAAAATTTTTGCTAACTATACATTTGACAAGGGATTAATATCCAGAATATACATAGAACTCAAGCAATTATACAGTAAAGAAACAAATAACCCAATTAAAAATGAGCAAAGGAGCTGAATAGACATTTTTCAAAGGAAGACATTCAAATGGCCAACAGATACATGAAAAAATGCTCAACATCACTAGTTAGGGAGGAAATACAAATTAAAACTACACTGAGATACCACCTCACTCCAGTTAGACTGGCTGCAATAAAAAAAGACAGTGAATAACAAATGCTGGCGAGGGTATGGCAAGAAGGGAGCACTACTGCACTATTGGTGGGACTGTAAATTGAGTTGACTTTTGTGTATGGTGAGAGATAGGGGTGTAGTTTCAATCTTCTACATGTGGATATCCAGTTTTTCCAGCACTATTTATAGACAATACTGTCCTTTCCCCACTGCATATTCTTAGCACACTTGTCAAAATCTGTTGGCTGTAAGTATGTGGGTTTATTTCTGGGCTTTCTATTCTGTTCCATTCATCAGTATATTTGTCTGTTTTTATACCAGCACAATGATATTTTAGTTACTATAGCTTTATAATACATTTTTAAGTCAGGAAGTGTGTTGCTTCCAACTTTGTTCTTTTTGTTTAAGATTGTTTTGGCTATATGGGGTCTTTTGTGGTTCCAGGCAAATAGTACGATTGTTTTTTCCATTTCTGTGAAGAATATCATTGGTATTTTGACAGGGATTGTGTTAAATGTGTAGATTGCTTTGGGTAATTTGGACATTTTGATGATGTTAATTCTTCCAACCCATAGACATAGGATATATTTTTATTTAATTGTGTCCTCTTCAGTTTTTTTCACCCATGTTTTATAATTTTTTTTTTATCGTAGAAGTCTTTCATCTGCCTGATTAAATTTATTCCTAGGTATTTAATTTTTTATTTGTTTGTTTTGGTAGCTAATGTGAATGGAATTACTTTCTTGATTTCTTCTTCGGCTATGTCATTATTCATGTATAGGAAAGCTATTGGTTTTTGTATGTTAGATTTGTATCCTGCCACTACACTGAATTCCTGTATTATTGTGGAGTCTTTAGTGTTTTTTGTATACTTATCTTCTTTAGTGAAGTGATGGTCCAAATATTTTGGCCAAATTTTTTTATCTTCTAAATATTATGTAATATTATATCTTTATATATGTTGTGTATAAGTCCCTTGTGGGATGAAAGTTTTGCAAATATTGTCTCCCAGTCTTAGAGTTTGTTTTTCATTTATTAGTAGTATCTTTTGAAGTGCAAGACTTTTTAGATTTGATGAATTCTAGTATGTTGATTGTTTTGAATAGTTTTTGATTTTTATCATATTCTAAAAATCTTTTTCAAACTGATGGTTCCTAAGATTTTCTTCAGTGTTTTCTTCCCGGATCTCTATTCTTTAAGGTCTCTGATTAATTTTGTGTTTACGTTTTTATATAGTATGGGGTAATGGTTGAGATACTTTTTGTTTTGTAGTTGTTTTTGTTGTCCTGTTTTTGTTTTCTTTATGTGTTTGACTATTCAATTTGTTCCAGCACCATTTGTTGAAATGATTATTCTTTTCTCCATTAAACTACCTTGGTGTCTTTGTCAAAAATTATTTGCCTGACTATATATAGGTTCTATTTCTAGATTCTCTATCCCATCCCGCACTACCTTGTTTTGATTTCTATAGATTTTAATAGGTAGGGTGCAAAATTAAGTAGTGTAAATCCTTACACTTTGTTTTCCTTATTCAAAGTCATTTGTTTACATTTATTCTAAGTCCTTTGTATTTGCATAGAAAGTTTTTATACATATATATATGTATAAAAAGTGTGCTAAGATTTTGATTGGAATCTCATTAGATGTATTCAGAATGTTTGGAAATATTGACATCTTAAAAATATTGAGTTTTCCAATCCAAATATACTATAGATCTGTACATTTATCTATGTCTTCTTTAATTTTTCTCGGAAATATTTTTTTTTTTTTTTTGCTAAGCATTCACTTAGCTCCCCTTAGCTCTCAATGTATGTGTTACATCATATTCATTCCTAAATATTTCATATTTTGATGCAAAGTTATATGCCATATTAATCTTTTTTATTTTAATTTCCAGCTGTTCTTGCTACATAGAAATAAAATTGATTTTTTTTGTTTGTTTATTTTTCTGGTATCTGCTAAACTTACTTATTTGTTCTAGTGGCTTTCTAAAAAAATTCCTTCAGATTTTCTATCTAGCCAACCATGTCGTCAGCAAACAAAGGTAATTTTACTTATCCTTTCCAATCTACATGTCTTTGTTTGTTCTTATTGCCTGACTACTGTGGGTAGGACCTCCCATAAAATGCTGAATAAAAGCGGTAAAAGTGGGTATATTTGCCTCATTTCTGATGTTAGAATTAAAGCAATCGGTCTTTTAAGTTTTTAGAGGAAAGTTCACCATAGGAATTTATTTTAGATGCATTTATATAAAGTTATGGAAGTAACCTTATCTTTCTAATTTGCTGAGACTTGTTATAGGAAATCAATCTTTTATTTTCACAAATACTTTTTGTATTTATTGAGGTGACCATATGGTTTATCTTTCTTAGTCTATTAATACGATTATATTGATTCTTTTTTTGTTTTTTGTTTTTTCTGTCCGGTAAGGGTATCGCAACCCTTGGCACGGTGTCATCCGAACCACACTCAGCCAGTGAGCACACCGGCCATCCCTATATAGGATCCGAACCCGTGGCCTCGGCACTGCCAGTGCTGCACTCTCCCAAGTGAGCCATGGGGCCGGCCCTCATTTTTGAGTGTTTGAACACTTCTGTATTTCTTCAGTAAACCTCACTAATGATGTATTATCATTTTCATATATTGCTTGATTGGTTCTGTTAATATTTTAAAGAATATTTTCATCTAAATTCATGAAGGGTATTAATATGTAGTTTTCTAGTCTTTTAATTTTTGCATGTTTTTGTAACCAAGATAGTATCGGCCTTATAGAATGAGTTAGGAAGCATACCCCTTTTTAATGTTCTAGAAGTGTTGGTATAAAATTAGTTTTACTTCTTTCTTAATTGTTTGTTAGAATGAAGCAGTCAAGACATCTAAGTGTGTTGGGTTTTTTTGTTTGTTTATTGTTGTTATTTTTCTTGATGAAGGAAGATTTTTAAGTACAAGTATAGTTTTTAAAGATAAATATTAATAATTTATATTATTAATTTTCTTTATATTATTAATTTATATTATTAATTTAATTATTAATTTATATTAATAATTTATATTATTTATTTTCTTGATTGTGTTTTGATGGTTTGTGTCTTTCAAAAGATTTTTCCAGTTCATCTAAGTTGAGTTTATTGAAATAAAATTGTTTACAATATTCCCTCATTATTCTTTAACTATCTGTAGAACATGACTTCCCATCTCTCATTCCTAATATTGGTATATTGTGTATTTTCTCTTAGATATGTATATTTTTCTGATCAGTCTGGTTAAAATTTTATCATTTTTATTGATATCAAAGAACTAGCATTTGTTTTCATTGATTTTTCCTATTGCATGTCTGTGTCTATTTATTTCTGCACTTATAGTCATGATTTTCTTTTCTTGCTCACTTTATAACTTATTTTTTTTTCCAGTTTGTTAATGTGGAAACTAATACCATTAATTTGACAACTTTCTTCATCTCTAATGTAGTGTTTATTGCTGTAAATTGCCTCTAAGTACTACTTTAGCTGTCTCCCACAAATTTTCATGGGCTGTGTTTTTATTTTTCTTCAGTTCAAAACAGTTTTATGTATCACTTTTGCTTATTTATTTGACTTGCAGGCTATTTAGAAACGTGTTACTTAGTTTGAAGTTATTTAGGGGGGAGGCACTCCAGATGTCTTTTAGCTGTTGATTTATATAGAATTCCACTGTGTTCAGAGAACATACAGTGCATGATCTGAAACTACTTATTTATTGATACTTATTTTATGACCCAGAATATGGTCTCTCTTGGCAAGTATTCTGTGTGTAATCAAAAATAATTTGTTTTCTGCTTCTGTTGGTTGGTATGTTTAATAAATTAAAAATAGGTCAGGTTGGTTAATAGTGATGTGCAAATCTTCTATATCTTTATTGATTTTATATCTACTTATTCTACCAATTATTGATGGTTATAACCAGAGATTTTGACATCCTTCCATCAATAATTCACAATTATAATGTGAATTTGCCTATTTCCCCTTCTGGTTCTCTCAGTTTGTTTTTTTTTTTTTCATATATTTTGAGCTCTGTTATTAATGCATAAATGCCTAGGATTGTTACATTTCTTAAATTGACCTCAATATTATGAAATGACATTATTTAACTCTGGTAATATTTGTACTCTAAAATCTATTGCTTTAATGTTAATGTTCCCTCCACACTTCTTTGATTAGTGTTAGTGTAGTACATCTTTCTCCTTTATTTTTAACCTGCTCATATCTTCATATTTAAGATATTTCTTGTAAGGAGCATATTGTTCAGAATTTCCTTTTTTTAAAAATCCAATCTTGCAATATTTGCCTTTTAATTTCTGTGTTTATTCTAGTTACATTTAATCTTTTACATATGGTTGGATTTTTATCTACCATCTTGCCTTAGTTTTTGATTTATCGCCTCTTCATTGTTTCTTTTTATTTTCTGCTGTATTTTGTATTAACTAAACATTTTTTAGGATTCCATTTTATTTCCTTTGTTGGTTTGTTAGCTATAATTTTTATTTTATTATTGATTGATTTGGGGTTTATAGTATACATCTTTAATATATCTCAAACTACTTTTGATAACATTGTACCACTTCAGGTAGAGTTCGAGAACCTTACTTAAGTATTCTTCTAATTCTCCTCTTACTACTTTTCCCTTTTGCTATTTAACTATTCCTGACCCTATCTGATCACATTTCTGTTGTCCAACCCAGAGATCAAATCGCTTCTTGAATTTCTTTGACTTCTCAGTCAATTACTATTTGTCCAAGATCTTGTTAATCATTCTCCTCTCCCATTCATTTGTTCTTTAGTTATTATGTCCCTTTTTATATTTTCTACCATTATTTTAATGGGGCTTCAAGCAGAGAAATGGTACGTGCTTCTGTTGAATTGACAAAAGCCCTCATTTAATTTTAATGATATATGTTTATATTCACAGACTATTTGAAAAGAATTTTATCCTCTATATACTGCCTGAAGAGAATGCTTGCAATTTTTCTATTCTTTCCTTATCTCATTCCTTTTTTATGGCCAGCCCCTCTACAAGCTCCACTGTTCTCAGACTTAGAAGAAAAAATTATCTTATATTTTCTTTCATTCACTGAAACTATCTTGTTATCCACTTCCCAGACCAGCATTCTCAGTAATGTGGCTTTTCTTCATATATCTCTTGTTACTGGTAGAGACAGAAGTCAGTGCTTTATTTTCTCTGCTGAAGTCCGTGTCATTTGCTAATACCACCCTTTTCCAATACCCATTGCTGTGGTTCGTGATCATTTAGGTTCCTCTTCTATTGTCAGTGATTCAAAGCCTGGATCACAGTTTTCCTCTTTATTCATTCATTACTGGTAGTGAGAGATAGAGCATATTGGTATTAGGGTCAGACCCATCAGGATTGAATTCTACCCTTGATATTTACCTAAAAGGTTCTGTAGTAGATTATTTGCATTGATGGCTTTGATTAATGGCTTTTACGTCAATGTTCTTTGCAATGTGACTTTGTGACTCCTTTCATCAAGGGTAAAATCTACTTTTCCACTTATTAAATTAGTAGTGCTTTTGTGACTTGCTATAGCCAATAGAATACAAGGGACATGAGTGTGCTAATTCCTAATGTAGACTCAACAGACCTCTATCTCAGAACTTTATTTCTGCCATGAGATCATGCCAGTAAAGGCAAGAAACTACAAGGACCAGAGATGCATCATCTCAACTGAGGTCATCTTTGGCCAGCCAGTCCCCAATCTAGTAGCCAAGTGGCCACAAATGCATGAGTGGGCCCAGTCAAGATCTACCAAACTTGGATCAGATCAATAGGCCTGCCTATGAGACCTACGGAGTTATTGTGCATTGATTATGGCACAATGGTTTCTATTTATAGTGCTCTTGAAAGAATTACATGAGCTACCCAAAGTGCATGGTCTAATTGCTGGCATATAGAAGAAAAAGACATCTTCTTCTTTTTATTACTGACAAAACCCCCAATACTAATGTTGATACTTCTTTTGACATCTTGGCCTAAGTGTAACTTAAAGACTTCAGAACATCAAGAATTTCAACTTTTATATTACTTTGACCATTAACCAAAATAGCCTTCAATCAGATTATATCTCTCCTTACAAAATTTTACCTGTAAGCCTCAAGATGCAAAAATCAAACTTTTGATTACTCTCTTTTTTCTTTGAATTACAGAATACTATAAAGTCAATAACTATGATAGACTTTGATCATTTTAATTTTAATATTGAATGGGATATAATTGAATGATATAGACAAAACATGTGAATAAAAAATAGGAGACTGGAGGAATACTGTCAGCTTCGTTGGGCCTGCCTTGAGAGACCAAAGAACTTTTTCATAAGAACTAATTTTCAATGGATAATTCTAGATTTTTCATAAATAAATAAGCTTAAAGCTGCAAGACTCCAAATAACAATATTTACAGTCACACCAAATATATACAGACCAAATAATTGTGAAAAGTTCCCACAAAATATGAGTACTAAAATGACTCCTTACCATAGGTGAATTTAGGAAACATGAGTTTTGTGCAAGAAAAGAAGAAAAAGAGAAAAAGAAATTTTCTGGGGAATGCTTTATATCAACTCCATGTCTCTGGAAATTTAGCAGCCCTGGAATTTTCTGGATCTACAAAGCAACGTTAAGTCAATAAAAATTACATCTTAAGAAGGCTTTGTGTCAATTTCCAACTTAGACTCAAGAGTTCTTGCTTAGATCTAAGTTCTCTCTTGACTTTATCTCAAAATTGTTAATTTCAGTATGTTTTTTAATGCTTGAAACCTTGAGGTGAATTGTTTATTTGTCTTATATCCTTCATGAGATCTAACAGTAAAAAAATATTATTTGTTTTATTTCATGTTACCTTTCTCTCTATCACATTCACAATGAATATTTTCTTCGTGCTCATTATTTTCAGATGTTCAATAGTTCCCGTTTTGTTCAGTCATCAACTGTTTTTTTGGGGGGGCATGATTTTCCACACTATCACTCTCCTACTTCCTACTGCTCTTGGTCAGTCATTTCAAATCCCCCCAATTGTTGTCTTCCTGCCATGTTACTTTTTCCCACCTTTCCTTAAACAAAACTTCTGACTTTATAGCTGCTGAAATTACTATCTTACCATTTTCTTTTATTTCCCCACCAAAATTATTACAAAATTTTTTTTTATTCCCAGCTCCATTTCTTCAAATCCAATTTTTTC
Source organism: Cynocephalus volans (assembly GCF_027409185.1). Lineage (NCBI taxonomy): Eukaryota > Metazoa > Chordata > Mammalia > Dermoptera > Cynocephalidae > Cynocephalus > Cynocephalus volans. The sequence continues at coordinate 94,630,186 of NC_084471.1, forward strand.
AGTGTTTAATTGAAATCTGCCTCTCACCATCATCCCATTACTGAAATAGTTACTGTCTGTCTCTTAACTTCCCTTGCTCTATTCTCCAGGCTTTACTGAGGTATAGTTGACCAGTAAAAATTGTACATACTTAAAGTGTACAACATGATGATTGGATACATGTATATACTGTAAAATAATGACCACAATCAAGCTAATTAATGTATCTATCACCTCACATATTTATCATTTCCTTTCCCTTCCATTTTCCTTTCCTTTCCTTTCCTTTCCTTCCTTCCTTCCTTCCTTCCTTCCTTCCTTCCTTCCTTCCTTCCTTCCTTCCTTCCTTCCTTCCTTCCTTCCTTCCTTCCTTCCTTCCTTCCTTCCTTCCTTCCTTCCTTCCTTCCTTCCTTCCTTCCTCTGTCCTTCCTTCCTTCCTGTTTTTTTTTTTTGGTGAGAACATTAAAAATTTGCCTTCTTAGTAAATTTCAAGTATGCAGTGCAATGTTACTAACTATAGTTACCTTGCTGTACTTGAGATCTCCAGGACTTATTTATCCTGCATAGCTGAAACAACATCTCCCCATTTTCCACTGCCCTCAACCTCCCGCAACCACCATTAACCTCTCTGTTTCTATGAGTTTGTCTTTTTTAGATTCTATGTATAAGTGGGATCATGCGGTATTTGTCTTTCTGTGTCTGGCTTATGCACTCAGCATAATGTCCTCTAGGTTCACCCATATTGTCACAAATGGCAAGATTTCCTTCTTTTTAAAGGCTGAATAATATACAAGGGTACTTCAAAAAGTTTGTGGAAAGATTTGTATTATCTTTTATTTCTATTTTTCCACGAACTTTTTGAAGTGCCCTCATATTTCATTTTGTGAGTGTGTGTGCATCACATCTTCTTTATCCATTCATCCTTATACTTTTTCCATCCAAAATGAACATTTTGGCTATTTCCATATGTTGGCTATTTTGAATAATAAAAACATAACACTGATTTCATTTCTTCTCAATATATATCCAGAAGTAGTATTGCTGGATCACAAGGTAGTTTTATTTTTAATTTTTAAAGGAACTTCCATACAATAAGACGAATTATAAGGTAAGGTGATATCTCACTGCAGTTTTGATTTGCATTTTCCTGATGATTAATGATATTGAGCACCATTTTGTATACCTGTTGGCCATGTATATGTCTTCTTTGTGTGATGCCTATTCAAATCCTTTCTTGATTTTTTTAAATCTTGCTTCTTTTTTTTTTTTTTTCTATTGAGTTGTAGGAATTTCTTATGTATTTTGGAAATTAATCTTTTATCAGATCATAGTATGCAAATATTTTCTTCTATTACATATGTTGCCTTTTTTTTTTTTACTCTGTTAATGGCTTTCTTTGCTGTACAGAAGCTTGTTAGTTTATGCAATCCCACTTGTTTATTTCTGCTTTTGTTGTCAGAGCTTTTAGTGTCGTATCCAAAAATTCATTGCTCAATGTCAAGAAGTTCTCGTCCCATGTTTTCTTCTAGGTGTTTTACAGTTTCGGATCTTATGTTTAAGTCTTTAATCCATTTTGAGTTGGGTTTTGTATATGGTGTGATGTAAGGATCCAAGTTCATTCTTCTGCATGTGGCTACCCAGTTTTCCCAACACGATTTGTTGAAGAGACTGTCTTTTACTCATTGTGTCTTCTTGGCACCTTTGTCAAAGACCAGTGGACCACAGATATGTGAATTTATTTCTAGGTTCTGTATTTTGTTATTATTCATCTATATGTTTGTTTTTATGCAAATATCACACCATTTTGATTACTGTAGACTTTGTAATATATTTTGAAATCAGAAAGGGTGATGTCTCTAGATTTGTTCTTCTTGCTTAAAATTACTTTGGCTGTTTGGGGTCTTCTGTAGTTCCATATCAATTACAGGATTGTTTTTCTATTTCTTTAAAGAACACCACTGGAGTTTTGATTGGGATTACATTGAAACTGTAGATCATCTTTCATAGTATGGGTATTTAAGCAATATTAAATCTTCCAGTTCATGAACATGGATATTTTTCCTTTAATCTGTGTCTGTTTTAATGTCTTTCATCAATATTTTATAACTTTCAGTGTGTTTGTAATCAGCAAACAAAAATATCAGCTCCTTTACCCAGAATAAAGGACATGAGAATCCAATGTTGTTGCAAGGTTGGAAGCTTTATTGTCAGGAAGTGCAACCTCAGAGACAGTTCAACTGTAAAATATCTCAGAGGCTCCAGAGCCTCAGCAAGGGTTTTTAAAGGGAAGAGTGTGGGAAACCAAAGGGAGAGGTTAGTCCCATCAGAAAGCTGCTATGTGAAAATTTTCAGGTTCTGGGATTTCTTTATGTCAGGGCAGGTACTATAACTCTTCCACCTGACTCTATAATTCTTTCATTCATACTTGGAATATGGGTGTTATCTGGCTTCTACCAACTGGATGCTGTCTTGTTCCCCGGCAGCTATGACTCCACAGAAAGAATGGTTAGCTCACCAGGTTCCTGATTAATTCTTATTATCTTGTTCTTCCAGAGCACGAAGTCCTGTAGTGTTTTCCCATGAGCTATGCTGTGAGTCAAGGTTACAAAAAGACTTCTTTATGGCTAGAATTCTGCTTAAAGCTGTATTCTGCAAAATGGATCCTTTAGGGCTAATTGTCTATGACTATTTGCTGTGGTGGGCTCTTACATGTTTAGTACATGCAGAAAAAGCAGTTGAGAAAATTCAACATCCATTCATGATAAAAACTCAACAAAATAGGTATTGAAGGAACGTATCTCAATACCATAAAGACCATATATGAATAGCCTGTGGCTTAAATTATAATCAGTTGGGAAAAACTAAAAGCTTTTCCTCTAAGATCTGGTACAAGGAAAATATGACTACTCCTGCCACTTTTATTCAATATAACTCTGGAAGTCTTAGCCAGAGCAATTAGACAAAAGTAAATAAAGAAATAAAAGGCTTCAAAATTGGAAGGGAAAAAGTAAAATTTTATCTGTATGCAGATGACATGACCTGATATGTAGAAAGCCATAAAGTCTCAACAACAACAACAAAACAGAACTAATAAACAAATTTAATATAGTTTCAGGATACAAAATCAATTGTGTTTCTACACAAAATAAAAAGCTATTTGAAAAAAAGACAATTTCTTTCACAATAGAAACATGAATAATAAAATAAATAGGAATAAATGTATCCAAAGAGGTGACCTCTCTTTTTCTTTCACTCATTTTAAAAAATCTCTCCTTAGCTGAGGCATCTACATAATCTTAAATCATTGTTTGTTCTCCTGTCGACATTTTTAAAAAGTTTACCACTTAAATATTTTTTTTCCCTTTGAATCCTCTGGAGATCAAAATTTTAATTCACCTCTGAATGTCTTGATGACTTCTTGAGATTCTGTGATTCTTCATTCACTAATTCATTCATTTAAAACAATCTTCTCACTGCCTGCTATATGTCACACACTATCCCAGACTTGAGAGATATAACTATGAACATAAGACAAAATGTTTTAGACTTCTTTGAGCTATGTGTTGTATAGAATACAAACAAGAAATCAGAAAGTGACAAAACTATGTGATAAGAGTTATGATAGGGATTTTCCAGAGCACCACGATACTATATGGAATAAATACCTACCCCACACATGAAGAATGGAAGTCATCAGAGGAAAGTGTGTTATTTGGGGCCTTGCTATGAGATCAAAACACTCAGTTGACTAAAATTAAAGAGAATGAGTGAGGCGACTTCTCACAGAGATAAAGCAAGATTTTAGAGGCACCCAGAGACTAACAGAAAAAAGTCAATATTACCCCCAGAGCTGAAGGAGAAAAGGAAGAAACGGTGTTGCTGGAGTCCAGTGAAAGCTGGGGCTCTAAAGGAGGGCCAGACCTTTGGGAACTATAGTCATAAGGATCACAGCTACAGTACTCAAGGGGAAATACCCAGGACCCTCTATTTTCCCATTTCTCAATCTCATACTAATGCTTGTCATTTGCCACACTTAATTAGAAACAACCTGTAAGGATCCCAGATGATACATACCATAATATCAACCACCTGGAGCACAGAACAGGGCAGAGAATGCAGGGTTTAGGGGGGTAGAGGATGGAATACAGGCAGCATAGACTAGTTCTCTTGCTGCTCAGCATTCGTTCTTGCCATTTACTCAAATGAAGACATTTTTATTTATAACTGAGGTTAGGCACAAACTGCTCTCAGACTCAGTAATGAAGGATGATTGTCAGATCGCTCTATTTTCGTCCAGAACCTTAATGATAATAATATGTATCACCATTGTTCCTCACACAAGTTGTCCTGGAAAAGGAGGCAAGTGATCAAAAAAGATAAATATAATTTTGCTTCCCACTGTGTAGCCAGAACCTAACTTTCCCTTGGTAATAGGGAATAATTACACCAACCAGTGCAATAACCTTCTCGATTCCTGTGATTCTGGGACATGTAAAATCCAAAACTCTTGTGAGAAGTCTCAGTTTTCATGAATGAGCTCCCTGGGTAAAAGCATTTGTATCTTGTAACTAGGACCTCCAAAACTGTTGTATTATTCTGCTGTTGTTCTGACAACCATGTATAATAGAGATTCCCAAAATTTCTATGGATTGCAACAAACACGCCTTCTCACAGTTGAATCTTCAGCCTGAGTGCTGTATTCTGGTCTATTCCACATGTACCTCCTTCCGTAAATAGCAGCTAACCATGACACACATTTCTCATAGAGGTCAACATATGACCCGTACCTGCCACAGAGGCTTGTTTTGCATTGGACCCAGTTGAAATTAACAGACTTGTTGCTTACTAAATAAGTGGATCAGGATAGCAAACATCAAACCTAAATAGGCTCACCATATGTTGCTGTGTCTCTCTCTTCGTGGTGAGTAGTCCAAGATGCTGCAAACTGTCAGTCCCTTTAGAGAAATGTCCTGACATTCCAAGAACATTGGATCCCTAAAACTTCAGTAATGTGCCAGCCTTCTACATTTGTGTTGGTAGATTTTTCCCTCATCCTCAAGCTAGGATGTGTCACATTACTATGGCATCTAGGATACTTGCTACTTCTAGCTCATAAAGTAGAATAATGTTATCAATGCCACATTCAAATATGATGGTTTGTGGGAAAACAAAAGTTTCTTATCGGTCATATTATAAGAATCCACAGAATGCAGTAGATTTGACCTAACTTTGATATAAGACAGTAAAAGTACGTGGCTGTCTGTGCTAGGTAAGACAAAGTTCTTTGATGATTTTAATTATTTGGAATTGGAAAAAAAATAAAAGAAAGAAATTTGCTGAGCCAATAGATTTCTATTAGATGTCAGGGGTATGCCGATTTGGTACATTTTTGGATTATTGTAGTGGTGGAAGAGAGTCAACTTCAAGCATTACTCTTAATTTTTCTTGATTTTTCCCATCAGTATAGCTACCTCACTTAGGTCAGGGAAAAAAATGTAGGGATTTTGCTTGTTACCAAATATTCTTACTTTAACTATACTTTCAGGCACCAGCGAAATATCCATTGGATGCGCTGTGAATTAGATTTGGGGTTTGATTTCATCTGTTGCCTAAGCTCCAAAAGCAACCATACTGATGATTGAACCATGGTGGTGTTTTGGTTTCACAGGAACTAATGTTACTTCAGAGTGACTATTTAATAAGTCCAGAAGGTTCTAGATGTCCCCATTTCATCAATGTACAGACTCCCTCATATACGGCACAAGTTCCTCTGCTAATGGTTTGGAAGAAGATTCAAAGTATACACTTGAACCTCCATTGCAATCTTACCCAAAGAGAACTAGGCTTGCTCTACAAGGGAGGGGTTTTAGGTACATGAACTGGCTCATATCTGGAACTCAGTGAAACTCCACAAGTTCCAGACACAGGGATTATTTTTTCCTGAATGTGTAGATCAATTAACACCATAATGCCCACCCATCTCTTTCGTTAGTAAGAACGTCATAGTCAATTAACTACTGCCACAGACCCTGTAGTTACAATATTTTGAATGCCAGTTTGGATCACTAGCCTATGCTTGTTGTCATGACCATCTTGTTTCTGATGCTTAGTAAACACCACTACCCAGCTTCTTCAACATCGGGATCCCATTATTAGCATTGAAATTGGAGAGTCTACTTAAATGGCACATTGCCATTGAGCTTGAGCTTACCAAAGAGCTTTACAAAAAATGCTGGTGATTCACCATAAGTATTTTTCCATAATGCCTTTGTGAAGGGAATATCCTCTAGGACCTCCGGGTATGTACATTTAAGAAATGGCAGGGAAAGGTGCGTGCAGTAGATCCACTCCTTATGCTCATTCTTCACAGTGTTCAAGACAAGTTCTGAAATCTTAACCTCGTTGATGGAAAGCCACTATTAAATTCAAGCTTCAGGTAACCAACAGAACAAACTCTTACTTTACTTACTTTACTTTGCAAGAGCAAACTCTTTACTTGCAAGCATTCAAGCACACACATAAAGCTCCAAATTCCAACCGAATGCACTAACACTGAAAAATGTGTTATGATGTAACATCATATTTTGTTTTCTTTGACCTAATAATAGAGTCAATTCTAATACATGCTCCTCAAAGAAAGATCTTGCAGGTATTTTGGTACATACTCTACTCTTAGAAGTGACCTTGCAATCCTCCTGTGACTTGCTGGTATTTAATTCTGGAGGCAATGAGGAGTAGTGAGTTTGTGTCTTTTTGAAAAGTGGCATTTCCTTGGAAGACACCTGCTCCAGCTGAAGTCATTAAAAGGTATTTAAGAAAGAAAGATTCAGTTTGTGGGTTTAAATCATGAGTATATGACCAAATGTCTCTCTCTAAATTTGTCAGTGATCTGTTTCTTCCTAATCACTTTACTAACCATAGCATAAGAAAGGACTTGATGAGTTTATGCATTTAGTTGTCGTAACAACTATGCAACCCAGATAATCAGTTTTTGAGACTGACGCTGAGCTGTGTCAGTCTTGTGGTGACAGGAGAAAAGAGAGTTTTTAAAGGCACCCAGAGAAGGATCCAGGTTCTCTTCTTTAGTCTTGAATTGGGTCTACAAGTTTCTTAAGATAAAATTTTTTACACTTTCCAGCACTGTCTGATGATACCAGCCTATTCTACATTCTTTATATTCATCACTGTTGCCATAACAATGAATTACAAGAGCCACATGATCACCTAAGAATTTGTGCTCTATTGGTAATCTGTTCTAAACTATTACTAATGGTAACCAGAATAATGGTAATGCAGTGCCTGCCACAGATTATGACTCTCATTTCCCCCTGGCTAGGAGATAATATTTTCATCAATTATGTGAGCAATCCAGATCCAGAATCTCATGTTTGTGTGTTTATTTATTTCAAATTTTATTTATGTTTTTTAAAGAAAATGTAGTTTTATTAATATTATTGTTTTACATTCTAGGATGATGTTGCAGAGCAGATGGGGGAGAGGGGGAGGGGGGAGATGGGAAAGGGGAAGGGAATGGGATGGAAGAAGGAGGAAGAAGGAGGGGGGGATTATAGCCTGTGGCACCCCCTTCATTCCCACATGGGACACTGGGGTGCTTCCACTGGTGGCTTGGTCATTGCCAGGCTGGGTGCAGACAGCGGGTGTGGCAAAAACCCTCACCCCCTACCACCCCAGCTTGGGAACCTGGGGCCCTTCTTGTTGAGGCTTGATAATCATTGCTGGGCTCATTGTACATGTCGGGGGTGCATAGCCAAAGCCCTCAGCCCCCCACTGCCCTGGCTTGGGAGAGGCAGGGGAGCTTCCTGCAGTGGCTTGGTGATTGTTGCTGGGTTGGCTGCGGGTTTCAGGGAGGCATGGCCGAGGCCTGAGGAAACCCACTTCCCCAGATTGTGAGAGCCTGGGGTGCTCTTCCTGTGGTGGCTTGGTGGTTGTCACTGGGGTGGTTGCAAGTATCAGGGGTGTGTGGCCTAGGCCCTTGTTCCCCACCCTCGGGACTGGTTGCAGTTTCAGGGGGCATTGCTGAGGCCCTCAGCCCTCCCCCCTTTTGGCCTGGTAGCGTGGAGGACTTCTGGTCCTTCTATATGTTATAGGTGTTCTTTGGTGAAATAAGACCTTTACTAGTGAATATCAAACTTTGTCTCTGGTTGTGGGTACTTTATTTTTTCTTTCAGTTCTGTGTTGAATTATTTGCCATTTCCACCACTTAAACTCTGTGTTAGAACTAATTTGTTGTCCTTTGCTTACTTCTAAAATGGGGGAACTTCCTGGGTGGACCAGTATTGAGTTCTGTGGTTGAGCTAAATTGCTGCTTTGCTGCTGATTCCCTGCAGAAGGCTTTTTGTGCATGTCTGGTTGTAATGGTTGACTTTATAGGTACTTCCAGGTCTAGTGAAATCTGGTGCACCTGGGTTGTATAGAAACTCTGGTCTGGGCCTGAGTCTTTTCATCAAACTGCACCCCATGTAATTCTATAATCCTGAGCAGTCTCCTCTGAGTGGTCCTGTGCTGATTGGGGTGCAGATCGGCTGTCCTTGCTGGGTCCCAGTGTTCTGCCGGTGAACCCATCTCCCCCATCGCCCATGCTCCAAACACTTCCCATGGGATGGGCTGTGCACCAGTCCCTTTCGATGACTCTCTGACCTCGGAGTGGATCCTTTTTTCAGTTGTCCTGGCTCCTCACTCCTGCCTGTGTCCACAGGAACCCTATTAGTAGTCTTGCTGGCCTGGGGGCCACCAATGCCCTCTTCTCCCCTGCCACCTCCAAGCAACTCCATCCAAAGGTCACAGCTGCAGCTTCTGCTGGCTCCTGCTCTATGTGCTCAGCAGCTCCAGACCGGAAGCATCCGGGGCTCGAAATGATCAGAGCAGTTTTTTCTTTCTCTCATTGTGGCTTCTCCTACCTTTTTGCACTCTGTAGGTCTCTCCTCCTCTTCTCCTGAACTCTAGTGGCCTCAGCTTGGCTGTCATTGGTTTTTTATAGTTGTAAATTGGTTGATTTGTGGGAGAGATTGACACTGAGGACCATCTGTTCCATCATCTTGACCCCAGAATCTCATGTTTAATGGTCAGGTTCCTGGGACCACTCCTGGTATCAATTATACTATCAACTATGTATAGCAGTATATAGAATTCACTTAGATAAATAGACATTGATGCATACATTTCATACAGATTGTGTTTGGTTTTGAACAAATAGAGGAAGCTGAGATGTTCCACCTCTTGCAGCATCAGGTAATGATTACCTTTCCTGGGACTGAAGAAACAAAAGAGAAGGTATAGTCTTATTGGAGCCACAGAATTGGAGCTACCTGTTAAAAAAAATGTTACAGAAAAATATAACTACCATCAGAGAGAGGTGTCAAAGAAATGCAGAAAAAATAATTACCTTGATGTCTCTTCATTCTGCACTCTAATCTGTGAGTACAACAAAAAGCCAGAATACAAAAGGAACCTAGTGGTGCAGTCACATGCCCAGGGAAGAAGAGCAGAAAATGTCAGAGTGTGAATTAATGGTATGCAAATGAAAAGGAATAATCCTTTTAAAAGGTAATAGTTATATCAATACATAAAATGAAAGAACAAATATGTGTCATTCAGAAAAATGTTGAAGAGGAAATATTCCAGGTAGCATAAAATCATGTACAAAAGCTGGACATTAGGACATTGTGCATTTACGAATTTGAAAGAACATTAGCATGGCTGAGATGTAAAGTGGGAGCTGGTGAGAGATAAGATAGAGATGGCTGTATCTGCTGATGCAAGGTCTTCTAAATGAAGTTGAGAAATTTAGATTTATTTTCCAGGAACAAAAGGAAGACATTAAATAATTTTAAGCAGGTTCATGATAATGTCATTTTCTTTTAAGAAAGAGTATTTTAATTAAATTGGAGAAAACACATTAAAAGAATAAGTACAAGGAGATGAGTAAGGAAATAATTGCAGTGTTTTTTTTTTTTTTAGGTGATTAATGGAGTCTGGAGTAAAAGCAACTATTGAAATGGAGATAGGATATGGAGAAATATTTAGAAAGTATGAACAATAGGACTTGGAAATAGATACACACATTTTACACACAGACATAGAGAGAGGGGGTTAAGGAAGATGTCTGTCCTCTAAATGTAGTAAATGTAGGCATTTTACAAGATTCTATGCTTAGAACACTCTCCTTTTCTTACAATATCTTTCTTTTCACATTTATTTTTTATATAATGTTAAAAATGTTTCATATTTTGACATTTTTTTGTACACATTTGTAGAGTACAGTGTGTTGTGTCAATACATGAATATACTGCACAATGACTCAGTTAGGGTAGATGCATAGTTTTGTACCAGTAGTCACAACATTTTCTACTCCCCTTCCCACCCCCAGCCCCTATTCTGTCAGTGTAGCTTATTCCCATTCTATAACTCCCATAAAATAGTTTTAAAAATTTATTTTCTAATTGAAACATAATTGATTATACATATTTGTGGGTTGGACAGTTGACTATCATTATTTGTGCACAGTATATGATGATTGAATCAACATAATTAGCATCTTCATCACTACAAATCAGAATTATTCCTTGTGTCCCAATTACTCCTTAATCCCCTGCCTCTCCTCCTTTTTCCCTCTCTAGTAACCATAGGGCTATTCTTTCCTTCTGAAAGCTCAATGTATTATTGTGATCTTTCTTTCTTTCTTACTTTCTTTTTTAGTTCTGACTTGCGATTGAGGATATGCAGTATTTCTCTTTCTGTGTCTGGCTTATTTCACTTAACATAATATTCACCAAACTCATCCATGTTGCTACACATGGCAGAATTTCATTCTTTTTAATGGCTGAATAGTATTCCCTTGTGTATACATACCACATTCTCCTTATCTAGTTGTCTGTGAATGGGCATTTAAGTTGTTTGCATATCTTGGCTATTGTTCACTAGAGCTGTGATGAACGTGGGAGTGCAGGTATCCCTTCAACATCATGATTTCCATTCCTTTGAGTATATACCCAGAAGTGGGATTGCTGGGTCATATGGTAGTTTTATCTGTAGTTGTTTGAGAAACCTCCACAACGTGTTTTCCACAATGGTTGTACTAACATGCAGTCCCACCAACAGTGTAGAGAGTTCCCCTTTCTCCACATCTGCACCAGTATTTGCTATTTTCAGGTTTCTTTTTTGATAATAGTCAGTCTAACTGGGGTGAGATGATATTCCAGTGTGGTTTTGATTTGCATTTTCCTGATAATTAGTGATGTAAAGTTTTTTTTTATGGCCATTTTTATGTTTTCCTTTGAAAAATGTCTATCCAGCCCCTTTTCCCATTTTTAAAATTAGATTATTTGTTTTAAAAAAAATCGAACCTCACCTCACATTAGCAGTTGCAAGATAGTTCTTCCTAGATATCACATTGATCTCTGAAAGTCTGATCCCCTGCATTGTTTTAGGTGCCATCGTTCTCCAAATTTCTCATCCTTCAAATCTGGGATCATCTTTCATTTTTCCTCTTTGTTGATTTATCGTATGCAGTCAGACAAATCTTGTTAGATTTAACATTTAGTAATTCTTGCATCTGTCCCTTCTTTTCTCTGCATACTTTGACTCTGCATTCTCTCAAATGGTCAGTTACAATGCGTTCCTTACTAGTCTGATTAGTTTTATCTTTCCAATACATTACATTTAGTTAAATTCTATCTCCAACACAAAATATTGGTTATTTCATTTCGCTGATACGAAATTACTAAAATTACTTTTTACAAATCAGTTTAAGTCCATATTTGCTATTCTTACAATCATTACAGTTTTGTTTTCTCTTTTTCATTGACTTTGGTTAAAAATTCCTTTAAAACTCATCAAATTTGTCTTTTGACTGAAGTAAGAAATTATTTGTCATAATCCAGTGGCTAAGCATGCCTGCTCCTTTATGTTAAAACTGTCTAATCACTTGTATGAAAACAATTATCCATACTCAGAAATATTTTAAATTCTAAATAACATGTTTTGACATCAGCATATGATCTATGGATATTAAACTCTATGGAATCTATAAGTTAGTTAAATTGGTAAGAGTGCTTTAAAAGGTTGATTCTATACTGTTTCTTCAGACAGAATTTCTCAGTGCTTCTTAATAGTAATAGTTTCTTTAAAAGAACATTATTATAAACATGAAGAAATTCATCATAATTGCTTAGTGAGAAAACATTTGACTACCTGGAAATGAGATTTTTCTATCTGTAAATGGGATAATATTACTTGCCCTACATACCTGACAGAATTGTTCTGAGGACCAAAAAATATTTAAAAATGCATGACTTTAAAATACAAATATATTACATACAGCCCATATCTGTAATTTCAACAATCTCAAACCCATAAAAGCAGGAGGAAACCACTTGTTTTAATGGAAAGATTAATATTAAATATGTATCTTTTCTGAAATCACTGAGATGTTGGGCACGTTTAAGTAATACTTAAACTCACCGAGTCAGTTTTTATATTTGAAAAATGAGATTAATATCTAATACACATTTGTTGAGTCACTGCACTGTGTTTGGTGACTGAGATTCTAAGTGTTAGTTTATTCAAATCTCCTCGTAATAGACAAAATAGACCAAAATAGGTGAAATAGAGAAATAAGACTAAGTTGTTAGTATACTCATTGTTGATGTAGATTAATTGTACCTTTCTGCTATTATGAAAAAAAAAATCTAAGAATTTTTCTAGCTTTAGTTTTAGCAAGTATTCTAGCTCACATTGCGTTAAAATACTAAACAAATAAAGATCATTTGCTATTAGTAGGTATTATTTTAATTACAAGGAAATAAAAGCAACAGCAAGTAAAGTGGTAGAAACATGGGGAGGGGATTAGCATCCTTCGAACTGTATTCTTCATGTCTCTGGATTCCTTGGGTGCACCTGAAGTCTAGTGCAGGAGCAGAGCAGCCAAACAACAGAACTCTGGAGTCTCTAGTCAACTTCAGTATAAGTAGTCTGTTTTATTTGTTGAATATATAGAAGTTTCCTAAAATCTTTTGAGAAAAGGTTTCTGTTGTGGTATTTTCCCCTCTCTGCTGCCACAAATAGTGACTCCCCCAAGAAAAAAGTTTGAAATGCTCTGTTGTAGAGGAAGGAGTTTATATTTTCTGCAGTGGATATTACTCTATTATATCATACTGAAGTAGTTCATTCATGTGATGATGATGTTATGTCATTAAGAAAATGTTAAACTATGCTCAACTAATTCTCTGTTAGAATGCAACATCAGTAGGCTGAATAAGGGACCCCAAATATGTCCATGTCCTAATCCCTGGAACCTATGACTACTACTTTATGTGGTAAAAGGGACCTTGCGGATGATTCTGATCTTCAAGGTGGGTGCTGTGTAATCAATCATAATGATTCTTAAAAGAGGGACACAGGAGGACTCACTCAGTCAAGGAGAAAGAGACGTGATAATGGAAACAGAGAGCAGAGTGATGTAATTTGAACATGGAAAAAGGGGCCACAAGCCAAGGAATACAAGTGACCACTAGAAGTTGGAAAGGGCCAGGGAATATATTTTCCCTTTAGTCTGCAGAGGGAACCAGCCCTGCTGGCACCTTGACTTTAGCCCAGTGGAACTTATTTCAGACTTACATCTCTCAGAACTGTAATAATAAATTTGCATTGTTTAACTCACGAAATGTGTGGTAGTTTGTTACACTGATATAGGAAATTAATATAGTATGCAAGAAATTTGTGTGTCTGTGGTTGTAGTAGCAAGATAAGTATCATTATTATAGCTTTTCTATAGAAACATTTTCTTCTAGACAACATTTTCTATAGAAGTTTCTATAAACTTTCTCTAAGTCATTCATACATTCATTTATAAACTAAATGCATATTATATAGTATTAGTTGCTTTCTTAGGTTCTACATATAAACAAATTATTGCCCCACATTACCAAACCTTGATATACTAAGAGTCTGGTAAAATGGACAAGTATTCAGGAAGTAATTATGGTAATGTGTTGAACCCTATAAAAGAGACATACATAAAAGAACATTGTTGGAACCTACGGGAGAACCTTACCCAATCTGGGAAAGGCTAGAAAGAATTCATGGGAGGATGAAGCTTAGATTAAGTTATAATGAATCAGAAAAAAATTTCTAGGGGTATTAAGTATAAATAGGAAATCACAGGCAGAAAAAGAACAAATGCAAAATACGGCAACATGAAATATTTTGGCTTATTCAAGCAACTACAAAAAATTGAAATTTGGGGGATAGTGATCCCAAAGAGGATTGCTAAATGCGTTAATGTTGATGAATGAATGTAATCGAATAATACCCACCTATTATCTTTCATAAGTAATTTAGAAATAATAAATTCATACATATTATGTTATAAATAAAAGTGGAAGGAATGACTAACTTGTTGTATGACAAAGTGAAAACAAGATTTTAAAAATTACATTGTGTTTATGAGATGAGTAGCAACATTCCTTCCAGCCATTAGCGTGTATAATTCTATTAAATCTGGGAACTTTATTCTAAGTTTCTAAGTTGGTAAAACAAAGCTTTTGAATACATCACAGGAAAAGATGTGTGTTTGATAGAATGGTTATGTTTTCTTTCTTTCTCTTCTTGGCTGCTGGCTCGTTAGGGGACCTGAACCCTTGACCTTGGCGTTCTCACAAACTGAGCCAACTAACCAGCCTTGTTTTCTTCTATTTTTAAAGTATCTATTGCTAAGTATAATTTTTGTAAGACATTGAACATAAGTTTTTCAGTTCCTTGAAGTTGATACGACAAGAGAACAGGTATGAGGTTGTTGGGAGGGAGGGGGGAGGGGAAGGAGGGAGGGAGGTTTCGATAATGGGCCACAATAATCAACCACATTGTATATTGACAAAATAAAATAAAATTAAAAAAAAAAGTTTTTCAACTATTTGCTTGTTACCATGCATACAAATATCTGGGTGTTTAAAAGGGCTATTTTTTGTTGGTTTTCGTTTACTTTGTTTTGTTTGGTTTGCTTTGCATTGCTTTTTATTAGAATGTCTGAGGATTTTGTAGCTGTAGTCAAGGTCCTTACTTATTTTGTTCTATTCAAGATAACCTCTTGCTTTAGCACTGCTAATTTCAAATCCTCACTCTTTTCTCTACCGCTCTTGGTGAAGTGTGAATGTCTATTGTTTGTCACTGCTGTTCCTCCTCTGATGTGAAGGCCACCTGTCATTGAAAAGAGTTACCATGTTCCAGTGAGGCAGATAAGATGTTTTTAAATGAATTCTAAGATTTATTTAATAGGTTTGACCTTTCCAGAAATTGTCCTTATCCATCATTATAGTGCATGATCAATCATTTCATACTTCATCTTCTATAAAATAAGCATTAACAACAGGGGAAAGAGTTTACATTCTATTTTCCTCTAGCAATTTATATTAAAACAGTTTGGACAGCCCTGCTAATTAAGGATGAGAAACTCAAAAATGTGGACAAATCTGACTATCTTAAACAGGGTCGAGGTCTTAACTGAACTTTCTCTAAATCTAAATCTTACTTCAGATTTGAGGGGTGCAAGGAGGGAGCCCAGTAATTTCTTTGGCTTATTTCTGTGTCCCTTTGAATAAATACACCTTGAATTCTGAGTTCCTTGCTTATTCTCCCAATATCTTGATTAGTTTAAAATTCAGGTAGCATTTATAACTTTAAATATATAAAATAAATAGATACAGAGATTGTTAATGAGTCACCTGTATGCTGTAGTCAGATGCTGCCAAAAATTTAACTGTTTCAAGGTTGCTTTATTATTTCAGCCATCACTACACTTTTACTTTAAACAGTGGACAGACTGCTGTAGGTGGTGTATTTATTGAGTTTGTGTTTGAGATGAATACTTTGGGATGTGTAACCTTTAATCCAGGTAACTTATCCAAATTTATCTTTAGTCAGCTAAATTTAAATTTCTAAAGAAAAAATGATTTCTATGTCCTCAAAATTAGGATTATAAGAAGTGTAGGAACATTTCTTGAGCAAGATCTGGTTTCACCTTTCTGATATAATTTATAGCAAAGTCCAAAATTATTTTTTTCTGTCAACTAGTGTTTGAACTCACTAACACTAGTTTGATACATAAATGTCAGAAGAAAGAAAATGGGATTAATAAACTAAACACTAATAGGATTAATAAATGTCAGAAGCTATTTTATTCTATTCTCTGTTATTCTGATTTTAAACTACTAGAAGTGCAATAGACAGACACACAGAATAGACAGCTCTGTTTTTTAAAAAAACAAAAATCAAAAAGCAAATCCAACTATTATTCTCCATAATAAGATCAAATAAAGTGAGGGGGAACAAATTGGAGAAAGGTAAACGGCAGAAGTAGAGACAGCTCATCTCTTCAGTCTAAGCTACTGAAGAAAAAACGTGATGCAAAGGTATTATTTCTAATGTCATTTAAAAAATATTGTGTATGTTAGTAAATGTGGGTCATCAAAATTCAAATTTAAGGATAGAAGCAATATTCCACTTAATGATATAAATAACCTACATGTGACCATCCAGTAGATGCAGCTCAAAAGTGAAAGCAGAGCAGATCTGTTAATAAACTTTTAAAGTTTTTTTTTAGTGCCCCATTTTTATATAATAAAATTCATAAAGTAATAGCAATATATGTGATGCTTTTGTCAATCTAGTTATCTAATATAAATAGTTATCCTGGATCTCCATTTATATAAATCAATTGGCCAGAGACTTATAATTCCAGTAAAGATGATAATTGTATGCACTATTGCTATTTTGATTGATATCTAGATTATCTCTATAAGATGCTGAAATATTTAGAGGAAAAATAAAAACAACAGCAATAACTAGAAAAAATAAAAGACCGTACTCATCCAGATAGTGTCCCTACATGATAACAAATATTTGAAAACATCTGGATGACTAGATCTTTCACTCTTCATATCGATGTTAAATTATAACTATAATTAGGATGTTAATCTGTCTATAATTGAGTAAATTCTGAAATACATTCACTAGATAGTGAAACATCCTAAATGACCTTGAAAGTCATTATTTAGTTTTACAGAAAGTCATTGTCTTTGCTGCAGAGTGATTTGTTTGGTAGACTTTTGACTTTTTCTCAGCTTTTAAAATAATCAATTAGAAAATAAACTCTGATACCTCCATTTTCATTTCCACAAAAACTAAATATGAGAATTCAACTTTAATCACAAAAAAGGCACCAAAGTCAGAGAAATAATTAAAGAACAAAGGAAAAGAATATGATTGATGCTAAACTGATGAAACAGCTGTGAAATGCAAGATATCCCATAGAGATACACCTGAATCCATATCAATCACAACCTTTTCCTTCTATATTTTGGTTATGTGAAAACAAAATTCCTCACTTCAGTAGTTTTCACATTAGCATACCATTAAACTTGTATACCGTTAATTAAAAATGTTAATTCTTGATATGCTGTGTGTTATAGATTGAGAAGATTTTGTGTAATTAAAATTTAGGCAGGGAATGCTGTTCCACTTTTAGACAAGTAAACTAGTGTTTAAAGAAGGTCAAATAACTAACTTGATATCGAGTAACAAGTAGGTCACTTTTCCTAAATTTGAGCTAAATTCTGTTTTTTTTCCTAGGCTTATAGTATATTAAGTTGGCAAGCAAAATAGATGACTATTAGACCATTTTAAATTGAATACTAATATTACTAAGAAATAGTAGAATTTATTTAATTAGGATAATAATACAATTCAGAATTCAAAGCATGTGTCCAATGAACAACATACTATTTTTCTTATTATTGGATGTTAATTGAAAAAAACAATGAGAAAAAAAAAATGGTTGCCTTCCCATCTGTTTCATTGAGTGTGAAGAATTGTCTTCTTGTAAAAACAGTTAATAAAGTGTAAATACCACAGAGGGATGCCAGATAACTGTAAATTAGTGATCTTTAGACAATGTTTGCATCATGAAGAAAAAGTAGAAATAAGCTATTTTGTTTGCTTTATGTTTTTGTTTAATCATTTTTAAAATCCTGAGATTTTAAAGAACCAAATTTACGCTTTTTTCTAAAACTGTTTATCCTGATCTTTAAAAATCAAAATATTTTCACTTATCTTATTGATTCAGATTAGCACTCTAGTCTCCACACTACTACTTCATAAATGGGTTATGACTTATGTCTGTGAATCAGAAAGATGTTTCAGCTAATACTTGTTGGTAAAGGGCTAAGAGCTAAAGATGCTTCTGGGAGTAAGCACGCTGGGTAATATTTGAGAAGCCTCACAGTTCCCCCAAACTAGCACAGGCCTAATGTCCTAGAGGGACAAAAGCCTGGAGGACAACAACGTATGTAGGTAGAAAAGAGGAAATAGACCTTAGATTAAACTATGAGTCAGAGTGCCAGGTATTAAAAATATAAGGCATCAGCATTCCAAACTATTCAAGTGAACCAGAGACAAGAGCAAGATCTAATGAAGATAAATTTTAATAAGTATAAAATAAATCTGAATTGGCTGATAATAAGTGATAACATATAAATACTGCTATTTCTTTTATGTCAATTTTAAAAAGTGGCATTTTTCTTTATAACTTTCGTAATTGGTTTGTAGATGGCACTATACGTTAAGCAATAATATTCATCAATGATTCCAGTATGACATATTGATGACTTTAGTTGTTTCAAACTGATGTCGTCAGAATGACTATTTTGAACCTTAATCACAATGGTGAATATTTTGACTGACTAAATCTTGTCCTTCCATAGCTGGGTAGGAATAGTCTTTGTCAAAAAGATGCTTCATCTCCCCAGAATTTTAGTAGATGGCTAACAAAACTATTATTTAAAATTATTTTATTTTCTTAATTGTGGGCTTGATTTCTGTCATAAATATTTCTAATCCATTTTAACTTTTTAATTAAAAATTTTAAAGGATAAAGCAAGGCTGATTACTTGAGCAATAGTGGATATATCCAGTTTAGGTAGGACTCTTCTAAGATAGCACAACAACGGCTTGGGGTAGTTCAAAACAACAAGTAAATTTCCAACTCTAAAGGAATCATTAACATATCCTGGAAAAATCACTGGAATTTTCTATTGACTGTAAAATAGAAGGAAGCTGATATTTTAGAGATACAAGGTATCTTCAAAAAGTTCATTAAATTGATTTTAGTATACGGTGAGAGGTATGGATCTAGTTTCATTCTCCTGCATATCAATATCCAGTTATCCCAGCACCACTTGCTGAAGAGGCAGTCCCTTCCCCAGTGAATAGGCTTGGTGCCTTTGTCAAAGATCAGATGGCAGTAAGTGTGTGGGTTGATTTCTGGATTCTCTATTCTATTCCATTGGTCAGTGTGTCTGTTTTTATGCCAGTACCATACTGTTTTGGTTATTATAGCTTTGTAGTATAGCTTAAAGTCAGGTAGTGTTATGCCTCCAGCTTTATTTTTTTTGCTGAGCATTGCTTTGGCTATTCGTGGTCTTTTATTGTTCCATATAAATGTCTGAATAGTTTTTTCCATTTCTGAGAAAAATGTCTTTGGAATTTTGATGGGGATTGCATTGAATTTGTATATCACTTTGGGTAGTATGGACATTTTCACTATGTTGATTCTTCCAATCCAAGAGCATGGAATATCTTTCCATCTTCTTGTATCCTCTCTAATTTCTCTCAGCAGTGGTTTGTAGTTCTCATTGTAGAGATTTTTCACCTCCTTGGTTAACTCAATTCCTAAGTATTTTATTTTTTTGGTGGCTATTGTAAATGGGCAGGCTTTCTTGATTTCTCCTTCTGCATGTTCACTATTGGAGAAAAGAAATGCTACTGATTTTTGTGTGTTGATTTTGTATCCTGCTACTGTGCTGAAATCACTTATCAATTCCAACAGTTTTTTTGTAGAGGTTTTAGGCTGTTCGATATATAGGATCATGTCATCTGCAAACAGGGACAGTTTGACTTCATCTTTTCCAATCTGGATGCCTTTTATTTCCTTCTCTTCTCTGATTGCTCTGGCTAGTACTTCCAACACTATGTTGAATAGGAGTGGTGAGAGTGGGCATCCTTGTCTAGTTCCTGTTCTTAAAGGAAAAGCTTTCAGCTTTTCCCCATTCAGGATGATATTGGCAGTGGGTTTGTCATATATGGCTTTAATTATGTTGAGATACTTTCCCTCTATACCTAACTTATAGAGGGTCTTTGTCATGAATGAGTGCTGAACTTTATCAAATGCTTTTTCAGCATCTATAGAGATGATCATATGGTCCTTGTGTTTGAGTTTATTAATATGGTGTATCACATTTATTGATTTGCGTATGTTGAACCAACCTTGCATCCCTGGGATGAATCCCACTTGATCGTGATGAATAATTTTTCGTATGTGTTGCTGTATTCTGTTTGCTAGTATTTTAGTGAGGATTTTTGCATCTATATTCATCAAGGATATCAGCCTGTAGTTTTCTTTTTTGGTTATATCTTTACCTGGTTTTGGTATCAGGATGATGTTTGCTTCGTAGAATGAGTTTGGGAGATTTGCGTCCGTTTCAATCTTTTGGAATAGTTTGTAAAGAATCGGTGTCAATTCCTCTTTGAATGTTTGGTAAAATTCTGCTGTGAATCCATCTGGTCCTGGGCTTTTCTTTGTTGGGAGCCTTCTGATAACAGCTTCAATCTCCTTTATTGTTATTGGTCTGTTCAAATTTTCTACGTCTTCACGGTTCAGTTTTGGGAGCTTGTGTGTGTCCAAAAATTTATCCATTTCCTCCAGATTTTCAAATTTGTTGGCGTATAGTTGTTTATAGTAGTCTCGAATGATTCCTTGTATTTCAGATGAATCAGTTGTAATATCGCCTTTTTCATTTCTAATTTTGGTTATTTGAGTCTTCTCTCTTCTTTTTTTTGTTAGCCATGCTAATGGTTTGTCAATTTTATTTATCTTTTCAAAAAACCAACTTTTTGATTCGTTGATCTTTTGAATTGTTTTTTGGTTTTCAATTTCATTCAGTTCTGCTCTGATCTTAATGATTTCTTTCCGTCTGCTAACTTTAGGATTGGATTGTTCTTGTTTTTCTAGTTCTTTAAGGTGAAGTGTTAGGTTGTTCACTTGCCATCTTTCCATTCTTCTGAAGTGAGCATTTAATGCAATAAATTTTCCCCTCAATACTGCTTTTGCAGTATCTCACAGGTTTTGGTATGATGTATCATTGTTTTCATTAGTTTCAATAAACTTTTTGATTTCCTGCTTGATTTCTTCTTGGACCCATATGTCATTAAGTAGAATGCTGTTTAATTTCCATGTGTTTGTATAGTTTCCAGAGTTTTGTTTTTTATTAATTTCTAGTTTTAATCCGTTGTGGTCTGAGAAGATACATGGGATAATTCCAATTTTTTTGAATTTATTGAGACTTGATTTGTGACCTAATATGTGATCTATCCTGGAGAATGATCCATGTGCTGATGAGAAGAATGAATATTCTGAGGTTGTTGGGTGGAATGTTCTGTAGATATCTGCCAATTCCAATTGGTCTAGAGTCTTGTTTAGATCTTGTGTTTCTCTACTGATTCTTTGCCTAGATGATCTGTCTAATATTGACAGTGGAGTGTTCAGGTCCCCTGCTATTATGGTATTAGTGTCTATTTCCTTCTTTAGGTCTAATAGAGTTTGTTTTATAAATCTGGCTGCTCCAACATTGGGTGCGTACATATTTATGATTGTTATGTCTTCTTGATGGATCAGTCCTTTTATCATTAAGTAGTGTCCCTCATTGTCTCTTTTTATGGTTTTTAGTTTAAAGTCTATTTTGTCAGATATAAGAATAGCTACTCCAGCTCGTTTTTCTTTTCTGTTTGCATGGTAAATCTTTTTCCATCCTTTCACTCTTAGTCTGTGTGAATCTTTATGGGTGAGGTGGGTCTCTTGTAGGCAGCATATAGTTGGGTCCTGCTTTTTGATCCAGTCAGCCAGTCTGTGTCTTTTAATTGGGGAATTTAAGCCTTTAACATTAAGAGTTGTTATTGAAAGGTGTTGATTTATTCCTAGCATTTTATTGGTTGTTTGGTTGTCTTAGGTGTCTTTTGTTCCTTGCTTTCTGATTTACTGTTTGGTTTCTTTGTTTGTTGGTTCCTTAGGTTGTAGTCAACTCAAAATGGATTAAGGATTTAAATATACACCCTGAGACAATAAAACTTATTAAAGAAAACATAGGAGAAACACTTCAGGAAATAGGACTGGGCACAGACTTCATGAATATGACCCCAAAAGCACGGGCAACCAAAGGAAAAATAAACAAATGGGATTATATAAAACTAAAAAGCTTCTGCACAGCAAAAGAAACAATTAACAGAGTTAAAAGACAACCAACAGAGTGGGAGAAAATATTTGCAAAATATACATCTGACAAAGGATTAATATCCAGAATATACAAGGAACTCAAACAACTTTACGAGAAGAAAACAAGCAACCCAATTAAAAAATGGGCAAAAGAGCTAAGTAGGCATTTCTCTAAGGAAGATATCCAAATGGCCACCAGACATATGAAAAAATGCTCAACATCACTCAGCATCCAGGAAATGCAAATCAAAACCACATTGAGATACCATCTAACCCCAGTTAGGATGGCTAAAATCCAAAAGACTATGAACGATAAGTGCTGGCGAGGCTGCGGAGAAAAAGGAACTCTCATACATTGTTGGTGGGACTGCAAAATGGTGCAGCCTCTATGGAAAATGGTATGGAGGTTCCTTAAACAATTGCAAATAGATCTACCATACGACCCAGCCATCCCACTGTTGGGAATATACCCAGAGGAATGGAAATCATCAAGTCGAAGGTATACCTGTGCCCCAATGTTCATCGCAGCACTCTTTACAATAGCCAAGATTTGGAACCAGCCCAAATGCCCATCATCAGATGAGTGGATACGGAAAATGTGGTACATCTACACAATGGAATACTACTCAGCTATAAAAACGAATGAAATACTGCCATTTGCAACAACATGGATGGACCTTGAGAGAATTATATTAAGTGAAACAAGTCAGGCACAGAAAGAGAAATACCACATGTTCTCACTTATTGGAGGGAGCTAAAAATTAATATATAAATTCACACACACACATACACACACACACACACAAACCGGGGGGGGGAAGAAGATATAACAACCACAATTATTTGAAGTTGATACAACAAGCAAACAGAAAGGACACTGTTGGGGGGGAGGGGGGGAGGGAGAAGGGAGGGAGGTTTTGGTGATGGGGAGCAATAATCAGCTACAATGTATATCGACAAAATAAAACTAAAAAAATAAAAAATAAAAGAAAAAAAAAAGTTCATTAAAAGATTAGTATTATCTTTTCTACTTTTTCATGAACTTTTTGAGGTATCATTGTGTAATACTGAAATAAACACTTTCCATTTGAGATTTGTGGTGGGGTAGTCTGAAGTGTAGAACCTTGAGACTCAGGGGAACTTTGGATCACATTTTAGCCCATTTAGGATTAGTTATTTAATCACTTTGATTCTCAGCCCAGTTTTAAAAAGGAGATGATTTTTCCCCTACAGGACTACCAGAAGGATCAAATTAGATTATTTACTTAAAACTTTTAGCACAATGTCTAGCACAAAACTTTTAGCACATACTTGCACTAGCTGTTTTGCCAAGTAATAGAAAATCTAAGTATATTTGTCTCAGAATGTATAAGAAATACTATTCCTGAGGGTGTACAGATTCAAATCACTTTAAAAATGTATTTTCAGTTCATGTATCCATACTAACTCATTTTAAAGTTTATAAAGGCATTTCTTAAGATAGAAAGATTTTATTTTTTATATGATACAAAAGTTAAAATAAACAACTTAGAGATAATGTTCCAGTGCCAAATGTAGCAATTTCTTTATTGTTCCAAAACTCAGATATTTCATTAGAATACATTTGAAAATTGCCTATAAGTGTTCATACTGTACTTATACATTTTATATTTTAAATCAGAATTTTAGAAACTGTTTTTGCACAAATAGCTCAGTTACACCTACAAATCACTGAATCTATTTAGCATCTTTTGAAGAGGTGTAATTTTTTGAAAAATGTGACATTTGTTTTTGTGCCAGTGCATTTGTCAACATTAGTGTAATTAGCTCAAGTTTCATCAACTAGCTGGTGCAATCTGTTCAGAAAGCAACTTTGAATTTTAAATAGACTTAGGGATTCCAGTTAGAGTTTAGTTCTATGGGATATAATTTAAGTTCTTGTATGTGGCGGTGGGGTGGGGGAGGGTGTAGAATGTCTTTTAATAAAGTCAACATGAGTTTTTAAAAATTCAGATTTTGCAGTATGAAAAGAAGCATCAGAATTTTTGTAGTATCAATAGAAATTTTAAGAAAGTAGTAAAAAATCTCCCTGAAATTCTCATGTATACAGAAAAATGATTTTTTGTGACATAGCAAATAACAACACACTGTGTTAACAATACATTGATTTTAAATGTAATAATAATCCAACTTGTCCTAAGTCAGAATAAAAGAACTAAGACACTTAGAATTATATTCCTTATTGATAGGAATTTGTCTCCACCACAGGCAGCAGAAAAAAAAGCTTAGGAAAACCTTAAATAATTATTTTATAAAAGTATATTTTGGACATGGATTAATGTGAGTTTTCACCTATTCACACTCTTGGCACAGATGGTTTTATATTAGGAAGAGGAATTTTAGAAAGTGTGAGAGAAAAACTTATTTTATCTTTTCTGTGCCAGTATAGAATATGCTTTGAACAGAAACCATATGTGAGAAACAAAGAATAAAACAAAGTATCTCTAAAGATGAAAAATTATGCTATGACATTATTTAATCTAACAAACAGGTGGTCTTAGGTTAAATGGCTAAATCTAAATAGAACAACAGGAAGTAGAAGGTTGAAAATATTCATTTTTTATGTTGAATAAACCAGATTTAAGAATTAGAATAAAAAATATGTTATGCTTGTATTCAGCATGTTTGCTGTCAACTTTCCTGTAAAGACACACACAGATGCATGTGCGCGCGCGCGCACACACACACACACACACACACACACGCACACACACACACACTCACCCCTCCCAAACACACCATGGTCCCTGTTTTCAAGGAGCTTATGCTGAAGTGGGAAAGAAAGATATAGGGTGGAAAAAATACCTTATGTTATTGACAAGTAAAGACCATTGGGTAATGCAAAAATGCAGCAGCATCATAGAAGAGATGGTTGTTCTCTTATTTGAAATGCATCTTTAAATGCGAATTCCAGATGAAAGGCATGATGAAAAGTATAAAAGTGGGAAAATAGAAGAGGTCAAATTCTGGAAATGGTACGTATTTGTGGGAGTGAGTTAGAGAAAGTTCTTAGATATATTTATTCATTTTTAAATAAACTTGAAAAAACTAACTTAGGCCCTGTGCTCATTTTAGGCAGTAGAATGATTGGCCTTTGAAATACTTAAATACTAAGATATGGAGACAATGTGAATGTCCACAACCATGTTAATAATGAAAATTAATTTTAAAAAGAAGACAATACAAAATAAACAAAAAAAAACAATTGTGATGTGGTTCCTTAGGGTGGTAAAAACACCTTCTACGCAGGAAATCATGATAGAGGTAGTGCTAAGACAGCCTTAAAGGATATGTAGAATTTAGCTATACAGGGCTCCGGTGGTGATACATGTAAGTCTCCCAATTTGTTACTGCCTTCTTGACAGGTTTCCAATCACCTTTATTAATCCCTTAACAGTCTATATGAATGTGAAAAAAGAGAGACTCATTTAGTACCGGGGAATGGAATTATAAAGACATTATTGAACACTGTATTTTAAGAGTGATGAATGTTGAATGTTGACTAAAAGTGGTGAGAGTGGATATCCTTGCCTTGTTTCAGGTATTAGGGAGAAAGCATTCAGTATTTCGCCATTTAATATGATGCTGACTGTATTGTACAGATGCCTTTTATCAAGTTAAGAGGTGCCCTTCTATTTCTAATTTGCTGAGAAATTTTGTCAAGAATGAAAGTTGGATTCTGTCAAATACTTTCCTGCATCTGTTGTGATAATCATGTTTCTGTATTTTTCAGACTTTTAAAATGGTGGATTATATTAATTGATGTTTGAATATTAAATCAGCCTTTCAATCCATGTTTGTCATGTGTAGTATTCTTTTTATATATTGATAGATTTCATATGATAACTTTTTGAGGATTTTTGCTTCTATATTTATGAGAGAGACTGACCTGCAGTATTCTGTTTGCTTTTGTGCTGTTTTTTCCTGGTTTAGCTAATATAGTTATATTAGCCTTATAAAATGAGTTGGGAAGTATTTTCTGTTCTTTGTCATGTTACTGGAAGAAATGCTGTAGAAATGGTATCCTTTATTCTTAAAATGTCTGGTAGAATTCACCACCGAAATAATGTATGCATGAAGATATTTTTAGAAGATTTTAACTTTAAGTTTATTTTTTTTAATGGTTGTAAAGCTATTCAGATCAGATGTTTCATTTTGGGCGAGTTTTAGTAGTTTGTGATTTTTGAGGAATTGGTCTATTTTATCTAAATTGTCAGATTTATTTGAATAGAGTTATTTGTAGTATTCTCTTATATTTTCAGTAATAATACTGTGGGGTCTGTCGTAGTATCCTTTTTGTCTTTTTAATTAAGTCATGGTGGGGTTGGAAGTGATATTCTTTCTCTCACTCCAGGTATTAATCCTTTTTTTCCCTTTTTCTGTTAATATAGCTAGATGTTTATTGGTTTCACTGCTCTTTATAAAGAAACAACTTTTATTTTTTTACTAATTTCCTTTTTTGTCTTTAATTTTACTAATTAAAATTGTTTATTAACTTATTTTTTAAATTTCCTTTCTTCTTCATTAATGTTAAGTTGTCATTTATTTTCTAGTTTCTCAAGATGTGATTTTAGATTACCAATTTGAAATGATTATTATAGTGCAAATATTCAACATCATAATTTTTTTCTAAGTACTGCTATAATTATATCACATAAATTTTGGTATGTTATATTTTCATTTTCATTAGATTAAAATAATTTCTAATTTTCCGTGAGACTTCCTCTTTCCCATAGATTTTTTTAGGACTGTGTTATTGAATTTCTAAATGATTGGAAATTTTTCTTTTATCTTTCTATTATTGATTTCTAGTTTAATTTCAATATACTAAAAGAACGTATTTTGTGTGATTTCCAGTCTTTTAATTGTGTTAAGGTTTGTTTCATGACCAAGAATATAGTCTATCAGATTGAATTTTCCAGGTGTGCTCGAAAAGAATGTATAATCTGATGTCGTTGAGTGTTCTACAAAATCATCTCAAAATGGATTACAGACATATATATAAGATCCCAAACTATAAAACTACTAAGAGAAAAGAGGGGAAACACTTTAGGAAGTAAGACTGGGCAAAGAATTTATAAATAAGACTCCAAATGCACCTCAACAAAAGAAAAAATAAACGGATTATATCAAACTAAAAATCTCCGAACAGCAAAAGAAACAGAGCAAAAAGACAACCTGTAGAACAGGAGAAAATATTCACAAACTATGCATCCAACGAGAGATTAATACACAGAATATACAAGGAACTCAAATAAGTAAACTGTGAAAAAAAAAAGTAACCCAGTTAAAAAATGGGCAAAAGAGCTTAATAGGCATTTCTCAATGGAGGATGTACAAATGACCAATAGACACTTGAAAAAATGCTCAACATCACTAGTCATCAGGGAAAATGCAAATCCACCTGCATTGAGACACCATCTCACCCCAGCTATACAGGTCATAATCAAAAAGACTGAGAATGAAAAATGCTGGTGAAGGTACAGAGAAAGGGAAACCCTTCCACACTCTTGGTGGGACTGTAAATTAATGCAGCCATTATGGAAAACGGTATGGAGATTCCTTAAAGAGCTGCAGTAGAACTACAGTATGATCCAGCAATCCCACTGCTGAGTGTATACACAAAGGAATAGAAATCATCATATTGAAGGGATACCTGCACTTCCATGTTTATCACAGCTCTATGTACAATAGTTAAGAGTTGCAACCAACCTAATGTTCATCAGCGGACGACTGGATAAAGAAAGTGTGGTACATATACACAATGGAATGCTCCTCAGCCATGAAAAGGAATGAAATTCTGCCATTCACAGAAACATGGATGAACTCAGAGAAAATTATATTAAGTGAAATAAGCCATGAACAACAACAACAAAAAAAACCAAATAAACAAAAAAAAAAAAAAAGAAAAAGAAAAGAAAAGAAAAGATAGAAAGATGCAACAATCACAATAATTCATTGGACTTTCAAAAGGGAGAACAGAACAGTGGCCAACAGTAATGAGAAACTGGTAAAGGGCCACAAAAAATGATTACATTGTGGAACAATAAATATGGGAATAAAAAACCAAAAATTAATTTATATGTGTGTGTGTGTGTGCGCCAATCAGATCCAGTCAGTTAATGGTGTTGTTCAATTCTTCTATAAACATGCTGATTTTTCTTTCTACTAGTTCTATCTATTACTGAGTGAAGAGATTTGTCTATTTCTTGTGGATTTGTCTATTTCTCCTTTGAGCTCTGTTGGCTTTTGTTTCATGTATTTTGGAAATCTGTTGTTAGATGAATATATACTTAATGTTGTTCTTTCATTTTAGTGAAATGACACTTCATGCAACGTGTAGCATCTCTGTTTCTGTATCCATGGTAAATTTCTTTGCTCTGAAGTCTATTTTGATAATGATATAACCATTCCAGCTTTCCTTTGATTAGTGCTTGTACTGTTTATGCTTTTGCATCATTATTATTATTTTTCAGTTATTTTCTGTCATGAGAATACCTAACATGAAATCTACAGATTTTTAAGTGTACAACATGCTATTATTGACTAATGGTACAATCATGTATAGTACATCTCTAGAGTTTGTTAATCCACCTTAACTGAAAAATTATGTCCTTTGATTAGAAACTCCCCATTTACCTCTACCCCCCAGCCCCTGGCAACCATCATTCCACCGTTTAATTCTATGAATTTGACTATTTTAAATACCTCATGAAAGTAGAAACATGCAGTATTCCTCATCCTGTGACCAGCTTATTTCATTTTGCAGAAGGTCCCCAAGGTTCATCCATGCTGTCACTAATTGCAGAAGTTTCTTCTTTTTTACAGATTTATAGTATTTTATTCTCTCTCGATATATCCATTTATCTATTGATGGACATTTAGGTTGTTTCCATATCATACTATTGCAAGTATTGCTGCAATATAAATAGGAGAGCTAATATCTCTTTTATATTCTGATTTCAATTCTTTTGGATAAACACTTGGGAGTGAGATTGCTGGATCATATGGTAGTCCAATTTTATTTTTTTAAAAATTGGATACTGTCCTCTTCCCATTGTTTATTCTTAACATTCTTTTCAAAAATCATTTGACCGTATATGATGAATTTATTTATGAGTTTTCTATTCTGTTCTGTTGGTCTATATTTTACTTTTAATCTACTTATATTATTATACTTGAAATGAGATTTGTGTGGACAGTATATAATTATGTTATTTTCTTTTTAATCCAATCTCAATATCTGTTTTTTAGTAGATGTTTTTATACCATTTGCACTTAATATAATCTATATATTTGGAATTAGTTATAACATTTTATCATTTGTTTTCTGTTTGTTTCCTCTGACATTATTCTTTGTTGTCCTCTTTCTGCTTTCTACTTTTATTGAGTGATTTGAATATTCTAGTATTTTGTTTTTAATTTACAGATTTTATTTTGACAAAATCTTACTATAATTATTCTAGTGATTGCTCAAGTGATTACAAAATACATAGTTCTCTTTTCAAAGGCTGGTTAGATGCAATAATACTTCAATTTGTATGTAAAAATCTTACTATCATATATGTTTCTTTGTTCTTCCCCATGCTATAGTTGTCTTATATATCATATCTGCAGACCTTGAAAAGCCAATGTGACAATGTAATGGCTTTTAATTATTACATACAATTTAAAGAACTCACGTAAGAAGAAAGTCTATCATATGAGGCATATTCAAAAAGTTAATGAAAAGATTTGTATTATTTTTTAATTTAATTTTTCCACAAACTGTTCCAAGTATTCTTGTATTTACTAAACTGTTTACCATTTCTGTGGCTCTTTCTAAGTACTTGATGTTTCATGTTTTCTCTGGTATTATTTCTTTCTGTCTGAAGAACATCCTTTAGCATTTTTTTTTTAAAGGGCAAGTTTTCTGGCTATAAGTTCTCTTAGTTTTCTTTCTTAGTATGATAAGTTGGCTTATCATACTTAGAAGCTTTCTTCATTACCATTTCATTATTTCAACCAAGATGATATATTTCCAAGGTGGGACTGCAGCAAGGCCTGTGGGAAAACTTTATGTCGTAAATTCTGACCCACTTCATGTGCTAGTTGGAGCCTGTTTAGTTAAGCCTAATTATAGACATCAGTAAGTCTAGAGGAATGTTGAAAATCATCTATTTATTTTCCATGTGTATATGGTTTACTAGTGGTGAATATTGGACATAGTTGAGATCAGAACTTAATTGCATTTGGCATGAGCATTTTTTATGAGAATTTGAAACCTACCAATATGATAGTAGGAAGTGTTTGTTTGATGCTACAGGAATCATGTAATCTGCTGTGTAAATGGAGAGAAGTAAGAAGTACAGTTTACCTTCTTAGGAAATTGAATAGAAAGGTAAATTGAACTCGGAGTTATGGAATACTTTGAATGTCAGAGTCTGGACTTCGTTTGAGATTAGCTATGGAGAGCCTTTAAGGTTGTCATAAGTATCAGCTAAATATTTAAATGTGATATGTAAGTAACTAATAACTGTTTGTGATAAAATCAACAGAAAGTAGCAATTCTTATGACTGAAGTATGTAACGAAACACGAAGCATCTTTATGATATGTTGGTAGAGTATCAGGGTATTAATCTAAATTTCACCTACCTGTTCAAAAGAACATAAAAAGAAAAACGTTAGAGTTATAACCATCTTCAGAAATCAATTAGTTTTTTGTTTTTTGCTGGGAAAAATATTAGGTAACATAGCTTGCTTATCGCAGGTCAGGCACACTTTACATATATGAAGTTACTGATTCTCTCAGCAAACTTAGAAACAGATAGAATTACTTCACATCATAAATGGGGAAAATGAGGCACATAGATATGAAATAGTTTGCCTAGCAACCAAACACCACAAAAGAAACACATTTATTAAAAGTTTTTGGTATAATGTACTATTTATGTAATCTCAGAACGAAAGCGCTATCTAAGAATCCATGGGTACGTGTACATCAACCAATTATATATAAGCAGTTCATCAACCAATTATACTAAAAACTCAGAAGATGGTACACACAATTACAAGGATAAAGAAGTTCCTTCATATTGGGGATAAACACAAACACACAAATACACCCACATGTATGTTAGTTTTTAATTGAAGCAAGTAAAAAATCTTGATCAAAATGAAGAAATTTCAGACAATTCCAAGAGAAAATTCATAATAATCGGAATGAAAGCTCAAAGACAAAATTAGAATTAAAATGCAGGACAATCTATATACCTACTCAGATTACAAGAGAAATCCAGAAAATAAGAAACTATATTTTAACTGCTGTTCAAGTAATGTCTTATGCTATCATGTGAGAAACTACTAAAAGAAAGTCTAGAAACACTAACCTAATTACCTTACTGATAAAAGATATTCTGTTATTTTTGTCAAAAGTCCACTTGTCTGACACTTACTTCTGGAGATAGGTTCTCATAATTTTCAGGTAAATAAAACAATTTAGGCTATGTAAGCATGGAGGCCAGCAAAATCTTCAATATTAAAGAATTCTAAGAAAAAGAGCTTCTGACCAAATATTACATTCAGGAGCTCTTTGTATTCTTTGATTTTCACTATTGTAACAACATTTTCTAAATTTTTAATTCCAGAGTGTCATTTATAGGCACCTCTATTAGGCATATAAGTCTTCATATAGACAAAGAAACATTCAACTTCTGCACTGTTAATGTTAAATGTGCTCTGCATGAAATTAATTATTTATCCTTTGTTGCTGACAATAGCTACGGCTTTTGATTTTGTAATATTTTCTTAAGCTGGAAATGGTCTATATGTTCTATGTGAATTTTAGTATAATGCTAACTGAAGGTTTGCAGTGAATTCAAGTTGCTTACCTACTTTTTGGTGATTAAACTGCTTAGATATTTTTGTCATTTTTAACTTAAATACATAATCTATTTCTTTACAGTGTTTAAATTTATTTGTATTTACATTTTATTCATAATTTTTTTCTGGTTGTTTTAATGTCTTCTTTTGCTATTTCATTTTCAATTTTGTCTTTTTGTGACTTAACCTTTTTTATTTATTGAGTGAGTTAATGGTTTAATATATGTAAGGCTTTATTTTTTTGGCTCCCTTGAGAAAAAGTTCTTGGATATACTCACCCATATTTTTCATTTGCTAATTTATTTCCTTTTGCATTTGTCTCTGTTAATTCTTTCTTTCAATTTTATTTTGATTAACATATTGATTTATTTTTATTATTTAAATATTTTGATTTACTTTTATAGTTTTATATATTAATATAGTTACTACAGAAATTTTAATAAGCGAGCTTATCCTATTTATATTTAATATTCACTATCTTAAGTTTTGTCTCTTTTCCGCATCATCAACATTAACATTTATTGAACCTATTTCTGAATTATTTCCTGAATTCATGAACTTTTGCCCATTGCCAATTCAGACCACCTTCATCTCTTATCCAGCCAGGCTTTCACTGTAGCCTATTAATTTTTTTGTTTCCTTTTTTTTTTAACCCTCTAGAATAGTTCCTCTCTATAAAAGCCTGGGCAATCTTTTTTAAAAGAATACACAAACTAGACCATGTCACTTGGTCTTCAAGGCCCAAAATTAAGTAGTTGCATGTATTTTTTTGCTCTCATATACTGTTTTCCTCTTCCATACCAAATCCAAGGTCATTCATCTACATTCATTTAACAAATGTTATTAAACATTTAGTGCATGGTAAACTCTTTTCTATGGTCTTATGATATATCAGTTTTAAAATATAAATAAACATATCTGTTCTTGTGGCATTTACTTTCTGGTGACAAGAGGTTATCTAATAACTGAGTAAATTCCATAGTATGTTAGAAGGTGCTAAGTGTTAGGAAAAGAAGAAAAAGTGGAGCAGGAAAAGGAGATCAGAAGCACAGTTTGACAAGAGTGATCTCTTTTTAATATGGTGGCTAGCTGGGCAAATATCATTCTTCCCTTCATTTTAGCCTGGTAAACTCTACCCCCTTATCGTCTGATGACTGACGACTTTTTTTGCATTATCCAGGTCATTGCTCAGAGGCCATCACCTTTAATATTTCTTCTTTGGTCACCCAATCAAAACTAGTTTTGCCCCTTACCACTGATATTTTATTATCACCAACCCATTTTATTGATTTGTTTGGAATTTGTGAGAACCACTGGAATTGCAAACTTTATTCCTCTCTACTCTTGAGTCACTTGAGAGATGATGTAACTATTCAGATTTTTAATACAATATTTTACTACAAATATGAATAATATTGAAGAATATATGTTGGATGTGCACCATTTTGAGTCACTTACTACTGAATATTAGAATTGCCTCTACACCAACATTCAGCACTAAAATGACAGCTCTCTTCCCCGGACCCTGTCCCTGTGGATGATCTGGTCAGAGGGCATGTGATTCTGCTGGTAGCCTGGGCTCTCAGAGGAAAAGTGGAGTGAAGTGGGCCACAATTCACTCCACCTCTGTGATGGTAAATTTTATGTGTCAACTTGGCTAGGCTATAGTGCACCATAGCCCAGACGTTTGGTCAAACACCAGTCTGGATGTTGCTGTGAGGTATTTTGTTTTTTTAAATGCAGTAGATTTTGAATAAAGCCCATTATCATGTATAATATACATGGGTCTCATCCAATGAGTTGAAGATCAAAAGAAAAAGACAGATCCTCTGAGGATACAGGAATTCTGCCTTCAGTCTGACTTGAATTCGAGACTGCAATATCAACTCTGTTCTAGGTCGTCAGCCTCCTGTCCTGCCTCAAAAATTTTAGACTTGAAATCTCCCTCAGTTGTGTGAGCTAGTTGCTTAAAATCTCTACCTCTCTGTTTCTGTGTCTCTGTCTTTCTGTCTGTCTGTCTCCCTCTCTCTCTATATATATGTTCATATATACACACATCCTACGCATCCTATTGTTTCTGTTTCTCTGGAGAATACTAATACAGCCGCCCCGGGGAAAGTAATAGATGCACAGAGTCCGGAAAGTTTAATACTCTGGAACCAGAATCCAGAGGAAAGAGAAAGATTTGCTCTATCCCTAACACTTTATTATGTTCTCTCCCTTTTCCTGACTTCCACTTAGATTTCACTCCTTGCCCTGCAACTTAGGAAGAGGTGCCTCTTGCTTGTCTTCTTCACTTGCTTGCTTGTCAATGTCACCAGAACTTAGAATAGGGCCTGACCCATTGTACGCCAATAACATTTATTAAATGAATTCATTAATGTCATATTATCATTTTTAATCTTAATGGTCTATTATTTACTGATGGCTATTGGAATGTGATTTGTTGTTTCTCATATGTTCTTTCCTTCAGATACTTTATAACATTTATAATATTTTTCTAATTATTGTAGTGGTTGTGTGTATAGTTTTGTGTAATAAGCTAAGACTATAATTTTTTAAGTTTATCAACATTAGACTATCTAGTCAACTATAAGGACATAAGGATATATTCCTACTTTCATCTCTGAACTCTCCCCTACAATGCTTGACTTTGGTTGGCTGTATTATTTTTATTAGTTTTTAGTAGTGGCTTTAAAAAAAACACTTTTAAATGTCTTACAAACTACTCTAACTTCCACGAATAAGCAGTGTTGCATTCATACAGTAGAACACCGTGCATTAAAACAATGTATTGATACACAGAGCATCACAGATAAATCTCAAATGCATTATGATGAGTAAAGAATCTAATCTTAAAAGGTTATGTACTACATAATTCCATTTATATGCCATTGTGGAAAAGGCAAAACTATAAGAATAAATAACAAATCAGCTTTGTGCCCTAATTTTGATATAGTTAAAGAATCTACATATCTTAAAACTCAAAGAAATATACAGAAAAAAACCCCAATATTTTATATGTAATTTTAAAAAACCTAAAAATTTACTGGCCTTACATGCTTAAACGTGGCCTATTAAATGCCTGACATACAAAATGACAAAATTGGAATAGTTACTCTAACACACACTTTCACCTCCTGATTTTCAGTTTTTTTTTTTTTTTATTCCCATTGCCTTCTCTCATCAGGTAGCCATAAAGTTGTTAATTAAATAGATATTATGTTTACTACCAGTACTTTTACGATTATACATTTGTCTCTTGGCTAAAATTCATCTGTTTCTATTATTTTAAGCATAGATTATGGGCATTGTTCATAAATCTTGAGCATTGAAAAAGACCATGTGCTATCTTTATGCTTGAATGATAGCTTCCGTGTGAACTGTGCTTTCCTTGGATCACATTCTCCCACATACTTCTCTGTGAATTTTTGTTTGTATATATTTATATATTTTTCTGTCTTGATTGCTATTGGTTTTGAATATCCAGTACTGTTTTCAGCATGTATTTCATTGTTGCTTTTTTGTTTTGATGTTTCCCAAGACACAACATAAAATTTACATCATATATTTGTTTATATAATTTCAACAATGTTTCAAGTAAATATATTTTCTTCTAAAAGAGGATATACTTTTAAATACTCTTATTGTAAAAAACTTGCTCTTTGTAAAAAGTAAAATAATTTAGACAATGCACTATATGTAATTTCTGTACTGTGTAAAATCCTCTTGGATATCAATATTAAAATGATAAACAACTTAAAGAATAAACAGACCAAATACATAAACAGACATTTTTCACAAAAGGAAACATTAATATCCAGTAAAAAAGTACATAAAGTTACTGGACTCCATTAATAATCAGTAAGAAGCAAATTAAAACCACAGTGAGATTGGATTTTGTATTCATTCCTTCTTGGTTGTAAGCATTGCAAATAGTTCTGCTTAGTGAATGGTTTGTCTCTTAAATTCTTATATATTATTGTTTTATGAACAGAATTTTGAAGAATAGTAACGTGAATGTAGTAAAATCTATCAATCATTTCATTTATGGTTTGCTCTTTTTGTATCTTGTTAACGGAGTATTTTCCTATCCTAAAGTCATACATGTATTATTCTCTTTAATTTTTTCTTAAAACTTTACTAACCATGTTGGTCAAAAATAGTCTGACAATATTTAGCATTGGTGTGGAAAATCTCATGCTCACATACTACTGATAAAAAAATACATTGGACAGACATTTAAAAAATAATTTTGTAAATTGTGCAGCAAATTTAGAAAACTATTTGGCATGATTTAACAAAGGAAATATGTACATATCTCATGAATTAGATTTTTACTCTCTATACATATTCTTGAGAAACTCTGCAAATGTGTACCAGCTATACAAATGTTTATTGCATATTACAAGGTAATGTAGGAGTGAAAAAGTATAGATATGAATCAATATATCTGGATCTCAAAAATACAATATTAAGTAGAAAAGGAAGTACAGGCAATAAAGAAAAAAATCACATGAATCTGCAAGAGACAATATATTTAGTATGTCTTTAAAACTATGAAGCATTTTGCATTCCCATCAGCATGTAGACGTGTTCCAATTTCTCCACATAATCACCAGCACTTGTCATTTTTCATTTTTGGTGGTGGGGGGATTATAGCTAACCTAATAGGTGAGAGGTGGTATTTCATTGTGGTTCTGATGTGCATTTTCCAAATCCATAATGATGTTGAACATTTTTTTCATCTGCTTGAATACAATTTGTACATCTTATTTGGAGAAATGTCTATTCAAGTCCTTTACCCAT
Organism: Cynocephalus volans; assembly: GCF_027409185.1. Taxonomy (NCBI): domain Eukaryota; kingdom Metazoa; phylum Chordata; class Mammalia; order Dermoptera; family Cynocephalidae; genus Cynocephalus; species Cynocephalus volans. The sequence continues at coordinate 94,667,211 of NC_084471.1, forward strand.
TTTATATTACGCTGTTTGCCTTTTTGCTGTTGAGTTGTATGAATTCTTTATCCTTGATGCTTTTCCTTTATCAGATACATATGATTTGCAAAGACTTTTTTCCCAAATTGAGGGTTGTTTTTTGATTGTTTTGATAGTGTCATTAAATACATGAAGTTATTTATTTCAATGAAGTTCAATTTATGCTACTTTTTCTGTGATGTCTTAGAATTAATTAGAAATAATTATTACACAGCACTGTAAGTGTATTGAATGTCATTTAAATGTTTAATTAAAATAATTAGTAGTTAATTTTACATTATGTAAATTTTACTTCAATAAAAATAGAAAAAATGTAACAAACAGAAACCGTTACATTATGGTAGATGTTAATCCAAATATATCAATAATATTACTAAATATGGATGGTTTAAATATACCAATTAAAAGAGATTGTCAGAATGGATTAAAAAAAACCAAACTCGACCTAACTATATATTGTCTATGAGAAACCCACTTTAAATATAAAGGTACAGATAAATAGAGATATTAAAAGTAAAGAGATGAAGAAAGCTACACCATACTAATATTAGTCAAAAGAAAACTCGAGTAGCTGTATTAATTTTAGACAAAGCTGACAGAGCAAGGAAAATGGTGAGGGATGGAAAGGGACATTGAACAATGGTAAAGGGGTTAATTCTCCATGAAGACACAACAATCCTTAGGGTGTATGCACATAACAAAAGACTCTCGAAATTTATGATGCAAAAAAAGGTAAAACTGCAAGGAGAAATAGACAAATCCACTATTATAGTTGGAGACTTCAACACTTCTCTGTTAGTACTTGACAGATAAACAAGTGGAAATGAGTAAGGATATAGGTGAACTGAAAAGTGCCAACAATCAGATGGGCCCACGTGACATTTACAGAATACATCATCCAACAAGAACAGAATGCACATTCTTCTCACACTCCCATGGAAGATTCATCAAGATAGACCACACTTTGAGCCATAAAAAACTCTTAAGCAAATTTAACAGAATAAAAATCATAGAATATATGCTGTCAGAGCACAATGGAATTGAAATAGAAATCAATGACAGAAAGATAGCTAGAAAATTTCAAAATTCTCAAAGACTAAACAGTACACTGCTAAATAAGTCATAGGTCAAGAAAGAAATCTCAAAAGAAATTAAAAATTAAATTAAATGAAAATGAAAATATAACATCCAAAATAGTGGGATGCAAAGAAAGCAGTACTTAAAGGAAATTTATAGCATTAAATGCATAAGCTATACAATACTTAGCAGTAAAAACTTAGATGCTTGCCCCAAGATTGGGAGCAAGGCAATGAGTCATACTTTCACCACTCCTATTTATGAGTACACTGAAAATCCTAATATTAAGACTATAAAATGAAATAAAAGATACAGAAATAGGAAAGAAAACTGTTTTTGTTTGAAAATGACATGGTTTTCTATTGAGAAAATCTCAAAGGTCAACAAAAAACCTTCTGGAACTAGTAAGCATTATACTGTGGTTGTGGTATACAACACTAGTATACAAAAGTCAATTGCTTCCTTATATACCAGCAGTGTACAAATAGAATTTGAAATAAAAACAAAACAAAACAAAACAAAACAAAAAAACAAAAAACAAAAAACAAACAAAAAAACCCCATAGGAACATTTACCTATGCAAAACATGGAATACTTGAAGTTTAATTCTAACAAAATATGTACAAGACATATATGAAGTACTGCAAAAGTGTGATGAAAGAAATCAAAGAAAATAGGTCTCTTGCTCTCTCTGCTCAGCCATTTTTGCAATGTGACTCCCTGCCATCACTGAAGTCACCACCAAAGAAAGCCTTCACCAGATGTGTTCCCTGGACTTTGGACTTCCTATTCTCTGAAACTTTTCAAGATGGCGGTGGCTGTGGTGGTTGGCGCGGAGTAGCTGAGGTGGAAAAGGTGGCCACTGGGCCTCAGGCAGCTGGGAAACTTGTGGACCTTCCTCTTGCCATCTCTTAAGGGAGGACCGCTGCTGCTGGCCGGTCGTGGGGGCTGACCACCACTTTGCCACTGGCAGGAGAGACTGCCTAATTTACAGGCAACAGCTTTGAAGTGTGGAGCAGGAAAAGAACTGTTTCTTAGCTGCAAAAGCGAGTCTCTAAACAGGGAACATGGTGCCAGGGCTGCTGTGGATGCAGACAGGATCCCGGAGGCCAGGGCTGCGCTGAAGGCGGCCAGCTGCCCTATTCAGGATTTGAGGTTTCAGGCCAGCATTAAAGAAGATTCCTGGGAGCGCCCGAGCTGCGCCGAGGGACCAACTGAACAGCCCGAGGCTGCAGCGGCCGAGAATGGGGAAGGCGATAAACCAGAGGCAGAGAGTGAGCGCCCGACCTGGCACAGCCCTGTGAGTGACCCCTGACCCAGCCCTGCTCGGGGGGCTGATGCCCACCCGGCTTCCGCCTGCATCACCAGGTCACTCACCGCCCCGGGGCTGCCTCCATTTTCCCAGGTGCTGGCAGCTCCGGCCCAGCTCGGCTCGGCCCCTCACTGAGCCTTCCCACTTACTTGGCCCAGCGCGGGGCTTCCCAGGGTCTGCGGGCTGGCCTCCCCTCCCACTCCCTCTGTGGTTCTCTGGCGGGGCTGGTGGCGTGGGGTGTCACCGGCCAGTGTAGGGAGGGCAAGGAAGTACAGGCGGGGCCGACTGTCACTCCACCACACCCTGGACTCCGGCCCCGGTAAACTTCCTGTTACTGGGAGGCAGATACCATCTCTGCGGCCACCAGTTCAGAAAAATGCCTAACCAATTTCTGATTGGGAATAGTGTGGTAGGAGAGTTCCCAAGTCCGCTTGAACCTGCCGGAGAGCTGGCTGCAGGCAAGCGCTAGACTCGATCCATGCCGGGGGTGATACAAAGGTGAACAAGTCCCGAGAAAGATCTACACAGTGCTACAAAGGCACCCAGAGCGACTGGTCATCTGTGCCTACCAGAAACCTGGTAGACTTCCTGGGCAAGGCGGTGCCGGGTGTTGAAGGCCCAGCTGATAGACGAGGGTTGCAGAAGACAAGTCCCAGCCCAGCACAGTGCACACAGAGTGGGGAGACATGCGGCCAGGGAGGCGGAGACTCGACAGAAACCACACACCCTGTGGGGTCGCCACTGCACGATCCAACAGCCTGGGCCAGAGCACATGGAACAGGGAGAAGTCCTGCACAGGAAATGAAAGCTCAACAGAGATCACACACCCTGTGGTACGTGATCCACCAGCCCAGCAGAGTCCAAGCTGACCAGAAAGGTGGCTCCCCGGAGAGACCCAAGAACCAAGGCAACCACACACACAAGGCACTAGAGGCCAACTGAGCAGTCACGGAGGTAGCCATACGAAATTGGCAACCACAGAAACATCTTAGTTAGTCATTAGTCTCAAACCGGTGGACTGTGAAACCCCCTGCCACAATGAATAAACATCAAAAAAAAGATACCAGAAATACAAAAAATCAAGAAAGTACACCACCAAAAGTTAATAAATCTCAAACTCTAGATCCTATAGAACAAGAAGCCCTTGAAATGACTGACAAGGAATTTCGAGTGATAATTCTAAGGAAACTGAATGAGATACAAGAAAACTCAGCTAGACATCATGATGAAATGAGGAAAAGTATACAGGATCTGAAAGAGGAAATGTACAAGGAAATCAATGTCCTGAAAAAAAAAAATGTAGCAGAACTTGCTGAACGGAAGAAGTTATTCAGCGAAATAAAAAACACAATGGAGATTTTAACCAGCAGGCTTGTCGAAGTTGAAGAGAGAACCTCTGAACTTGAAGATGGGCTGTTTGAAATAACACAAGCAGACAAAAAGAAAGAAAAAAGAATCAAAGACATTGAAGAAAATCTGAGAGAGATATCAGACAACCTTAAGCAATCAAATATCTGAGTCATGGGTATTCCAGAAGGGGAGGAAAATGGAGATTCCATTGAAAACATATTCAACAAAATAGTGTCAGAAAACTCCCCAGGTATAGGAAAAGTCACAGATCTTCAGATCCAGGAAGCTCAACAATCTCCAAATGTATTCAACCCAAAAAGACCTTCTCCAAGACATGTCATAGTCAAATTGGCAAAACTCAGAGACAAAGAGAGAATCTTAAAAGCTACAAGAAAGAAGCATCAAATCACCTATAAGGGAGCCCCAATCAGGCTAACATCAGACTTTTCATCACAAACCCTAAAAGCTAGAACGGAATGGGATGATATATTCAAAATACTAAAAGACAAAGATTGCCAGCCAAGAATACTCTACCCTGCAAGGCTATCCTTCCGAAACGAAGGGCAAATAGTATATTTCTCAGACAAACAAAAGCTGTGGGAGTTCACTACCACACAACCACCCTTACAAGAAATCCTCAAGGGAGTACTGGGTTTGGTTCCTGAAAAATAACTACCACTGCCATAAAAACCCAAGAAAGATCAAAACCCACTAGTATAATAAAAATGGCATTCATGTAGAGAAAACATGCAAACAAAAATGCTATCTACCACCTAAGGAAGCAACAAACACAGAAACCAAACAGTAATTCAGAAAGCAAGGAACAAAAGACACCTAAGACAACCAAACAACCAATAAAATGCTAGGAATAAATCAACACCTTTCAATAACAACTCTTAAAGTAAAAGGCTTAAATTCCCCAATCAAAAGACACAGACTGGCTGACTGGATCAAAAAGGTGGACCCAACTATATCCTGCCTACAAGAGACCCACCTCACCCATAAAGATTCAAATAGACTAAGAGTGAAAGGATGGAAAAAGATTTACCATGCAAAGAGAAAAGAAAAACGAGCTGAGTAGCTATTCTTATATCTGACAAAATAGACTTTAAACTAAAAACCATAAAAAGAGACAATGAGGGACACTACTTAATGATAAAAGGACTGATCCATCAAGAAGACATAACAATCATAAATATGTACGCACCCAATGTTGGAGCAGCCAGATTTATAAAACAAACTCTATTAGACCTAAAGAAGGAAATAGACACTAATACCATAATAGCAGGGGACCTAAACACCCCACTGTCAATATTAGACAGATCATCTAGGCAAAGAATCAGTAGAGAAACACAAGATCTAAACAAGACTCTAGAGCAATTGGAATTGGCAGATATCTACAGAACATTCCACCCAACAACCTCAGAATATTCATTCTTCTCATCAGCACATGGATCATTCTCCAGGATAGATCACATATTAGGTCACAAATCAAGTCTCAATAAATTCAAAAAAATTGGAATTATCCCATGTATCTTCTCAGACCATAATGGATTAAAACTAGAAATTAATAACAAACGAACTCTGGAAACTATAAAAACACATGGAAATTAAACAGCATTCTACTTATTGACATAAGGGTCCAAGAAGAAATCAAGCAGGAAATCAAAAAAATTTATCGAAAGTAATGAAAACAATGATACATCATACCAAAACCTGTGGGATACTGCAAAAGCAATATTGAGGAGAAAATTTATTGCATTAAACGCTCACTTCAGAAGAATAGAAAGATGGCAAGTGAACAACCTAACACTTCACCTTAAAGAACTAGAAAAACAAGAACAATCCAAACCTAAAGTTAGCAGACGGAAAGAAATCATTAAGATCAGAGCAGAACTGAATGAAATTGAAAACCAAAAAACAATTCAAAATATCAATGAATCAAAAAGTTGGTTTTTTGAAAAGATAAATAAAATTGACAAACCATTAGCATGGCTAACAAAAAAAAGAAGAGAGAAGACTCAAATAACAAAAATTAGAAATGAAAAAGGCGATATTACAACTGATTCATCTGAAATACAAGGAATCATTCGAGACTACTATAAACAACTATACGCCAACAAATATGAAAATCTGGAGGAAATGGATAAATTTCTGGACACACACAAGCTCCCAAAACTGAACCATGAAGACGTAGAAAATTTGAACAGACCAATAACAATAAAGGAGATTGAAGCTGTTATCAGAAGGCTCCCAACAAAGAAAAGCCCAGGACCAGATGGATTCACAGCAGAATTTTACCAAACATTCAGAGAGGAATTGACACCAATTCTTTACAAACTATTCCAAAAGATTGAAACGGACGCAAATCTCCCAAACTCATTCTATGAAGCAAATATCATCCTGATACCAAAACCAGGTAAAGATATAACCAAAAAAGAAAACTACAGGCTGATATCCTTGATGAATATAGATGCAAAAATCCTCACTAAAATACTAGCAAACAGAATACAGCAACACATATGTAAAATTATTCACCACGATCAAGTGGGATTCATCCCAGGGATGCAAGGTTGGTTCAACATACGCAAATCAATAAATGTGATACACCATATTAATAAACTCAAGCACAAGGTCCATATGATCATCTCTATAGATGCTGAAAAAGCATTTGATAAAGTTCAGCACTCATTCATGACAAAGACCCTCTATAAGTTAGGTATAGAGGGAAAGTATCTCAACATAATTAAAGCCATATATGCCAAACCCACTGCCAATATCATCCTGAATGGGGAAAAGCTGAAAGCTTTTCCTTTAAGAACAGGAAATAGACAAGGATGCCCACTCTCACCACTCCTATTCAACATAGTGTTGGAAGTACTAGCCAGAGCAATCAGAGAAGAGAAGGAAATAAAGGGCACCCAGATTGGAAAAGATGAAGTCAAACTGTCCCTGTTTGCAGATGACATGATCCTATATATCGAACAGCCTAAAACCTCTACAAAAAAACTCTTGGAATTGATAAATGATTTCAGCACAGTAGCAGGATACAAAATCAACACACAAAAATCAGTAGCATTTCTTTTCTCCAATAGTGAACATGCAGAACGAGAAATCAAGAAAGCCTGCCCATTTACAATAGCCACCAAAAAAATAAAATACTTAGGAATTGAGTTAACCAAGGAGGTGAAAAATCTCTATAATGAGAACTACAAACCACTGCTGAGAGAAATTAGAGAGGATACAAGAAGATGGAAAGATATCCCATGCTCTTGGATTGGAAGAATCAACATAGTTAAAACGTCCATACTACCCAAAGTGATATACAAATTCAATGCAATCCCCATCAAATTCCAAAGACATTTTTCTCAGAAATGGAAAAAACTATTCAGACAATTATATGGAACAATAAAAGACCACGCATAGCCAAAGCAATGCTGAGCAAAAAAAATAAAGCTGGAGGCATAACACTACCTGACTTTAAGCTATACTACAAAGCTATAATAACCAAAACAGTATGGTACTGGCATAAAAACAGACACACTGACCAATGGAATAGAATAGAGAATCCAGAAATCAACCCACACACCTACAGCCATCTGATCTTTGACAAAGGCAGGAAGCCTATTCACTTGGGAAGGGACTGCCTCTTCAGCAAATGGTGCTGGGGTAACTGGATATCCATATGCAGGAGAATGAAACTAGACCCATACCTCTCCGTATACTAAAATCAACTCAAAATGGATTAAGGATTTAAATATACACCCAGAAACAATAAAACTTCTTAAAGAAAACATAGGAGAAACACTTTAGGAACTAGGACTGGACACAGACTTCATGAATATGACCCCAAAAGCACGGGCAACCAAAGGAAAAATAAACAAATGGAATTATATGAAACTAAAAAGCTTCTGCACAGCAAAGGAAACAATTAACAGAGTTAAAAGACAACCAACAGAGTGGGAGAAAATATTTTCAAAATATACATCTGACAAAGGATTAATATCCAGAATATATAAGGAACTCAACAAACTTTACAAGAAGAAAACAAGCAACCCAATTAAAAAATGGGCAAAAGAGCTAAGTAGGCATTTCTCTAAGGAAGATATCCAAATGGCCAACAGACATATGAAAAAATGCTCAACATCACTCAGCATCCGGGAAATGCAAATCAAAACCACACTGAGATACCATCTCACCCCAGTTAGGATGGCTAAAATCCAAAAGACCCTGAACGATAAATGCTGGCGAGGTTGCGGAGAAAAAGGAACTCTCATACATTGTTGGTGGGACTGTAAAATGGTGCAGCCTCTATGGAAAATGGTATGGAGGTTCCTCAAACAATTGCAGATAGATCTACCATACGACCCAGCTATCCCACTGTTGGGAATATACCCAGAGGAATGGAAATCATCAAGTCGAAGGTATACCTGTTCCCCAATGTTCATCGCAGCACTCTTTACAATAGCCAAGAGTTGGAACCAGCCCAAATGTCCATCATCAGATGAGTGGATACGGAAATTGTGGTACATCTACATCTACACAATGGAATACTACTCAGCTATAAAAACCAATGAAATACTGCCATTTGCAATGACATGGATGGACCTAGAGAGAATTATATTAAGTGAAACAAGTCAGACACAGAAAGAGAAATACCACATGTTCTCACTTATTGGTGGGAGCTAAAAATTAATATATAAATTCACACACACACACACACACACACACACACACACACACACACACAAAAAAAAAAAAAAAAAAAACCTGGGGGGGGGAAGAAGATATAACAACCACAATTACTTGAAGTTGATACGACAAGCAAACAGAAAGGACATTGTTGGGGGGGAGGGGGGAGGGAGGAGGGAGTGAGGTTTTGGTGATGGGGAGCAATAATCAGCCACAATATATATCGACAAAAGAAAATTTTAAAAAAAAATTACCTTTAGAGATCATTTAGAAATGGCAAAACTAAACAGTGAATTTTCAGTGATAAGCTCCTGAAAAGTGTATTTCTATGCCCAACTTTTTAAAAGTCAAATAAAAAGTTGAAAAAGAAAAAAAAAAAAAGAAAAATAAAATCTGCTTTAAAATTTAGTCATGACTAGTTTAGAAATCACTGGTTGGTATATGAAAAAATAAACAAAGCCAAAACTGAAAAAAAAAAAAAAAAGAAATCAATGAAAATATAATAAATAGAAAAATGTTTTCTGTGCATGGTTGGGAAGACTTAATTTTGTTAACATATCAATTCTTCTCAATTTGTGGTAAAGCTTTAAAGTAATCCCAATCAAAATCCCAGCAAATTGTTTTTGTTATTGGTAACTGATTCTAAAGTTTATAAGTATACTGGCAAAAGACCCAGAATGACTAATACAATACGGAAGAAAAAACAAAGTCAGACGACTGACACTACCTGACTTCAGGACTTAGTATAAACCTAGAGAAATTATGAGACTGTGATATTAAAAAAATATATTAAAAATGTATTAATGGTACAGACTAGATAGCCCCCAAATAGACCACCCAAACATAATCAACTAAACTTTGATAAAGGAGCAAAGGCAATTTAATGGAGAAAGGATAGTCTTTTCAACAAATGATTTTGGAATAACTGGAATCCAACATGCAAAAAGGAAAAATGAATTTAGGCAAAAGGCCTTACACATTTCACAAAAAATAACTCAAAATGGATTATAGATCTACATGTACAAATACAGAACTGTAAAACTTCTAGAAAATAATGTAAAATCCAGCTCGTGTTGGATGTGGAGATGAATTTTTAGAGATATATCAAAAGCGCAATGCTTGAAAGAAAACACTGGTAGGTTTAACTCACCAAAAACCCCAAAAAGAATACCCCCTCCCCCCACAAAACCCCATCTGCTCTGCAAAAGTCACTGTTATGAGACTGGAAAGACACACCATAGACTGGAAGACAATATGACAATATTACAGAAACACAAGTGATAAAGATTTTTATCCAAAATGTACAAAAAGCTCTTGAAGCTCGACAACAATAAAACAATCCAATAAAAAATGCCCAAAAGATCTGTTTGTCATATATACAGATAAAAAATAAGCATATGAAAAGATGCTCGACATCAAATGTCATTAGGAAATTGCAAATTAAAACACCAGATACCTCTACACACCTATTAGGATGGCTAATATTTGAGGGCATGGAGGACATGAAATGTGGGCAAAGACCTTGAGCAAAGGATCTCTTATTCTTTGCTAGTTGAATTGCAAAACGGTACAACCACTTTGAAAGACATTTGGACAGCTTCTAACAAGCTAAACATTGGCTTATCATATGATCCAGCAATCATACTCTTCGGTATTTTCCCAAATGATTGAAATATATGCAATGTCCACACACAAACCTTCACACAAATGTTTCTAATAGCTTTGTTTATAACTGTCCAAAGCTGGAAGCAATCATGATATCCTGAAATAGGTGAATGGATAAACAAACTGTGGTACATTCATACAACAAAATATTATTCAGCAATAAAAAGAAATGAGCTATCAGGCCACAAAAAGACATAGAGAAACCTTAAAAGCATATTGCTAAATCAATGAAGCCAGCCTAAAAATGCTACACACTGTACATTCCAAACATATGATATTCTAGAACAGGAAAAACTATAGGTACAGTACAAAGATCAGTAATTGCCAGAGGTTTGGGGGAGGGTGAGAGGGATGAATGAGTGGAGCATGGATATTTAGGGTGCTGAAACTACTCTGTAGGATATTATAATGGTGGATACATGACATTTTGCATTTTCAGACCTGTAGGACTGTGCAACGTGAATACATCCTAACTGTGCACTTTAGTGAATAATAATGTATCAATATTGGTTCACTAAATGTAACAAATGCACAACACCAATGCACAATGTTAATTATAGGAAAAAAATGTCTGAGAAGTGGTGTAGAGGAGTATTATGTGGACTTTCTGTACTTTATGTTCAATTTTTCTGTACATCTGGAAGTGCTCTAAAAATAAAGTCTATTAAAATGCAAAAAAATTATGAAATATAAAATGTGTGACATTATTATGCAAATATGCAAAAAAATACATATGTGCTTATGTGAATATGTATGTATATGCATGTGTGTGCTTATGAGGATGATTAAAACACAAGCAATAAAAAAAGAAAAAAAAGCAATAAATAAATGTTGCCTAACACATTTGCCGGTTCTTGTTCTCCACATATTGGGGTTTTGTTTATTTTCAAATCTGTAACAATTATATGCAGATAGAAATATATTTTTGTATGTATATGCATACAAATTCTGAAATCTTATGCTATATGTAAAATAATGTATATTTTACTTATAAATGTATGTGTACAGACATATAGAGTTATAATATATCTGTGTATATGTATATATTTATGTTTATATACTTTACAGCTTAAATTTTTTTCTAGGTAAAATGGGGTCAAGACTAATTATTTGATTTTAATTTTTTGTTTAACCCTTTATTAATACCACATTTAAGGTTACAGTGGGTTTATCATTTCCTTTAATGACTAATAAGGCTAGTCTATCTCCAATTCCACTATTGTCAATTTTTTGATGTTATTGTTTTAAATATTTTTTATCACCTCTCCTTCTGTGTAAACTTAAAAGCTTTTTAAAATTTGATTTTTATCTTTTCTTTTGAAATTCTAATTGGAATAACTAAATTTATATGTGAATTTTAGTAAAATTGGCATGTTACAATGTTAAGTATTCCTGTGCAAGTACGTGTACTGCTTTTCAATTTTTCAGCTCTTGTTGATGTCTTTCAATAAGTAATTTTGCTTTATAAATGTAGTTCTGGCATATTTATAATTACATTTATTTTTGAGTAATTCGGTTTATTTTAAAAATTTGTCAAATTTTTTACACATTCATCCACTTTCTGTTAGCTATTACCAATACTGAAACACTTACTGGCTTTGAATACTTGTATGCAGCAAGGTTGACAAATTTCACTATTAATTTAATCCAAATATATGTAAAACTAGAGCTTTGTTCTGTCTAATGAATTATTTCATATTTAAAAATAAATGTTTTTTTCTTTTCTAATATTTGCAACTCTTTTTCTATTTTATGTTTTTAGTTTGCTTGCCAAGCCACCAAAATAATGTCACATAATGCTGATAGAGGGTTATCTCAACTGGTACTACATTTTAACAGAAATGGCTTTAAAATTTTGATTGTTGAAATAAAATCTGCTCTGTTTTTGTTTATATGGCTTTTGTCATATTTGATTAATCCTGTTCTCTGACTTTCGGAGTTTTTATTAGAAATGGATGCTGAATTTGATCTAATTTCCTGTTGACATTCATTATTTATACCTGAAGTAGTAAATTTTATAGATGAATTTTTTGATGTCTACTTTTATAATTAAATGGAAACCTTTTCATTTTTTTGTGGTGTGACATGACTGTTAAGGATAAACTATTATTTCAAGGTAAAATAAAACTAAAATAAATATTTAGGACCAGTGATTTTTGAAAGGTAATCCTTTAGCCACCTATCCCTATTCTCCTACAATAATTGAGGGATTCAAATTTTCTAGTTCTTCTTAGTCTAGATTTGCTTACTTTTATATGAATACTCTCCTCTAGCATTGTAATTTTTTTTCATTTTTTTTCTAGATAATATTGCACTTGATGTTTTCTTATAATTGTTTAAATTCTCTTTATCTATGGTTGTTATTCTCTACTTTAAAGAATTTTTGTCTTTTATAAATCAAATTAAAGGTCAATTGTTTTGTTGATCTTTTAAATTTTGTGTTGTATTAATTTCAGCTTTTAAAAAATTTAATAGCCTCTTTCTATTTCTCTTGGCTTATATGTATTTTTTTTATTTTTATTTTATTGGTTATGAATATTCATGAGATACAAAGCTGATTGTCACTGCTCATGCTCAAGATGTGAAGGCCAGATCCATACTGGCAGCATGCCCATCACCACAAATTGTGATTGTACCCTGTGTCCCCCACCCAATTATCCCCAACCTCCCTCCCCATCCCCCTTTCCCCCACTCCACTTTGTATCCCTATGTATGCTCCCTCCTTCTGCAAGTCTAACACACCACTGTGGTCTTTCTTTCCTTCCTTCTTTATCTCTTAGCTCCCACTTATGAGTGAGGACATGTATTTATCCCTCCATGCTCTGCTTATTTCATTCAACACGTTTCTTCAAGCTCATCTATATGGTTGTAAATGGAAGAATTTCACTCTTTTTTATGGCAGAGCAGTATTCCATGGTGTATATATACCACAGTTTCCTTATCCAATCATCCATCAATGGACATTTAGGTTGATTCCATGTCTTGGCTATTGTGAACAGAGCTGCGATGAACATGGGAGTGCAGGTATCCCTTCGACATGATGATTTCTATTTCTCTGGGTATGTACCCAGAAGTGGGATTGCTGGATCGTATGGAAGATCTATCTGTAGTTGTTTGAGAAATCTCCATACTGTTTTTCATAGTGGTTGTACCAACTTACAGTCCCATCAGCAGTGCAGGAATGTTCCCTTTTCTCCACACCCCTGCCAGCATCTGTTATTCACCATCTTTTTAATTATAACCAGTCTAACTGGGGTGAGGTGATATCTCAATGTGGTTTTAATTTGCATTTCCCTGATAACTAGTGACACTGAGCATTTTTTCATGTACCTGTTGGCCATTTGCATGTCTTCCTTTGAAAAATGTCTACTCAGCTCCTTTGCCCATTTTTTAATTGGTCTATTTGGTTTTTTGCTGTGTAATTGCTTGAGTTCCTTGTATATTCTGGATATTAATCCCTTTTCTGATGCATAGTTAGAAAAAATTTTATCCCACTCTGTAGATTGTTGTTTCACTCTGTTTGTTTCCTGTTCTGTGCAGAAACTTTTTAGCTTGATATAGCCCCATTTGTTTATTCTTTGTTTTGTTGCTTGTGCTTTTGGGATCATGTTCATAAAGTCTGTGCCCAGACCTAGTTCCTGAAGTGTTTCACCTATATTTTCCCTTAGTAATTTTACAGTTTCAGGTCTTATACGTGTCTTTAATCCATTTTGAGTTCATTTTGGTGTATGGTGAAAGGTGCACATTGAGTTTTATTCTTCTACATATGGATATCCAATTTTCTAGCTCCATTTATTGAAGAGGCAGTCTTTTCCCCAATGTAGATTTTTGTTGCCTTTGTAAAATATACTTTTTCCTTTCTCCTCCTCTTTTGGAATACTCATAATGCGGATGTTAGCACGCTTGAGGTTGTCTGCTATCTCTGTTAGATTTTCCTCATTATTTTTAACTCTTTTTCCTTTTTTGTGTGTGTGTGTGTGTTTGCCTGGGTTATTTCAAACATACCATCTTTGAGATCTGAAATTCTTCCTCCTGCTTACTCTAGCCTGCTGCTTACTCTAGCCTGCTGCTCAGGCTCTCTTTTGTGTTTCTTTTTTTCATTGAGTGAATCTTTCATTTCTAGAAGTTCTGCTACACGCTTTTTTTAAGGTATTAATCTCTTTGTAAATTCCCTCCTTCCTATTCTGAATATTTTTTCTTGTTTCATTGTGTTCTCAGATTGAGTCTTTTATCTCTTCGAGTTTTCTTAAGGTCATTGCTTAGAATTCTTTTTCAGACATTTCAAGGTTTCCCTGTTCCATGGAGTCTGAAATTTGAACATTACTGTATTCCTTCAGTGGTGTCATATTTTCTTGTTTTTTTGTAATTCTAGTATTTTTTTTGTTGACATTTGGTCATCTGTTAGAGGATTTGCTTCTTCTATTACTCTGAGTTTGACTGTGAGGATAAAGATTTCTTCCTCTATATGCAGACTTACTGGTGACTCTTATTATATCAGTGTAATTGAGTGAGCAGTAGATTACCTATAGAGTGGCCCTGGCTTCTACTGTGGTGGTGAATTGTCCTTGTATGACAGTAGGTGTGATAGTGGCTATATCTCACTGCCTTGGGTCCTGTTCCAGGATCTGTGGCCATAAAATAAGCTCCCAGCACCCTGCGGTCCTTGGCTTAACTGGGTGCCTGCTGAGGCTTCAGGCATGTCCCTTCAGTTCCTAGGAGTGGTCTGATGGTGCTGCCTGGGTCTCGGCTCACTTGGGCACCTGCAGGCCCTTCCCTCCAGTTCCTAGAAGTGGGCCCCCAGTGCCGTGAGGGTCTTGGCTAACTTGGGTTCCTGCGGGTCCTTCCTTCTGGGTCCAAGAATGGGGCCCCCTGCCCTGCATTGGTCTCAGCTCACCTGGGCACCCGTTGTGGCTGTGAGCACTTCCTTCTGGGTCCAAGGAGGGGGTCCCCAGTGCTGCATAGGTCTCGGCTCTCTTCTGGCATATGTTTTTATTTTAAGAACTTCTTAAAGCAAAACGCTTATTCTAAGCTTTTAGTTCTTTAATAATTAAGGCACTTAAAAATTTTATTCCAAGCTTATTTGGAGGAATAAACTTCAACTCTATTTAACTTAAATAATTATAATGACCTGTAATAATAACACTTTTACTTTGGAATTGGGATAGATATTTTATCTGTCAAGGAAAAGAGGGTTCTATAGCATATATGAAAATTTTAAAGTAATATTTGTTATTCACAGAATGATTTCCTATGTATCAACAAAATTTAGAACACATACATTTTATCATAAACAAAAGTAAATTTGTGTTTAACGTGGGCTATAATATCTAAATTTAAATTTTACAAAATATCTATTACCCAGGGCTTTGGAAAATTTTTTGATACAAAACTGTTCCCCCAGTTTAATTTTTAATAAAGCTGTAAATAATTTTGATTACATAAATTGAAAGTCTTTTCCATTTATTTAATTTTATCAGAAGACTCTCATACACAAAATCGAAAGAAAAATAACAATTTTTTAAAAATGGACTACTATTGGTAGATTGAAGTTAATATTTACAACGTATCAAATATAAGTACATTAAAATGATTTAATGAGAAAAAATAACCTAATAGAAACCAGACAAAAGATATAAATTTAGTAAGGAGAATATACATATAGCTACTAAAATTCTTATTCACACTTATACTTGAGTCTAATTGTTTGATGAAGCTGTTGGGTGTACAGAGGCCAAGACCTGTTATCTCAATTTGAGATAGTTCTGAAGGACCATTTAAGTTTCCAAACTCCATGTAAGATCAACTGGTACTTCTTTGCAGTAACATCAAAATTGAGCTTTATTTGACCTATTTCTTTTTTCTTTTTCTCACCCCTTTAAAGATGTTGTTTTTCTGAGAACTCTGCAATAAATCAATTTATAATAGGCCTTCCCTCTCGATTTGAGGAACCCAAACTTTTATAAAGGATAATAGAGATGTGTGTCATAGTAGGTTCAATTGACCATTAGTGTTATTAGGTAACAATTCACAGAATATAGGGAAGAGATTGAGGACAGTAGGGAATTACTACTAGGAAATACATAATGGAGGACTCAATGGTTGGGAGAACATGTGTGGAGAATAATAATGAAAAAAGGAAAAATAGGAAGAAGTGGTCATTGTTTATATAGAATTATATCAGAGATGAAAAATTTCAAGGTTATATTCAGAGGAATGGTTGGCAGACATGGAGTGGATAAGAAAGCACTGGAGATAAAAGAACAGAGAACTGAGAAACTAATTCATAGAATGTTCCAGTGCTCTATAGGTAATAGAAGGTCTTGGGAGGAGAGCAAAATAATGAACTAAGGACTAAAATATTCAGTGAATAATAAATTTTAACGTAGAGGTCAAAAGATAGCAACAACAGAGAGACGTGGATGGCACCACGACATGACATTAACTAAAAAGGAGCAGTGTTTTTTTGATATGAGCAGCCAAGTAATTGTCTACAAGTAACACTGGGGCCAGAAATATACTGATTTTCAATCACAGACCATGTGGGAGTGTGGTGGCAAGGGAAAGCCTAGTTTCTGGTTGTAGTAGGAATGTGCATAAGACATTTAAGGGAGAAGTTGAAGTGGTAGAAAGGCCTGTTTTGCAGGAGTATTTCTGAGGGTACAATGGAAAAAAGTTGTGAGTTAGGGTTGTCAAAACCATTGCTGCTATGGTTTGAATAGTTCTGGCCCATCCAAATTTATGTGATGAAAGCTTAATCCATGATGCAATAATCCTAATGTTGGAAAGTGGGGCCTAATAGGAGGTGTTTAGGTATTTAGGGATGGATGAATGTGGGAGAGGGTTTGCACTCTTCCACTCTTCCACCATGTGAGGATCCTTTCAGTAGGATGCAGCATTCACAGAGCCATCTTGGAAGCAAAGCCTGGGCTCTCACCAGATATCAAGCCTGCCAGCACCTTCATCTTGGACTTCCAGCCTCCAGGACTGTGAGAAATAAATTCCTGTTTTTCTTATGAATTACCCACTTGTAGAATTCTGTTGTAGCACCACAAACAGACTAAGACAAAGATTGAACAGCTTTCATTTGATGGGGTCTCAATGGGAGTGTAGACTTAACGGAAGGTCTGATTTCTAGTTGTAGCAGGAATGTACATAGGACATTTAAGGAAGAAGCTGAAGTGATAGGACGGCCTATTTAATATGCATATTTCTGAAGGTACAATGGGAAAATTGTAATTTAAAGTTGCCCAAAGATCATTACTTATGCTAGAGAGATGTTTACAAATTTGTCTCAAGTGCTCTGCTTTTAGTATTGCCTAAACACAAGGAACACATACAAATGCACATTTTCACTTAAACCTGCCCCTGTGGTTTACAATCCCTATGATGCCTTTGTTAATACAATAAGGGAAAGCTTAGTATATAGTATAATATGTCAATCTATGCTTAGCATGCAATAAAGGAACAAGGGGTAGTAAAACCTCATCTCAGCATATTTGGATTGCTTAAGATGCCTGGTGAGTGGAGAGACAGTGTTTCTGCTAGCAGGTCACAGCCGTGACAGCATGAGCAGAGAACATGTTCCTGCCTCATCTGGTTGCCCCCAAGAGAAAGTACCATATTTCTCTCCTTAGGATGCTAACTGAATGTCCTTGTTATTCTAACTATTCACCACTGAGTGTCTCAACCAAACCAATCCACTTAAAATTCAAACCTCTACTTGACAATTTAGGCCTATAAGCTTGTACTAGCATTGTACTAGTGACCATCTTAACTTAATTTCACTACTAAATGCTGAAAGAGATATGCCCATTTAGAATCTTTTAGAATCTTTTCAATAACGGTTTGGACGGTGGTGAGAAGTTATAAGTGTGGTCAAAGGTATTTCAAAACATTATACAGATAAGACCACAGGAAAAGACAGATGAGTAGTGATCTTTTATGTTAAATGGTGAGTAATAACAAGGATGATTAAAGGTGAATAATGAAAAGCATGGTGGGTTTAACTGGACATACTTGCAAGATTAGAAAAGTAATAAACCCCAGCAGTCTCCTTGGGTGCAAGAGTCCCTTTACCTATGCTGAGGATAGTGTAAGGACATGTCTGATTTGTTTTGTGGCCCAGTCTGAGAGGTGGCACGAGTTCAACTCTGAAATTGGGCTGCGTTAGGACAGAAGAAGGAGAAACTAAGAGTCAAAGGCATGGAGCACTCAAGAAGTAAACTAAGCACAGTGACTAAAAGCACTCAGTGTACAAGTTTTCTGGCATCATTATCTAACCCTTCCTCCCCGGCACTCAAAATATTCTAGTGCTGGGCCGGCCCCGTGGCGTACTTGGGAGAGTGCGGCGCTTGGGTGCACAGCAGTGCTCCCGCCGCGGGTTCTGATCCTATATAGGAATGGCCAGTGCACTCACTGGCTGAGCGCGGTGCGGACGACACCGAGCCAAGGGTTGCGATCCCCTTACCAGTCACAAAACAAGACAAAAAAAAAAAAAAAAAAATTCTAGTGTTTATAATGAACTATCAGAATCCCTAATTAAGTGCCTACATAATACTTGGTTAAAAAGTTTCTTTTTCCCATGAATATGGCAAAATGTGAAGTTTTTTAGACCATTGTGTTATGAGTAATTCAAATTGTATTAAATACTATGCAGACCCGTACCTTTATTCTTCTGTAATAGGGCAACCCGTTTTTGACTCTAAAACATTAACTGCCAAAAGCTTTACGTACATGAATTGGCCTGTTGAAATATTTTGAGACTTTTTTTTTTTTTCTTGAATTGCTCATTCCAGAGAGGGTATATGTAAAAAGTGTGATATCACATTAAATTTATAAACTTTATAGTCAGGAAGAGTTAAGCTTTAATGACAATTACACAACTTACTAGGTTTACCACATTTACCAAGTTACCCCTCTGAATCTTAGCTGTCACTGTTGCCTCTTTATTAAACTCTTCCTCAAAGTACCCTTTGAGTATTCCCTCTGGGAACCTGACTTTTTCCCTATGTGACTATAATAAATTTTTGAAAACCTGCAAAATTTAGTACCTGTGACTCTTCCTCCTAGAAAAATTACTAAACATTGTTTTTCTGTCCATTATATTTGTGAGTTAGATTTAGGAAAAGCGTATTGTAATAGTCATGAATTTACATATTCTTACACATTAACATTGCATGTAATGATTCCTGAGTCCAATTATGTGATGTTATTTGCAATGTATATCCTTGATGGCCTTCCTCAGAGATTCAAAACTATGTTTGTCCCTTCCTGATTACGCTATGTGTGTTGTATAGATTATTTACCCTAAGGATGAACTGAGAGCATTAAAGAAAACCATTTTGAAATTGTACTGAATTATTAAATGATAGTTGAATTATTGTGATAGCTGAACATGACTAAATTATTAACTAATAGCTAGGAGATAGGCTACTTTATTGGCTCAGCTATGAACTGTGAGATCAAGTGATGTTTTTAATGTACAAGCTATAATTTACATGAAAAAGGCTATTTCATGATAACTTTTAAACTCTAATGTTACTGTAGCTCTGTTGTTTTCCCTCCCTCTGTATGTACCCACTCCTTTGGTAATTTCACTGTTCTAATGATTTAAATTCTATCTCTAAGCTCTCATGGATTCTTGTGGACTCTAGGTCAGTGTAGCCAACTGCCCAACCAATGTTTCCAACTGATTGGCAGGTAAGCACCTCAGACTTAGAATATCACAGTAAAACTTAAATATTATCTCCAAAACATGACCTTTCTAATATCATTAAATGACAACTCCATCTTTCTACAAAAAAATTCCATTTCCTTTATTTTCAAAGTACCTAAAGAATAAAACCAATTCTCACTACTTTCTTTGCAACATACCTTTGGACCAGTCTCTTTCCTGGGTTATCACTCCAGCCTCCTAACTGGTCCTCCTATTTTCACCCAAGCCACCTTCTGTCTGCTCTCAAGACAACAACGTCAGTGATTGTATTAACATTTGAAACAGATCATGCTACTTTTTTCCTCAAAACCTTTCAATGGCTTCCCACCTCACTCTGAGTAGATGATGGACTTGAAGACATCCAATAAACTGTTTGCTTGTTAGCTTTCTAACTGACCTTGGCTCCTAGGATTCATTTCCTTGCTCACTCACCTTCACGATGGTTGTCTTTCTTGATGTTTGAGAACATTCCAGGAATGCTTCTGTGGTAGAACCTTTGCACATCTTCTTGTGGCCAGAATTGCTCTTCCTCTGTATGTCCGCATGATTTTAGCACTTGTTGCTTCACCTCTTCAGACCTCTATTCACATCACTTCAATGTGGCCTTCATTGACAAAAAGAATTTGCAAAACTCTCTATTTATTGTACTTTTTCCTATTTTGTGTTTATTTTTCACAGTCTTTATCACATCACCTTCCATACTATATATTTTGCTACTATATGCTATTTTTAAATCTGTCTGTTTCTCCATGAAAGACATCTAAGACTATAAAATATTTGGAGCAAGGATTATTGTTTTTATTACTATCATATCCCGAGTGTCTAGAAAGATGCTTGGCACATATCAAAAAATGAATAGATATTTGATGAATGAATAAATGGATATAGAGCATAAGTCACAATAATAAACAATAATGTTAGCTTTTCAGGCTTAATTCTAAGCCATATTCTTTCTGCTTCACTGTCTACTTCCTGTAAACTAAGTCTTAATCCCACCATATGGAAGTCTTTTAAAGCTTTTGGTAACCATCACTTTATTCTTAGGCTAATAAGATTATCCAAACTCAAAGATCATTGACCTTATAAATCTTATCACTAATTAGTAGTGAAAGACTTGACATACCTATTGGGAAAAATTAGATCTGCCATTAATTCTGATAATAAATTATTCATATTGGGTTTCTGCATTCCCAAGTGAGGATACTTTATCTGTCTACAAAACATAAGGATGTGCCTATCATTGATGGTACTTACCACTTCAGAAATGAAATCAGATAACTTGGAATACCAGGGCAAAATTAATCTAGAAAATATGTTTTTCAGCTCTCTGACTAAGACTGCAATTACAAAATCACATTATGTTGTTTCAGTTTTATAGAGGTTTGGAACATTATTTTATTGAACATTTTAGTGTTATGATTTATATAACTTAGGTTTTTAACTACTAGTCAACATCCTTTTGAGAAAATATTGAGAATAATAACCAAATATGGCAATTACCAGTTGTTAGTATGCTTACTTATTTACAGAATTAATTTACTCACCATCATTAGTTTGCTGGGTTTAATAAACTTTAACAATTTCTTTCTGGGATCTAATGATCCTATAATTTAAAAATTTTGTTTTAAAACTGCATACCTAGCCATTTCAAGCCACCTAATATAAATTAAGGTGATATTTCATGATCAGCAAATAGCATCGGGGCACTTACTATTACCACATAGTGGATATCACCAGGGCAAGTTTAATAAATATGTATTTTCTCCATGATACAAATATCAAAATGATACAGAAATAGCTTTCTGCTTATCTGGATAGGGAAGAGAATAAATTAGAACTGGAAAAGTTCTTGTAAATCACTTAAGTCAATCTTTTTTCATCATATGGGAGGAAAATAAGGCCCAGATAGAAAAAATAGATTTAATTTACTGAGTACAAGAATCGCTCATGTACATATTACTAAACCAAGTTAGCTTACACATAAAATAACTCAGAAAATACTTGTGTCATTGACTATACAAAGTCACAAATTGGCAGTCTGATAAAACTCTGGAATGGCCATTTCAAGGCACAGCAAAGGACTTTCTTGAAGATGATGTCCTGTTTTTTTAAAAACCAATGCCCATTATATGATTCCATGTCCTTTATAGCTCTACTACGTAGGTCCAAAAACCAAGTGTTGGAGGTAGGCATGATGATTCACACAGTTCTTCTGTGCTCTACTCCTACAACATGCACTTCCTACCCCTTACAACTTCAGAAACTATGTAATGAAATATTTTGGTTCCTGGGGAACAGGGAACAGTTCTGTAACAATACAAGGTAAACTAAATCTATGGCTGCCTCTTTGGGTCCTCTTCCAAGAAGATTCATGGGGAAAGAAAGGAGGTAGGTATACCGATAGGAGTAATTGATCGGTACTATCCTTAGAGGGTAATATTGTTCTACTTAATGGTGCAGAGAGGAGTTTGTGTGAAGGCAATAAACGTGCTGGGATGTGTCTTGGCATTTTTTCCTTGGTTCTAGCCTTGAAAGGGTGACTGAAGCAGCCAAAGACAGACAGGACATGATAATAGGAGCTCAATCCTTTCAGGAATGGTCTGTCTTACCTCACTTGTCAAATAACCAAATTATCGCCTAGGGGCCAACTGCAGTAGTAGAAATATGTAAATCATTTCCCCCATAACATTTCTGTTTTTAACATTTCATTTATTTAAAGATCATGACTAACCATCACCTTAAAGAATAGTAATAGATAAAAGTGAATGACCTTAGTGTGGGTAATGAGGATATCTTAGTTGTGCAAAAAGTGCACGGTAGCAGACAATCTCAGTAGCAAGTGCTTTTCTTGTGCCTTCAGATCTGATGGTTTCTTACTACAAACACCCTTGGAAATTGCCTTAGGGCTTTGTATGGCTTCCTGAATATATTCTGCATACACTTGCAGAGAGAAGGAACAGCCATTTTTTTTTTATAGCTTTTAATATCCTAATCTGTAGAATAAAAATGATGATCATGTTTACCTTGGCTGATATTTACTGAAGCAGTCACTATGGCGTAGGCACTGTCCTTTTGATAGTAAACATTTTAGTCACCCTTCCTTGCCTCTTATATTTAGGGTTTCCTAAGCTATACAGTCAGCCCTCTGTATCTATGGGTTCTGCATCCAAGGATTCAACAACCATGGATTGAAAATATTTGAAAAAAATAATATTAACAATAAAACAATAAAAAAATACAAGAAAAAATACAGTATTATAACTATTTACATAGTATTTACATTGTATTAGGTATTATAAGTAATCTAGAGATAATTTAAAGTGTAAGGGAAGATGAGTGTTGGTTATACACAAATACAATTTTAAATCAGGGATTTGAGCATTCAAAGATTTTGATATCCACAGGGGGTCCTGGAACCAATGCCCCATGTATATCAAGGGACAATTATACTTGTTAATTATTTAGCATAACCTGAAATACTTTGTGTTTGCCAGCCACAGTTTAATAGGACAATGGCTGGAAGATTTAAGAGCTGAAGTTTGTTTTTAGCACACTCAGCTTCTCCTTCTTACAAACAGCAAATAGGTGTGAGAAAAAAAAATATTTTGGTCTAGAGCAGTGGTCTGTAGACTTTTTAAAAAAATGGTTATGAATATTCATGGGGTACAAAGCTGACTGTCACCACTCATATTGATAGTTAAATACTCTGGTTTTCCCACAGCTTGTATAGAACAACTCAGGTATTTTCTTTGCAGGTATCCTGGTGTTCCTATGGCAATTGAGCCCTAGTCAGCCATAGCAGTAACCTGTTCTTTAATGCACCCTGTACTGGTGTACTTCCTTTCTCTGTTTCACTTCTCTGTTCTTCTACTGGTACTTTCCAAGATCCCTTTCCTCATAAACTATTTGAATTCAAATTCTTGTCAGTGTCTGCTATTGGAAAAATCTTATCTAAGACCTGTAGTATGTCAATTAAGTACTAATAAATACACAGCAAGATTGGATAAGAAGTGTTGGAAGCATTGTGGAGTATTACAATTTTAAATATTTTTTTAGGAAGTGCCTGATTGAAAAAATTGATATTTAAGCAAAGATCCTAAAGAGGTGATGGAATCTGACAATATCTGCAGGAATAATATACTAGGCAGGGGATACAGCAAAAATTAAAAGACTAGAACATTTCTGGCATGATTTTGAAAAACAAGGTGGCGATGGACACTGGACTAGATAGAGTGGCAGAAGGTGAGAGTAATAAGAGATGAAAATAAAGGAGGTGAGACAGTGGTTGGGTTGGGGGAGACTGTACTGGGTCTCTTAACTCACTGCAAGAGCCTTGCTTTTGATTCTGAACGGGAAGGGACACCATAAGAGGGTCAGTCTCAGAATTTTAAACGTTTGATTCTAAGACACTGATTTCTGGCTCCTTAGTCTCTGGAAGCAGGGGATATATCCTAAAAAAAGAAAAAAAGAAAAAAAAAGGAAAAAATATCTGGGTATGATTATATTATTCAGATATTGTTTTCTTCTTCTTACACCTTATCCATGGGGAAAATTGTGAAATAAGGCTCGAAGCATTTCATGATTAGTCATGTTGATTTTTTTTTTTTTTTTTTTTTTTACTTCCAAGGTCCTGCTTTTTCTTTTAAGTTTATTTATTTATTAATATTATTTTTTTTTTTACATTCTAAGATGTTGTTGTGGACCAGTTGGAAGGAGGAGGACACGGGAAGAGGGGAGGAAATAGGGTGGGGGAAGGAGGAAGTAGGGGGGCATGCTTGAGGCCTGAGGCACCCCCCTCATTCCCGCATGGGAGACCAGAAGGCTTCTAGTGGTGGCTTGTTTGTTACTGGGCTGGATGCAGATATTGTGTGGATGAAGCCCTTGCCCACCCACCACCTGGGCTAGGGAGACCAAGGGGCTTCCAGCAGTGGCTTGGTGTTCTTGTTGGGCTGGTTGAAGATATTGGGGGTGTGTGGCTGAAACCCTCAGTCCCCTATGTCCCAGCTCAAAAGCCTGGCGTGTTTCCAACAGCAGATCAGTGGTCATCACTGGGCTGGTTGCAGGTGTCTGGGGGACATGGCTGAGGCTCCTGGTCCCCCCCTCCCTTGCTTGGGAGCCCAGGGGGCTTACAGTCCTTGTAGGTTTTATATGTGTTCTTTGGTGATGTGAGACCTTTACTAGTGAATATCAAACTTTGTCTCTGATCCGTGGGTATTTTGTTTTTTCTTTCAGTTCTATGTTGGGTTATTCTCTGTTTCCACCACTTAAACTCTGCACTGGAACTAATTTTTTGTCCTTTGGTTACTTCTAAAATGGGAGAGTTTCCTGTGAGGACCAGGAAGCCCTGTGCCTGAGCTAAATTGCTGCTTTGCTGCTGATTTCCTGGGGAAGGCTTTTTCCTCAGCTCAGGTTTTAATTATTGACCTTGTATGCATTTCTGGGTCTTGTGAGTTCTGGTGCACCAGGGCTGTGTGGCAACTCTGGTCTAGGCCTGAGACTTTTGAGCAAACTGTACCCCCTGCAGTTCTATATTCCTGACCACTGAGTGGGTTCTATATTCGTCTCCACTGAGTGGGCCTGAACTGATTAGGGGGCAGATCAGCTGTCCATTCTGTGTCCCAATGTTCCCCGGTGACCCATCTCCCCCACCACCTGCACTCCAAACATTTCCCATGGGGTGGCCATGTGTTGGTCTCTTGCAATGACTCACCAGCCTCTGAGTGGCTCCTTTGTTCAGTTATTCTGGCTCCTCGCTCCTATGTGGGTCCAAAGGAACCCTGTTGGTGGTCTTGCTTGCCTGGGGGCCACCAAGACCCTCTTCTGCCCTTCTCCTTACAAGCAACTTCATATGAAGGGCACAACTGACACTTTTTCCAGCTCTTACTCCATGTCATGTGCTCACCAGCTCCAGACTTGAAGTGGCCAGGACTTGAAATGGTGCGAGTGATCCTTTCTTTCTCTCATTGTGGCTTCTTCTGACTTTATGAACCCATAGGTCTGTCCTCCTCTTTACCTGAGGTGGCCCCAGCTTGACTTTTGTTGCTTTATAATAGTTGTATATTGGTTGATTTATGGGAGAGAGTGTTGTTTGGGACCATCCATCTATTCCACCATCTTGACTGGAACTAATATGCATTTTTTATTTCCATAAAAGTTTGCAAATAAATTAGTGAAATTAGTCTTAGTCGTCGACATGCAAGTTGGTCTGGAAAAGTGAGCAAAAACAGTTATGTTATTTTTTCATGCTCCTGACCTTTTAGGTACATTTTCAAAACTGGTTTCTAGTTCTATTTCTTCTGTATTTACCCATCACTATGACTTGTGATATCTATATTATTTGCCTACTACTAATAACAGGGTAGAGGCATGGGTAGATTTTCTACCAAATATTTCTATGTTTCACTATCTAGTAAGACAAGGTTGTTTTATTGTATAAGTTTGCTGTGAGGAAAGTAGAGTAGTTTAGCCAGGCCCCCTCACCTCAGGTCCAGCTGGGTGTGGTGCAGCACATCCTTTGTAAACAAGTTGAGTGGGGATAGAGTTAGTGCACATGCATGCCCATGTATCTTTTTACTTGTTGCTATTTTTGTGTGCTCTTCAGTGTGTGGGGCAGTGGCTCTGAACTGCTCATAGACCTGCATGTGAAGGGTTTGTGAGTGGGCTCAAGGGGTCTGTGAGACCTAGCCCTAGCTCTACAATTGGTGTAGTCTGCGACAGGATTCTGAGCAGGTAGAGGAGCCAAAAGCCCTTGGGAGAAGGAAGAAATGTGGCTACTTTTGAGTATGTTGTGCCCTATGGTCACTCTCCTGTTGACCGGGATCTGAATGCTGCACACTGCACTGCAAGTCAGCATGGACCAGGCACTATAGTGGAGAACCCCTTGGGAGGGGGAGGAAATGTGGCTATCCATGAGCACGAGGTGCCCAGTGGCCACTTTTCTGCTGAAAGGAGCCTGGCTACTGCTCACTATTACTGTAAGCTGATCAAGGTTTGAAGAAGAAAACAAAGTTGTTGGAAGTGTGGATAAATGTTCTGGAGGATGATGTGCAGCAACTGGCCACTGATGCCTCTCACACAGGGAAGACAACCAACCCAGTGGTGAGTTGGGGGAGATCGTGTGTCTCCAGGCATGACCTGTCGTGTATCACAAAGTGAAATGCGAGCAGCCTATGGGACCAGGTCGACAACCGGTGGGCAATCCACAGGTGACCCAATTCACCACCAATGTCCTGTAAACCCAGGTTGAATTGGTTGATTTGGGGAGACAATTCTGGCGGAAACAGAGGGAGACCCTGGCTGCTTGGCTGCTACAGTTATGGGACCTAGGGGTAGATAGTATGTTATGCTCTGGTGAGGAGATGGAAAAATTGGCCTCCATCACCATGCACCAGTCCCTGAGGCAGCAGCTACAGAATAGCCGCAGGTATGCACCAGAGATAGGTAATCACTCCTTAATGGAATGGGTGAGTGCAGCGGCCTGAACCATGTGGACAAATGCTGGAGAACAGCCCAAGATTGTGAGTAAATGGCAAACATATGCTGAGTTGCTCCAAATCGTTCAAGAGCTGGGGATGCAGCAGTCCATGTTTAATGTGAACACTTGTGGCCCAGATGATGAAAATTTTACAGGCAGCATGAGAGACATAGTGCTGCAAAATGTCCCATCAACATCCTTTGGGCCACTGATGGCCATACTGGCCCCATATATTGGTTATCCTATACAAGAAGTAATGACCTTGATAGCCAGCTTGTGTGAAGTAGAGGATGGAATACAAGCAAAAGGGGTCCAAAGGTGGCTAAGACCAAACCCTCAAGAAATGCTTTGGACTTTATCCTGAGGGACCGAGCAAGACTAACGATAAGCAGATGTGGCTGGACTTGCTTGCAGCAGGGGTTGATAGCAAGGAAACTGACTTGCAGCCAAATGCAGTTCTGTTTGCCTCATGGCGGCAATTGCACCCGGAAGAGCATTTCCCTAAGCGTCCGGAGCAGGTAGTAAGCTGTTTGCCTTCACCTAGGAAGGGAGGCAGTTGGCCTTTCAGGTATTGCCTCAAGGTTATCTGCATAGCCCAACCATCTGTCATGGTTTGGTGGCTGGAGACCTAGCCAAGTGGACTAGGCCCAGCACAGTTACAATGTTGCACTACACTGATGATGTGTTACTAACCTCTCATTCTCTTGGAGATTTAACCCAGGCAGCTCTGATGCTGCTAAATCATTTGGAACAATGTGGGTGGGCCATGAACACAGCCAAAGTGCAAGGACATGGGCTGTCAGTCAAATTCTTGGGAGTGGTCTGGTTGGGTAAGATGAGAGTCATCCCAGAAGCTATTATAGATAAGATACAGGCATACCCTTGCCCCACAACTGTAGCTCAGCTACAGACATATTTGGGACTTGTTGGGTATTGGAGAGCTTTTGTACCCCATATGGACCAAATGGCATGCCCACTGTATGCATTAACAAAGAAAGGAGACCTCTGGGATTTGACTGAGGAAGTAGAACAGGCTTACCAGGCTGCAAAAATGGTGATACAGCAAGTACAGGATTTACAAATGGCTGATCCCAGTAAGCCTTTTGAATTAGATGTACATACAACCCAAGAAGGGTTAGTATGTGGTTTGTGGCAGAGACAAGACCGATTTCAAACACCTGTAGGATTCTGGTCTCAGCTCTGGAAGGGTGTTGAAATGCATTGTTCTCTAATAGAAAAACAGTTAGCAGCTGTGTATTCTGCCTTGATGTACACTGAAGCTGTCACAGGAACTGCCAAAGTGTTAGTAAGGGGGACATACCCCATAATAGTTGGCTGCACATGTGGGCAACCAGTCCTAAAATTGGCATAGCTCAGACTCCCACTCTGTCTAAATGGGGAGCATATATATAAAACAAAGAAGCACTATGTCAATGATTCCTCTGTTCAAAGAGTTGCAAAGTGTGCTAGGCCCAGTAGAGGTTGGGGAGGAACTTTGTCACAACCCTTACCTATGGCGGTGGAGTCTATACCTTTCCATGAGGGACAGGGACCTGTCACAGAGCAAGCTTGGTATACAGATGGCTCTAGCATGGGACCCTCAGCATCGTGGACAGCTACTGCTGTCCGGCCCTTAACAGATACCATGTGGTACGCAAATGGCACTGGACAAAGCAGTCAATGTGCTGAATTGAGAGCAGTATGGATGGTGATAAAAAATGAGCCTGGGCCATTAACCATTTGTACTGACAGCTGGGCTCTATACAAACGTTTAGCCCTTGGATCTCTACTTGGAAATATCAACAGTGGATGGTAGGCCAACAACCCCTGTAGGGACAAGCCATGTGGCAAGAGTTATGGGAATTGGGACATGAGGAAGAAGTAACTCTTTTCCATGTCATAGGATACTCCCCCTTAGCCAGTCCATGAAACAATGAAGCCAATGCCTTGGATAATGTAGGATGGCTGGAGAGAGCTCTAGCTACTGATGTAGCCTAGTGGTTACCTCGATGAATGCAGCATGCTGGCAGTAAAACCATGTGGATGGTGGCTCAAAGATGGGCCTTGCCTATAAAATGGGAATATGTGTGAATACCTGTTGTGTCTGTCCAGGATGTGCTCAAGAGAGTCCACACCCCCACGGATGCCCCATACAGATGGGCAAATAACTCAAGGAAGGGTGCACCTGACTCAATGGCAGGTGGACTTTGTCGAACCACTGCCAAGGCCAGAGAATTTCAGTTACATCTTCACAGATGTTGATACAGCTACTGGTTTTCTGTTTGTATGGCCGTGTAAGGCCCCAGACCAAATAAAAACTGTGAAGGCATCGAATAGCCTTACAGCTATATATGGCCAGCCTGTAGTTACAGAGAGTGATAATGGAACCCACTTTACTGGACATGGGGTTCAGAAGTGGGTCTCCCAGTTATCCATCCAGTGGAAGTTACATGTGCCATATCATTCCCAGGCAGCAGGAATGATTGAACGGTACAATGGTCTTTTGAAAAAGGGACTAACACTATCTACCCAATCCCCATCCCTGAAAGGGTGGACACAGTGGTTATGGCAGACAGAATTCTAAATGAGAGTCCTGACAAGGGTGGACCCTCTCCCGTGGGAGCTCTGATGCATAGGCCTTCAACATGTATACAGCTGCAAATCACTACTAAAGATAAGCTTTTGAAGCCAGGATATGGCAAGAATGGAAATATTCTCTTACTGGTCCCAACCGGTTTACAACAGGGACAGACAGTACAACAGGAATGGCCTTGGAGAATAAAAGCCCCCCATATGTGCTGGGTAAGTCTAATAGGGCCTTGGGGAAAAATATTAACAGAAGGCTTGCAGTTTTCAACTTGGGTGACAATATCTGTCCTCCTCCAATAAAGGGAACGTGGTCTGGAACAGATAACGGCTCTAGTCTAAAGGTCACATTTGTATTATCATTATGGCTAATTATGAGCTCCCCTATACTGCTACATGTAGAACCTACAGATCCAACAGTGTTAGCAGATTAAGTATGGTATTGTAAACCAGGTAAGATACCTATTTCTGCAACCATTCTTTCTCAGGATGGCAAACTGTCATGTATCTTACCAGAGGGGTAATAACTTCCCCTATTGGTACAAAGAACTCTCCTGTCTTTTCGTCCATAGTGTTCTGGCTGCTGGCATCACACCAGAGTCATGTGATTAATGTGTCAGCCTACTCAATATGCACTGAACTGCGCATCAGTACGACTATAGGATTTCTGTGGAAAATCACACCAGTGTTGACTATTAACTGGACATGTGTGGCTAACAGTTGAAAGGACAGAACCACAGGACAAGCCGTAAGGCTTATTGAACAGACTAATAGGTTATATGAATGTAAATGTCATTTATCATTGTTAAGAGAACATCGCGGAAGATTCTGAACATGTAGATTTATGGCAATGACCCTGATGGGGTAGACTGTGAGGAAAATAGAGTAGTTTAGTTAAGACCCCTCACCTCAGGTCTGGCTGGGTGTGGTGCAGCACATCCTTTGTAAACAAGTTGTGGGGGGTAGAGTTAGTGCGCATGCACACGTGTGTGTCTTCTTGCTTGTTGCTATTTTTGTGTGCTCTTCAGTGTGTGAAACAGCAGCTCTGATCTGCTGGTTGGCAGAGCTCCCATCTAGAAATAAAGCCTATTATTTCTTCACCCATGGCTCCAAGGACCTTTTTCCCATTACCTAGCTCATAGACCTTTGTGTGAAGGGTTTGTGAACGGGCTCAAGGGGTCTGTGAGACCTAGCCCTAGCTCTACATTGGTGGAGGAATTTTTCACGTAAAATAATATATTTGTCTCCATCTGATTGGCCTTCAAATTTCCCACTAAGCAGTGCTTCTCTCATTTTCAGTAGCTAAGGAAGAGTACTCTTGGACTTGCCACCAACCTCAGGGAATGAGAATTAAAAAATGAATACATAACCACAGACTCTCCTTGTGTTCAAGTAAACAGCATAGATTTTGACAGGAAAGTGTAAAAAAAAAAAAAAAAGCATGTGTGCATATTACAGGAATTTAATTTGTAATGTCAGAGATAAACAAATTAACACAAAATTACTTTTACATTACTTAGGGAGCTTAACTGGTTTTAAAACTCACTGAGAGAAGTGTGCCAACTTATTGTTACTTAGTTTTTCCTGACATTTAGATAAAAGGTCTTAATATTTTAATGTGAGGAGGTAAGTGATCTATAATGTACATTTATAATCATAAGCTATAAGAAATCATCAGAAAAGCCAACTCATCAAAATTTTAACCTTTGATATGCTGGATAGTCCAATTTCCAGAGTATGGACACTCTCTGGTAATCTCTCAAATAGGAAAAGAAAGTTCATATGAACTTTACCCTACTGAATAGACTGCTAAGTCCCCTGCTGCTGGTCATGTAATACCTTAGATTTGACAAATCAAGTCCAACGAATGAGTTTTTATAACAAGTTTGGAGATGGAGTAATTGTCAGGACTGCTAGGTTAGGCTACATAAATTGGAAGAGTAAGTTGATTTATGTGTCAACCCATTTTATTTAATTCCCCCCCTGCAAAAGTTGCACATACATGTTATTCTCCATTTGCCGAAAAATTGAGACAAGGTTTTTGTGTTTCTGTTACATTTATGTCACGAATCTCTATCTACCTTCCTTCTCAGCTGGATTGTTCATCAATTGGTCAACATGCCTTTTTTAGTATGTGGTGGTTTGATATAGAAATGCCTGAAAATGCCTAGTGCTGACAGGCAACTCGTATCTCAGCACTCAAACTCATTTTACCACTTCTATGATGCATTGATATTTTTATATTATAATATATTTATTTTAAGTGGTCCCCCAATATTTGTAAAACAGTATGTGGAACAATTAAAAAAATAATAGAAAATATTTGTGCATTGTAGAAAATATGGGAAGCAACCAATTAGGAGGCGTGGTTTATTTTGTTGGCTTTTGTTTATTATTTTTTTGTAAGAACCATAATCCCACTAAAATAAAAATTACATAAATTTCAGTATATTTATTTCTCAGGGTTTTTTTTTCTTATTTATGTTTTTTACATTATGTTAATTTTATTACAGGAGGCACATACTGAAGTGGCATCTGTGATACAGTAAGTCTCTCAATGGGCATGTATCTGCCCACTTTTACTTTGAGAAAGCAAGGGTTTAGCATTGCTCCATTCATAGATCCATGACAAAAACTGAGCCATTCAAAGACTACCTATGAAGAACCCTTTCCTTTGTGGATGCAAACATTTTCATATTCTAACACTGAGGTATATGGACCAGGATCCAGTCTGTGTATAGCACTGTGCCTTTAAAAGGAGAAAGTGAAGCAAATATTCAAAGAGAAGGGCAGGTGAGAAGTGGACAGATTGGAAGCTCTGGGGTCCTTGGTTACAATCTTTGTGTTCCATCATGCTGCTTTGCATTTTACCCTTTTTAAGAGGTTTGACATTTTAGTGTTTTCTTTTGTTTTGTGAACAACTAAATTCTACCAATCATAGCATAAGCTAGGTAATTTGAATCTCTCATTTGCATCCAAAAAAGTTCTTATCAATAAAAATATCATATATGCAAATATTATTGTGATTTTTGTCCCTCTAAGTACCAAACATGCCCAATTTTTCTTAGTTTCTAAGTTAGATTGATATCAGCCATGTGCAGGATTGCACTTTTGACATAAACATTATAATATAAGTATCCCTCTTCTCATTAAAATAAATTAGTGACTGTATAATATTTCATATGTAATTGTATCATCATTTAATTAAAATTCTCCACATTGCTGGACAACTTTTAACAATTAGAAATAATGTTGAAATAGACACCTGTTTATATTGTTATCTCCACAATTTGAGTTGATATCATAAGATAGATTCTTAAAGGTGGGATGAATGTGTCATGAGGATGAACATTTTAATGGCTTTAAACTTGTATTGACAAAATGCTTTCTAATATGGAAAACTGATTTATTCTCTAATGAGAACTATTTTCAACATCAAGTAGTATTACTTTTTCAATATTTTTAATTTAGAAAGTGAAAAATAATAACTCATTGATGTTTCGATTTGTTTATTTAGTTAACAATGAGGATAAATGACTTTATATATGTTATGCTGTTTAATACATGTGATCTATTTGTATAAAATCAAATATATCCTTAATAACAAAAGCTGCTCATATACTCACTTTGTATAAATACAAGTTAATAGCAGCCCTCCCCCAACTGAAAACAAGGCAGGAGCATGAATTGATGTTGGGGACCCAGCTGGAAGGCCCCAGACAGTCCTGACCCCACTGAACAGAAGGCAGGAGCATGCTGCAAACACTGCTTCCATGCATGTGGTCCACAACAGGAACCAACACAGCTACTGCTGTGTCAAGGATGGCCCATGGGCACAGTAGCAGCCAGGACAACCCTGAATGGAGCCTGTCATACACTCTACTGCATTGACACAAGGAGAGTCAAAAGCAAGCCTGAGAAATAGGAAGTCTTTCCCCTCAAAGCTCCCTCCAGAGTAATAGAAGAAGCAACTGCTCCACCAGATGACCAGACATCAATGTACAGACACTAGAAACATGAATAAACAAGAAAATATGCCACCACCAAAGGAATACAGTAATTCTCAAGTACTAGACCGCATAGAGCAAAAGACCCTTGAAATGACTGAAAAGGAATTCAGAGCAATAATCTTTAGAAAATTCAAAGAGATAAGAGGACTCAATCAGAGAACATAATGAAATGAGAAAAAATATCCAGGATATGAAAGACGACATTTACAAAGATATTAATACCCTCAAAAAGAATGTAGCAGACTCCTTGAGCTGAAAAATTCACTCCATGAGATAAGAAACACAGTCAAGAGCTTAAGCAGCAGGTTAGAGCAAGCAGAAGAGAGAATTTCATATCTTGAAGATGGTCTTTTCAAAATAACCCAGATTAGCAACAATAAAGGAAAAATAATTTTAAAGAAATGAAGAAAATCTGAGAGCTAGCAGACAACTGAAAGCACAAAATTTCAAATCATGGGAGTTCCAGAAGGGGAGGAGAAAGAAATAGGTATTGAAAATCTGTTCAATAAAATAATAACAAAAAACTTCCCAGGATAGGTGATCCAGGAAACTCAAAGACCCCCAAAACAGATTCAATCCAAAGTGATCCTCTCTTAGACCATATTATATAGTCAAATTGACAAAGCTCAAAGACAAAGAGAGAATTTTAAAGCAGCAAGAGAAAAGCACCAAGTCATGTATAAGGGAGTCACCATCAGACTAACAGCAGACTTTTCAACTAAAACTCTACATACCAGAAGAAAATAGAATGATATATTCAAAATACTAAAAGAAAAATACTGCCAGCCAAAAACACTATATCCAGTAAAGCTATCCTTCAGAAATGAGGGAGAAATAGTGTATTTCTCAGATAAACAAAAACTGCAGGAGTTTACCAACACAAAAATAGCCCTGCAAGAAGTCAAAGGAATATTGCATCTGGAATCCCAAAAATGGTAATCACTATCACAATTACACAAGAAAGAACAAAAACATGGTAGAACAGAAATGCAAATAAGAAAGAGAAAGAAATTAAATCTTACCAATTCAAAAAACCAACAAACATTGAAGATGAATAATAAAAGGGGGAGAAAGGTACAAAAATATTTAAAACACCTGAACAAAAAAAAATGATAAAATGTCAAGAGTAAGACAATACCTTTAAATAACAACCCTAAAGGTAAATGGATTAAAATCCCCAGTAAAAAGACACAGACTGACTGGATTTAAAAACTAAACCCAACTATACACTGTCTTTAAGAGACTCAACTCACCTGCAAAGACACACAAATTCTAAGAGTGAAGGGATGGAAAAAGATATACAATGCAAATGGAAACCAAAAATGAGCAGGATTAGCCATTCTTATATTGGATAAATTAGACTTTAAACTAAAAACAGTAAATATAGACTTAGAACGCCATGATTTAATGATAAAGGTATCTATCTTTCCAGCAAGAAGATATAACAATCATAAATATTTATGCACTCAACACCAGAGCAACCAGATATATAAAGCAAACACTGTTAGAACTAAAGAAAGAGATAGACCCCAATACGATAATAGTGGGGGACATGAACACTTCTCTTTCAGCACTGGACAGATCATCCGGGCAACAAATCAACAGAGAAGCACAGGATTTAAACTATACTTTAAACCAAATGGACCTGCAGATATCTACAGAACATTTCATCCAACAATTGCAGAACATATATTCTTCTAATCAGCACATGGAACATTCTTCAGGATAGAACACACATTAGGTCACGAGTTAAATCTTAATAAATTTACAAATATTGAAATCATTTCATGTATTTTTTCAGACTACAACAAATTAAAACTAAAATTAATAACAAGTGAAACTCAGGACACTATAAAAATATATGGAAATTAAACAACAGGTCCTGAGTGACTTATGGGTGCAAGAAGAAATTAAACAGGATATCAACAAATTTCTTGAAAGTAACAAAAATAAAGACACATCAAACCTGTACTGTGGGATACTGAAAAGCAGTACTAAGAGGGAAGTTTATTACAATACATGCTTACATCAAAAGAATAGAAAGACTCAAAACAACTTAATATCACACCTGAAAGAATGAGAGATACAAGAACAGTCCAATTCCAAAAGTAGTAGATGGAAAAAATAATTAAGAACAGAGCAGAAAAACAAAATAGAGACCCCCAAAATGATATAAAAGATCAATGAAACAAAAATTTATTTTTTTGAGAACACAAATAAAATAGAAAGACCATTAACTAGTCTAAAAAAAAAAGAGAGAAGACTCAAATAAAAAAAATCAGAACTGAAAAAGAAGACATTACAACCAATATGACACAAATACAAAAAATCATTAGAGGCTATTATAAACAACTATACACCAAAAATCTGGAAGAAATGGACAAATTTATGGATACATACAAATTACCAAGACTGAATCAAGAAGAAATGGAAAACCTGAACAGACCAATAAGAAGCAAGGTGATTGAAGCAGTAATCAGTAGTCTCTCAACAAAGAAAAGCCCAGGATTGGATGGTTTTACTGCTGAATTCTATCAAACTTCTAAAGAGGAATTCATACCAATTCTCTTCAAACTATTCCAAAACATTGAAACAAAGACCATTCTCCCAAACTCATTTCATGAGGCCAGCATCACCTTGATACCAAAACCATACAAAGATACAACAACAACAAATTACAGGCCAATATCTCTGATGAACATAGAAGCAAAAATCCTCAACAAATATTTGAAATCAGAATACAGCAACCCATCAAAAAAATTATACACCTTGATCAAGTGGGACTCATCCCAAGGAGGCAAGGATAGTTCAACAAACACAAGTCAATGAATGTGCTATACCATATATATGAAATTAGGGATGAAACTCATATAATCATCTCAATAGATTCAGAAAAAGTATTTGACAATATTCAGCATCCTTTCATGATAAAAAGTTCTTGGCAAATTAGTATAGAAGGAAGGTATCTCAACACAATAAAAGCCATATATGACAAATCCACTGCCAATATCATCCTGAGTGGAAAAACTGAAAGCTTTTCCCTTAAGAACAGGAAAAAGCAAAGATGCCCACTCTTGCCACTCCTATTTAACATAGTACTGGAGGTACTAGCCAGAGCAATCAGGCAAGTGAAAGAAATAAAGGGCATATAGATTGAAAATGACAAAGTCAAATTGTCCATTTTTGCAGATGACAGGATCCTATATTTTTACATGTATATGCATATACAAACCTGAAGATTCTACAAAACAACTCTTAGAGCTGATAAACCATTATGTAATGTTGCAGGATATAAAATCAATACCCAATAATCGGTATGTTTTTATACTCCAATAATGCAACAGCAGAAAAAGAAATCAAGAAAGCCAGTCCATTTACTATTGTCACCAAAAACAAAAACAAAAAACCCCCCCAAAAAACCTAGGAATCAATTTAACCATGGAGATGAAAGATCTCTACAATGAGCACTACAAATAACTAATAAAAGAAATTAAAGAGGACACAAAAATGTGGACAGATATTCCATGCTCTTGGATTGGAAGAATTTACATTGTGAAAATGTCCATACTACCCAAAGTGATCTACAGACTCAATGCAATCCCCACAAAAATACCAATGACACTTTTCACAGAAACAGAAAAACAATCCTAACATTTATATGGAACAACAAAAGACCCTGAATAGCCAAAGCAATCCTGAGAAAAAAAATAAAAGGTGGAGGTATAATACTACCTATATTAGTCCATTTTTGTCTTGCTATAAGAGAGTACCTTAGACTGGGTAATTTATAAAGAAAATGAAATTTATTGATTACAGGTTCTGAGGCTGGGAAGTGCAAAGTCCATCTGGTGGTGGTGACAGTGACCCAGGGGTCTACATTGTAAGACAGAAGAAGCAGAGAGAGAGAGAGACAGACTCTCCTCTTCTTTTAAAGGCCTTACAATGATGCCCCTGACCACCATTTTAATCTATTCACTACTGCATGGTCCTACAATCCAATGATCTCTTCAAAGCCTCACCTTTCAATGATCAGAATAGGATTTCCCACCCTCTTAACAGTCACAGTGAGGGCTAAGTTTCTAATACATAAAATTTGGGAGACACAATTCAAGCTTCGGTGAGTTTTGGAGAGGCATAATTAAATCCACTACATTCCACACTTGGCCCCCTAAAACTCAAGTCCTTTTCACATGCAAATACATTCATTTCATCCCCGAAGTCTTAACTTGTTTCAACTCAAAAGTCCAAAGTTCAAAGTTTCATCTGTGAATTAAAAACAAATTATCTACTTCTAAGATACAATGGTGGGACAAGCATAGGGTACATATTCCCATTTGAAAAGGGAGCAATAGGCCAAAAGAAAGGAGTAACAAGTCCTAAGCAAGTCCAAAACCAAGTAGGGTGAGCATTAAATCTCAAAGCTGGTGAATCAGGTACCTTGACTCAATCTTCAATGTCCTCTGCATGCTGGTGTGAGGTTAGGTCCCCAAATCCTTGGACAGCTCCACTCCTATGGCTTTCCTGGTTTCAGGTGATGCTTTAGCTCTCCCAGGCTGGCACTGCATGCTGGTAGCTCCACAGGTCTGGAATCTCCGTGGTGGTCTTGCTCTCATGGCTCCACAAGATATGGCGCTGTTCAGGTTCCTCTGCTGCAACTTGGACCCCACATTTCTGCTCAGCATTGCTCTAGCAAAAGGCTGTCTGTGGTGACTTTGCTCCTGAGACAGATCTCTTCCTGATCCCCCAGACTTTTACAAATATCCTTTGAAATCGGGGTGGAAGCTCCCAAGCCTCCACAGCTCTGGCATTCTGCAAGCCTAAAGACTTAACACCACATGGACAGAGCCAAGGCTTCCAGCTTATATTTTCCAAAGCTGTGGGTCCAGCCACACCTGGGGCCAATTTACCCATGGCTGGAGCAGCCAGAGCAGCTGGGGTGCTGGTGCTAGAAGCAGCTTCCTGAAATGGCCCTGAGCAGGGAGACCATGGAGGGCACCTCAGGGCTGTTCCCCAAGACCATTCTGTCTCCCTAGGCCTCTGGGCCTGAAATGGAAAGGTTGGACCCAGAGGTTTCTGCAATGCCTTCAGGTCCTTTTCCCCCTTCTCTTGATATTCTCTTTCATTTGTACTAATCTTAGCACTACTGATTTTTTTTTTCTTTGAAAATGCTCTTTGCTTTTGCTGCTCTACTACATGGCCAGGCTACACATTTTCCAAATCTTTACACTTTGCTTCATTTTTAAATTCTGGCTTTATGTCATGTCTTTGCCACTATAACTTAGTGTAGGCTGTTATAATAGCCATTCAGCTTCCTTAATGCTTTGCTGCTTAGAAATTTCTTCCACTAAATACTCTGGTTCACAACTCCTAAGTTCCAAGTTCCACAAAGTCTGATGGCATAAACAAAATGTAGCCAAAATCCTTGCCAGTTCACAGCAAGAGTGATCTTTGCTCCAGTTTCCAATAAACTTCTTATTTCTGTCTAAGACCTCCTTAGAATGACCTTTACAGTCTATATTTCTGTCAGCATTCTGCTTGCCACCACGTAACCAGTCTTTAAGACTTTCCAAACTTTTCCTCATCACTTTGTCTTCTTCTGAGTCCTCCAAACTCCTCCAACTTTTGTCTAAAACTAGTTCCAATGCTCTATCAACATTTTCAAGTATTTGTTATAAGCAACACCCCACTTCTCTGATACCAATTTTCTGTATTAGTCCGTTTCTGTTGCTTATAACAAAATACATGAAACTGGGTGATTTATAAAGAAAACAAAATTTGTTGCTTATGGTTTCTGAGGCTGGGAAGTCCAAAGTCCACCTGGTGGCAGTGACAGTAACCCAGGGGTCTCACATTGCAAGATGACAGAAGCAGAAAGAGCAAAGAGACTCTCCTTTTCTCTTAAAGCCCTCAGAACCATGCCCCTGACTGCCATTATTAATCCATTTACTACTGCACGATCCTACAATCCAATGACCTCTTCAAGGCCCCACCTTTCAATGATCAAAATAGGATTTCCCACCCTCTTAACAGTCACAATGCGGGATGTTTCTAATACATAAAACTTGGGGGACACAATTCAAGCTTCAGTTAGTTTTTTGGGGGGCATAATTAAGTACACTACACTACCTGACTTCAGATTATACTACAAAGCTACAGTAACCAAAACAGCATGGTACTTGGATCATTGGAATAGAATAGAGAACCCAGACATCAACCCACATACTTACAGCCAGCTGAAGTTTGACAAAGGCAGCAAGAACATACATTGGGGAAAAGACCGTCTCTTCAATAAATGGTGCAAGGAAAATCAGACATACATATGAAGAATGAAACTAGACCCACACCTCTTGCCCTATACCCAAATCAACTTAAAATTGTTCAAAGACTTAAGTATAAGACTTGACCATATAAAAGTACTAAAAGCAAAACAGGGAAACTCTTCATGAAGTAGGACTGTACAAAGACTCTATGATTAAAGCCCCAAAAGCATAGGCAACAAAAGAAAAAAAAAATGGGAAAATATCTAGGTAAAAGTTTTTTTTTTTTTTTTTTTTTTTTTTGTTGCTTTGGCTTTGATTTTCTGAATTGTGATTCTTTTTTTTTTTTTAATTTTATTTTGTCGATATACATTTTGGCTGATTATTGCTCCCCATCACCAAAACCTCCCTCCCTTCCCCCCAACAATGTCCTTTCTGTTTGCTTGTCGTATATAGGTAAAAGCTTTTGCACAGCAAAGGAAACAATCAACAGAGTGAAAAGACAATCTACAGAATGTGAGAAAATATTTGCAAACTATACATACAAAAAGGGATTAATACCCAGTATATACAAGGAACTCAAAAAACTTCACAGTAAAAAAAAAAAAAAAAAGCAATGTTCCAATTAAAAAAATGGGCAAAGCAACCGAATAGGCATTGTTCAAAGGAAGGCATACAAATGGCCACAACTACAGACAGAATTACCATATGATCCAGGAATCCCACTGCTGGGTATACAACCAAAGGAAGGGATACTTGCTCGCCCATGTTTACAGCAGCTCCATTTACTGTAACCAAGATATGGAACCAACTTAAATGTCAATCAATGGATGACTGGATAAGGAAAATGTGGTATATGTACACAATGGAATACTACTCAGCCATAAAAAAGAATGAAATTCTGCCATTTGCAGCAACATGGATGAGCCTGGAGCAAACTATGGCAAGTGAAATAAGGCAGGCACAGAAAGAGAAATATCACTTGTCGTCACTCATAAGTGGGAAAGTAGGAAAAAAGGAAGGAAGACAGACAGAAAGAAAGAGGGAGGGAAGCAAGGGCACAATAATACCTTGAACTTTCGGAATGAGAGAACAGACCTATAGTTACTAGAGGGGAGAAAGGGGGAAAGGGAGGGAGGTTAGAAAGAGAAATTGCGTAAGGGACACAAAGAATAATTAAGATTTGTAATGATAAACATAATACTAATAATATGGATTTGATCATCATGTATTTTAAACAAATACTGATAATCAACACTGTACCCCCAAATATGTATAATCAATTACATTACAATAAAAAAATGCAAGTTAATGACAGTTGCCTAGACCTTTAAGATGGGGATGTTAAAAATATTAAACTTATTTCATTTGTTGATAGCACTAAGGGTTTTTTTTTGCATATATTTAGACATTGGTGGCAAGGAATTATCATGCAAATTTTCAAAGCATACTGACTATTGTGGAGTTCCTTGAGTGAAAATGCACTGTTAAAATATTCTGTGACATATTAGATGAACTACAGTGGTATTTATTCAAAAGTGAACAGAGTAAAAGTATTACAGCCCTTTCTCTATTATCATGGGCATGTTAGTACTAAGAAAAGCATCACTCCTAGCAGCATGTTTTTAAAAAGTTGTACTCTGCCTCCAAACAGCAGCGTGACTTTTGACACTTTCAGGCAGATTAAGAACTGAAGTCACAGTGGGCAGTCATAACAGTCTAAACACATTGAGCAATGGGTCTCTCCACTGGTGGGAGAAAATTAGTGACTAAAGCCCTTAAAACCATGGATCAATGGCCGTGATGTGCTATAGGGAATCTATGAACACGTTTCATTCTTTTCTGTCTCCCAGGGGGCATCAGTAGAGTGTGATCCATTGAAGTCAATA
The DNA here is from genome assembly GCF_027409185.1 of Cynocephalus volans. Lineage (NCBI taxonomy): Eukaryota > Metazoa > Chordata > Mammalia > Dermoptera > Cynocephalidae > Cynocephalus > Cynocephalus volans. The sequence continues at coordinate 94,709,259 of NC_084471.1, forward strand.
GAAACCATTGTGAAAGTAGTGTGCATGTGTGGATTTAAACTGACCTGAGATATAGCTAAAGGGAAAATAAAATGTGTCTGAATCTCTGGTAATTACTTCCTACATCATTAGTCAAAAAAAAAAAAAATCTTAGACATTCAGTAAAATGAGAATAACAACAACAAAAATTCACAACTGTGCAAGGTCATATGTTTTGTTCCTAAAATGATCTGGTTGTAAAATAATTTCATTTCAGGAACAATGGAGAGACATATGTTCTCTCTTATGACTTCATGGAAAATGACAGTCTCCAGTGAGTCACAATTGACATAGTATGCACAATGATATACCAAAATGCCAAAAATATGGAAGCAAATATACAGCTGAATTCAAGCTGGCCACAATCTGAATTCAGATTGGCCACATTAAAATTTCTTACAGATTGGAAGCTTCCATTCTGCTGAGACTCACAGGTGAAACTTGGAATTTTCCTGTGTGCTCTTCTCCTAATCTGAGTTCTCCTCCTTGTGCTCCTTACTTTTTCTGGACAAGAATAAGGACAGTGCAGAAGAATGGCTGTTGAGTTCAATACAACGTAGGAGGCAAGGCTGAAAACCATTCAAGATAAGAAAAAGAAGCTTCAGTAAATTGTTTCTGATCACAATGTCCTACTCCCAAAAGGAACATAATTTCACCTCCTTTAGTAGATCTAAGAGCGAGCTACCATCACATATTTAAATATATATGTGTGTATGTGTATAATTTATATATATAATATATATAACACTTTTTTTTTACTGCTATGTCTTGATTTTTTTAGTTTGGGGCATTATGTTTTGACTTTGTAGAATGAAGATGGGAGACAATGAAACTCCCTTATACCATCTCTTCTCTCCCTTTTCATCTTTCATAAACTTTAATATATTTATTTCCAATAAAATCAGTGATAACTTTATTGTGATCATGTAAATATTGTCTCCTAAAAAGCCAGAGGGTATAATATAATTTCATTTGTTTATGGTGCGGTTTATGTCTCTCTTTGAGACTATGATTGTCTTTCTGTTTTTCCTGAATTAATTGCCTAGTTCTTCGTCATTGAGCTTTTCTCAATGTCCAGTTATATTATATATTTTATTTTTATACTCCAAGATTTTTCCTCTAAAAATTCCATGTTCTCTTGCTCCAAACTTAACTGATTTTTCTCCAGGCCTGCTCAATCAATCCTGTTATTCCAGGCCTTATTTTTGTTGCTATATTAGGTTTGATTATTTATCTATATCTACATGTATATTGTTCACCCTCTTATTTTACAAGAGCACATTCTCAAACAGATTACTAATAAAAACTGAGTAAGAGTTAAATTTCCTCAGTTCTTACATTACTGACAACGGCTATAATCTATCTCATGTAATTGATTGGCAGTTCACCTAGGTGTAGAATCCTATTTTGACAATCTGCATTGGTAAGTTCAAAGTTAGTATGATTCTTACTGTTCTTTGGGTGACATATATGGAAACTTTTAAGATTTCCCATTTATTTTTGTTCTGAAATTTCACAATGATGTTCTGTGTTTGAGTATTTTTGTTTCCCTGAGCACTTGTCACTCTCCTCTCTACAGATGTGTACCCTTTAATTCTAGGACCTCAACTTGTATTAATTCTTTAATTTTTTTTTTTTCCTACCTCTTTTCTCTGTTCACTTGCTGGAGTTCCCAGTGTTCTGATGCAAGAATTCTTGGACTAGAGTTCTGTGTCTTCTGTGTCTTGTATCTCTTCTTTCATATTTTCTTCTAATTTCTAAGAGATTGAATTGGTTTCTTCTTTCATTAAAATCGTACCAAATTTTTTACTCTTAAAATTTTCTTCAGCAATCATACATTAAATTCCCAAGACCTAGTTCTTGTTCTGCTTGTCCTATCCTAGATGCAACATCTTCTTCTAGCCTCACATCCAGATACACTGTTTTTCCCTTTCATTATTCTACATAATATTTTCTTCCTGTGAAATTTCATTTTCTACTTATTAGTGGCCTCTCTACTTCAAATCAGAGATTTTTCATAAATGCCAGATGTTCTCTGGCTATGTTTTGATTTAGGAAACAAAGATTGTTTGAGTATTCTCTATGTAAGGGGGTGCCATGTTAGCTAGAGAGATTTGCCTGAATGTAGGTGGGCCGGGTCTTGGATATTTCTTCAGAGATTTTCTAAATGCCAGGTAGAGGAATATTTTTTTCTTACTTTTTGAAGTTTATCTGGAAAAGAAACTTCAGAACATCTGCCCAAGGAGGCATAATAACCTTACAGTGGGGGAAAGAGGGTTGTAGTATCTTCCATATACTGACTGAATTTTAATCCCACTATTTTCAGTATCGTTATTTACCAAGTATCTAAAAGTTTCAAAGTTTTAATTTATTGGTGGGGGATGGTCAAGTTGGCTACCTTCTTCCTTCCTTTTAGTAATCCCCTCTAGGTTGGGTAGTTTCTTCAACCCAAACATATCAACTATCCTTTCTCTCTCTACTTTTCATTCTCCAGAAGCACATTGAAATCTCCAATACACTTAGGTAGACTGTCACTTTTATGCTTTTCATTTATTTGGATTTATAGGCTTTTTAATCCTTTCCTTTTACTATCGTTTTTCTGGAAGGATTGAAATGATGTTTCTGCTGTTGAAGGGACTGGTGCCATTTTAAGAAAACCCCTCCATTTTGTATAAACTCAGGCAGGAAAAGCCCAGGCGGGAAAATGTGGGAGGGGCTGGGAGGAGCCATGCTAACCACAAAATTAGCCTATGTACTGTTGGCTTGCTTGCATTGGCTAATAATTCCTAGCACGGTGATCCGGAGACCGAGTTGCCGAGCTTGCAGCTTTAAAAACCGAAAGTAAAAACAGCTCCTGCCGCACTCTGAATTGGCTGGTGTGGTCCCAGCTGCTGGCAATAAGGTTTTTTTTTTTCACCATATTGGTCTCCGAGGGTGATTTCTCCCGACACCTATAACAGGATAAGAGAATGTGCATATTTAATCACTTCACCATCTTTATTAAAAGTCCATTACAGCACTTTCTACTTTTCAAAAGGTGGGGTAAGAAGGGTTAAAGATTTTTTTAACAAAGGTAACCATGAGAAAAAACTCCTTAATTTAGAACATTGGAGAGTTTATTGTCTAAGCATTTTCTTTTATTTTAGTTAGTCTAATGTCCTAGTACACCTCTTCATAAACCCTTTCAGTTTTCTAAAGAGTTATATTATTTCACATCTGTGCTTTCTGTTCCAATTACCTCCTACTTATTCAAAATACAGCTTATATAGCACCTCCCAGGAAACCTTTTCTGATTCTCAGTATGTATTAAATAATCTTCCTCTGTGCTCCATTTGCATACTGTTTGTATTTTACTGAACTTTATATAAATTCATCTATTTTACCAACTACATTGAAATACTTATCTTATTTGTCTGCATTTTCCCAGCACCTAATAGATATTAACCAAAAGTAGAAGAGGAGCAGTATGCACTTTTAAATATTTCTCAGATGGATAAGAGAATAACACAAGTGTATCTTTCATAATTGTGTGTTCAACACGAGCCAGCAGTATAATATAGTTGGCAAATACATTATTGCAATCTTAAGTTAGAGAAAATATGATATTTGTAAAAAAACAAGAAAAAGAAAAAAGAAAAAAAAGAGTAAAAATTTGGTATAGATCCAACCACATCTAGAAAACTGTACATGATTCTGGAAATCACATTGTAATATAGATATTAAGAATGATAATTTTGATATATTAGGAAATGGGAGAGCATGATATATGAGGACCTGAAAATCATGTCAATAGACGAGCAGTTTTAAGAAAAAAGAAATTTTTCATCTGATAGACTGAAAGGTCTGGGAACTAATGGATAGTATTAAATATGAGAAGAGTTTTTTTATGGTTGTAGGATTAATTTTTTTTTTCTGAGCTTTCCAAAAGAAAGCTCTAGATGAATGGGCAGTAGAATTTTTGTTTAATATGAGTAAGAACTTCCTAACTGGAACACATTGCTTATGAGAATATGATTTTCTCCTTCATGAGAGATTGCAAACTGATCATTTAGGAAATTTTTTGCACAGTCAGAAGTTGGACTATCGGACCTCTAAGGAGTCCGGTATGAATTGTTTTGACTATTACAGTGGAATAAAAGGATTTAGCTGAACTGAGACATCAGCCAAATAGCAGAATTAGTGATTCATAAATTGGAGGCAATCTATGCACAGAAGACATATAGCAAGACTAAAATTTTAATGTTCAGAAAACCTTTGTGGTCAAAACAATAACAAGAATAGCAAATCATCAAATTTAAAATTATAAGAAACATTTTGAGCTACTACTTTATTTCTTGTCATTTAAAATGTATGTTTTGCTCATCACTTACCTGAAATATTACTTCGAAATTTAGGTAGTGTCAATATTATCAGATGATTTTAAAGAGCTCTAAAGACTGAAAGAACTAAAAAATGATTGGTCAAATTAAGTAACTTACCTGAGCCTGCCTAGATAATTAATGAATTATAATACTTAGACTTTATATGTTTGCTTTAAAATCTAGAATTCATATGACTGGCATAATGTGTAACAATTAAAATGATTATATTTTAACCTATAATGAAATTATTACAATTATAGCTGCATGACAAAGGGATAATGATTCTGAGTGACTTCTGTTTACAACCTTCTATGTACATGTAAGACAAGCATCAATTCTATATTTTCTTTCACAATCTCAGAGAAAAATATGCTATCCTCTTCGTATTTATGATTGGACCTTAACATGGTTAAGAATGCCATTCTGCTTGTTTGTATTAGAAGAATGAGCTGAGTTTACACCTCTCCCAAGCTACTAACAATATAGAACCACTCTTTGTTCAATTGTTCCTAAAAACATTTTTCAAAAGTGTTCTGCAATCTATTCAATTGTGTCTGCTACTCTAAAATATAAAGACAGAAGTTTCTAAATTCAATGTAAATTTTTTATTGCACTTAGGACATACTTGGTGCTTGAGTTTTTCTTCTAATTATATATAATATGAGTAACCTATGGGTATTTGACACTTGAATTTTCTTTCGATGACCCACATACTGAGTTCTGCATCTGAAGAACATTTGGCAGAAAAAGCTTCTCTCTGAATTTTGATTTTTGTAGATAAGTGTCTGCACAAATCCCACGAGGTTACTATACAGAGGCAGATGTTTGTTATAAACTACAGTTCAATCCCATGCCCTGCCACTGTCTACTTTCCCTTCCATATATCATCACCAAAAATAACAAGATAATAGAAAACAGGTTTTGATTCCAGAATGATTTTGGTTGATGATGATGAATGAAGCAGAATAGACAGCCTGATTTTCATAAGTTAAATTGAACTTACAGTGCCAAATGCAGCAACAACAGATAAAGATTAGCAGACATGACAGGAGAAAAGAGAAGAACTTATGTGCAAACACATAATGCCATTTGAAAAAAAAAAAGAGTTATGAACATGTACAAATGCATAAATACTGAAATGCTGGCCGAAAAAACAAACAAACAAACAACCCCCCCCCCCAAAACCTAAAAATACTTTATTTAATGTTGGAAGCTTTTGTTATAGAGAATCAGGGCCAAGTAAACAGAGTAAGTTAGTTCCAGGAAATAATTGTGTTTTATTGGGGCTGTATAAGAAATCATACCCTGGTTCTTTTGACATACAATACAGGTAATTATAAGGGATTACAGTCTACCTGGCATCCAAAAGAGAAAATAGCATCAGGTGGCATTCATGAATAATTTAACATATCTAACAAACATTCCCCATTATTCACCTACCACCCTTTGTTAAATGAAAAGAATCCCACTGCCCTGACATTGTCTAGAAGTTACACTGTGAAGAGTAAAATAACAAGATGTTTCTCCATTGGTAGTTCCAAATAACTGTGATGTTAATTCCTTTCTTCACTCTGTGGCTTCTGACGAGGTAAACTGAAAACTTAATAGCAAGATGATTTCAAAACTTAATAGCAAGACGATTTCAAAATCCATGATTTTAAAGGATCTTAATAGCAAGATCCTTTACAGTTTGCTTTAGTAATAGAATTGTTTAGTTTTTTAATCAAATGCTTTGAATTAATATAAATTATGAAATTGCCCTTATCTCTATATAACATTGACAATTGCTTTGGTCTTAATCAATTGAGGCTAAATTGATACTGGTGTTATGTTTCTCCCACACCCACACTCAGGTTAATGGAATATTACAAAAGTTTTCAATTATTGGAATTAAAATGACTTTAACAGTGTTACAGCTTGTTTCCTATGATATTAATTTCAAGTTTGATTTGTAACAGCAGAAATTATGAATTAATCTCAAGAAAATGGCCTAACACCTGAAAGTCATCATCCCAGAATGAATCATTATGTATAATATATAGTAGAAAAACAAAACAAAACAAAACAAAACAAAATCACAAACAAGTCATGAAGCATATTTGAACCAGTCTGATATTATTGCATTTAATGCATTCCTTAAAATGTTGTCTAGAGAGAAAAAAAGTAAAAAACAATAATGGATTTAAACGTCATAAGTTGGTGGTTGTGGGGCATTCTAGAATGGCAAAATGTAAAAAAAAAAAAAAAAGCCTAAATATTTAAGGAAGTCATCTTTTTGAAAACTAACTTTTTTCAAAAATAATATCTGCCTCAAAAATAATAAAACATAAGAGGTGACTTCTGTTCTTGGTCATAAGAGAGTAATTAATACTGTAATCTTTCTCCTAGTGTAAACAACTATTAAACTGGTCAAAATATATGTGATTGTTGTCAGAGGCTGGATAACAGGCAGCATAGCACTATGATTCTTGAGATGAGATTAACCCTACAATTGACCAAGGTCTCTGCCTAATGAATTATAGCTGAAGAAGAACATTGTGGTCTTAGGAGACAGAGATCCTATTTTGTGACTTCAGAGGCAGTTGGAGTTTGAGGGGCAGTGTACTGGAGAGAAGGAATGCATAAAAAGGATTACAGAGATATGCATAGGAACTCTGTGTCATTAGTATAATATTAAACTGAGCACACACAAGGAAAGACTTCATAAGACATGGCAGAGAAGTGCTGCTGGGGGCAATGAACTAAAGAGATATTTTGGAGGTTACACAGTGCCAGGAAAAAGACACTGTTGAAGATCCCAGGCACTGAATCAACACCCCAGAAAACCTACACTTTAGGATACTTGCTTAACAGAAATTTAAAAGAAGGTTAAAAAACCCATGATAATCCATCAATAAACTGTTTACCAAAACAAAATACACCACTCTCCAAAAATCAATCAGTCATACAAACAAAATACAGATGGTTGAAAATGTGAGAGATACAATATCTACTATAAAATTTTAAAAAATATGCAGACATTCAGAGTAGCAGAAATATGATGTATACAGGTGAAAAAGAGTCAATTAGAACTAAAACTGAGATAATCCACGTGTTCAAATAGACAGAAAAGCAGAAATTTAAAAGAATGAAATAGTGCCATTTGCAACAACATGGATGGACCTAGAGAGAATTATATTAAGTGAAAGGAGTCAGGCACAGAAAGAGAAATACCACATGTTCTCACTTATTTGTGGGAGCTAAAAATAAATAAATAAATACACAAATAAACGGGGGGAGGGGGAGGAAGAAGACACAGCAGTTACAAGTCCTTGAAGTTGATATGACAAGCGAACTGATATGAGGTTGTTGGGAGGGAGGGGGGCGGGGGAGGAGGGAGGGGGGCTTTGGTGATGGGCCCCAATAATCAAGCACATTGTGTACTGACAAAATAAAATAAAATGTAAAATTAAAAAGTAAAAATTTAAAAAATTAAAAAAAGAAAGCCGTGTTATAATGGATAAAACAGCTGATCCATCAGGAAGATTTAACAATAATAAACATATTCACTTAAGGACAAAATATCCAAGTTCATGAAACAAAAACTAACAGAACTGAAGAGATAAATAGTCTAAAATTAAAGGCTTAGGATTTTAATATCACATTTTCAGTAAAGGATAGAACTAGGTACATAAATACTGAAATAGAAGACTTATTGCAACAACATGGATGGACCTTGAGAGAATTATATTAAGTGAAACAAGTCAGGCACAGAAAGAGAAATACCACATGTTCTCACTTATTGGAGGGAGCTAAAAATTAATATATAAATTCACACACACACACACACACACACACACACACACACACACACAAAAAAAAAAAACCGGGGTGGGGGGGAGAAGATATAACAACCACAATTATTTGAAGTTGATACGACAAGCAAACAGAAAGGACATTGTTGGGGGGGCGGGGGGGTGGGAGAAGGGAGGGAGGTTTTGGTGATGGGGAGCAATAATCAGCTACAATGTATATCGACAAAATAAAATTAAAAAAAAAAAAAAAAAAGATGACTTAAACAATGCTGTAATTCATGTAGACCTAACAGATAGCTATTGAACACTAAACTGACAAGAGCAGAATACCCATTACTCTCAATTGAATACGGAAATTCTCTAGGATTGACCTTAATCTAGGTCATAAAATAAACCTAAACAAATTTAAAAAGATCAAAATCAAAGTTTGTTCTTTAATCCCTAGAAAAGAAAGGAAGTTAGAAATCAATAACTGAAAAAAATGGGGGAATTTACAAATATGTGGAAAATAAACTAGAGATTCCTAAGTAGCCAATACGTCAAGAAGAAAGAAAAAAAGCCCACAGTGGTGCATTGGACTTGCAGAGGGAGAGGACATACCTAGGAGTGCAAAGTAGGGTGGGGAAAGGGGGATGGGAAGGGACGTCAGAGGTAATTGGGTGGGGGACACGGGGTATAATCACAATTTATGGTAATGGACATGCTGCCAGTATGGATCTGGCCATCACATCTTAGGCACAAGTGGTGACATTTTGCTTTGTACCCCATGAATATTCATAACCAGTAAAAGCAAAATAAAACATTAAACAAAGAAAAAGAAAATAAATTAGTAAAAGACTGAAAATAAATAAATAAATCATAAAGAAAATTAGAAAGTATATTGAGATGAATTTAAATAAAGTTAGAACACTCCAAAAACTTATGGAGTGAAGATAAAAACACTGCTAAGACAAAAAAATTTATAGCAGCAAATATCTATATTAAATAAGAAGAAAGATCTCAAGTCGATAACCTAAACTTTTACCTTAACACACTGGAAAAAGAGGAGCAAACTAAAATTTCAAGAAGTTGGAAAAAACAAACAAACAAACAAACAAACAAACAAAAACACAACTTAACCTGACTGAAGAAATTAAAAATTTGCATAGGCCTATCACAAGTAAAGAGGTTATATCTGTATTTTAAAACTCCCCACATAAAAGATACAAGTCCAAACGGTTTCCCTGGTTAATTCTGCCCCAAATTTAAATATAAAGTAACACACATAATTTACAAGCTCTTTCAAAAAATATAAGAGGATCTAACATTTTTTCACTCAATCTATAAAGCCAGCAATTCTCTCATGCCAAAACTAGCCAAAAATATTTCAAGAAAATAAAAATAAAGACTAATACCCCTCATAAATATAGAGATAAAAATATCTAAAAAAACAATACTAAGCCCAATCCAGAAACATATAAAGTATATAAAAGGACAACACACAAGGACCAAGTAGGATTTATTTCAGGAATCCAAGGTTGGTTTAAAATATAACAATCAATATAATATACCATTTCAATAAAATAAAACAGAAAAAACACATGGTCATCTCAATAAACATAGAAAAAGCAACTGATGAATCCAATCAACTTTGATGATAAAAACACTGAACGAACTAAAAATTTCTTTATGATTCTCATAAACAATTTCTTATATTCCTTTATTAATGTGACAAAAGACATCTATGAAAATTTCACATTCAGCATCACACTTAATGGTACAAAAAAGAGTGAATACTTTCCCCCTAAGATCAGGAAGAAGTCAGGAATGAATGCTCTTGCCATATCTGTTCAATATTACATTAAAGGCTCTAATCAGGGCACTTGTCAAGAAAATGAAATAAAAGGTAAAGAGATTATAAAGAAAGAAGTAAATCTATCTCTATTTGCAGGTTACTTGATCTTGAATACAGAAAACTTTTTATAAATCCACTGAGAAAGGTGACAGCAGCACGATGATGGAACAGAAGTTTCCAGTCCTCATTCCCTCACAGAAACACCCATATATAAAACCATCCACATGAAAATACCTTCAGGAGAGCTCTGGATTCTGTATGAGAGACTGCAACACATGCACGGAGCACAGAAAACAGAAAGCCACTTTGACGAGGGTGAGGAGGACAGCATCATTTGTCTGCTTTCCCCTTCTGCAAGCCCATGCAGCACTTGGAGTGATACCCTATGTGTGGGGGGAGGAGAGTGGGTGAGCATCTGAATTTATTTCAGTCTCCAGCACCAGTATTACCTCAGTGAACCCCGAAGCTAGGCTGGCCCATATAGACCCAGACTCCAGGCTTGGCCCAGTAGAACCTGGAGGTAGGCCACCCTCGCAAACCCAGGCTCCAATCCCACCATCATGAACTCAGGTTCCAGGCCCACTCCAGCACCTGGCTGGTCTCCATGGACCCAGGCTGCAGTCCCACCACCAGCAGACTTGGACACCAGGCCTGCTGCAGCACCCAACTTGCCCCCACAGCCCCAGGCTCCAGGGTCGCCCCTTTCAATCCTGTGGATTCTTTGTGATCCTTATTACCTTATATTGATGCCTGCCCATTTGAAAACCTGGTCACCTCTTCTAGTCTTTACAGAATGGCTTTGGCAGTAAAAGACCTTCACCAGTCAGCCTGGCCTCGGAGTCTGGGTGGGCCAGTTGGCAGTATCATTGATTCGGTTGGGCCTCCTGGCAGGGCTCTGCATTGGGGTGGAGCCAGAAGCAGGGATTTGCAGAGGCACAGACCTGCTGCCAGTCCTCAGTGCTTGGAGGAAGTCACTGGCAAGAGCACTACAGCTGGATAGGACCAGCAGGGAGGGCTCCACAGTGAAGACAGGTTTCCAATGTGCTCCACAGTTAGGCACATCAGTGGGGCTGCTGCGGATGGCCAAGGGCCTACTTGAGATTCATGTAAAAATAATCCACTAGAAAAGATGACATCACCTTTCAAGTGAAAGAAGTGAAGGCCCTCCTTCCCATCATTGTTTCTTACTGTTCCCGGGTAGTGTAGCCATGTCAATTCCCCCAGCATTTTGGTGAGTTGAGACAAAAGTGGGCCTTAAGGCTGTGTCCTGAGGCTGGGAGAAACAGGACATACAAACCTGGAGGGGAAACTGAAAGATTAGTGTTCCACCCTCACAGACAAGCAGAGGCTTTACAGGGTTTGTCTGGGAGGGGTTGAGCAACTATTCTGAGCACTCAGCATTCCTTAATGGCTTTGTAGCTTTTCTGTTTTATACAAGATGTTCTTATCAGAATGCTCTAGCCTTGAGGGAAAGGGAGGGGATGGGGGACAGGGTGAGTTGTACCAGATGTCCTTATCTGAATGCACTGACCTTGAAGGAAAGGGAAGGGATAAGAAGACAGGGTGAGGGAGTAGTCAACATGGCTGTGCTTATGTTAAGCTGACTGTGAGGCCTAATAATCTTTCCTTTATATATATATATGTGCATATAAACATATTTGAAGGGAGAATGGGGTTGGGGCAAAGATCTTTGTTTTTGTATCTGCTTCAAGCTGATTAGAGATGATGAATGTTAGAGGGTGTTTGGGGGACCAGTTGGCAATTGTTGGTATCAGACAGCTTAAACTGTGAGGACCATTTTGACCCGTTGGGCAGCAATAGACTCCATGGTTCATCCGATGAAAGCAACTAGCATTTGAAATGAAAAGGGTCCAGTTGTGAAGCCTAGAACTAGAAGCTCAAGGGAAGTTAGAAAAGGGGTTAGAAAGGAGGCCCACTGGGGCCATTGTGACAGGACGTGTCTGTTGTTTGTTGAATTTTAGATGAGATGTCCTGTCACATATTTTTTTTGTTGCATTTCAGACTTTTCCAGAGAGGTTAACATAAAAACAACATTCTTCCTCTAGCAAGAGACAAACACCTACTTTTTTAGCAGTTAGGATATCCGGGGTCCAACTGTTTTGAAGAACCATTCCTGCCAGTGAATCTGTTTGATTTTGAATGGTGCTAAGTGTGGAGGCCATTTCGTCTAGAGTGTCAGAAAGGACTTAATGACAGTTGTTGGAAATGTGGTAATGCCAGCTATTCCTGTCCCTGGTCTGGTGTCCTCTGGTCTGGTGAGTGGAAAAGGGGGGTGGTTGAGTTTTTCCCTGAGTGGAGATGGATGTACAGACAGTGCGGTCTGCAGGAATTTGTTGTAATTGTGAGTGTAGGTTGGGACAATACACTTGGGTTTGAACGAGTTTTTGAAGAGGTTTGAATCCTGCATGGAAGTGATTGTGGATATCTTGTAAGATTTTGGTTTGTTGGTTGTGAGGTAGGACTATTTTGTTATTTAAGTAGATCCAGTCTCCTTGTATCTCAGCCCTCATTTGGTGATAATGTAAACGTTCTTGTGGAGAATATTTTCGGGAATATGTGGAGGTGATGGTCATAATCTCGGTATGTTGGGAGTTGGCTGCTTGTTTTGCCTCAGTGTCCACAAAACGCTATCTTTGAGGAATGGGATCGGTGGGGGACAGATGTCCTCTGCAATGTACGACTGCAGCTGCCTTTGGAAGCTTGGCTGCCTGTAGGAGTTTTTAAATGAGGTTCCCATTTATAATTGGAGTTCCTTTGGTAGTTAGGTAACCCCTTTCTTCCCAGATAACTGCTTGTGAGTGTAGGATATTGCAGGCATAGTTAGAATTAGTGTAAATGTTAATCGTGGTATGTTTAGACAGAGTGAGGGCTCGTGTTAGAGCAATTAGCTCTGCCCGTTGCGAGGTGGTGCCAGCTGGCAGATGACTGCCTCAATAACTTAAGTATGTGTTAGTTACAATGGCATATCCTGCCAGTCTGGAACTGGGATTGGACCTACCATCAATAAACCATGCCAGAATATCTGGTAGTTTTGACTGGTGTGTGAGAAAGGGGAGAGTAGAGAGTCTACCATATCTGTGGATGAGTGGGAAGGTCCAGGTCTGGCTGGCATGGGGAGCAGAGCAGCAGGATTAATGGAGGCACATTTTTGGAAAGTAATAGTGGGGTTTCTAACTAATGAAGCATGCATTTTTTTGTATGCTAGAGGTGGGAAGAGATGAAAGGGCTACATGTGTGATCAGTTCTGTTAGGTTGTGAGAGGACAGGAGAGTTAGTGGCTGTCCCAGGGTGAGTTTTTGTGCTTCTGGAATTAGCAGGGTTGCCACTCCTAGATCTTTAAACAAGCTGGCCATCCATGGATTACTGATCCCAAGTGTTTTGATAATTAAGCTATGTGCTGAAATATCTCTCCCTGTTTTTGTGTGAGTATGCCCAACTGTTGGGAAAATAGAATAATTTAATCAGGCTCCCTTGCCTTAGGTCCGGTTGGGGGTGGCATGGCACATTCTTTGTAAATAAGTTGTGTGTGGGTGGAGTTAGTGCGCATGGGAGGCACCGCCACTGTGGCTGGCATTGACTGTCTCAGGTGTCCACTCTGCATTGCCATGCTCTTAAACATACAGCTACCAAGGACCTGTTTGCCAGTTACCTAGCCCATAGACCTGTGTGTGAGGGGTCTGGTGACCCAGCCTGGCATATGAGGGGTTTGTGACCCAGTCTATGAAGGGGCTCGAAGGGTCTGTGAGCTCCAGACCCAGCCTTAGCTTGACAATTGGCGTAGTCAGCAGGATTACTGGCAGGTAAAAGAGCTTGACAATTGGCAGAGTCAGTGACAGGATTCTAAGCAGGTATAGGAGCCAGAAGCCCTTGGTAGAAGGAGGTAATGTGGGTACTTGTGAATATGCTCTGCCCTATGGCCACCTTCCTGTTGACCGGGATCTGGTTGCTGCTCACTGTATCGCAAGGCAGCATAGACCAGGCACTACAATGGAAAACCCCTTGGGAGGGGGAGGAAATGTGGCTGTCCTTGAGCATGTGGTGGCTGGTGGCCACTTTTCTGTTGACTGGAGCCTGGTTGCTGCTCACTATGCTGCAAACTGATTGAAATTTGTGGCAGAAAGCAGAATTGTTGAAAGCAAGGATTATTATCCTGGCGGATGATGTACAGCAACTGGCCTCTCCTGCCACTCACACCAGGGAAGATGACCAACCCCATGGTGTGTCAGGGAAACTCTGAGTCTCCAGGCATGACCTGTTATGCATGGGAAACTGAGACATGAGCAGCCTATGGGACCAGACAGACAATTGGTGGGCAATCCACAGATGACCCAGTTCATCACCTATGCTCCATATACCCGGGTTGAACCAGTTGACTTGGGGAGACAATTTAGGCAGAAACATAGGGAGGCCCTGGCTGCTTGGCTGTTGTGGTTATAGGACCTAGAGGTGGATAGTGTGATGTGCTCTGGTGAGGAAATGGAGAAATTGGCCTCTATTACCACACACCCGTCCCTGAGGCAGCAGCTGCAGAATATCTGCAGATATGCACAAGGGTGAGGCAATCGCTCCTTGATGGGCTGGGTGAATTCAGCTGCCTGAACCATGTGGGCAAATGCTGGAGAACAGCCCAAGATTGTGAGTAAATGGCAAACATATGCTGAGTTGCTCCAAATCATTCAAGAGCTGTGGATGCAGTAGTCCATGTTTAATGTGAACACTTGTGGTCCGGATGATGAAAATTTTACAGGCAGCATGAGAGACATAGTGCTGCAAAATGTCCCATCAACGTCCTTTGGGCCACTGATGGCCATACTGGCCCCATACATTGGTTATCCTATACAAGAAGTAATGACCTTGATAGCCAGCTTGTGTGAAGTAGAGGATGGAAGACAAGCAAAAGGGGTCCAAAGGTGGCTAAGACCAAACCCTCGAGAAATGCTTTGGACTTTATCCTGAAGGGACCAAGCAAGACTAGCCATAAGCAGATGTGGTTTGACTTGCTTCCAGCAAGGGGTTGATAACAGTTGGAAAGTTTGGGCTGCAAATATGGACAATAAAGCCTGTGTTACGGGAATATGCTAAACAGGACTCACAGGTGTTACCCAAGCCAAGACGTGTAATTAATGTAAAAGCAGTACCAACTACCTGCGGGACATGCAGAGATAGGTGCCACTATATTAAAGTTAGAGAAAGTTGGCATTATTCATCCAGCTCATAGCCCATTTAATGCTCCAACATGGACAATGAAAAAACCTGATGGCACCTGGAGAATGACTGCAGACTATTGAGAACTAAACAAAGTAGTGCCTCCTTTGCATGCAGCCGTGCCTTCAGTTCATGACTTGATGGAACAGCTGATGACTCAGCTGGGGACTTATCATTATCTATTGGAGCTTGCAAATGCTTTTTTCTCTATTCCAATCTCAGCTGATAGCCAAGATCAGTTTGCCTTCACCTGGGAAGGGAGGCAGTGGACCTTTCAAGTATTGCCTCAAGGTTATTTGCATAGCCCAACCATCTGTCATGGTTTGGTGGCTGGGGACCTAGCCAAGTGGACTAGGCCCAGCACGGTTACAATGTTGCACTACATTGATGATGTGTTGTTAACCTCTGATTCTCTTGGAGATTTAACCCAGGCAGCTCTGATGCTGCTAAGTCATTTGGAGCAATGTGGGTGGGCTGTGAACACAGCCAAAGTGCAAGGACATGGGCTGTCAGTCAAATTCTTGGGAGTGGTCTGGTTGGGTAAGATGAGAGTCATCCCAGAAGCTATTATAGATAAGATACAGGCATACTCTTGCCCCACAACTGTAGCTCAGCTACAGACGTACTTGGGACTTGTTGGGTATTGGAGAGCTTTTGTACCCCATATGGACCAAATGGCATGCCCACTGTATGCATTAACAAAGAAAGGAGCCCTCTGGGATTTGACTAAGGAGGTAGAACAGGCTTACCAGGCTGCAAAAATGGCAATACAGCAAGTACAGGCTTTACAGGTGGCTGATCTCACTAAGCCTTTTGAATTAGATGTACATATAACCGAAGAGGGGTTAGGATGGGGTTTGTGGCAGAGACAAGACAAATTCTGAACACCTGTAGGATTCTTGTCTCAGCTCTGGAAGGGCACTGAAGCGCATTGTTCTCCAACAGAAAAACTGTTACCAGCTGTGTATTCTCTCTTGATTGCCACTGAAGCTACCACAGGAACTGCCAAAGTCCTAGTAAGGAGGACATACCCCATACTAGGTTGGCTGCACACATGGACAACCAGCCCTAAAATTGGCATACCTCAGACTCACACTCTGTCTAAATGGGGAGCATATATGGAAGAAAGAAGCACTGTGTCAATGATTCCACCGTCCAAAGAGTTGCAAACTATGTGTGAAGGTTAATTCTAGATGTCAACTTGGTTAGATGAAGGAATGCTGAGAAACCTGGTAAAGCAATCTTTACAGGTGTGTCTATGAGGGTGTTTCCAGTAGAGATTAGTATAAGAGTCTGAGTGGCCTGGGTGGGAAAGACCCACCCTCAGTGTGGGTGGGAACCACCCAATCTGCTGGGGGTCTGGAGAGAACAAAAGACATAAGAAAGAGGTGAAGCTCTCTCTCTCAATTCGCTGGAGCTGGGATACACTCTTCTCTCATGTCCATGTACATCAGAGCTTGAGACTCTTCAGTTTTTGGGTTTCAGAACTTACACCAAGGACACCATCATCTTCCCTGGTTTTGAGGCCTTTGGACCTGGACTGATCCACGCTACCAGCATCTGGTTTATAGACGGCCTATCGTGGAACTTTTTTCATAGCCATGTGAGTTAATTCCTCTAATAAATCCCTCTCATATAATTATAACATATTCTATTGATTCTGTCTCTCTGGAGAACCCTGACTAATACAGATGTTGGTACCAGTAGTAGGGTGGCTGGAGAGAAACAGAATCTTAAAGATGAATTTCTTCAATTGGTTTCAGGGCATTAGACCTAAAAATGCTAACAGCTCAACTTCTAATGATACAGAGAGCACTGATAGTCCATGGTGTGAACTGTTTAAAGAGATATGCAAGATTAATCCATTTGATGGTCCTGTTTCACTGCTTGTAAAAGGCAAGGGATCCAGTGACTCTATAGAGTACTCTACTTTTGAGTATTTGTGGATAATACAAGAACTATAATGATGTTGGCTGGTTGCTCCTCACTGAAGAAAGAAAAGGGGGAGCTCAGTGAAGTCAATCCTCAGCTCAAGTGCTACATAGATGACCTTAAAGTTTCTAGATGTGCCCTAGGTCAGAATCTTCTCTCTAGTACCCACAGGGCTGAAATTGCCAAAAATCAAACACAAGCCCTCATCATACGATTGGCTGAACTATGGCAGAAGTTGAATTATCAGCCTTGCAGGGTATATACTGCTAAAGTGAGGGCATTGGTTGGGAAGGAATGGGATCCTGCAAGTTGGGGTGGGGATGTGTGGGAAGACCCTGATGAAGCGGGGGACATGGAACCCCTAAATTGCATTGAGACTTATTCACCAGAAATGAACTCCCAACCCTCATCCCCTAAGAAATTTGGGGAAGAGCTATGTGGATGGATCTCTCAGAGTGGGCAAAGGGTGTCAAGATATTTGTTTCCCATGTGAATGCCCATCAAAAGGTGACCTCAGCAGAGGAGGACTTTAATAATCAGCTGGACAGGATGACCCATTCTGTGGATACTAGTCAGCCTCTTTTTCCAGCCACCCCTGTCCCAGTGGGTTCATGAGCAAAGTGGCCATGGTGGGAGGGATGGAGGTTACACATGGGCTCAGCGACATGGACTTCCACTCACCAAGGCCTATCTGGCTACAGCAACTGCTGAGTGCCCAATCTGCCAGCATCAGAGACCAACACTGAGTCCCCGATATGGCACAATTCCCTGAGGTGACCAGCCAGCCACCTGGTGGCAGGTTGATTACGTTGGACTGCTTCCATCATGGAAGGGGCAGCATTTTGTCCTTACTGGAATAGACACTTACTCTGGATATGGATTTGCCTTCCCAGCATGAATGCTGCCAAAACAACCATCCATGGACTCGCGGAATACCTTATTCACCATCATGGCATTCCACACAGCATCGCTTCTGACCAAGGAACTCACTTCAAAGCTAAAGAAGTGCAGCAGTGGGCTCATGCTCATAGAATTCATTGGTCTTACCATGTTCCCATCCTAAAGCAGCTGGGCTGATAGAATGGTGGAATGGCCTTTGAAAGTCACAGTTACAGTGCCAGCTTGGTGCCAGTACCCTGCAGGGCTGGGGAAAAGTTCTCCAGCAGGCTGTATATGCTCCAAATCAGCACCCAATATGTGGTACTGTCTCTCCCATAGCCAGGATTCACGGGCCCAGGAATCAAGGGGTGGAAACGGAAGTGGCACCACTCACCATTAGCCCTTGGGACCCATTAGGAAAATTTTTGCTTCCTGTCCCCACAACTTTATGCTCTGCTGGTCTAGAGATCTTGGTTCCAGAGGGAGGAATGCTTCCATCAAGAGACACAAAAACGATCCCATTGAACTGGAAGTTAAGGCTGCCACCTGGCCACTTTGGGCTCCTCATGCCTCCGAATCAACAAGCTATGAAAGGAGATACGGTGTTGGCTGGGGTGATTGACCCAGACTACCAGGGGGAAGTTGGACACTACTTCACAATGGAGGTAAGGAAGATTATATCTGGAATACAGGCGGTCCCTTAGGATGTCTCTTAGTACTACCATGCCCTGTGATTAAGGTCAATGGAAAATTACAACAACCAAGTCCAGGCAAGACTACAAATGGCCCAGACTCTTCAGGGATGAAGGTTTGGGTCACTCCACCAGGATACTCCGCAGGATAATGTATCATGTTAGGTGAAATTATTATGTTATTGTACCATTTGAAAATTAAGTGTGATTTAAGGAGATAGTATGGATACCAAGTTGACAAGGGGTGGATCTATGAAGGTTAATTCTGGGTGTCAACTTGGTTAGATGAAGGAATGCTGAGAAAGCTGGTAAAGCTATCTTTACAGATGTGTCCATGAGTGTGTTTCCAGCAGAGATTAGTATGAGAATCTGAGTGGCCTGGGTGGGAAAGACCCACCCTCAGTGTGGGTGGGAACCATCCAATCCGCTGAGGGTCTGGAGAGAACAAAAGACAGAGGAAAGAGGTGAAACTCTCTAGATCCACTGGAGCTTGGATACACTCTTCTTTCATGTCCTTGGACATCAGAGCTTGAGACACTTCAGCTTTTGGGTTCCAGAACTTACACCAAGGACACCATCATCTTCCCTGGTTTTGAAGCCTTTGGACCTGGACTGAGCCACGCTACCAGCATCTGGTTTATACATAGCCTATCGTGGGACTTTTCTTCATAGACACATGAGCTAATTCCCCTAATAAATCCCTCTCATATAATTATAACATATTCTATTGATTCTGTCTCTCTGGAGAACCCTGACTAATACACTGTGCTAGGACCAATAGAGGTTGTGGAGGAAACTTTGTCACAACCCTTACCCATGGAGGTGGAGGCTACACCTTTCCATGAGGGACAGGGACCTGTCACAGAGCAAGCTTGGTATACAGATGGATCTAGCATGTGACCCTCAGCTTCATAGACAACTACTACTGTCCAGCCCTTAACAGATACCATGTGGTGTGAAAATGGCAGAGGGCAAAGCAGTCAATGGGCTGAACTTAGAGCAGTATGGATGGTGATAAAAAATGAGCCTGGGCCATGAGCCATCTGTACTGACAGCTGGGCTGTGCACAAAGGTTTAACCCTTTGGATTTCTACCTGGAAATATCAACAGTGGATGGTAGGCCACCGACCCCTGTAGGGACAAGCCATGTGGAAAGAGTTATGGGATTTGGGACATGAGAAAGAAGTAATTCTTTTCCATCTCACAGGACACTTCCCCTTAGCTGGTCCAAGAAATGATGAAGCCAATGCCTTGGCTAAGGTAGGATGGCTGGAGAGAGCCCCAGCTACTGATGTAACCCAGTGGTTACATCGATGAATGCAGCATGCTGGCAGCAAAACCATGTGGATTGCGGCTCAAAGATGGGCCTTGCCAGAAAATGGGAAGATGTAGTGAATGCCTGTCGTGTTTGTCCAGTATGTGCTCAAAAGAGTCCACACCCCCTGTGGATGCCCAATACAGATGGGCAAATAACTTGAGGAAGGGTGCCCCTGACTTGATGGCAGGTGGACTTTGTTGAACCACTGTCAAGGCCAGAGAATTTCAGATACACCTTCACAGCTGTTGATATGGCTACTGGTCTTCTGTTTGTACGGCCTTGTAAGGCCCCAGACCAGGTAAACATTGTGAAGGCACTGAATAGCCTTATGGCTATGTATGGCCAGCCTGTAGTCATAGAGAGTGATAATGGAACCCACTTTACTGGACATGGGGTTTAGAGGTGGGCTTCCCAGTTGTCCATTCAGTGGAAGTTACATGTGCCATATCATCCCCAGGCAGTGGGAATGATTGAAGAGTACAATGATCTTTTAAAAAAGGGACTAACACTATCTACCCAACCCCCATCCCTGAAGGGGTGGACATGGCTGTTATGGCTGACAGTCAGGTTTCTAGATGAGAGACCCTGCAAGAGCAGACCCTCTCTAGTGGAAGTTCGGTTGCATAGGGCTGCAGCACCTATACAGCTGCAAATCACTACTAAAGATAAGCTTTTGAAGCCAGGATATGGCAAGAATGCAAATATTCTCTTATGGGCCCCAACCTGTTTGCAACAGGGACAGACAGTACAATGGGAATGGTCTTGGAGAATAAAAGCCCCCCATATACGCTAGGTAGGTTTAATAGGGCCTTGGGGAAAGGGATTAGAGGAAGCCTTGCAAGTTTCACCTTGGGTGACAAGTACTTGGCCTCCTCAAGTAAAGGGAACATGGCCTGGAACAGATAAGTGCTCTATTCCAAAGTTCACATTTGTATTATCATTATGGCCACTTATGAGTTCCCTTATACTGTTATATGTAGAAGCTACAGATCCAACAGTGTTGGCAGATAAAGTATGGTATCTTAATCCAGGTACGATACCTATTCCTGCAACCATCCTTTCTCAGGATGGCAAACTGGCATGTATCTTATCAGAGGGGCAAGAACTTCTCCTATTGGTACCAATAACTCTTCCGTCTTTTCACCTATAGTGTACTGGCTGCAGGCACTGCACCAGAGTTGCATGATCAATGTGTCGGCCTACTGAATGTGTGTTGAACTTCCCATCAGTATGACTGCAGGATTCCCATGGAGGATAATACCAGTGTGACTACTAACCAGACATATGTGGCTAACGGACAGAACTATAAGCCTTAAGGCATATTGAATGGACAATAGTTTATTGTTTTAGTCCATTTTGTGTTGCTATAACAGAATACCTGAGACTGGGTAATTTATAAGAAAGAGAGGTTTATTTGGCTTACGATTTTGGGACAGCTGCATCTGGCAGGGTCCTATAAACAACAAGCTCTCGAGGGAACTAATAGAATGGGCACTCACTCACTCAGTACTCCCCCCTCCCCCGGGAGAGCATTAATCCATTCATAAGGGATCCACCCCCTTGGATCAATCAGTTTCCAACACTGCCACATTGGGGATCAAATTTCCACATGAGTTTTGGAGGTGACAACACATCCAACCTCCATCAGTCATGTAAATGTAAGGGTCATTTATCTTCACTAAGGGAACAACCTGGAAGATTCTGAATGCATAGATTGTATGGCGAGGGAACCTGAAGGGGTGGATTGTTGGGAAAATACAATAATTTAATTAGGCCCCTTGCTTTAGATCTAGTTGGGAGTGGTGTGGTACATTCTTTGTAAATAAGTTGTGTGTGGGTGGAGTTAGTGTGCATGGGCAGTGCCGCCACCCTGGCTAGCATTGACTGCCTCAGGCGTCTGCTCTGTGTGACCATGCTCTTAAACCTACAGCTTCCAAGGACCTGTTTTCCGGTTACCTAGCTCATAGACCTGTGTGTGAGGGGTCTGGTGACCCAGCCTGGCATGTGAGGGGTTTGGGACCCAGTTTGTGAATGGGCTTGAGGGGTCTGTGAGCTCCAGACCCAGCCTTAGCTCGACACAAAGCCAAAACCTTGTCTTGTATGGATAAAGAGGCAGAAAAGCTGAGAGGGGTTAGGCAGTCCCAGCACAGGCGCCTGGGTTAGGGCTTGTTTGAATTTAAGGAATGGGGTTTGGATTGGTTTGGGAGCAACAAGAGGTTCATCTCAGCAACCATGGTGGCCTCATACGATGGTTTAGCTAAGATCCCAAAACTGGGGATCCACAGCCTAAAAAAGCCAGCCAGTCCCAAGAAGGAGAAGATATCCTCTTGGATGCTGGGGTAGACCATTGCTGAAGAAGGGATTTTCTGTTTGTGGTCATTTGTGGAGGAGAGCATGAGTTTCATACAGGTGAGTTGAGTTTAGAGAGATGAGCTTTGGATGGGGATACAGTAGCCTTTGTCTGCCAAGAAGTTTAGAAGTTGGGCAGTGTGTTTTTCTGACATCTCTTTTGAAGAGCTGCATAATAAAAGGTCATATACGTATTGGAGGACAGTACTTGGGGAGAGATCCAGAGACAAGAGGTCAAAAGCAAGGGCCTATCCAAAAAAATGGGGGCTGTCCCTGAATCCCTGGGAGAGGATGGTCCAATTTAATTGGATGGAAGTCTGGGTGTCAGGGTCCATCCAGGTGAAAGCGAATAGAGGTTGAGATGAGGGGTACAGGGGAATCATAAAGAATTAATCTTTGAGGTCAATTATTGAGAAAGAAGAAGTGTTTGAGGGGACCTGAGAGAGGATAGTATAAGGGTTAGAGATGACCTGATAGGTGGGAATAACTGCATAGCTTATTAGTCTAAGATCTTGGACCAAGTGAATGTGCCATTGGGTTTTTTAATAAGTAAGATGAAGGTGTTGTATGGAGAGTGGGTTATTTTTAATAAACCAGCCTGGAGTAGCTGTTGAATAACTGGCTTTAGCACCTGAAGGCCCTCTTTACTGACTGGATATTGGGGTTGGTGAGCAAACGTGGAAGGGTCTTTAACTTGCATTTTGAGTGGGGGGTGGTGTTTAGCGATAGAAGGAGTAGTGGTAGCCCAGACCATGGAGTTAACTCTATCAGGGGGCAGGGGGTTGGAAGGGAGAAGTAAGTCTGGGCGGCATAAGAGTAGAAGAGGTTCAGGTGGGTTTGGAGTAAAGTACATGGATACCTGGAACTTGGTGAGGATGTCCCTTCCTAAAATAGGAGTAGGGCAATGTGGAATGACCATAAACTGGTGTATGAAAGGTACTTTTAAAGAATGCAAGGTAGGAGGGAAGTGATCTTTGGTTTGAATGGAATTCCTCCTACCCCTACAACAGAAATGGAAGAATCAAAGAGTTGGCCTGAATATTCTGGGAGTGCCAAATGTGAGTCCCCTGTGTCCAATAAGAAGGAAATGAGCTTACCTGCTACCATTACAGTAACCTGGGGTTTAGAAGCAGTGAAACGCATGGCAGCAGGGATTGTGAGCTTCGGGCCCCATCAGTCTCAGTCCTCAGCAGCTAGTCCCAAGAGGTTGGGCAGTTCCAAACCGGGCTCTACACGTCATACAGGGGTGGCTGGAGCAGGTCCAGGGACCCTTTTACTATGGTCCACCTTCTAATGCCCTGTTTTACCTACCAAAGTGTAGATGATGTCCAGGCAAGGGCCTCAGGTTTGGGCAGGCACTTGCCCAGTGTCCTCATTTGCCTCACTTGACGCAGTCACCTGGGGGGAGCAATGGGAGGCTTGCCCTGAGCTTTGCCTTGAGGTGTTTCTCATTTCTGATTTCCCCAGACAGCAGCAGTCAGTAACTGGTATTTGACTGGCTTATGTTTCAGTTTGGGGGTTTTAGATTCCTCCTCTCTGTTGTTAAAAACCTTCAAGGCCAGTTTTATTAGAACCCTTTGAGGGGTTTGGGGGACCGCCTCTAATTTTTGAAGTTTTTTGTGGATATCGGGAGCCAATTAGGAAATGAAATGGGAGTTGATGTAAAGTTTTCCTCCCTCTGTTTCAGGGGCAAGGTTGATTTATTTTATTACAGCCTCCTGAGGCAAGACATAAAAAGGACAAGGTTTTCATTTGGTTCCCGACTTCCTTGATTTTGTCATAATTGACTGTCTTTAAAGAAGACATCTTCATTCCTTCTATGAGACATGTAAGCATGTGACCCCTTCTTTTTCTCTCTGGGGATCCTGTCTGGTAGTCCCAATTTGGTTCAGTCCGCGCAATGGCTGCTGGACCCACTGGATATAGGACAGGATCCTGAATGTGCATGGTGTCTGCTTGGGTTTGGGCAGCAGTCCAGACTCACTCCTCCTCCAGGGTTAAAGTGGAAGAGAGGGTAACATAAATATTATGCCAAGTGAGATCACAGGACTGAATGAGATATTAAAATTCTTTTACATATCAAGTAAGATCTGTAGTATATGATCCTAATCGCTTCTCTATTTGAGCCATATCATCGAAGGAAAAGGGAATGTGTCCTTTGTTTCCCAACAATGCCCTCAGCTCCCACTACCTCTTGAAAGGGAAGAATAAGAGAAGGGGCATGAGGGTTGTCTGGACATTGGTTAAAGGAGGGGAGAGTATAGGAGAAACAGGTGCAGAGGCAGGGGCAGGTGGTGGCAGGGCAGTTTGGGGTGGTGCAGCTGCATCTGCAGGGTCAAATTTGAAGGATGAGGATGGCAGTGGAACATTCTGGTAAAAGTTGAGAGACAAGGAGGGCAGTTGAGAAAGAGAAGAAGATTTGGATGGATTTTCATTGAGCAAGAGGATTTGTTAGGAGTTACAAGAGCAGCATAGAAAGGGACAAGAGTGCAGGTAGACAAAAGCTTGAATATAGGGGACCTCAGACCACTTTCCACTGTAATTGAGGAAGTTCTCCAGATTGCAGAGAATTTGGAAATCAAAAGTGCCATTTTCTGGCCAACAACTTTATCTATACGGGAATATAGAACACATTTTAACATACCAACCCACATATTTCTGTCACATGAATAGGGCACCTGGATAATATCAGGGGATTACAGTGGAAAGAGCTGCTTATTTCAAAGCTTATTTAAGAAGGAGACTCTAGGGACAACCAAAGACAGCAAGGGACACAAAATTCAAGTTATCAGAGAAAAGTCTAACTTATGACAGCTGTGACAGTAAACAGTGACACAGTCTAACTCCTAGCCAGATAAACATATAACTTCACACTATACTTAGGTTATAATATAATAAAACATGCATAGGAACTATGTGAGGAAAATTCAAATCTGATGAAAGAAATGAAAAATCTAAATAAATGGAGAAATATTCCATATACATGGATAGAAAGACTCAATATTTTTAAGATGTCAGTTCTTCCCCACTTGATCTGTAGATTAAATACAATTTCAACCAAAATCCCAGCAAGTGACTTTGTGAATATCAACAAACTGATTTTGAAATTTATATGGAAAACCTAGGATAACCAACACAATATTAAATGAGAATAACAAAGTAGAGCATTATCTGACTTCTGGAATTAATATGAAGCTACAATAATCAAGGCAGTGTGGTTTTGGCCAAAGAACAAACATAAATAGATCAATGAAACATAAGAGAAAGCCCAAAATACCATCAAATGATCTGTAACAAGGGAGCAAAGGAAATTCAATGGAGAAAGGATTGTCTTTTCAACAAATAATGCTAGAATAATTGCAACAAAACAAAACAAATCTAGACATAGACATTATACTCTTCATGAAAATTAACTCAAAATGGATCATGGTGCTAAATGTAAAACACAAAACTATAAAACTCCTAGAAGATAACGTAGGAGAAAAATCTGGTGTCATTGGATTTGGCAAGAGATTTTTACACACAATATCAAAACATGATCCTAGAAAAAAATATATATTCCATTAAAATGAAAACCTTCTGCTCTGTGAAAGACAATGTTAAGAGAATAAAGGCAAGCCACAGAGTGGAAGAAATTATTTCAAAACACATATGCATTAAAGGACTGATATCCAAAATATACAAAGATTCTTAATATTCAGCAATAAGAAAACACAAGAACCTAATTAAAAACTGAAAAAAAATTCTGGACACCTCACTAAAGAAGATACACAGATGGCAAATAAGCATATGAAAGATGCTCTATATTGTATGTCCTTAGAGAACTGCAAATTAAAACAGTGAGTTACCACTGTACACCTACTATAATGACTAAAATCTCAAACACTATATCAAATGTTTTCTAGAATGTGGAGCAATAGAAATTTCATTTATTGCTGGTGGCAATGCAAAACGGCACAGTCACCTTGGAAGACAATTTGGCAGTTACTTAGAAACTAAACATATTGTTTCCATACCATCCATCAGTGATGCTCTTGACTCAAATTAGTAAAACATGTAAGCAACCAAGACGTCCTTCCTTTGGTGAATGATAAAAAAAACCTGCGGTGCAACCATGCAATGGAATATTATTCAGCAATAAAAAGACATGAGCTATCAGGCCACGAAAAGAAATGGAAGAACCTCAAATGAATATTGCTAAGTGAAAGAAGACAATCTGAAAAGGGTACATGTTGTATATTTTTAACTATAGTCATACATCACATAATGATATTTCACTCGGTGATGGAGCACATATACGACAGTGGTCCCACAGATTATAACAGTTACACCACATAGCCTAGGTGTGTAGTAGGCTGCATGATCTTGGTTTGTGTAAGTGTACTCTGTGGTGTTCCCACTACAATGAAATTGCCTAACAACACATTTCTCAGAACATATCCATATTGTTAAGGGACTCATGAATTTATATAATATTCTGGAAGAGGTAAAACTATGGTGACTGCCATAGACTGAATGTGTGTGTCCGCCTAAAATTCATACATTAACGCCTAATTCCCAATGTGATGGTATTTAAAGATGGGGCCTTTGGGAGATGATTAAGGCATGATGGTATATTCCTCATGAATGAGATCAGTGCCCTTACTAAAGAGACCCCAAAGAGCTCTCATTTGTTCTTCCTACCGTGTGAGGACAGAGCAAGAAGACACCTGTCTGTCCATGAACCATGAAGCAAGCCCTCAGCAGACACTGAATCTGCCAGCTTCTCAATCACGGGCTTCCCAGCCTCCAGAACTCTGAGAAATAAATTTCTGATGCTTGTAAACCATCCAGTTTATGGTATTTTGTTATCGCAGCTAATACGGACTAAGACAGATAGCAAAACATTCAGTGGTTGCCAGGGGTTTGTGAAGAGGCAGGGATAAATAAGTGGAGCATAGGGGATTTTAGGGCAGTGAAACTATTCTGTGTAATGCTGTAGTGGTGACTACCTGACATTATGCATTTGTTAAAATCCATCAAATGTACAATACAGTAAGTGAATCCTAATGTAACCTATAGACTTTAGCTAATAATAATGCATCAATATTGGCTCATCCATTGTAACAAATGTACCACACTAATGCAAAGTTTTAATAATAGAAGAAACTAAGTATGGGGAAAGGAGGGTGGTGAGGTGGTATATGAGTATTCTCTATATGGGTACTTGGATGTTCAGTTTTTCTATAAACTTAATACTGCTTTCAAAAATAAAAACTATTAATTAAAAGGTACAATGTGATATTAAATTTTCTTCAGAGGTCTCATTTGTTCTTAATGGTTTCAAATGAAAATTATTAGGGGATTTTTAAATAAAGAATTTATCATTAAAAATGGCCAATGAACTTTGTGAAAAATAGTCATTTATTTCCATTAAATAATGAAAGTGAATTAAGCTTTCTAGTCTATTCACAAACCAAACACTTCAAAGCTATTCAGTAACTAGAACACGCATTTAAATTATTTCACTAAACATTTAAAAAGTCTTCCTTTTCACTTTTCCTTTGAAAAAGTGGCTCTATTCAGGTTTCTGCAAGCGTTACCTTCTCCAAAGTACTTTTAGATTGGTATTGAGATTTATATTCATCAACTCTCAAAATGAAGACATTTAATGTAAATTATTCATCATAAAATTTTATACCTGTCCATTTGCAATTCAATTATTTTCTTTTATTTTGATATTTAGTTTAGAAAGAAAATCAAATCCTTAAAAAAAAATAACATCAGTTTCACAAGATAAATAGAACTGTCTATTAAATTATTTATATAGAAGATAATTCAAGCAGAAAAAAAATGTTTCTAAATAAATGTTTGGTATTTCTGAAGTTGTGGTTTTGGTTGTTGGTCATATCGAATATCTTATTTGAAATTGCTTCTTTCAGAGCACCTCCAGAATCTCCTACTGAAGACGCGTGTTTAACTTCAGAGATATTTCAAAAATAGATGGTTTGTGTAACCAAAAACTTCTCAAAAATCTCAGAGCCTTAACAAAACAAAGCTCTATTTCTTACTCTTCACTACATGTCCATTTCAAGATAACAAGGGATTTTTGTTCATTGTAGGCACTCAGGCTCCCAGGCTGACAGCTGTTCTATGCTGAAACATGCTTCCAGGATTACCACAGCAGGGAAAAGAGAGTGGGATGGATGCATCACACAGATTTCAGGCTTTTGTTTCAAAGTGACACATGTCAGTTCTACTCACATTTTATAGACTAATGCACGTACTTGGCCACAACTAACTTCAAAAGGAGTACTTCCACCTTGTGCCTGAAAATCAGAGATTGAGAACTCTCTGACCTGCAGTTACCACTACACAATTTGTGATATAGTTTATTTTTCCTGTAAAAACTATATTTTAACATTTAATTTTACTCTCAGATACATTCTGAGTGTTTTAATTGTTGGTGACATTAGTAAGTGAATACACACACACACACACGCATGCACACACAAGGATACTTCAAAAAGTTCATGGAAAGGCTTGTATAATTTTTAAATTCTATTTTCCACGAACTTTTTGAAGTGCCTTCATGTAAATATACACATACGTATGCAGTGTGTATGTATGTATGTGAAAAATAACGTTTTACATCTCTTGTTTCTGAGAAGCATGTTTGACACTCTTCTATTTCCTCAAAAAGAGCATTCATTATGGCTGCCATTATTTTGAAATGAGTCAAGAAAAAGAAGGAAGAAAAGAGAGAAGAGAGAAAAGAAAGAAGTGAAAAAGCAAAATAGAAAAAGAGGAGAGAAAAAAACAATGAGAGAATGAAGTTAAAGAATCTTCAATGATTATACACACACATACACAAAACACCTGTTAGAACTAATAATTGAAGTTAGTAAAGTCGTAGGGTAAAAAATCAATGTACAAAAATCAGTAGCATTTCTATGCACAGAAAACAACCTAGCTGAAAAGGAAATCAAGGCAATAATCCCATTTACAGCAGCATCAAAGAAAGTAAAAATACTTAGGAATAATTTTAACTAAGGAGGAGATAGATTTGTAAACCGAAACTATAAAACATTGATGAAAGAAATGAAGAAGACACGAATTAATAGAAAAATATCCTGTGTTCATAATTGTGAAGAATTTATGTTGTTAAAATGTCCACACTACCCAAAACAATATATAGATTTAGCACAATACCTGTCAAACTATCAATGGTATTCTTCAAAATATCAACGGTATACTTCAAAATATCAATGGTAGTCTTCACAGAAATAGAAAAAACAATTCTAAAATGTGTATGGGAGCAAAAAATCCTTGAGTAGGAAAAACAATACTAAGAAAGAAAAACAAAGTTGAGGTATCATACTTTCTAATTTAAAATTATAACAAAACTACGGTAATCAAAATAGTATGAGACTGGTATAAAAACAGACACATAGACAAATGGAACAGAATAGAGCATCCAGAAACAAATTCAAACATACACAGTTAAATAATTTTTGACAAGGGCACCAGAGGACATAATGGAGAAAAAATAATCTCTTCAATAAATGGTGCTAGGACAACTGGATTTTAAAAGCAAAAGAATGCAATTGGATCCTTATCTTACACCATGCATAGAAATCAACTCAAAAATAGATAAAAGACTTAAATGTAAGTCATGAAAACATGAAAATTCTACAAGAGAGCATAGAGGAAATCCTGGCAATAGCTATGGCAATGATTTTTTGAATATGACATCAAAAGCTCAGGCAACAAAAGCAAAAATAAGGAAGTGGGACTACAGTGAATTAAAAAGTTTCTGCACAGCAAACAACCAACAAAATGAAAAAGCAACATACAAAGTGAAAAAAAAATACTTTTGAACCACCTATCTGATGAGGGGTTACTATCCAAAATTGTATAGAACTCTTCCTACTCAATAGCAGAAATAAAAGTAAATCAAATAAAAAATAGGCAAAGGATCTGAGCAGAAATTTCACCAAAGACATAAAAATGACCAACAGAGATATGAAAAGATATTCAATATTACTAATCATCAGGGAAATGCAAATTAAAACCACTGAGGTATCACCTCATACCAAGTATGATGACTATTATCAAAAAGACTAGAGATAACAAATGTTGTTGAGGATGTAGAGAAAAAAGAATCCTGTACACTGCTGGCAAGAATGTTGATTGGTACAGCCATTATGGGAAACAGCATGGAGATTTCTAAAGAAATTAAATGAATAGAATTACCACTTTATCCAGAATCCCTCTTCTGAGTATATACTCAAAGGTGATAAAATTATTTCTTGGTAAAGAGATCTGCATCTGAATTTCCATGTTCATTGCAGCATTATTCACAATAGCCATGATATAGAAACAACCCAAATGTCTGTTGACAGATAAAGGGATAAAGAAAATGTGATATATATGTACACACACACAATGGAATATTATTCAACCTTAAAAATGAGAATGCTGACATTTGCCACAACATGGATAGACATGAAAGATATTATGCAGAGTGAAGTAAGCCAACTACAGAAAGAAAAATACTGTGTGATCCCACTTACATGTGGAATCTAAAAATAATAATAATAATAATAAAAATAATAAATTATACAGACAGAGAGACTAAAACAGTGGTTCCAAGGATAGGAGTGAGGGAAAGAAATGAGGAGACATAGGTCAAATTTTCAGATATGTAGGATGAACAAGTCTAGCTGTCTAATGTATAACATAAGGACTATTGTTAATAAAATTAGGGATTTTTGCTAAGTAAGTAGATTTCAGCTGCTCTTGTCACAAAAATGTAACTATGAGATAGTAGATATGTTAATCTGCTTCAATATAGTAAACATTGATTATCTATATGTAAGCTATAAATTTATGTTGTAAACTTCAAATATACACCATAAAATTTACTTGAAAAAAAAAAGAAAGGAGCAAGAAAATGATAAAAGGGAAGAAATACAAAAAAGTTTTGCACTTTGACTTAAAGACTACTAAACCTAATTTCAGAAAATAGTTTCTCAAATGTGATATTTTTTCCATCTTGTGATGTATTATTATGTTTATTTGTAAACACATGATCACATACAGATTTGTATTTTAATTTTTTTTTATTAATAATCTTTAGCTTTGACCTACCTATTCTTTTCTGTAGGCGAGTTTAGCTGATTGCTCATACTATTGGCATCTCCTTTTGTCTTCTTGTTCTCTAGTAATTCACAGCCCTGCAAAAACAGGAAAGACATTCACATATTGCATACTAATTAGAATAACCTAGGAGTCTGAATGGCTACATTTTTTTTCCCAGAGGGTGGTTCTTTGAGTAAATTGTTCCATTAGAAAGGTCAATACTTCCACCTGCTATTATATTGAAGATTCACATACTGTATGAAATAAAAGGAGTATTTTAGCCAAGAACCATTCTGACTGTGATCAGAATGAAAGGACAAATAAAGCAGTAGATTATTTTAACTTTAACAGAATAAAACGTCTAAATTTTGACCTAACAACCTTAAAATTTAGGAAGAAAGCTTTGATTTTAGCACATGATTTTTAATGTGACATACTTTTTCCAACCTCTTGCGTTCACATTTATCATTTGAATCACAAACATGTACTAGACAATTATTTTCAATATGCATTGACACTGTTAAAAAGCATTTTATGAAGAAATTATAAATAAAAACACTACTCACCTTGGGCTGTAATTTAAATAATGATTAAATTACGTCCTCTGTCTCTACTCCTGATTAAAACAGAAAAGTATAGTTGTATCTTAGTTTACTATATTCAATTTCCCTGATGCTGTTATTTAAATATGTGGAAACCTCCTTGAAACAGAACTACAAAAAGGTTTTTTTAAAAAAACTGTGGTGGGGGAATGCAGAGCAGGACAGTCCACTAGAATGGTCCAACACTTACCTCTCCCACGAAAATAGAAAAGAACGAATATGCTACTACTGTCAGACGAAAATAACTAAAAGAGAGAACTGGAACACATAAAAGGAGTAGCAGAAACCCTGGTGAGAGCAGAAACTCAGCGTAGCCACGCGCAGAATGTGAGAACGTACCTGGGCTCCACCATCCCACCCCCTAGGAGGCAAGGACGCAGGAGGAGTTTCTGCTGCAGGAGGGAAGTGAGTACCACAGGGGAGCTGTGCTGCCCCACCCCCCAGTCCCCTAGTCCCAGGCTGCAGAAGTGGGCTCCATGTTGGTCTTTTTATACTTTTTTTTTTTTTTGGTGACTGGCTGGTTCTTGTGTCTGAACCTTTGACTTTGATGTTAGCAACACCACGCTCTAACCAGCTAAGCTACTTGGCCACTCATTGGTCACCATTTTGGGCTCAAGGCCAGCACCCTAGTGCCTTTTGTCCTGGGGGCCAATAACCCCAGTTTTTCCACAGCCTTGAGGCCCCATCATCACAGCAGGTGACAGACACCCCAGTTCATGCAGCATCCTGCACTCCAGGAACAAGCAGTCCATTGCAGTGAATGGGGCCACGTTCAAGACAAAGGGAGTCAGTGCACACACTTTCTGGAGTCAGAAAGCCAGATGATGAGGCCTTTCGCCTCTGTCAGCAGCCACACCCCCATCTTTGAAGTGCCCTTGCAACTCTCACAGCTCCATTGGGTCACTCCATGGATCCAGTGGACTGGTGCAAACTTGTGCACCCTAGCAGGGAGACTGTGGAGGCCCTACATGCCTCTCTCAAGGGCACAGACCTCCTTCTACAGCACCAGTGAGCCCGCCGAGGGCTGCCCAACCCAGCGGGGGGAGGGGGGAGCTGCAGAGGGACTCTGAATCTCTCTTGGGTGCACACATTCCTGAGAGCCAATTGATAGGGGCCTTCTGCCACTGCCAGTGGTGCTGCTCTCCTCAGTAAAGCACCTGTGCACCTCACTGAGTGATGAGTCTGTCCCTGGATCCAGGGTCCTGCTCAGACTCATACACTCCAGCAGGGAAATTGTGGAGCCCAGATATCCCTCTTGAGAGCACAGAGCCCCATCTGCAGCTCCAGTGAGTCCACTCACAGCCCCAGTGACCTCATGTGGGGCAGCCCATCCTGCTTGTGGAGCTGAAGAGTGACCTAGTACCTCTCTTGGGGTCAAAGGGGTCCACTCGAAATGGCAGTGTCCTCACTACGTTACCCACTTCAACCAACCAGTTGTAGAAAGCCCTAGCATCTCTCTTGGGGGTGCAGGGTCCCACCCATGACCACAGCAACCTTACCTAGATTGGCCCACTCTGGCTAAAGAGCTGCAGAGAGACCCAACAGTTCTCTTAGGGGCAAAGTGGTCCTGCCCACAACTACAACAGCCGCAAACCATGTGGCTACACCAGTTGAACAGCTGTAGATGGACTAGCATCTCTCTTGGGGACACAGAGCCCTGCCCATGACCCCAGGCATTCCACCCATAGCTGAGGAGCTGCAGAATGAACCAGCACTTTTCTTGAGGGTGAACGTCCTGCTCCAAACTGCTATGACCTCACCCAGAGTGGCCTGCTCCAACAGTGGTACTACATAGTGACTGACTATCACACTGAATGTTGCAGAGCCCCACTCATGAACCCACAGACCTCACCCAGAGTGGACCACATCAGCAGGGAAACTGCAGAGCAATCTGCATTTCTCTTGGGAACACAGGTTATCACCCATGGCCCCAGTGACTTTGCCTAGTGTTGTTTACTTCAGCTACAGGGCTGAAGAAATCCCCAATGCCTCCTTTGAGGGTACAGGGCCCAGCTCAAAATCCCAGTGACTCCATTGAGTTGCCACTCTAGCTGACAAGCTGCTGAGCACCTCACTGTTTTCCTCAAAGTCCAAGATACTAATCTTGACCCAAGGAACCCTGCTCAGGGTTACCTATTTAAGTTGAGGAGCTTCAGAGCACCCCAGTGCATCTATCAGGGACGCAGGATCCTGACTGGGGTGCCAAAGAGCCCTCCCAGGGTCACCCATTCCAGCTGAGGAGCAGCAGGGCACCCCATTGCTTTTTCTAAGAGGTTGAGATTTCTCCCATTATCCTGGTAACCCAGTCCAGTGATAGTCACTTCAGCAAGGAACTGCTGAGGGGCACAGCACCTAGGTCATGGAGACACTCACAGTCAACTCTGATGTTGAATACAGTTGAAGAAATCACACAGAGAATAGGCTACTGTGTTGACCCAGAACGAAACATAAAGTGCTCTACCCACCTGTCACTATAGAGCCCCTCTATGGGAGGGAGACTCTGTCCTCCAGAGCTACTTCAGATTATAAGAAGAAGCAACTGTGCCACCAGATTCCTAGAGATGAACATAGTGCTACCTAAAATATGAAAAAAATATATATATATAGTACTCCCAAAGGAAAAAAATAATTCTTTAGTACCAGAACCCATACAACAGGAAACCTATGAAATGCCTGAAAAGGAATTTGAAACAATGATCTTGAGGAAACTCAACGACATGCAAGAAAATTTAGACAACACAATGAAATGAAAAAAAATTCCAGGATCTGAATGAGGAATTCAACAAAGAGATAGATATCTTTAAAAAGAACAAAGCAGAACTCACAGAACTAACGAATTCTTTCAACAAAATAAAATATATATATATATATATATATTACTGAGAGCTTAAGCAGCAGGCTAGAGCAAACAGAAGAAAGAAATTCTGAACTTAAAGACAGATGTTTTGAAATAACCCAAGCAGAGAACAAAAAGAAAAAAAAAGAAGTAAAAAGTAGAGAAAGTCTATGATATCTATAGGACAACCTTAAGCACACAAACATCTGAATTATGGGTGTTCAAGAAGGGGAGAAAAAGGAAAGCCACCAAAAACCTACTTAACAAAATAATAGCTATAAACTTCCCAAATGTTAGGAGAGATATGGACTTCCAGATCCAAGAGGCTCAAAGATCCCCCAATAGATTCAACCCAAAAAAGTGCTCTCTGAGACACCTTGTACTCAAATTGCCAAAAGTCAAAGACAAAGAATTATAAAAACAGCAAGAGAAAAGGTTAAAGTCACTTATAATGGAATTCCCATCAGACTAACAGCAGATTTCTCAGTAGAAACCTTGAAACCTTGAAGGCCAGGAGAGAACTGGATTATATGCTCAAAGTACTAAAAAAAGAAGAAGAAGAATAAATAAATAAATAAATAAATAAAAACACCCTGCAGGGCAAGAATACTATATCTAGTAAAGATATCTGTCAGACATAAGGGAGAAATAATGTCTTTCCCAGACAAACAAAAATTGCAGAAATTCACCACAAGATTAGCCCCACAAGAAATTCTCAAGGGAGTCCTACATCTAGAATCCAAACAATGATAATCACCATCATGAATACACAAGAAACAATAAAACCCACTGGTAGAGCAGATATGCAAATGAGAAAGAGAAAGGAACTGCACCTTATCACTACAATAACACAACAAATGGTAGAGACAAACAATAAAAAGAAAAGAAAGGGGCAAAAGATATATAAAACAACCATAAAAAATCAATAAAATTCCAGGAGTAAGGCAATACCTTTCAATAGCAATCCTGAATTTAAATGAATTGAATTCACCCCTCAAGAAATATAGACTGACTAATAGTATTAAAAAACTAGACCCGACTATATGCTGCCTACAAGAAACACACTTCACCTGTGGAGACATACACCGACTAATAGTGAAGGCATGGAAAAAGATATACCATGCAAATAGGAAGAAAAAAAAACGAGCAGGAGTAGCTATGTTTATATTAGATAAAATAGACTTTAAACCAAAAACTATAAAAGGAGACAAAGAAGGTCATTATATAATGATAAAGGGATCAATTCAGCAAAATGGTATAATAATTTTAAATATATATGCACCCAACATGTGAGAATCCATATATGTAAGTCAAATATTATTGGATGTAAAGAGAGAGATATACCTAATATAATAATAGTTGGTAACTTAAAACCTCTCTCAGCATTGGATAGATCATTAAGATGAAAAATCAGTAGAGAAATATTGATTTAAAGTACACTTTAAACCAATGAGATTGACAGACAGTTACAGAACATTTCATCCAACAACTACAGAATATACATTTCTCTCATTGGAACATGAAATATTCTCCAGGGTAGACCATATGTTAGGCCACAAATCAAGTCTCAACAAATTTTTGAAAAATGAAATCGTATCAAGCATTTTTTCAGACCACAATGGAATGAAACTAGAAATCAATAATTGGAAACTATACAAATACATGGAAATTAAACAACAAGCTTCTGAATGACCAATGGGTCAAAGAAAAAATTTAAGCAGAAAATCTAATTATGTTTTGAAACCTATTGAGGGCGGGGGGTGGACATCATACCAAAACCTGTGGGATGCTACTAAAGCAGCACTAAAAGGAAAGTTTATTGCCAAAAGTGCTCAAATCCAAAAAATTGAAAGACCTCAAATAAATAACCTAAGGTTACACGTCAAAGAACTAGAAAAACAAGAACAATCTAGTACCAAAATTGGTAAACAGAAAGACATAATAAAGACTAGTGGAGAACTAAATCAAATAGAAACCAAAAGCATAAGATGAGCTTGGAGAAAATTATGTTAATTAAGTTAATGAAATAAGCAAGGCACAGAAAGAGAAATATCACATGTTCTCACATATAAGTGAGAAATAAAAATAAAATTTATAAATAAGTAAATAAGTAAACAAACAAACAAATAATAATAATAATAAAATCATTCTAAATTTTGGATGGAGAGAGCAGAACTGTGGTTACTAGAAGTGGGAAAGGAGATTCCCCTTTAGTTAGGAAAAATAAGTTTCATCGATATACAGTTGAGCTAGGCATGTATAATTAACAGTAATTTCCTGTATGGTATTGAATGGCTACAAGAGTGAAGATTGAATGTCCTCATCACAAAGAAGTGATTAAGATTGCAGTGATGAATATACTATTAGTCTGATTTGACCACCACATACTGTATACATATACATAATATGACTCTGTATCCCAGAAATATGTGTAATTAATACATTTCAATAAACAAATTGGATAAGTTCCTATAATAGATAACAAGGAAATTTTCAATCATCTTTATTCATTTGGTTGGAAAACTTCTAATTTTCCTAGTTTACATAACATTGCCTATTTTCTTTCCATATATAGTGCAAATGAATTCTTAAGGATTTCTCATCCATTATATATATTTTTAGCAGTGAATCCTATGATTTTTATTTAAGAAAGAAAATAACCTTTTTTTTTTTTTTTTTAAATTTGGGGGATAGTTCCTTGTCCTAATGAACAAAAGTTTTAACTGACTAAGCATGGAAAAGTTAAACAATTAATGAAATGCAAACTTCATAGTATATAAATCAGATTCATATTTTTAAAAAAAATTTTTTTATTATTATTTATTTTTATTTTTATTTTTTTGTCTTTTTTGTGACTGGCACTCAGCCAGTGAGTGCACCGGCCAGTCCTATATAGGATCCGAACCTGTGGTGGAAGCGTCACCGCGCTCCCAGCGCTGCACTCTCCCGAGTGCGCCACGACCTTGGCCCCAGATTCATATTTTTAAAGCTGTATAATGAGGATAATACTTTGCCACCTAATTGATACTTTTGAAGAGTAGGTGAAGTAATATATCTAAAGGTCTTCTTACAATATCTGGCACATGATAAATGTTATATAATTGTTTGCTATTATAATTTCTAATTGTCTATGATATATTATTTTTAAAACTTGGAAATTATTTAAGAATACAACTGACTCAGAAGACTTCGTAAGTTATATTAGCTGTCATGTGGTGCACTATTTATCTTACTTTAACCTCTAATTAAAAAACTCCTAAAAAGTCTTAAAACAACTGAAACCAACACCACAAAGTGAAGACAAAAGATGAGAATATAGCAGTTGTAAATGAATGGATACACTCAAGCTGTTAATGAAAGTTTTTACCCTATGCTTCTGCCTACATGATTGCTGACACTTTAAAACATGTCATCCCACAATGCTTTGTTTCAAACAGGCTGCATTCATGCTCATGGGAGCTGTAGTCTCTGAACACATGACACAAGATAAGATGAGAGAGTGAGAAAACATAGCAGAACTCTTTTCAGGTAAGAATTTTGTTCTTTGCAATCAGTTGTTAGATTTCTAATTACAGGTGAGCACAGAGATACTATGAACAGAGTTGGGTATGCTATTTTCAATATTATCACAATTTAAAGAGACATGTAAAATCTATGTACATACATAAAGGTCTTCATGATATGTGCATACATCTATAAATGTGCTTAAGTAAAAAATTAAAAATAGAGAAAGATGTAAATAGTTTTAAAACTGGCATTGTAAGAATTTTCGTAAATTTTGTATTCCTTTGTAGATCTGTACATATCTTAATTTTATGTTACAAAAACCATAAATAATAAACTAATCTGTAATCCTCAATTAAAACTCAGGCTTAAAACCCCAGGTTACAAGTTTTGGTTTAAGCTTCAGAATTGCATCAATCATATTTAGTAACAACATTTTTTCTTGAACTATTATTAATCCTAACCTAGGTTCAGTTATCTAATTGAAAATGAACATCACTTTAAAGTAGAAAGCTATTGAGCTGGAGAGGCCCAAGATCCGCACAGACCATGTGCTGTGCAGTGCCAGTGTGTGACCCAGCAGGTAGGCCTTGATGCTGCTGCCGGACTTCTTCCCCAGCCTGGCTGAGTGTGTGCCAATCAGAGAGGGGCCCAGCCGGAGAGGCCCAAGATCTATGGAGACCACTCGCCCTGCAGCTCCAGTGCGTGACCCAGAAGGTAGGCCTCACCG
Organism: Cynocephalus volans; assembly: GCF_027409185.1. NCBI lineage: Eukaryota > Metazoa > Chordata > Mammalia > Dermoptera > Cynocephalidae > Cynocephalus > Cynocephalus volans. Next base: position 94,748,457 of record NC_084471.1, read on the forward strand.
CCGCCACAAGATTCCATCCCCAGCCCGTTCAAGTGCATGCTGACCAGAGAGGTGCCTCCCTGGAGAAGCCCCAGACCCAAGGCGACCATGCACCAGAGGCACAAGTGGGCAACTGAGCAGACACTGAGGCAGCCACACCAAATTGGCAGCCCCAGCAGCATCCTAGCCAGACAATAGTGTCAAACCAGTGGACCATGAAATCACCTGCCACAATGACTAAATATCAATGGAAAGATACCAGAAATATGAAAAATCAAGAAAGCACACCACTGAAGGGTAATAACTCTCAAGCTCTAGATCCTATAAAACAAGAAGCCCTTGAAATGTCGGACAAGGAATTTCGAGTGATAATTCTAAGGAAACTAAATGAGATACAAGAAAACTCAGCTAGACAACATAAGAAATGAGGAAAAGTATACAGGACCTGAAAGAAGAAATGTACAAGGAAATCAATGCCCTGAAAAAGAATGTAGCAGAGCTTGCCGAGCTGAAGAAAAAAAAAGAATTAAAAACAGTTAAGAAAATCTAAGAGAGTTATCAGACAACCTTAAGCACTCAAATATCCAGTCATGGGCATTCCAGAAGGGGAGAAAAAAGGAGATTGCATTGAAAACATATTCAACAAAATAGTGGCACAAAACTTCCCAGGTATCGGAAAAGACACAGATCTGCAGATTTAGGAAACTCAAAGATCCCCAAATGTATTCAACCCAGAAAGATCTTCTCCAAGACATGTTATAGTCAAATTGGCAAAACTCAAAGACAAAGAGAGAATCTTCAAAGCTGCAGGAGAGAAGTGTGAAATCAGTTATAAGGGAACTGCAAGAAGACTAACATCAGACTTTTCATCACAAACCCTAAAAGCCAGAAAGGAATGGGATGATATATACAAAATACTAAAAGACAGAGATTGCCAGCCAAGAATACTCTACCCAGCAGGGCTATCCTTCCAAAATGCAGGGCAAATAGTATATTTCCCAGACAAACAATAACTGTGGGAGTTCACTACCATATGACTACCCTTACAGGAAATTCTCATGGGAGTACTGTGTTTGGTAACTGAAAAATAACTACCATTGCCATAAAAACTCAAGAAAAAACAAAACCCACTAGTAAAATAAGAATGGCAACAATGAAGGGAAAAAAAAAAAGTTTATCTACAACCCAGGAACCAACAAATACAGAAAACAAGCAGTAAATCAGAAAGAAAGGAAGAAAAGACTTAAGGAATCCAAACAAAAATCAGTAAAATGCTAGGAGTAAATAAACACATTTCAATAACAACTCTTAATGTAAAAGGATTAAATTCCCCAATCAAAAGACACAGACTGGCTGGCTGGATTAAAAAGGAGGACCCAACTATGTGCTGCTTTCAAGAGACCCACCTCACCCATAAAGACTCACATGGACTAAGAGTGAAAGAATGGAAAAAGATTTACCATGCAAATAGAAATGAAAAACTAGCTGGAGTAGCTATTCTTACATCAGATAAAATAGACTTTAAACTAAAAACCATAAAAAGAGATAATGAGGGCCACTACATAATGATAAAAGGACTGATCCATCAAGAAGACATAACAATCATAAATATCTATGCACCCAATGTTGGGGTAGTCAGATTTATAAAGCAAACTCTATTAGACCTAAAAAAGGAAATAGACACAAATACCATAATATCAGGGTACCTGAACACCCCATTACCAATATTGGGCGGATCATCTAGGCAAACAATCAGCAGAGAAACACAAGATCTAAACAATATTCTGGACCAGTTGGACTTGGCAGATATCTACAGAACATTCCATCCAACAACCTCAGAATATTCATTCTTCTCATCAGCACATGGATCATTCTCCAGGTTAGATCACATGTTAGGTCACAAGTCAAGTCTCAACAAATTTTTAAAAAATGGAATTATCTCATGTATTTTTTCAGACCACATTGGATTAAAATTAGAAATCAATAACAAACAAATCTCTGGAAATTATACAAACACATGAAAAGTAAACAGCATTCTACTCAGTGACATATGGGTCCTAGAAGAAATCAAACAGGAAATCAAAAAAATGTCTTGAAACTAATGAAAACAATGATACATCATACCAAAACCTGTGGGATACTACAAAAGCAGTACTAAGGGGGAAATTTAGCGCATTAAATGCTTACTTCAGAAGAATGGAAAGATGGCAAGTGAACAACCTAATACTTCACCTTAAAGAACTCGAAAAACAAGGACAATCCAAACCCAAAGTTGGCAGACAGGAAGAAATCATTAAGAACAGAGCAGAACTTAATGAAATTGAAACCCCCAAAATGATACAAAATATCAATTAATCAAAAAGTTGGTTTTCTGAAAAGAAAAATAAAATTGACAAACCATTATCATGGCTAACTCAGAAGAGAGAAGACCCAAATAACAAAAATTAGAAATGAAAAGTGTGATATTACAACTGATATGTCTGAAATACAAGGAATCATTTGAGACTACTATGAACAACTATATGCCAACAAATTTGAAAATCTGGAGGAAATGGATAAATTTCGTGACACACACAAACTAACCAAACTGAGCCAAGAAGATGTAGAAAATCTGAACAGACAAATAGCAATAAGAGAGATTGAAGCTGTTATCAGAAGGCTCCCAACAAAGCAAAGCCTAGGACCAGGTGGATTCACAGCAGAATTCTACAAAACATTCAAAGAGCAATTGACACCGATTCTCTACAAACTTTACCAAAAGATTGAAACAGAGACAATTCTCTGAAACTCATTCTATGAAGCAAACCCCACCCCGATACGAAAACCAGGTAAAGATACAACTAAAAAAGAAAACTACAGGCCCATATCCATGATGAATATAGATGCAAAAATCCTCAATAAAATACTACCTAACAGAATATAGCAACACATACACAAAATTATACACTGTGATCAAGTGGGATTCATCCCAGGGATGCAAGGTTGGTTCATCATATGCAAATCAATAAATGTGATACACCATATTAATAAAATCAAACACAAGGACTATATGATCATCTCTATAGAGGCTGATAAAACATTTAATAAAATTCAACACTCATTCATGATAAAGACTCTCTATAAGTTAGGTATAAATGGAAAGTATTTCAACATAATTAAAGCCATATATGCCAAACCCACTGCCAATATCATCCTGAATGGGGAAAAGCTGAAAGCTTTCCCTTTAAGAACAGGAACTAGACAAGGATGCCCACTCTCACCACTCCTATTCCACATAGTGTTGGAAGTACTAGCCAGAGCAATCACAGAAGTGAAGGATATAAAGGGCATCCAGATTGGAAAAGATGAAGTCAAACTGTCCCTGTTTGCAGATGACATGATCCTACATATCGAACAGCCTAAAGCCTCTACAAAAAAACTCTTGGAGTTGATAAATGATTTCAGCAAAGTAGCAGGATACAAAAATCAACACACAAATATCAGTAACACTTCTTTTCTCCGATAGTGAACATGCAGAAAGAGAAACCAAGAAAGCTTGCACATTTATAATAGCCACCAAAACCCCAAAATACTTAGGAATACAGTTAAACAAGGATGTGAAAAATCTCTATAATGAGAACTACAAACCTCCGCTGAGCAAAATTAAAGGCTACATAAGAAGATGTAAAGATATTCCATGCTCTTGGATTGGAAGAATCAACATTGTGAATATGTCCATATTACCAAAGTGATATGCAAATTCAATGCAATCTCCATAAAAATTCCAATGATATTTTTATCAGAAATGGAAAAAACTATCCAGACATTTATGTGGAATAACTAAAGACCATGCACAGCCAAAGAAATTCTGAGCAAAAAACATAAAGCTGGAGGCATAACACTACCTGACATTAAGCTATACTACAAAGCTATAACAACTAAAACAGCATGGTACTGGCATAAAAACAGACACACAGATCAATGGAATAGAATAGAGAATCCAGAAATCAACCCAGACACCTACAGCCATCTGGTCTTTGACAGAGGCACCAAGCCTATACACTGGGGAAGAGACTGCCTCTTCAGCAAAAGGTGCTGGGATAACTGGATATCCATATGCAGGAGAATGAAACTAAACCCATACCTCTCACCATATACTAAAATCCACTCAAAGTGGATTAAAGGATTAAATATACACCCTGAACCAATAAAATTTCTTAAAGAAAACAGGAGAAACACTTCAGGAAGTACATCTGAGCACAGACTTCATGAATACGACCCCCAAAGCACAGGAAACCAAAGGAAAAATAAACAAATGGGATTACATCAAACTAAAATCTTCAGCACAGCAAAAGAAACAATTAACAGAGTTAAAAGACAACCAAAAGAGTGGGAGAAAATATTTGCAAAATATACATCTGACAAAGGATTAATATCCAGAATATACAAGGAACTCAAACAACTTTACAAGCAAAAAACAAATAACCCAATTAAAAAATGGGCAAAAGAGCTAGATAGGCATTTCTCAAAGGAAGATATACGAATGGCCAACAGATACATGAAAAAAATGCTCAACATCACTCAGCATTCTGGAAATGCAAATCAAAACCACACTGAGATACCATCTCACCCCAGTTAGGATGGCTAATATCGAAAAGACTGTGAATGATAAATGCTGGTGAGGTTGCGGAGAAAAAGGAACTCTCATACATTGTTGGTGGGACTGCAAAGTGGCGCAGCCTCTATGGAAAATGGTATGGAGGCTCCTCAAACGACTGCAAACAGATCTACCATATGACCCAGCCATCCCACTGCTGGACATATACCCAGAGGAATGGAAATCATCAAGTCGAAGGTATACCTGTTCCCCAATGTTCATCGCAGCACTCTTTACAATAGCCAAGAGTTGGAACCAGCCCAAATGTCCATCATCGGATGAGTGGATATGGAAAATGTGGTATATCTACACAATGGAATACTACTCTGCTATAAAAATGACTGAAATACTGCCATTTGCAATGACATGGATGGACCTAGAGAGAATTATATTAAGTGAAACAAGTCAGGCACAGAAAGAGAAATACCACATGTTCTCACTTATTGGTGGGAGCTAAAAATAAATAAATAAATACACAAAAATACCGGGGAGGGGGGGTGGAGGAAGAAGACACAACAATTACAATTCCTTGAAGATGATATGACAAGTGAACAGATATGAGGTTGTTGGGGGGGAGTGGGGAGAGGGAGGAGGGAGGGAGGTTTCTGTAATGGGCCACAATAATCAACCACATTGTATATTGACAAAATAAAAATAAGTAAATAAATAAAATAGAGAGCTATTTTAGCAATTAGGGAGAAATTTAAAGTTTATTTTAGCTCCTTCTTTCTATTATTTCTTTGTGCCAGAGATATTTACTATTTTTGTAATCTAACCAATAATTATCTGGTGAGCTCAGTCTAGTCAAGCCAGATTTTTTTAAAAGACTTTTTGTTTACAAAACATGATTAATGCAAAGGGGATGATTAAGAAGAAAAAAAATGAAAGAAAAATATAAGGAAACAGCATTTCTTCTTCCTAGGAAATTGTTGAATGTCTACATTTGTTAGTATTTCTTCTAAGAAATAGTAAATACTATAGCAATAATTCAAGCCCTATGCTATGCAAGGAAAGAGGAAGAAATAAGGTGAATTTAGATAAAATACCACAATTTGTTCTCCATTATTTATAACCACCTCTGTTTTTATGACCTACTAAATATTTTGCTTTTTATTTTACAACTATTGTTTTCCATCTTCTTTAGAAGATAGGTCTCTCCTACAGAAAAGAAACAGATACATCGTTTTCTTATATCATTGTTAATGTGTTTGTAACACGATGAGGACTATGATTACCTGCTTTTTGTGAGACTATTTTTTTGCTTGGGAGACGGAAGGTTAAAGATCAGGACCTGGCAGCTTTCTTTCTCTCTAGCAGGCTATGAAGTTAAACTGGTGGAGGCCAGTTATTTGTTTCTTCCCCAACATCTGGAGGTTGGGGGGTTTGTTCCACTCTAAGGAATAAACTCGGTTAAATGATCAGTTTACACATTATGTAAACATTCTACAGCATTTTCCCCCAATTTACCAGAAAAACCTGAATGAAGAGTTGTTCCAAAGACCTTACATTTTTATGTACAGAAGTATGTTTTGGCCATATATTAATTACTTTGCTTTCCCACATTTTATTTATATATTTTTTAGAGTTCTTATTTATTACCTTATATTGCCATATGCCTAAAAATGTTCTTTTGTCTAACAGATACTTGTTTAGTCATAAATAAAGGTATCTGTGTACAGGACTAAAAATCATTAAGAGGGCATATGCAGGTCTTTAGTGGAAATTATAGGCCTCTGCTTACTCCTCTCCAAATTAATTATTGCTTCTGAAAAGCAAAAAAACAAAAAAACAAAAAAACAAAAAAAAAACAAAACAAAAAAACACTTCTCACTATTTTTAAAGCCCTTTTGATACTGTTTTCAATTTTTCTGTATTTATATTTAGAGTTTCACTAATATACTTATAATATTATGCAAGCTCTAATTTCCTGAAATAATGGATGAGGGTTATCATCAAACCACTCTTCCCTTCTCTCATGCCTCAGCTTTAGAAATACATAATCATTTAAAATGTCTCTCTTGGTTACACCTAGAATTTTAAGTAGAACTTTCCTGCCAGTGGCATGAATGGCTTGCTGAGGTATTGATCCATGAGCTCTTGGGGCTGCCAAGTCAGGTCTGATGCAGCCAGGGTCCACAGACGGATTGTCTCCAGCTCCAGCAGGGAGTAGGCAGCTACATCCATTAACCCAGTGCTAATGATATAGGTATTTTTTGGAATCTATGATGTGAAGGTGTTTCAAAATACTGGTCTAAATATTATTCTTCATTAAACACTTTGTCTTTTGACTTCCTGCTTACTTTTCTCAACTCTTGTCACCTCTACTTTTACTTCAATTTTGTCAGAGTTGATAATATTTACCTCTATTTTTAAGCATCTATTTCTAGATTAATTTTATTTCTAGATCAATTCTATATGTCTAAAATCATTAAAGAGCAATTACGTAACTCATAGCATTGCACAAAATTTTTTTTATAGAGGGAAGTGTCTTATGAATTTATTGTTTGTCAGATACAGCCCACTCTCTTGAACTTTAGTATTTCTTAGTGCCTTTCTTTCCATATTACTTTGACTGACTTTGCTACGTACTTAATTTCTTCCAGCCTATATGTAAATATATATATATATTTATAGTCCCTGGGCACAACTTTGCTTCTGGATATGTCACACCTAAAGACAAATGACCCTCTGGAATACTAAAAATAATCACAGAAGGCAGAAAGGAGAGAAATAGAAAGAACGAATAGGCTGGACCAATATCAAACAATAGTGAGATGGTCTATTTCAACCTAACTCTATCTGTAATTAAAATATACAAAATTGATTAAATTTCTTAGTTTAAAGATCATATTTTCAAAGTAACAAATGACAAAATTGTACTATATGCTTTTTTCTAAATAATAGACACATGTAAACATAAGGATTCAGAAGGTTGAAAGTAACAGAAGGGAGATGCATCCTGCAAACACCAACACATTAACTGTGTTAAAGTAAAAGAAAATAAAATTCACATTAAAAGCCTTTACTAGAATTGAACAGTTATATATCTTAATGATTCAGTTTTAATGGACCAGTAAACAAATCCAGAATTACAGTGATAAAGTTCAACACAACTTTACCAGTAATAGATTGATCAGCATGCAAGAAAATCAGTAAGTATAAGGAAGATTTGAACAACATGAGGAGCAAACCTGATATAATTTTCATATTTGGAATACCATCAGCCCAAACTATGGAGTATGTAATTAAAGAATACACAAATCATTAAATGGAGAAATTACAAAATAAGTGATTAATATTAATGGTAAATCTCAAAAAATTAGAGAAAGAGTATCATATTACTCAAAATCATAGAGAAGATAAAATAAAAATAAAAGTAAATATACAATAGTAAGGAGCAAATACCCTTCATGGGGAAGGAATGTATTACTGAGTGATAGCTATTTTCATTAGAGCTGTTAAAGCAGGGATCTGTTTATAGAGATGCACAATGAGGTCTTGCTAAATGCATGGGACTAGTTGCCTTGTGGATGTCTATTTTCAATTATCAGAGACTTTATGTGTAATGCTTAACAGTTAACCATACTATGTTCAATTCCTACCATACTAGTAATTATCAACAGTTTTGAATATTGGCCCCAAAACATTTCTATTTCTTAGATTTCACATTTGTATAGAGACTGATAATATGCTTAGCAGTAGTATTTGCAGAGCAGTAATCTCTTAAAATATGGTATTTTTATTTGCATTGTAATGTAATTAAAAACCCTCTCTTCATGACATGGGATAAAAAGTGATCTGACTATATCTCCTTTCTGGGTAATACAAAAAGAAACCCTAGTGATCTACTTGCTGTCTTCCAAATATAAGTCTGTTTTAAATCTTCAAGGCTTTGATGGTGATATTCTTTCTTCCTTGAATGATTTTAATACCATTGTCTGTTTGGCATCTGCTGCTTACTACTCAAGATAAGGCTTAAAAATTACCCCTTCTATGGAATATTCTTGATCATGTTCCCAAGTTATACAAGTAGGTTCTTAATGAATGTAGAATTGATAAAATCCTGATAAAGAGGAAATATGTAACGATGAACACAATTGCTAAAACACTGTCTTTCGTAGTTCTCTTTATAAAATTTATTTTCCTATATTTCATAAACTTTCTATCTTTTGCAATTCAAATAAACATCTTGTTTAGCTATTGTTGAATATTGACATCTTTATTGAGCTGTTCACAATGACACCTGGATCTCTTTTCCTAGAAATTAAAACAAATTCACGACCCATCAATATCTGCCAGAAGTTTAATTTGTTTCCCTAGCATTTATTATCTCAATTTTTTCTAGGTTGAATTATATTTTCTGTAGAAATTCCCATTAGGAAACAACTAAACACACAATCAAATTCAGAATATATAACTATTGCTTCTCAGCCTTTTGGCTAAAATCAAGTGAAGAATTTATAACTGTTTTCTTGCTTTAATTCATTCTCATATCTTGCAAATACATTCTGTAATATTGTGGACCATGCTTAATAACCACCTTATCATGAATATGTTGTAGTATAGGATGTTTGCTATATGGTCCGCAAAGGATAATGCAGATTAAGCAATTAAGAAACAACATCTTAAGAAGTTGTATGATTTATTTATCTAATCAAAGTAAAATGCCATAATAGTAATATTCTGTGACTACCAATGATAATGAGAAAATATTAAAGGCAGCTCATAGATGAACACGTTCAAATATATTGGTTTCACCAAAGTAAAAACATTTTAATTAAATGATTAGAAAGGTATGTATGCATTTTTAAGCTTTTTACTGTGAATTTAAAATTAGAACTTTCATTTAATTGACTAAGTTTTTAATATAAACTTCTAATTCCTTTTACTTTCCAATGCCAAGTAGAAAGTTAGATGATTTCAATGCTATTCCATATGTTGAAAGGAGTTAGGGAGAAAATGGGGTAGATATACTTCTTATAATATCGGCTACTTGACAGGGTCTCTTTTTCTTATCCTTTAACTGAAAAAAATTCTCATAGATCAACTTTGCACCTTAAAGATTTAAATTATATTGGCATTTTACAGAAAAAATATTTATCAAGTAGGCAATAAGTGTCTTTATTTTTTTAAAAGATATATTAAATAAAAAATGTAACTTTATACCTCAATGAACTAGACAGAAATAGAACAAACTAAGCCCAAAGGTAGCAGAAGGAAGGAAATAAAAAAGACTAAAGCAGAAATAAATCAAACAGATAACAAAAAAGTAATAAAAGAATCAACAAAACTGAGCTGATTTTTTGAAAAAATAAACCATATTAACAAATCTTAAGCTAGACTAAGGGGAAAAAAAATGAGAGAAGTCCTAATAAACAAAATCAGAAATGAGGAGATGTTATAAGATGGCTCAGATATAAAAATGATTATAATGGACTTTTATGAACAATTACATACTAACAAATTGGATAGTCTAGAAGAAATGGGTAAATTCCTAGAAAATATAACCTTTCAAGAATGAATCAAGAGGAAAGAGAAAATCTGAACATACCAGTAACAAACAAGGAGACTGAATCAGTAATCAAAAAGCTCCCAACAAAGAAAGCCCAGAATCAGATGGATTTATGAGTGAATTTTACCAAACATTAAAAGAAGAATCAATACCAATCCTTGTTAAACTCTTCCCCCCCAAAAAATATATATATATAATAATAAAAAAAAAAAAGAAGAAGAAGAAGGGGGATCACTTCCATACTCATTTTAGGCCTTCATTATCCTGATACCAAAGGTAGAAAAAGATATCACAATAAAAAAAAAAAAATAACTATAGAACAATCTGTCTGATGAACAAAATAACTATAGAACAATCTGTCTGATGAACAAAGATGCAAAAATACTCAATAAAATGCTAGCAAAAAATATTGTACACTATGACCAAGAGGTTTATTCATGGAATGTAAGTTTGGTTCAACATATGCAAATCAACCATTGTGAAATGTCACATTAACATAATAAAAGATTAAAAATGGATGAGCATTTCAATAGATGCAGAATCATCACTCAAAAAAGCTCAACAACCATGTATTAGTCCATTTTGTGTTGCTATAACTGAAATACCTGAGACTGGGTAATTTTTAAAGAACAGGTTTATTTGGCTTACGATTCTGGGACAGCTGCATCTGGCACAGGCCTCGGGCTGCTTCTATTCATGGCAGGAAGTGGAGGCAGCAGCAGGTACAAGCAGATCACATGGCGAGAGGAAGCAAGAGAGACAGAGAGGAGGTGCCAGGGTCTTTTAAACAACCAGCTCTGGCGGGAACTAACAGAGTGAGAACTCACCCACTGCCTCTTTTCCCCCAGGGAGAGCATTCCTGAGGGATCCATGACCATGACTCAAACAGCTTCCAGCACTGCCTCATTGGGGATCGGATTTCCACATGAGTGGTGGGGACAGCACATCCAAACTCTATCAAACCATTTATGATTAAAAACAACCCCACAAAACTCCCAACAAAATAGGTGTAGAAGGAACTTATCTCAACAGAGTAAAGACCATTTATGAAAATCTCACAATCAACATCATAATTAATGCAGAAAAGCTGAAAACTTTTTCTCTAAGATCCAGTAAAAGCCAAGGATACCCACTCTCATCATTTCTGTTTAACATAGTACTGGAAGTCCTAGCCAGAACAATTAGACAAGGAAAAGAAATAAAAGGTAGAGCTTTTCAAGATGGCGGCGGCTGCGGCGGCTGGCGCGGAGTAGCTGAGGTGGAAAAGGCGGCCACTGGGACTCAGGCAGCCGGAAAACTTGTGGTCCTTCCTCTCGCCATCTCTTAAGGGAGGACTGCTGCTGCTGACCGGTCGTGGGGGGTGACCGCCACTTTGCCCCCGGCAGGAGAGGCTGCCTCATTTACAGGCAACAGCTTTAAAGTGTGGAGCAGGAAAAGAACTGTTTCTTAGCTGCAAAAGTGAGTCTCGAAACAGGGAACACGGCGCCAGGGCTGCTGTGGATGCAGCCAGGACCCCGGAGGCCGGGGCCGCGCTGAAGGCGGCCAGCTGCCCTATTCAGGATTCGAGGTTTCAGGCCAGCATTAAAGAAGATTCCTGGGAGCGCCCGAGCCGCGTCGCGACTGAACAGCCCGAGGCGGCAGCGGCCGAGAACTGGGAAAGGCGGCAAACCAGAGACAGAGAGCGAGCACCCGACCTGGCACAGCACTGTGAGTGATCCCTGGCACAGCTCTGTTCGGGGGGTGGATGCCCAAGCGGCCCCCGCCTGCACCACCAGCCCACTCACCGCCGGTGCTGCCTCCATTTTCCCAGGTGCGGGCAGCTCCGCCCTGCTCGGCAATCACTGAGCCCTCCCACTTGCTGGCCTGGCGCCAGGCTTTCCGGAGCCTGCGGACCGGCCTTGGCTCCCACTCCCTCCGCGGTTCTCTGGCGGGGCTGGTGGCGGAGGGCGTCCCGGGCCAGTTTCGGGAGGGCAAGGAAGTACGGGCGGGCCGACTGTCACTACACCATACCCTGGACTCCGGCCCCAGGTAAACTCCCTGTTACTGGGAGGCAGATACCATCTGTGTGGCCACCAGTTTGGAAAAAAAGCCTAATGAATTTCTGGTTGGGAATAGTGTGGTAGGAGAGTTCCCAGGTCCGCTTGAACCTGCCGGAGACCAGGCTGCAGGAGGGCGCTAGACTCGGTTTATACTGGGGGGATACAAAGGTGAACAAGACCCGAGAAAGATCTACATAGTGCCACAAAGGCACCCAGAGAGACCGGTCGTCTGTGCCCAGCAGAAACCTGGTAGACTTCCTGGGCGAGGCGGTACCGAGCAGGGTCTTGAAGGCCCAGCTGTTAGACGAGGGGTGCAGAAGACACGCCCCAGCCCAGCACAGTGCGCACAGAGTGGGGAGACGTGCAGCCAGGGAGGCGGAGACTCGACAAAAACCACACACCCGGTGGGGTCGCTACTGCACGATCTAACAGCCTGGGCCAGAGCACACGGAACAGGGAGAAGTCCTGCACAGGAAGTGAAAGCTCAACAGAGATCACACACCCTGTGGTACGTGACCCACCAGCCCAGCAGAGTCCAAGCTGACCAGAAAGGTGGCTCCCCGGAGAAGCCCAAGACCCGAGGCAACCACACACACAAGGCACTAGAGGCCAACTGAGCAGTCACGGAGGGAGCCATACGAAATTGGCAACCACAGCAACATCCTAGTTAGTCATTAGTCTCAAACCGGTGGACTGTGAAACCCCCGGCCACAATGAATAAACACCAAAAAAAAGACACCAGAAATACAAAAAATCAAGAAAGTACACCACCAAAAGTTAATAAATCTCAAACTCTAGATCCTATAGAACAAGAAGCCCTTGAAATGACTGACAAGGAATTTCGAGTGATAATTCTAAAGAAACTGAATGAGATACAAGAAAACTCAGCTAGACATCATGATGAAATGAGGAAAAGTATACAGGATCTGAAAGAGGAAATGTACAAGGAAATCAATGTCCTGAAAAAAAATGTAGCAGAACTTGCTGAACTGAAGAAGTTATTCAGCGAAATAAAAAACACAACGGAGAGTTTAACCAGCAGGCTTGTCGAAGTTGAAGAGAGAACCTCTGAACTTGAAGATGGGCTGTTTGAAATAACACAAGCAGACAAAAAGAAAGAAAAAAGAATCAAGGACATTGAAGAAAATCTGAGAGAGATATCAAACAACCATAAGCGATCAAATATCCGAGTCATGGGTATTCCAGAAGGGGAGGAAAATGGAGATTCCATTGAAAACATATTCAAAAAAATAGTGGCAGAAAACTTCCCAGGTATAGGAAAAATCACAGATCTTCAGATCCAGGAAGCTCAACGATCTCCAAACGTATTCAACCCAAAAAGGCCTTCTCCAAGACATGTCATAGTCAAATTGGCAAAACTCAGAGACAAAGAGAGAATCTTAAAAGCTGCAAGAGAGAAGCATCAAATCACCTATAAGGGAGCCCCAATCAGGTTAACATCAGACTTTTCATCACAAACCCTAAAAGCTAGAAAGGAATGGGATGATATTTTCAAAATACTAAAAGACAAAGATTGCCAGCCAAGAATACTCTACCCTGCAAGGCTATCCTTCCGAAATGAGGGGCAAATAGTATATTTCTCAGACAAACAAAAACTGCGGGAGTTCACTACCACAAGACCACCCTTACAAGAAATCCTCAAGGGAGTACTGGGTTTGGTTCCTGAAAAATAACTACCACTGCCATAAAAACCCAAGAAAAATCTAAACCCGCTAGTATAATAAAAATGGCATTCATGAAGAGAAAACAAGCTAACAAAAACACTATCTACAACCTAAGGAACCAACAAACACAGAAAACAAACAGTAAATCAGAAAGCAAGGAACAAAAGACACTTAAGACAACCAAACAACCAATAAAATGCTAGGAATAAATCAACACCTTTCAATAACAACTCTTAATGTAAAAGGCTTAAATTCCCCAATTAAAAGACACAGACTGGCTGACTGGATCAAAAAGCTGGACCCAACTATATGCTGCCTACAAGAGACCCACCTCACCCATAAAGATTCACACAGACTAAGAGTGAAAGGATGGAAAAAGATTTACCATGCAAACAGAAAAGAAAAACGAGCTGGAGTAGCTATTCTTATATCTGACAAAATAGACTTTAAACTAAAAACCATAAAAAGAGACAATGAGGGACACTACTTAATGATAAAAGGACTGATCCATCAAGAAGACATAACAATCATAAATACGTATGCACCCAATGTTGGAGCAGCCAGATTTATAAAACAAACTCTATTAGACCTAAAGAAGAAAATAGACACTAATACCATAATAGCAGGGGACCTGAACACCCCACTGTCAATATTAGACAGATCATCTAGGCAAAGAATCAGTAGAGAAACACAAGATCTAAACAAGACTCTAGAGCAATTGGAATTGGCAGATATCTACAGAACATTCCACCCAACCACCTCAGAATATTCATTCTTCTCATCAGCACATGGATCATTCTCCAGGATAGATCACATATTAGGTCACAAATCAAGTCTCAATAAATTCAAAAAAATTGGAATTATCCCATGTATCTTCTCAGACCACAATGGATTAAAACTAGAAATTAATAACAAACTAACCTCTGGAAACTATACAAACACATGGAAATTAAACAGCATTCTACTTAATGACATATGGGTCCAAGAAGAAATCAAGCAGGAAATCAAAAAATTTATTGAAACTAACGAAAACAATGATACATCATACCAAAACCTGTGGGATACTGCAAAAGCAGTATTGAGGGGGAAATTTATTGCATTAAACGCTCACTTCAGAAGAATAGAAAGATGGCAAGTGAACAACCTAACACTTCACCTTAAAGAACTAGAAAAACAAGAACAATCCAAACCTAAAGTTAGCAGACGGAAAGAAATCATTAAGATCAGAGCAGAACTGAATGAAATTGAAAACCAAAAAACAATTCAAAAGATCAACGAATCAAAAAGTTGGTTTTTTGAAAAGATAAATAAAATTGACAAACCATTAGCATGGCTAACAAAAAAAAGAAGAGAGAAGACTCAAATAACAAAAATTAGAAATGAAAAAGGCGATATTACAACTGATTCATCTGAAATACAAGGAATCATTCGAGACTACTATAAACAACTATACGCCAACAAATTTGAAAATCTGGAGGAAATGGATAAATTTCTGGACACACACAAGCTCCCAAAACTGAACCGTGAAGACGTAGAAAATTTGAACAGACCAATAACAATAAAGGAGATTGAAGCTGTTATCAGAAGGCTCCCAACAAAGAAAAGCCCAGGACCAGATGGATTCACAGCAGAATTTTACCAAACATTCAAACAGGAATTGACACCGATTCTTTACAAACTATTCCAAAAGATTGAAACGGACGCAAATCTCCCAAACTCATTCTATGAAGCAAACATCATCCTGATACCAAAACCAGGTAAAGATAGAACCAAAAAAGAAAACTACAGGCCAATATCCCTGATGAATATAGATGCAAAAATCCTCACTAAATTACTAGCAAACAGAATACAGCAACACATACGAAAAATTATTCATCACGATCAAGTGGGATTCATCCCAGGGATGCAAGGTTGGTTCAACATACGCAAATCAATAAATGTGATACACCATATTAATAAACTCAAACACAAGGACCATATGATCATCTCTATAGATGCTGAAAAAGCATTTGATAAAGTTCAGCACTCATTCATGACAAAGATCCTCTATAAGTTAGGTATAGAGGGAAAGTATCTCAACATAATTAAAGCCATATATGCCAAACCCTCAGCCAATATCATCCTGAATGGGGAAAAGCTGAAAGCTTTTCCTTTAAGAACAGGAACTAGACAAGGATGCCCACTCTCACCACTCCTATTCAACATAGTGTTGGAAGTACTAGCCAGAGCAATCAGAGAAGAGAAGGAAATAAAGGGCATCCAGATTGGAAAAGATGAAGTCAAACTGTCCCTGTTTGCAGATGACATGATCCTATATATCGAACAGCCTAAAACCTCTACAAAAAAACTGCTAGAATTGATAAATGATTTCAGCACAGTAGCAGGATACAAAATCAACACTCAAAAATCAGTAGCATTTCTTTTCTCCAATAGTGAACATGCAGAAGGAGAAATCAAGAAAGCCTGCCCATTTACAATAGCCACCAAAAAAATAAAATACTTAGGAATTGAGTTAACCAAGGAGGTGAAAAATCTCTATAATGAGAACTACAAAACACTGCTGAGAGAAATTAGAGAGGATACAAGAAGATGGAAAGATATCCCATGCTCTTGGATTGGAAGAATCAACATAGTGAAAATGTCCATACTACCCAAAGTGATATACAAATTCAATGCAATCCCCATCAAAATTCCAAAGACATTTTTCTCAGAAATGGAAAAAACTATCCAGACATTTATATGGAACAATAAAAAACCACGCATAGCCAAAGCAATGCTGAGCAAAAAAAATAAAGCTGGAGGCATAACGTTACCTGACTTTAAGCTATACTACAAAGCTATAATAACCAAAACAGTATGGTACTGGCATAAAAACAGACACACTGACCAATGGAATAGAATAGAGAATCCAGAAATCAACCCACACACTTACTGTCAGCTGATCTTTGACAAAGGCATCAAGCCTATTCAGTGGCGAAGGGACTGCCTCTTCAGCAAATGGTTCTGGGACAACTGGATATCCATATGCAGGAGAATGAAACTTGATCCATACCTCTCGCCGTATACTAAAATCAACTCAAAATGGATTAAGGATTTAAATATACACCCTGAGACAATAAATCTTCTTAAAGAAAACATAGGAGAAACACTGCAGGAAATAGGACTGGGCATAGACTTCATGAATACGACCCCAAAAGCACGGGCAACCAAAGGAAAAATAAACAAATGGGATTATATCAAACTAAAAAGCTTCTGCACAGCAAAAGAAACAATTAAAAGAGTTAAAAGACAACCAACAGAGTGGGAGAAAATATTTGCAAAATATACATCTGACAAAGGATTAATATCCAGAATATATAAGGAACTCAAACAACTGTACAAGAAGAAAACAAGCAACCCAATTAAAAAATGGGCAAAAGAGCTAAGTAGGCATTTCTCTAAGGAAGATATACAAATGGCCAACAGACATATGAAAAAATGCTCAACATCACTCAGCATCCGGGAAATGCAAATCAAAACCACATTGAGATACCATCTCACCCCAGTTAGGATGGCTAAAATCCAAAAGACTAAGAACGATAAATGCTGGCGAGGCTGCGGAGAAAAAGGAACTCTCATACATTGTTGGTGGGACTGCAAAATGGTGCAGCCTCTATGGTATATGGTATGGAGGTTCCTCAAACAATTGCAGATAGATCTACCATACGACCCAGCTATCCCACTGTTGCGAATATACCCAGAAGAATGGAAATCATCAAGTCGAAGGTATACCTGTTTCCCAATGTTCATCGCAGCCCTCTTTACAATAGCCAAGAGTTGGAACCAGCCCAAATGCCCATCATCGGATGAGTGGATACGGAAAATGTGGTACATCTACACAATGGAATACTACTCAGCTATAAAAACGAATGAAATACTGCCATTTGCAACAACATGGATGGACCTTGAGAGAATGATATTAAGTGAAACAAGTCAGGCACAGAAAGAGAAATACCACATGTTCTCACTTATTGGTGGGAGCTAAAAATTAATATATAAATTCACACACACACACACACACACACACACAGACACACACACACACGCACACGCACACAAACCGGGGGGGGGGGAGAAGATATAACAACCACAATTATTTGAAGTTGATATGACAAGCAAACAGAAAGGACATGGTTGGGGGGGAGGGGGGGAGGGAGAAGGGAGGGAGGTTTTGGTGATGGGGAGCAATAATCAGCCACAATGTATATCGACAAAATAAAAAAAAAAAAAAAAAAAGAAATAAAAGGTATCTAAATTGGAAAGGAAGAAGTAAAATTATTTGTTTGTAGATGATATGGTCCTATATGTAGAGAACCATGAAGACTCCATTAGAAGGAGAAAATAAAGAAAAAAAAAAAAAGAAACTTTTAGAACTAATAAACAAATTCAGTAAAGTTGCAGGATACAAAATAAACTTGCAAAAATCAGTAGCATTTCTTCACACCAAAAAAAAAAAAAAAAAAAAAAAGAAGAAGAAGAAAAAAAAAAAACAATTGAGAAAGAAATCAAGAAAAGAATCCCATTTATAATAGCACTGAAAATAATAAAATACTTTGGAATAAATTTAACCTGAGATGAAACATCTGTACACTGAATAGAATAAAACATATAAAAGAAATTGAAGACACAAATAAATTAAAATGGGCTGGAATAATTAATATCATTAAAACATCCCAAAATTCTGTACAGAATTAACAGTATCCCTATCAGAATTTCAATGACATTTTCTACAGAAATACAAAGCACTAAATTCTAAAATTCATGTGGTATCACAAAGACTTCAAATAGCTGAAGTAATCTTGAGAAAGAACAAAGCTGGAGACATCATACTTTCTAATTTTAAATTATATGGCTTCATTGAATTTCTCTATTGGTCTTTCTAATTTTTATTGACATCTGCTCTATTATATATTACTTTCTTTCTCCTTGCTTGAGTATTATATTCCACTTCTTTCTTTTGTAGATGTGGAAGCTTAGATACATGATTTTAAATCTCTTTTAAGTATGAATATTCAATGCTATGAATTTACCTGTAAACACTGCTTTGGCTGAATTCCACAAAGTTTGATAAGTTGTATTTTAGTTTATATTTAGCTCAAAATATTTTAAATTTTCTTGAGATTTCTTTGGCTCATTTAGAAGTATGCTACTTAATTTCCACAAATTTGGAGGTTTTTAAGCTATCTTTCTGTCACTGATTTCTAGTTTACTTACTTTGTGGTCCAAGTACCTTTTTGACTTCTATTCTCTTGAATTAGTTATAATTATTTTTATGGCCCAGAATGTGGTCTTTTTTGGTGAATATTCTATGTGGTCTTGAGAAGAATGTATGTTTTGCTATTGTTGAATGACTAATTGAATATATGTCAATTGGATATAGTTGTTTGATGCTCTGTTTAATTCAACCATATTCTTATTGACTTTCTCCTGCTGAACCTGTTCATCATTGACAGAGGTGTGCTGTAGTCTCCAACTATTATGTATATTTTTCTTTGCAATTCTACCAATTTTGGGGTTCACATGTTTTGATACTCTCTTGTTAGATACATATACTTTAAGAATTGTTATGCTTTCTTGTATAATTGATCTCTTTATTATTATGAATAGCCTGCTTTAGTCCTGATAATTTTCTTATGTTAATGTCTGCCTTGTCTGAAATTAATGTATCTACACAACTTTGTTTTGGTTACTATAAATTACATTTAATTCATCCTTGTCATATATAAAGTGAGTTTCTTATAAACAATATATAGCTGTGCCTTTTAAAATTTTTTTACCTACTCTGTCAATCTATGTCTTTTAATTGGTGTGTCTATACCATTCATATTTAAAGTGAATATTGATACAGTTGGATTAATATCTACCATATTTGTTACTGTTTTCTGTTTATTGCTCTAGTTCTTTGTTGTTTTTATTATCATCCCTGTTGTTCTGCCTTTTCTGGTTTTAATTTAGCATTGTGTATTATTTCATTTCCTTTCCTCTTTTAGTATATCTACATTACATATATTTTTATAAATTCTATGTTTGCCTTAAGATGTGCAATATATATTTACAAGTAATATAATTTCATTCAAATGATACTATATTGCATCAGAATTCAGGTTCTTTATAACAGAGTATTACCAACCTCCCTCCCAATTCCTTATAACATTGCTGTTATTAATTTCACTTTTCTGTAACTGTCATTGATGAATACATTGTTACTATTACTATTTTGAAGAAAGTCATCTATTAGCTAAATTAAGAATAGAAAGAAAAAAGATTTTTTTTTTTACTTTTACTTATTCCTTCTTTATTATTCTTTCCTTCTTTGTGTAGATTCATTTCAGTCCTGTATTATTTTCCTTCTTCTCTCTGAAGAACTTCTTTTAGCATTTATTCAAGAAAGGACTCTTGGCAACAAATTTCCCTAGTTTTGGTCTGATTGAGATAGTCTCAATTTTTTCTTATCCCATGAAGAATAATTTTATTAAATACAGAATTCTAGGTAGGATGTTTTCTTTTTTTCCCCAACACTTAAAATATTTTACTCCGTATTTTGTTTACATGGTTTCTGAAGAGAAATTCTATGTAATTCTTGTCCTTTCTTCTTTTAGATAGGTTGTTTTCCCCCCTCTGGCTTCCTTCAAGGTTTTATTTTTGTCTTTCATTGTCTGCAGTTTGAATGTGATGTGTCTATGTAAATTATTTTGTTTGCATTTGTCCTGCATTACATTCTCTGAGCTTCCTGAATCTGTGATTCAGTTTCTGTCATTAATTTTGGTAATTATCAGCCATTATTTTTTTCTGTTTTGCTTTGCTCTTTTTTTTTCTGTTGTTCCCATTACACATATGTTACACATTTTGCAATTGTCACACAGTTATTTATTGGTTCTGTCTATTTTTCCATTCTTTTTTCCTTCTGTATACTAGTTTCAGAAGTTTCCATTGACATATGTTCAATGTCATCAATTTTTTTCTTTAGCCATATTCAATCTAGTGATGAGCTCATAAAGGCAACCTTTATTTTTGTTACAGTGCTTTTGATTTCTAGGGTTTTCTTTTCTTTTTATTTTTTCTTTTTGTTTTCATCTCTTTGCTCTCATTATTCATCTGTTCTTACAAGTTGCTATTAGAGCTCTTATCAATTATAGTTTAAATTCCTTGTCTGATGATTCCAAAATGTTTGCCATATCTGAATCTTGTTCTCATGCTTGTTTTGTCTCTTCATATTGTGTTTTTATTTTTCTTGATTTGTAGCAAGCTTTTCATCTTTAATTGAAAGTCATACATGATGTAACAGATAACAGGAACTGAATTAGACATGTCTTTTGTGTGAGGTTTTATGTTTATTCACCTAGGAGTTAGGCTGTTTTTAATATTTGCTATTGTTGTATGTGTCAGAGACTTCGAATTCCTATAGTATTCTTGGTTTGTCTTCCCTGTTTTCTCTGGGTTTCCCTAGATACTTCTTAAATAAAATCTGTTTCTTATAGTTCTCTCAGTTGCCATCAGTGTTATTTTACTGAATTACTATTTGTGTGTCAATAAAATATAGAACAAATTATGTGTTCTATAATGTTATGATTTACCTCCATTTTTTTTAGTGTGTTAGACTTCCCAGGCTTTGACTTTCTGAAGAATTTCTTTTCCTTTTTTTTTTTTTTTGGCTTTATGTATAACTTTTATATCAAATTATTAGACTTTAGTATATTCAGATCAGTCATATATTCTTGTTTCTAAAATTAGATATCATCTGTATTATAAAACTATGGTAATAACCAACAATTTAATGTCAAATTTTCAATAGGTTGGAGGTCATTTATTCCACTTTTAAAAAAAATTATGTTTTGAAATGAAACATAATTGATTATACATATTTATAGGTTACTGAGTTGACTATCAGTATTTGTGTACAGTATGTGATGACCAAATCAATATTATTAGCATGATCATCATTGCAAATTATAATTATTCTTTGTTTTCCTTACCCAATTATTCCCTAACCCCTTTCTACCTCGCCCTTTCCCACCTCCAGTAACTATAGGTCTGTTATCTCTTTCTGAAAGTTCAACATTTTATTGTGGTCTTTCTTTCTTTTTTTCTTAGCTCCCACTTGTGAGTGAGAACATGTGAGGCTTATGGATGTTTCTCAAACAACTACAGAGAACTACCATATGATTCAGCAACCCCACTTCTGGGTGTATACCAAAAGGAAGGGAAACCGTCATGTCTCAGAGATACCTGCAGTCCCATGTTCATTTCAGCTCTATTTGTAATAGCCAAGACATGGATCCAACCTAAATTTCAATTGACAGACGACTGGGTAAGGAAAATATGGTACATACACACAATGGAATACTCTGCAGTATGCATTTGAAGCAACATGGATGAGCTTGGAGAAAATTATGTTGCATGAGATAAGTCAGGCACAGAATGAAGAATTTCTTAGCCTTTTTTTCCTCCCCTTACTAAGACCAGCAGGCTTGAGGGACTGAAATTGTCTAATTGTTCTTCTTGTATGTATGATAAGGATCTGCAATAGTGGTTTCCCTTGAGTGCAGTCTTTATTATAGAGAAAATGATACTTTGGACATATTTCAAAATGATTACTTTTTCCCTGGTGTATTTCAAAGTACTTATTTTGCCTCTCCCTTCCTGAAACCCTAGGAGATTTTTTTTCTGTTTTTCACTGTGAAAACTTTGTAGGGCCACTGAAGGTGAACCTTGTAAACATTGGGGACCCACCTAAGATGAAGCCCCGTGCAGTTTCCAACTTTCAAACTAGTCCACACTCAGCCTCCAGCAATTCTTCAATTACCTTTAAGTATTCCTACTAGTTTTCCTACTACTTATTGTTTCCAGTAGCTTCCGCTCTTGGTAATTTATGATTCTATGTATTTGCCTGTTTATCCATTTTCCACAGAATTGGTTTGCTCTTTGATCTCAATTATCTAATATATCTAAGAAGAGTTGGTATGTTTAGTTTTTTCAGCTTTTTTCTTGTTATGAGGATGAGTGCTGGAATCCAAGCTCTCTATCTGACAGAGAGGAAACTAGAAGTCCTTATAATATATATCTGAAAATAAACAACTGACTTTTCAAATTCTATAAATTATGGGAAGCATGTTGTTTTAATTCCTAAAAATCAAAAACTTAGTAGTAACAGTATGTTAAGAGGCATATTCAAGTTTCATGACGTGTATAACCTGCTAGATACATGTTCAAAACTAAGATAATTTTAAGTGGTGAACAACATACAGGCTTGAACTTAAAGTTTATCAACCTTTCAAGTATATGGCTGCAAGGCTCCAAAATAAGCACAGTGGTTTCAATTGCCTATAAGGTCATCACTAACCAGAAGCATGCTCAGCATCCTGAAAAGCAAATACTGCTGAACTCTACCTTGGTCAGATAACATATGCAATGGTCTGAATGCTTATGTCTTATGCCCAAATTCGTATGTTGAAATTCTAGCCTCCAAGGTGACAGTATGAGGAGGTAATGCTTTTGGGAGGTGGTGATATCATAAGAGTAGAGCCCTCATGAATGCGATTAGTGCCCTTATAAAAGAGGCCCTAGGGAGCTCATTTACTCCAAACATCATGTGAAGACACAGCAAGAAGGTGCCATCCATGAGGAAGCAGGCTCTGACCAGACACAGAATCTGCCAGTGCCTTGATTTTGGACTTCCTACCCTCCAGAACTGTGAGGCATAAGTGTTTGTTGTTTGTAAGCTTCCTACTCAAGGGCTTTTTTTTTTTTTTTTTGTTATAGCAGCTCCAATTAACTAAGACAATATGGAACACTTCCATTTACATTGAAGCATTCTATTCTATAGTCCCACTGACAAACAAACTAATTGGTCCAATAAGTAAGAAACTTGCTTCTTCTGGAGAATGCTGTTATCATCCCATATGTTTTATTTCTGCAAGATATTCTATCTATCTATATTCTGTAGATATTCTAACATAATAGCCACTTTAAATTATGGAAATCACATACCATTTAGTAAGAGAGAGATTTATTCTAGGAGAAAAATTCATTCTTTAAGGAGTCCTGTACAATTCAGGAAATCAAGTAATTTATTATTAAGCTATTTTTCAGTTGGCATCTGGTTAAGTTATAAACACACTGACTCACAGGTATGAGAAAAAACTTTTATGAGAATAGTTGAAGGAGAAATACCTTCTCACAGACACAACAAAAGTTTTCAAAAATGAGTAGGAAATTCAAAAACTGTTGTGTATGTCATTAAACTGATGATAAAAGCGGGGTTTGATAGATTAAGTGTCCTGCCCAAAGTCAAAACTAGTTTGTTTGGGTTTTTATTTTTTTTTAGGAGTATATTTGTTGTGTCATTTTCAAAACAGCAAAGCAGAGAAATGAAGCCCAAACAGAGAGTAGAAGTGCCTCTAGATGGAAGAGAGAATGGGGTTTAAGGATGTAAGGACAGCTAAAATTTGTGAAATGGGATATCAGAAAAGGGAGAGCAAAGAGAGGAATCCCCATACAACTGCACAGGAGTTAGCTCAGTCCTTGGCTGAATTCCAAACTGAACACATTCGTGATGATTCTATGAGGCATATTATGAGCATTTCTTGGGGATCTGAAATTTGAACACAGAATCGCAAGGGAGACATTGAAGTTTCACCCCGACCAGGATAGACTGATCTTGCAGAAGAACATTAAGTGAGATGCCAGAAAAGCCAAGGGCTATGCTTTGCAAATAAAGTCTAAGCCCTAAGACAAAAGAAAAATCTGAATCAGAGATACCCGTAAAAACCTTAAAGTCAGGTCTCAGTAAGATCCATGAAAACTCTTTCAGTAAATGAACTGCCTGCCAGATCAAAACTCAAAGTTATTTAACAGAAGATAATATAATCCAGCAGCTTTAAAATATAGTACCCAGAATGCTCACTATAAAAAGAAAAAAATTACAAGGCATGCGAGGAATGGTCATGAATAAAAAGAAAAAAAATTATGAAAGCATACTGTCACATGATCCTAATGTTCGAATTAGCAAAATTTTAAGGTAATTATTTTATGCAAAAAAGTTGTGTTCTTTTAGATGACATGATAGAAAAAATGGATGAACAACTAGAAAATTGCAAAAGGGAAATGGACATTAATAAAATGACCAAATCTGAATTCTTGGAAAAATAATAATAGTAATAAATGCTAGCCACATTGAAAAACTAATTTGATGGCCTTAGCAATAAACTGAAGACAGCAAAAAGAAGGTTTGTTAAACTTGAAGACTGATCAATAGAAATCAGCACAAAGAGGGAAAAATAATGGAATAAGAGAAAAACTGTTTCTGAGACATGTAGGGCAATATCAAACATCTAACATCCATATAACCTCAGTACCAGAAAGACAGAAAAGAAAGAATAGGTCACAAACATATTTAAAAGATGATGGACAAAGTTTTTCCAAAACTAGTGAAACATGTTAGACACCCAGAGGTTCATGGATAAATTTTGAGAAGTAATAGAACTCTTTTATATCTTGACTACAGTGGTGGCCTGTGGCTGCATGACGGAATGCATTTGTCAAGACTTTAAGAACTGTACACTAAAAATGGTGAATTTTATTGTACTAAGTGTTATCTTAATTGAAAAAGAAGTAAAAGTGAGAAACTTACTTTTCTGTTCATAATGGAATAATTAGAGCCATAATTACCCTTCCACTATAAAGAAATTATGCTTTAACTGTCTTGATTTAAAGAGAAAAAGATTGTTAAACAAGTAAAGGTAATATTTGACACCGCATTTTTCTGCCAGAAAGTGTACTTCCTGATAATGAAAACATTAACTGCTTATATGGGATCACCATCGATTTCTCTAAGAGAGTAGAATAGAACACATGCTCTCTGTAGAGGGGCTGGGCTCCAGAAAGAGAAAGAGCCGAGCTGCACATTCCTGGTGCTTTCTGGGAATCTCACCAATCAAGGAAGAGGCTCTTCTTTCCAAGGATGACTCACTGAGGCTGCAAGAAAAAGCAATTAATAGACTTTCCTTTGCCAAGTGGTGAAGGCTAAGTGCTAACCCCTAAAACACCCTATTATTATTTACCTTGATTTTGTTTCCTCATCTTTTTTGAATTCACTGTTTTAAAGATCTATATCTTCTAGATTGTGAGATCCTCAGGAGAAGACTGAATTTACTTTTTGTAACTTCAGCATCTAACAGAATATTTTTCCCAGTGAACAAATAAATTAATATTAGGACATTTGATTTTGAGGAAGGTACTAGTACTGCTGAATTAATCATTTACCAGCTGTTTCTTTACTGATATTTGCTGCCTGTATTTTAATCATTGTTAAATACTTTTCATGTCAATGGTGAATGTAAATTCTTAGGAATTAGGCTACTCATGTGTCCGATATTTTTACTTTTTCAAGAATATAAAAGAAAAATGAAATTAAATAAGCAGAATTAACATTTAACATTATATCACTTGCCTTGGCTCACTTTGCACAGAAGAAAAATAAAACAACACATTTCAAATATTCCATTGCCTTTAATGTAAGCTGTGTGAAGAAACATGGAGTGTGTTTTGAAAATTACCATTTTATTATTTTTAATTCCAATGAAACTGAAATATTTTTTCTCCAACAACAAAATATTAGGAAGAACAAAACACAGAATCTTAGAATTAGAGAGGAATTATGAATAATTTGAAATTTCTCCTAAGTCCATGAATCTCTTCTGCAGCAGTGGTGATGAACTCATAACTTTAGCAGGCTGATAATTTCGTAACTAAAGCATTCTTTTATATGTTTCATCATGTTAAATAGATGATGTCCCCTTTGCACTTTTAAAAATTGACTCTAGTTTTGTGCTTTACAGTCAGATAGGCCAAATTGTACCCTGTTAGCAAATGATCTTCCTTAAAATATTTGGAGACAATTGTCATAGTTCCTCCTGTCACCTAAGTCTTCTCATCTACAGGCCAAAGACTTCTGTTTTTTTCAATATTTACACTATTACACAATCATCTGAATTTCTTTTAACTTTTTCTCTGGACATGCTAAATCCAAGGCCAGATCAGTGAGATGGAAAACACGAACCCATCACTCACACTCAGCACCCTTGAAAACCTGGAGGGCTCTACATTCCCCTTCTCTTTTCCTAGGGGTTCAGAAATTTAATTACTCAAACCTCAAACCACTAAGAAAAGGATAACTTGTACTTTATTATTGCTGTTTTTTGAGGTCAGAATACTAAAATTTACTTATTTTCTTATCAATCTCTCTTTCTCATATTGTCATACATTACAAAATTCTGAAGACAAATGCTGATCCAGTAAGTAAAGGCTGATTGAACTCCAATGCATTCTGGAAAGTTCAGAAACAACAGGTAGAATAAACTGGAGCAGACTGGTTGAGATTTGGTAACCAATATGTATAACGTGGATATTTTGGTGTTTTTATTTGAAAAATGATAAAGAACTAAACAATGGGTTGTGATAATATAGATCAGCAAATTATGCTATATCCAGCTGTGTATGTCCCGGGAAGTGATGGAAGTATATATAACAAACTTCACATTTTATTATAAGCAGGAAGGAGAAACCTGGTGCACAATCAACAATCTGCCTGGAAATTTCCTTAGCTTGCTTATCCAGTTCATTAGCTACATTTTCTATTTTACACATTACTGCAAATGACTGTGTTGCTAAATTTTCTGCCACTAAATAATTAGTGTTTCCATTCCTCTATTTTCTAATAACATTGTTCTCACTTTCCTTTGAGTCCTCACTGGCTGCCTCTTCAAAGTCCAACAGCCTTCTTTCTGTTTAAGACCCTAGTATTTCATTAATTCTCTCTTAAGAGTCTTTTCAGCTTCTGCTCATTGTCTGATTCTAAAACCTTCCCCCATATTTTAATTATTTGTTATAGCAGCTCTCCACTTCCAGGTTTCCTGGATCTGTATTAGTCATTTATTACTGAATACAGTATCTCTAAAATGTAATTAAAACAATATAAATTTATTATTTGACCCATTTTTTGGTGGGTCTGGAATCCAACAATAGCCATTCTTGGTGGTTTCACTCAGGGTCTCTCACAGATTTTAGTAAATACCTTGATTTAGATTGAGGTTATCTGGAAGCTCAGCTGGCGTTGAAGTATCTGATTTCAACTTTGATCATTTGTATGGCTATTAGCAGGAGATTTCATATCCTCAGAATATGGACGTCTCTATAACCTGCTTGATTATCTTTATTTATTTACATCTAGATTTCCGAAGAAAAAGTTTTCTAAAAAAGAGCAAGGTAGGGATCACATTTTTCTTCATAATCTAGCCTTGGAAGTCACACCCATAATTTCTACAAAATACATAATCACACTGGTTGCATAGGTGAGTCCTATTCAATGTGAGGGGCAAATAGATCAGGGTGTGAGTACAAGAAGGAAAGGATTACTGAGGCTTGTTTTTCTATGCTAGCTTCTGCACACTGTTGTGCTGTCTCTTGTCCAATGGCTGAGAACAGCTGCCTCTTATAATTAGTCTAATTTTCCAGTTTGTTATGGGAGAGTAAATGCCACAAAATGGGTACAGGTGAAACTAGTACCATTTATTGATATGAAGAATAGGTGTAGATCAGGTTATAGAAAGTAGAACTTTTGGGTTTATATTTTTGAAACATGAAATAGGCTTTCAAGTGAGTATTTTTGACTGCTTTCAAAAATTCAAGACTTTACTTCCTATTAGAGGTTCGAACTAAATACATAAATTTTGGAGTCATCAGGATATAATAGCTTTTAAAGCCATGAGGCTAAATGAGATTACTTGGGAAAGCAAAGAGATCTCAAGACTACGATCTGGGGCATTCTGAAATTCACAACATATGAAGAGGAGAAAGTTCCAGAAAGGAGACTGAGGATTTGAGTAGCTGCAACCAGTGAGGCCAAAAGAAAAAAGAAAAAACCTTCATGTGTAGACCATAGAAATGTGAAGAATGGTTTTTAGAAAGAAAAGTAATCAACTGTGCCAAATGCTGACACATTTGTAAGATGAGATCTGAGAATTGACTACTGAATTTTTTTTTGACTATTAAATTTGAGAGGCAGACTCATAGTGATCTCTTCATCCCAAATATGATATCTGAGACACATACAAAGAATACTTGCTGAATAACTCAAATTTGCTATTTAGTTGCACAATTTAATAAGTTACTTTTCCTCTTTCCCTTTCTTATAATTTCTCATTAAAGAATTGCACTTACCACCACAGTCCTTTAAACACCTTTTGATTCCAAGTGCTAACTTGGGGAGTCCATCTGCTGTCGCAGCTCTATGGTGCTAAAGTAAAACTGGCAGGAGAACTAACAACCAGAGAGGCATATCCTGCATAATGTGCTTTTCTTCTACTTTGGCAAAAATAGAATCTAAACTTTGGCAGGAAATGAAAGAAATTTTGCATTCGGCTAGCATTTGTGTTTCTTACCTCAAAATATAAAATGGGACACTCCCAGGTGTATGTTGGAGGATCAAACACTTTGCAACACAGCCAATATTTTTAAAAAATGCTTAATTAGAAATAAGGAAAAAATGAATATGAGAGTATTACCTTGCAATGTCACCAACATTAAAGCAAGAGGCATACCCTTATGTGAGAGGCAAGTGTATAGACATATTTATCAAAATAAATCAAAACAATTTAAGCTCATATAAATTTACAATTGGAAACAATGTGAAGTAGCATTTAAATGAACATAAATTCCTTTTGTTACATAAATCAAGATATATGTTGCTCTAAGTGAATTTTCCACACATCCTTAATGTAGTTCTAAGTGCCATTAAAAATAATTTTCAAGAATTCCAGTACAAAATTTCATTTAGCTGGGGTCCCCGATACAGTCTTCTGAATATTTACTAAAACTACTTATGAAGCAAAAGAGAGAAGACAGAAACTCACGGTCAACCTAATACTAAGGTTTACAGACAACATAGCACCAAACTGTTGTTAGGAATCCCTACTAAGAAAAGTGGAGCCAAATAGAGAAAAAAACATCCCTGACCTTAACAGGTCATCATTTCCTAGACTCTTCTCATGAAACACAAAGTCTACTAGAAAAACATGAGTCCAGCTCCCATTGCTTTTCTAATGATTTAGCGGATCAGGGCTTACATCAACTGGACAATCAAACACCTCTCTTTCTATTAATAGTGCTTTATGAAAAGTTGGGATCAGTACCTCTGAGAGTAGAAATTAAAAACATACTTTCCTGCTCCTCTTCCTTGAAGGTTTTGATATAATACATCTGGAGTTGGTTTATGCATATAACTTGGAGGGAAAATACAAACTAACTTCAATTGAAATTCTTCTAGTTTAAAATGTCTGCTCTGGCTCTTTAAAATGTCAGGAAATAAAGTAAATTTTGCATTATGATTGCCATTTACGCTTCTCACCTCAAAATACAAGGTAGGCTTTATCAGAATACTGACCCAGGCCACCATCTGTCCATATTCTGGTAGAGACTGCAAACTGTACAAACACCTTTGAAAGAAGCATTATTGTAGTTTGATAGTTTCTGGAAATTGTAGGTTCAATGAAGCAGAGGGAAAGACAAAAGATCCCTAGAGACAATTTTAGCTTTTCATATATTTGATCAAATCAGTTTAGAACAGAGACACAGAGGATGGTAAACTTATGAAGCTCATTGTAGCAGAGGTATTCTAAGTCTTCCACCAGCCCAGAAGTGGTCTGCCGTCTGTGCACTGCAGCCTTCTCTCTACAGAATGAGAAGGGGACTGGATCTACACGAAAGATCAACAGACAGCAGAGAAAACCAGGCATCATGCATGTTGGCTAATGCTGGACAAGAAGGGAAATTGCCCACCAACATGCCCATATGTAGGCCTGGTAACGCTTTGTCACAGTTATCAGCATCCAAAGAAATGAGAGGAAGAACATTTCTTTGGGAAATATCTGATGCATAATCTAGAAGATAATTTCACAAGAATGTTCGACATCCTTAAAGTGTGGAGTGTGTAAAATGTGCCTATAGATTCTACTACAGCAATACGAGTCATAAGGATAAATTAGTCAATGGATGAGATGAAAAGGGAATTTGATAAATAAGAAAAGATTGCAAGGGGAATAAAGATATAACCACAGAATTAAACCTACATTAGGAGGTGTAAAAAGAAAATATAAAGCTTTATAATATTAATAGACTAGGTAATACTAAGTACAAACTTAAAACCACATCCAAAGTTGCAGATGAAAGTGAACAAAAAAAAAAAAAAAAGAGAGAGAGAAAAAAATGAGAGTAAAGTTATTGACTATAGAGGAAAGAAAATATAGTGATTATATGTGGTAATTAATGTCTTTAAAAGGCCAGAAGAAATGCACCAGCAATAGTTAAATATGTTTTTATACTTCTTAAAGAAATTTTAAGAATCTCAAATTTTTGTTTATTTTTTCAGCTCATTCTGTTGTATTTTCCTGGGTTGCCAACTTTGCTTGATAGAGGCCATGTTATTTTGCTTTCTTCTAATAATAAGTGTAAACTTATCCAAACTTTTTATCTGATTTTTTCAGTAGATAATTTTTAAGGGTTGCTTAAATTCTAAATCTTTAAAATTGATTACATTTTAACTCAACTTACAGATAGTTTTTCCAGGGGCATGATGTTTGTGTTTGCTTCTCTGTTATTTATTTTGTAATGTATAAACACTTACTGAGAACCAAGTATTAGCAAGTAACATAGGTGGTCATATCTGCCTCCACACAGCCCACCGTATACATTGAGTACCTGTGGACAAGTATTGATGTACGTGTGTATTTAGGTTAAGTAAATTTTTTATCTCATCTAACATTTTCTTAGGAAGGATATATTTTATAAAAACAACTTTTGGCATCTACAAAGGTAATCGTGTGGATTAACTATTTATATTAAAATGATAAGGCATCTATCCATATGATAATTCATACTCACATTTAAATTCAGTCAGTCATGGCTTTTTTTTCTTCATTCATGCTGAAAGACTGATTTTATGATTTTGTATTTTGGATGCTTTACTAGCTATCTTCATTGATTCAATTATCTACACTTTCTTACTTGTTACTTTTTCTGCTTTCATTCTTGCAAAGAAAGTCTTGTCCTGACACATATCTCCACAGTTCACCAACTCTTTATGTCCAGGAAATTAGTGAGACTTAGTTATATTTTATTCCTTTGTGAAAAGAGTGAGATAATTTGTGTACCTATCACGGAAGTTCCTCTTTAATCTAGCCCCATCTGTAGTTCATTTTTCTAAAATTCCTTTCAATTACATGTTGTTAATAGTTCCTTTCCTTAATACAGAGGGTAGATGAAGATTTTCTGTACTTGTGAATGTCTGATTATTTCTTCCAGAATTGCGTATGCATGTGTTTGTGGTGGGAGGAGAAAAATGGGCAAAGAGATCAAATGAATATCTCCAACTGGTTTTTATATTAATAAATCTCTGTTCATTTTTGTGATGATGCAATTTTTACTTTTCCACTTAGTAAATTGGATTCACCAAACTTATTTATCATATCTATTATTTTAAAAATTAAGTTCATTTTATTAAGATTCTAGTCTTATATTTCTAAGTGTTTCAAATCCCAGAGCTAATTACCAGAAACATTTCAAATGCTTCTTCTTTTCAGTTGTCCAAGACCTAGGTAAAATTATCCAACGGTATTACACCTGGGGTCAAACATTGTAGAGAATCCTCTGATGAGAATATCCTCCTTGGGCTGACAAAATGCTTGTATCTTTACTTTTAATTCACACCTTTTATTACCTGGGTTAAAATCCTGGCTTCATAGTCATGTGACCTTTGACAAGTTATTTAGCCTCTCAGTATCTTAGTTTTTTTCGTTTGCATAAAATTTCTATTAAGATTAAATGAGAGTGAGATGAGATATCTAAAACTCTCAGAAAATGTGTGGCTCGGAGTAAGCACTCAAATAATACCAGTTTATTATTGTCTGTCCTGTGGCTAAAGTATTACCACTAGGCTTCATGAGTTTGACACTAATTACAATTTTCTTTTGCAGTAGATATTTATGGGACGGTGTGTCTGCAACTGCACCCATTCAGCCCCTTCACTGATGTAGAAAAGATTTTTCTCCGCTTTCACATGCCTAGGCCAGTTTATTCCCCTGGATTTTAAGAGTGAGGCCCAATAAGGTGAGGCAATTCTTCTCCCAGCTATCAAACTTGTAACATAAAAAGATTGGGAGATATAGGTAGCAATTTATTTTGCTTTACCACGTGTAGAGAGAAAGAGGAAACCACTGTACAGAGGAAAAACAAAATCTAGAGAATGTGGGTCTCAAGTGGTTGCATCTCTATTCCATGTATTTCTGAGGTTTAGCATATTCCTCTTCTTTTCCCAGCTTGATCCATGAAATATTCTCTCATTCTTCAACTTAGGTTTATCTTCACTAATAAAAGTTGTCAGTTTTTAATGCCATTCTTAAGTAACCATGGTATTCTTTTACCGTTCCACACTGCCGTTGGATTTGCCTTCACCTGTCTTAGTGACCAGTGATCTAGCCTCTTCTCCAAGTCTCTCCACTCAAGCAACCAGAAGATGATTCATATATGACTGAGGACAGAGTTGTAGCTCTACACAACTCCAGCCATCCAAGTTGATTGCCTGTCTTCTCTTTTTTCCTCTGTATCCTTTTTGACATTTGAGTAAACCAAACTTGATTTTATTTGCTTGTTGAAGAAATGCCTTGTTTTGGCTTCATTCCAGTGTAGCTCTCCTTACTTCTGGAACTACAATGACACTTCACTGGCTTTCATTACTCCAGTCTCAGAGCTCTAACCACTATGAGTAAACTTCCTTAATGATTTTCTAATTGTATCTGCCTTCATCTAACTGCCTAGGCTTTTTTTTAGCACCACTCCCTCTTACCTCATGTAACAGCCATACTAAATTGCCTTGGGGACCCTGAATTCCTCAGGCTACTGTATGAGATCTTTCTTTTGCAAACCATATGTCCTCAGTCTGCAACACCTTTACTTTCTCCCTCAAGCACAATAGATCACCCAGTTAGCATCTTCTTGTTTTTTTTTTTTTTTTTTTTTTTTTTTTTTTTTAACTAGTTTAGCATGTTTTCTATGTGAAATATTCCCGGCCATCTCAAGGAAGTTGGATCACTTCTTCCTTATTTTCTGCCTCGTTATGTAGATCATGTTTAACCCAAATATCACTGTATTGCTAAACTGAAGAATCCAGCTTAAATATTCAAAATTAGGAACACCTTAGTCTGTTTGGGCTGCTATAACAAAATACCATAAGCTGGGTGGGTTATAAGCAAATTCATTTCTCACAGTTTTGGAGCCTGAATGGTTCACTATCAAGGTGAAAACAGATTAGGTGTCTGGTGAGGGTCCACTTCCTGATTCAGAGACAGCCAGCTTCTTGCTGTTTCACATGGTGAAAGGATCAAATGAGCTCCCTCAGGCCTCTTTTATAAGGGCAGTAATCCCATTCATGAGGGCTCCACCCCCATGACCTAACCACCTCCCCAAGGCTCCACATTCATATAACATGACACCAGGGACTAGGTGCTGAAATATGAATTTTGGGGCACACAAACATTCAATCTATATCAGGAACTATGCTGTGTTCACTCATGTACTTTTATGCATCACCAGGTGCCTTAGCTGGCTGTCAAAAATATATGTTGATTTTTAACTGATTTAAACTCAGGGCATACTCAGTTTACGACCAATCTCAAGATGTAACATCTGTTATTTTTCTTTGGCCTCCAGCTTTACCACTAAGTCCTAGCAGAAAATTATAGTAGTTTAATACAAATTACTTCCTCCATATTTTTAACATCTCCTTATTCAGTAACAATGTAACATGTTTTTCTTGTTCTGGATAACTGAAAATTTCTGATTTTTTATTTTATTTTATGGAAAGTCAGATATATGACATAATAAAAAAGAGGACACTTAAAAGTGAAGAGAACTGACATTAATTGTGACTTTTCCTCTTATTCACTAGAACTGGATGACATTTTTATTATCTCTAAAATGTATTGCTGGGCTCACTGCTCTATGCAAAATTTTTGCCACCATATGTGTGAACGTGTTTGTACTTTAAACTTACAAATTTTTGTTGTTGTTGCTCTTTTTAGGCTACACAATTTTTATTTGTGGGAAATAATGTTGATGTTTCTGTGATGAATATATTTCAATTCTTCAGTATCCTTGGTGTTTCTGACAACATTCCCTATTTTGGCTTCCTCACCAGTCTTACCTATTCCTTGCTCTGTATGCATTTTACGTAGTGTAATTGCCAAAGATCAATACAAAGTTTTTTTTTTTTACTGGGGCATTTTCTTTAGTTTTATATTTTTAACAAAAGAAAATTCTGAGGAAAGTTGGGACTGGATCTGGGCATTTTCTTCTAATATGGTCAGGCACTTTCAGGTGGAATCTCAGCTTGTTTTTACCTTTTGTAATTTTTTCTTGTAAGTAAAGAAGTGGCTACTTTATTGCACTTCACAACTTGCAAGTACATTTTTCATTTTTGTTGAGTTTTTGCTTTTTTTTAATCTCCTTGGGCTCATTAGTAATCCATCGAGCTTTTCACTATTTTCCTTTTGCTAAATAGAGAATCTGTTGTGCTGCTGTTAAAGTTTATATTAATAAGTGTAGGATTTTCTTTCCAAATGTTTTCTATGGTTACCCTAAACCTACTAAATTTTAGGTATAACATTTTGGGGGACTTTCTTTCTTTCTTTCTTTCTTTCATTTTTTTTCAGAAATACTTGGCTGAATGTTTTTGATCAAATTGTCAATGAGAAAAAAAGAAAAAAAATTGTTACAATATTAAAAATTAATCTCAATAGCATTGAATAGTTAAACTGATTATAGAAAGATGTTAGGTCAAAATTTCAGGGTAAATTTTACACAGAAAGATGAGTATCATATCAAAGAAATAAATTATCATTTGTCGTGAGAGCATTTTCCAATATTCCCATATGAGCATGTGACATCAAGGCTCAAATTGAGACAAAAATTTGGCAATTTAGGAAATCATCCTCACAATAATCTGGAAATAAAGTGAGCACTCTCTTTTAAGGATGAACAAGAACTAGACACTGTCACCTTTCCCTCCCAACCTTAGGGTCACTAAAAGCTGATCAGAGCAGGTGAATATATCTACATCTACATCTACTTCTATATTTATATCTATTTTCATATGTATATGTTCACTGAGAACCAATGGCTCTTATATGCAAATAGACTAAATGTTCCACTTTAATGGCAAGCATTGTCATATTGGAATAAATAATATCAACTATATTCTACTTACAAGAACCAAATCTAACATGCAAACTGGGTGAAAGTAATGATATAGAAAAAAGAATATATGTAAAGACAGGGAACAACTGCAACTCACATACCATTCTGATGATAGCATCAATCGATTTTTACCATTTTGGAAAATAGATTGGTATTATCTAGTACAGTGGAAGATATACATACCCTTAAGTTTCAATAATTGTATTCACAAGTATAAACACTGGTAAAACCTATTCACATGTGACCCTGGATCCATATATGAGAATATTCATAGCACACTGAAATGGCCAGAAACTTTAAACAACTTAAACATTCACCAACAGTAGAACAGAAAAATTAATTATGAAATATCATGTAAGGAAATATTAAACAACAGTGAAAATTAAGAAACTACAGATTCAATGTCTGTATTTTACAAATATAATGTTAAGTGATAAAAACAAAAATAGATAAAAACTAAAAATAGTAAGCTATGACTGT
Source organism: Cynocephalus volans (assembly GCF_027409185.1). Lineage (NCBI taxonomy): Eukaryota > Metazoa > Chordata > Mammalia > Dermoptera > Cynocephalidae > Cynocephalus > Cynocephalus volans. The sequence continues at coordinate 94,785,129 of NC_084471.1, forward strand.
GTTTATATAAAGTTCAAACATAGTCAGCAACTATGGCCCATGGATCAAATCTTGCCAGCCATGTGTTTTTGTAAATTATTTTATTGGAGTACAGATGGTCTCATACTTTTACATATTGTCTGTGGCTATTTTTATCCTAAAATGCAGAGTTGAATAGTTATGACAGAGAACCTAGAGGCTGCAAAGACTAAATATTTACTGTCTGACCTTTATTGAAAATGTTTGTCATTTCCTGAAGTAAATTATCACTTGGGGATGAATATATATGTACTAAAGGAAAATATATAAGAAATATATGTATGCAAGAAAAAAACCGAAAAACACGGAAATAATAGTAAGTAAATTTAATTTTCCCTTCTGGGGTTGGGTAAAAGGGGTTGTGATCACAAAGAGACACAAGAAGCTTCTGTACTCTGCCAATGTTCTTTTTCTTTACCTATTTTATGTCATTGTTTCATGTGCATTCAGTTTACAGATATCCATTAAACACTGTCCGTGTTTATGCATTTTGGTAATACTTTACAATTAAAATCTTCAAAATCTTTTAAAGGAAAACAAAGCAAAATTAAAAACAAAACAAAACAATAGAACCTCACAAAACCAACAATAGGCTAGGGCTTTTCCTAAATATATAATATTGAATTTCGTTTAATTGTTACTAATTTTCTTGATTCCACTACCGAAATTCTGCAACTTTCATATTTTTCTTTCCAATGGTCAAGTAAAGAAAGACATCACTTCCAATTAGTGTTTTTCTTCTCATCAAATAAAGCATATACCTAGCAGAAATTGGATCCTTTGCGATATATTATAGATATTTATATTTAGTAAAATTTTTAGAAATAAGAACTCACCTTCTGTTTATTTTCTTATCCTATACTCTACCTAGAAAATATAAGTAAATATAAATAAATTTTTGTTTAACAAAGGAAACACCAATCACTTGTTTGTAATCTAAACATCTTCATTTCTAAATGAAGATCATACATTTATATCCAAACAGCTCTCTGTACATTTTTTTTCTCATTTGCAAAATAGGGGTAAATAAAACTAACTATATTTACAGAGCTAATTATTAATAAACATTGTAACACAGTCTATTAGAACTGTATGCAGGAGGGCCAGCTTTTAAAATATTTCCCAAATTCTTTTATAGACATTTTTAATTGAGTCACTAGCGTTACATTAGGAAGACATGCTGGGTTGACATAAAGCCTGTTCCAAGTTTGCAGTCGATTGAAGTTCTGAAGTTTTGTGGGAATGCTCACGTGCTGGTTCAGAGCTCCAAAACTAACATTTCTCCAGATGGAGCGTTGTTAATATTATGGATTTGTGGCATTGCACTATTTTGAAACAAATAAAATGAAGCAGTAAAAAGTAAGTTTGTTTGCCATATGGCTGTTTACTTCTGTGTGTAGAGCCTAACTGTGAAATATATGGCTCCTCAATAAGGGACAGCCACATATTCACAATAGCACACCTGCTTTTAGCATGAGGAATCCTTTTGATGACATTAAATAAACGGTATCATGATTTGAAAAATTTTTTCTCATCGTTTATGAGATTGTGGGGAGCAGTCTGGCTTATAAAACATGGAAAATGAGACTATATGCTGGTAGCTTTTACCCTTTAACATATAAGTATTATTTAATAATGCATTTTTTAAGGCAAATTACAAAATATGAAAGATAGGAGTATAACTGTATAATACTAGGAGGAAGGCTTGTGTTCCAGTTCTACCCGTGACAGGGATTTCTAATGTAGCCCTGGGCAGGGAATGACATTTCTCTCCCAAATCTATTCTACCTTTATAATTGGAATTTAAATAATAGAATGGCAGAATTACAGATTTCTCAAAATTTGATTGAAGTTTGCCTTCAGGAAAGATACCATGAAGATACCAAAAAAAGCATTTTCTTCCCTTAAAAGAAACAACTTTTGTTCCTAATCAGTGCAGTGCTGCTTCGGGGTCAGGGGTCAACCTGCTCTTTGGAACTTGCTTTCTCTCGTCCTCCTGGAACGTCAGGGAAAGAGTGACCCCTTACAAACCTTCAGAGGGTTTTAAAGTGCTGCTTTTAGGCTGTAAAAAGAGGCAGAGAGACTCTTCTTAGATACGTACTCTCTGCTTGGGTCTGAGCCCAAGACTCATGCACTCTCACACCTATGAACTCTTCTCAGGTACAAATGTTTAGATTTGATGGTGACTTTCACTATCTTATTTAAGCTTTCCATCAATTCTTTAATAAAATGTTATGCTTTATGACATATTTTGCAATCCTTTTATAAGACTTCAACAGCAATGTCTTTAAACCCTGATAGTATAAAACAACCCATCAGCAAGCATTAATTACTTATGTACATAATATAAAATCTTGAGACATTCAAAAATTTATTGATTCTATAAGGACCAATCATGTATAAAACACTGTTTATTATCTAAGAGGAAAGTATGGTGCATATCTTTAAAGAATTACAGTATCTTAGTTTAGCTGGAGAAATATAGCTAATGTATGAAAATAACTCTATTCTAAAAAAGATACATCTTTGTAGGAAATAAAAAATATTTTCTTTTTTATGCTGTTGTTAATGTTTTCTCTAATTCTAGGATAAAATTTATTTTTCCTTACAATGTTTTCAATATCATTCAGCTTTCAAGTCCTGCCTTAATCAAACTGCTTTACCAGAACCTCGTTAAACTGACCATCTCTGAATTTTTGTTTTGTTTCGTTTTGGTTAATTTCTGTCACACGAGTGTCCTATTAAAGCATCGGGGGTACTTGCTGTTTCCTGCTCACCAGGTCTGACCAGCACAATCTCATCAAATTAGTGGGTCAGTGTGAAGTGCTGCGAGAGGGTGTATTAGTTTCCCAGCTGCTATGTCAAAGTACTGCAAACTAGGATTAAAACAACAGAAATTTATTCTTTTACAGTTTTGTAAGCTAGAAGTCAAGGTGTCAGTAGGGTTTGTTCCTTCTGAAGGCTCTGATGGAGAATCTGTTTCATGCCTTGCTTCAAGCTTCTGGTGACAGCTGGCAATTCTTGGCTTATAGAAGCATCTAATCTCTAACTCCATCTTTACATGAAGTTCTCCTTGTGTCTCTGTGTTTTCAAGTGGATGTCTTCTTATAAGGACACCAGTCATATTGGATTAGGGGTCCATCCAACTCCTGTATGACCTTATTTTAGCTAATTACATCTACAAGGACCCTATTTCTAAAGGTTGTATACATTCTAAGAAACTGGAAACTACAACATCTTTTTCTGAGATTTGACTTCAACATTCTTTTTTAGGAGACACAATTCAATCCATAACAGGTGCACATTCAAATAGATCAAGATGGCATTATGTCAGAGAGCAATAATTTTAACAAAGCACAGAGGTATGTCACTGAAGGTGCTATGTTGACCCTATCAGTTGAATTCAGGCCTCTACTCCTACCTAATAATTATGTTTTTAAAATACTTATTAAATGAATGGAGAAAAAAAATTTGTCCCAATGAATCAAGCACCTCCTGATTTAAATTTGTGTAAATCTTCAATCATTGTCAATTTTGGTTTCTCTGTACCTATGAATAGCTGCTTAATTGAAGATGTGTTTGGAACTAACACTCCTGTGTCTCTCATGTCTTTTTTAATGATACACACTTGTGCAATTCTCTTAAGAATATGGTATGGTTGGTTTGATCTTTGATAATGAGATGCTGTGATAGGAACTTAGTTTTTCTTTCCATCCACAGCCCTGACTGCCAGGTCAGTCGACCAATGTAGAGATTCTGCAAGTTTCCAAATGCCTGTCCCAATCAGGCATTTATGGACTGGAAAAATAAACATAAGGTAATTTGAGAATCCACTGGACCTGCTGTGAAGCCTGCCTGGGCCAAAACTACACTTATTGCTTCATCACCATAAGCCCAGGTGGTGGTCTGTAAATAATCACAGGAAGGCTTGCAGCATACAAAGTCTATATGCCCTCTCATCAATCATAGAACTTCAGATTGTTAAAAAGTGTGAGGAATCTGAGATTTCATCCTGTTTGCAAGCTAGCAAGTTAAATTGCCACAGTTTCATTGATGTTGGCAGAAGACAAGAGACTACTGGGCCAGAGACAAAAGATTTTATTACACGAAGCCAAGCAGAAAACATGATACTCATGTTTGCATTGGTCCCCCTTGCCCACAATTCCCACAAGGCCATGCAGAGTGGCCAAGGGAGATGTTGTGTTTACAGTGAGTCTGAGTCTCAGCTAAAGAAGACGTAACTTACGAAACCCCAATCTTCTATACTCGATTGTAAGCAAACCCGTCCAACATTTGCTCCAGAAGACATTACCTTTATTATCCTGGTCTGGAAATAAATCTGTCCCCTTCCCCAGTAGAAGGCACTATCTCTGTCTTTCATAGTTGTTTACTATGTAAACCTCCTTGTAAAGATAGTCCAAAACAAAAGTTCTCTATACCTATAGTCAAGAGAATCAACAAGAAAAGAAAGATTCATGAAGAATCACCTCCGAAACCACGTATGAACTGGTTTGAGCCTGGAAATTGAGTGACAGGGAATTACTTCCAAATGCAGTTATCCCAATCAAGTTTCTGCTAACCAGACTCAGAAATCTTCCCATAATATAAATGAGTAATACTTTTGCAAACTGCTGGTATCCCCAAGTTAGTGTGTATCTTAATGCATTTATGAGGAAGAGTCTACAGGGCTCTGGTTGGCAGAGTCAGCAGGAGGTGTTATTGGGAAAGAGTTATAAATCCCAACAGCATTCCTATTTTCTTAGTTATTGGATTCTTTTCTCCACAAAATGACAGGCAAGTTCTGACACTTTGATCTAATTTAGTACAGGCCACATTTAAAATGTGAACTCACATTTTATTCAGATTGTTAGAGCCACTTCGCACAACCTGATTGAGCATATTAAATGCAAAATCTCTGGTAAGAGGATTCTCATAGATCTATTCAAACTGATACCACCCAGTTTCTTTTTTTAATAAATAAATAAATAAATAAATTAATTAATTAATTAATATTATTTTTTACATTCTACAATGTTGTTGTAGAGTGCTAGGAGGGAGAGGGAAAGAGGGAAGGAAATGTGATGGAAGAAGGAGGAAGGAGGAGGTGGGGGACTGTGGCCTACGGCATCCCCCACATTCTCACAGGGGAGACGGGGGGCTTCCGGCCATAGTTTGGTCATTGCCTGGCTGGGTGCAGATGTCAAGGGAGTGTGGCAATAGTCCTCACCCCCCACCACCCCATCTCAGGAACCTGGGGCTCTTCTTGCTGAGGCTTGCTGGTCGTCACTGGGCTGGTTGAGCTTGGGGGGAGCATGGTCGAGACCCTCGGCCCCCCACCATCCCAGCTCAGGAGACCCCAGGGCTTTACCTGTGGTGGCTCAGTGGTCATCACTGGGGTGGTTGTACTTGTTGGGGTGTGTGGCCAAGGCCCGTGGCCCCATCCTCGGGACTGGTTGTGGGTGTTGGGGGGCATGGCTGAGGCCCCCCAGCTCCCCCCAATTCCTGGCTGGGTAGCCCAGGGGACTTCAGGTTCTTCTAGATGTTATGGGTGTTCTTTGGTGAAATGAGACCTTTACTATTTATCAAACTTTGTCTCTGGTTGTGGGTACTTTGTTTTTTCTTTCAGTTCTGTGTTGGATTATTTGCTATTCCAACCACTCAAACTCTGCACTGGAACTAATTTGTTGTCCTTAGCTTACTTTGAAAACGGGGGAACTTCCTGTGAGGACCAGTATTGAGCTCTGTGGTTGAGCTAAACTGCTGCTTTGCTGCTGCTTCCCTAGGGAAGGCTTTTTGTGCAGCTCAGGTTTTAATGATTGACTTTATAGGTACTTCCACATCTGGTGAAATCTGGTCCACCTGGATTGTATAGTAACACTGGTCTGGGCCTGAGTCTTTTCATCAAACTGAACCCCTTGTAATTCTATGTTCCTGAACAGTCTCCTCTGAGAGGTCCTACACTGATTGGGAGCAGATCAGCTACCCCAGTGTTCCCCGGTGAGCCCGTCTCTCCCACTGCTGGTACTGCAAACACTCCCCAGTCCCTTGCAATGACTCACTGGCCTCTCAGTGGATCCTTTTTTTCAGTTGTTGTGGCTCCTTGCTCCTATGTGGGTCCATGGGAACCTTGTTGGTGGTACTACTGGCTTGGGGTACACCAAGGCCCTATTCTCCCCTGCCACCTCCAAGCAATATTATCAGAAGGACACAGGTGTGGCTTTTGCTGGCTCCTGCTCCATGCACTCAACAGCTCCAGTCTTGAAGTGTCTGCAGCATGAAATGGCTGGAGTGGTTTTTCTTTCACTCATTGCGGCTTCTCCCACCTTCATGCACTCTGTAGGTCTCTCCTCCTCTTCCCCTGAGCTCTAGCGGGCCCAGCTTGGCTGCTGTTGCTTTCTCATAGTTGTAAATTGATTGATTTGTGGGAGAGAGTGATTCTGGGGACTGTCTATTCTGCCATCTTGACCAGAAGTCTCTCAATCCCCATTTTATAGATGGGGAAACAGAGAAGTTAAGTGACTTGCCTAAGGTTACACAGTTATTGAGTAGTAAAGTCAGGGTTTGAGTGTGAGTCTGTCTGTTTTCCCTAGAATCATGCAGACTCTGGAAGAAGGTGGGTTGGATCGGAAATGTTGATGTAGACACATCTGAATTTTGATTACCCTTGAGCTGTATTTCTGACTATGAGCAAATCCAAGCCCCCTGTTTATGTTCCTGGCTCCTAACTCCCCACCTCTTGGTATGGGCCTCTCTGAGATGCCTGGGAAGGTCTGAAGGGAAGAGGAGAGACCCGAGCCTTGCACTGTTCAGAGTCAGCCTCCAGGATAGACCAGGAGTACGGGGAAACTACTGAAGCCATCAGCCTTCCAGAAATCATACATGCCTGAGAGGAGACTATATTTTACTGAAGGAAGGAGAAAGACAAACAGACTAGGGAGTCTGGAGGTGCCTGAGTAATACAATATTAGAAACTTAAAGTGCTTCTTTTCCCTAAAAACAGGCAGTGAGGGAATAGTGCAAAATGTTTGCAGCTTGTCTGGGAGGCCTGTACAATCCACAGGGATGACTGCTCGGGATCTCCAGGCTCTCTTTCCTCTCAAGTATTTTATTTTTAAATAATGTATATGGAATAATATTACCCTACATATATGCACATTATATGCTCCTGCTTCAGAATGAATTGTCATCAAGAATTTAAGTCCTACTCTCAAAATTATTATCAGAATCAAGTATGTAAAGAATAGGATCTGATAAGCAAGGAACAATTGGTTCAGGAAACCCAGCTGAGGCAACTGGAGAATTCTAGGATTAGCATCAAGCCAGGGGTCCAATTTGGTTTCTATACATCAGAGAATGTATGGCTAGTTTATGTCCAGGTGGACAGATTAACTCAGAACTTGGTCCATCAAGTCAACCTAGATAAAATGGAGCAGATTCAGACTCAGATTGATTAGAACCGTCAACATTCAGTTCATTCTAAGTTACAGAACACAGGGAGAACTGAAGCACGGTCATACAAGCCCAGATAGGCTTCTTTATTTAGAGTAAGTGAAGCAGCAGTAGTAGGAAACAAAAACAGAGTAGAAAACCAGAAAATCAGACACAGCGTTTCAGTATCCCAAAAAGTCAAGTGGTCTCTGTAACCAGCTCGGTAGAATGATTGTCTTCCTGTCCTGCTTGGAAATAGTCTTCTCGTTGTTGATAAAATGAATTAACCGTACAGTCTCCTTTCTAGAAAAAGGTCAGTGCAGACGTTTGTTGCAGAGAAAGAAATCTCTTCATCTGGGAAGCAATCAGAGAACTAACAAGAATTTATTTTAATTTTTCCTTTCATTCATGTAGTCAACTGATGTTATTTAAACATCTACAGCACTAAAGACGTTGCGCTACACACTGAAAATATAAAAATAGTTTCTGTGCTCAGGACGTGTTTTATTGGTTAATTTAGGTATCTTAGTTAGTTTTACCTGTCCTGTAAATGATGTCTTTCAAAGCACTAAACTCTAACTTATGTTCCTCATAGTTAGATGAATTAATTCTCATACTCTGTGTGAAAATCAAACAGTTGGTCATTACCACCCAAACCGTGTTCATTAAATACAGGAGAGCGTTGAAACTTCTCCAGGTACTGTTTATCATCAGGCACATTTTCTATTCTCAATTTTTATGCTCCCCCCCCCCCTTTTTTTGGAACATCTCAATGTTCTTCATGTCTCATTTGGGTTTTGGAAGTTAAAAATAGATGTAAAGAAAACTATCTTATGTATTATTTTATACTGATAATCAAAATTTCTAAATACAGAACACTGGTTTACAGCCTATTTAAAAGGTTAAGTAATGTCTCTGATTTCTGCTGATAAACCTTTACAGTATCTCTTTGAAAACAGAATCTTGTGGGAAGCCTTAAAGTGCAAATCTGTAGGCTTTTAGATTTAGCAGGTTAATTCTAGAGTTAGTACTCCCTTGTGATATCTTAGCATTTTAGCATGTTAAAGATAAAACACATTTAATGATCACAGGAGAGAATGCAATTACAAAATCAAGCTCATTTGCACTCTCTTCCTATTGTCTGGTTAAGTCAGAAAACTGGAGTAAACATCTGTGTATGTAGTGCAATTCGAAGGGTATGGAAAAATGCTATTTCTGGATTAAATGATTCCAGCCCCAACTAGCTAGTTAGGAGCAGCATGGACGCAGCATTTCAAGTATTGAATGTTTCTGTTTTGCTCATATTGAATGAGACATCTGAATAAAATCTGAAATGGCCAATCCAGTCAGAATAATCCAATTAAACTTTATGACTAATCTAAAAGATAATTATGTTTTCTCTGAATTATCTTCTGGTTTACTAAACCAGGATTTTGTTGCTATATAAATATTTTCTGGCTGAAACCTTTATATATGCTAACATAGTTGAAGTGGCTATGCTAAAGCCTTTATTAATTAGGGCATTAAATCCCTGTCAGTCTTAACTCACTTGTGACATGGAAAAGCCATACCCCAAAACAAAGGCACAGAACTGGCATTTTGGCAAATTACCATATCCTGTCCTTCCATTTGTGATCACCATAATGAAAAAATGAAAATAAATTCTTCTACCTATAACAAAGTCACAGGGGAATTTGTCTGGAAATATGTACTGATATTTGCCCCAGAAAAATGTAAAGAACAAAACCTGAATTTAGAACACTGAGCCAAAAACAGCTGACCTATGCAACATTCTAGCTATCTTTAGATGACAGATGCAAAATATTTTAGAAGTGAAAAAACAGTGGAAGCAGTGATGAGGAGGGGGCAGGTGGAGAGGTAAGATGTCCAAAATATAAATATTGTTTCTTGTATTTCCATTGTCATGAAAAATAGAAACATTTACTGTGTTAAAATAGCCAAAATAGTTTGTAAGCATTTTATTTATAGTGTGTGAACTTAACATAGAAAAATAACTTTGAATAAGAACTCAAACTCTTGGTGTCATTGAAATCCAAGGAGCTATCTGTTGAGCAATTTGAAAAGAAATATTTAATCATGTTTTATCAAATAGCATAATTAAAAATTTTGAGCTAGTTGATGCCAACCTTATGATTTAATTAATGCTATTCATTTTATGGGCTATGATGACTTAAGAAAAAATCAGGAAAGATTAGAGGTGCTAAATTAAAAATAATAATATAATGTTCTTTAGACAATTCCCAGGCTCTGCTTTCTCCAAGTAATGAAAGTAACTGCTTTGAGTTATAGATAGAGTTGTTATACGTTCACTATGTACAATCATTAGGGGAAAATTTACAAATGTAGTTATGAGGAAAAATAATTAATGCAAGAAGTAGCAATTAAAGATTTAGTCATTACCCCTCAGATCATGAAAGATAATAGAAATTGATCCACAGCTAATAATAATTCCCAGCACACAAATATTTTTCATGACTTCTCAATGTGTAACCAAGGACTAAGGTGTTCATAAATGTTATATTAGGAAGCTTTTACTTTGTAATGCAAACCATGGCTGTGACCCAAAGCAAGAATATACAATAGTTTTCTGTCGGATATTCAGTTGCTTTCATTCCCTTTGATGCACTTTCTTCACTTTCAGGAAAGGAGCAGAGGGAGTTCAGGTTGTGGCCTGCTTCCCTGTTGCCCTTCATTCTACAGACACCGAAAACGAGATGAAACTCAACTGCTCACTCGTGCACACACACACAATCCCCTGGCTTTCATCAGTAACTTTTCTTCTTTATGAAAGTTTCTATCAGAGAGAGTGCACCTTATTATACAGTCCATCCAGCTCCACTCGCCACGGTCTGGTGTGACATGAGGAACTGGAGAGAGTTTCACAAAAGGGTTCTTCATTTGTAAGATCCTCAAATGAGTTCTTTTTTCTTCACAGTGTTGAGGAGAAGCTGAAGTGGGTGAGTCTCTATGGACATACAAGAATTGGTAGATCATAGAGGTTTCTACGGCCCTCATAACCTTCTTAGTTCTTTCACTTCACCAGCGGAACTGTCATGGAGTTGAGTCAGCATTTCTGTGATCAAAATAAGGGGGCCTAAATATTTGCAATTGGATGAGACTTCCCAAGAACGATGAGAAAAGTGTAGCATGAATCGTATTTATTTTTGTTTGCTGTGCTTTTTTTTTCCTTTTATAATACATTTATATTTTTTTCCTAAAGGTCTTAAAGATAAAAATTTAGAATGCCACAATTTTGTAGTTGTAGCGACTTCTTTTTGTCCTCATATAAATATAAGCCTTTTTAAAAAAGTAAATTAATGTAATGAAACACAACAAACACAACAACAATAATGCATAGATCCAAATAACCCTGGAGAGGTGGTACAATCCGTTTTCTTACTCTAAAAAGAAGAATTTAACTGTGAAACGGTGCTTTTTGGCAATTTGTATGTCTTCATGGAGAAAAGTCTGTTGGAGTCCTTACTCCATTTTTTAATTGGGTTGTTTGCCTTTTGATTGTTGAGTTTTAAGAGTTATTTTTATATTCTCGGCACTAGATTCTGATCAGGTATATGATTTTCTAATATATTCTCCAATAATATAGGTTGTACTTTCACTTTCTCAATAATGTCCTTTATGGAAAAAAAAAGTCCTTTAATACAAAAATTATAATGTCCTTTAATGCAAAAAAAAAATTTAATTTTTAAAATCCAATTTATCCATTTTTTTGTTTTGCTGCTTATTTTTTTGGTGTAATATCTAGGAATACATTTACTAATACATGGTTATAAGAATTTACTCCTATTTTTTCTTGTAAGAGTCTTATGGTTTTAGTTATTGCATTTAGATTGTTGATCCATTTTGAGTTAATTTTTTAATATGGTGTAAGGTAGGACCCCAACTTCATTTTTTTACGTGTAAATATCCAGTTGTTCCAGAGGCATTTTTTAATGAGACAGTTCTTTCCATATTGAATTATCTTGGCACCCTTGTTGCAAATCATTTAGACATTAACGTGAGGGTTTATTTCTGGGTTTCCCTACTCTTTCCCTTTGGTCTATATGTCTATTTTTAAGTCAGTACTATGTTGCTTTCATTACTGTAACTTTGTAATAAGTTTTGCAATAAGGAAGAGCAAGTCTTTTCTTTGGTTTAAATATTGTTTTGGCAATTTGGGATCCCTTGAAATTCCATATGGATTTTAGAATAGATTTTTCTATCTGTGCAAAAAAAGTTGTTAGGATGTTTATAGGAATCGCGTTGAATCTGTATATCACTTTAGGTAGCATTTACAATTTAATCATATTAAATCATCCAATTTATGAACACAGGATGTCTTTCTTGTCTTTCTAAATAAGTCTTATTTAGGCCTTCTCTAATTTCTTTCAGCAGTGCGTTATAATTTTCAGTCTGCAAGTCTTTCACCTGCTTAGTTAAATTTATTCTGAAGTATTAAATTCTTTCCGATGCTATTGTAAATAACATTATTTTCCTATTTTTATTTTAGGATTTCTCATTGCAGAAGTATAGAAACAACACTGATTTTGCATGCTGATCTTCTACCCTGAAACTTTGCTAAGCTTGTTTGTTAGTTCTAGAAGCTTTCTTGTGAATTCTTTGGGATTTTCTTTATTTAGGATCTTATTATCTGAAAATAAACCATTTTACCTCTTCATTTCCAATCTGTGTGTCTTTTATTTCTTTTTCTTGTCTAATATTTCTGGAATCCATAGAGTAGAAGCAGTGAAATGTTGACTAGAAGCATTGAAAGTGGATCTCCTCGGATTGTCCCTGGTCTTAGATAGAAAGATTTCAGTCTCTTACCATTTTAATGTGATGTTCGTTGTGTGTTTTTCTTTCTTTATTATTTATTTATTTTCTTTATTTTCAATTTTATTAGAGTTTTTACTCATAAAACATTCTTGGATTTTGCCCAATATCTTTTATACATCAATTGAGATTATTATGTTTTTTTTTCTTTTCCTTTATTCTATTAACGTGATGCATTACATTGATTGATTAACTAATATTGAAACACCCTTGCATTCCTGGCATAAATCCTAGTAGATCATGGTATATAATTCTTTTAATAAACTGCTGAATTCAGGTTGCTAGCATTCTCTTGAGGATTTTGACATCTATATTCATTAGGGATATTGGTATGTGGTTTTCTTTTTCATGTTGTCTTTATCTGGCTTTGATATCAGACTAATGATGGCCTCCTAGAATGAGTTAGGAAGTTTTGCATCCCCTTCTATTTTTTGTAAGACATTGCAAAGGGTGGGTATTAATTCCCTCCTTAGATATTTGGTAGATTTCACCAATGAAAACATCTGGTCATGAACTTTTCTTCTTGGGAGATTTTCAATGATCTTTCTTCTGCTTTCTCAAACCTGCCATTGGAACCCTATAGTGAGTTTTTAATGTCAGCCATTGTATTTTTCAGCTCCAGAATTTCTATTTCATTACTTTATACTATATCTCTCTTTATTCATATTATCTACTTATTCATATATCATTTTCTTGTTTTCTTTAGGGTGAGCTTATTTAAAACAGCTGATTTACAGTCAGTGTCTAGTAAGTATGAAGTCCATGTTTCTTCTGGGGCAATTTTTGTTAATTTCTTCTATTAATAAGCCATACTTTCCTGCTTTTTCATATGCTATGTAGCGATTTCCTTAATAATGGATATTTTGAATATTATGGTGTGGTAATTTGAAAATTAAATTCCTCCCCCCTCTCAGAGGTTGCTTTTGTTGTTTGCTGTGGGATGAAGCTCTTCATTTTCCTGAATGCCATGAGCCAAACACAGAGGTGGGGAGGAGATGAGAGATGAGAGAAGAAGAGGAGAGGAGAAGAGGGAAGAGAAGAGAAATTCAAAGAGAAAAAAGAAAAAAGGAAGTAAAATTTGAAAGAAGCAAATAACAAAAACCACTCACAGTCTTTGCTGATGGCTTGGTGCTGGGGCTATTAGCACTTCAGCACTTAGGCTATTTATAACTTTGCTTTAGCCCCTTCACTTTCTGCTTGCACTATGCCTAGCAATCAGCAAGAGGTAGAAGTTTATGGTCTTTGAAGATCTTTTCTGAGCGTGCATCCTGCCCTGGGCATGAGTTTCCTATATTCATCATCATACATGGGTGCATTTAAGTGCTGTAGTTTCCTCCAGCATTTTCTCCCTAAATTTGTTGCTTTGTCATATCTCAGTTGTCATCTTTTGCCATTGTTGCTGTGGGTTGCTTGTTTGACTTACCGAGTTTTAGACAAATGCCCACTTTTTTTCTATCCTGAATGAATTCCAAGTTAGGCAAAATAAAGACAAGAACCTGTGTCCATCCTTCAGTTAGCCCCTGAAAGCTTAAAACAGACTAACATAATTCTTTAAGAGTTAGGTCTGTTTTTTTTCTCTCCAGAGTCAGCAACCTGGTTGTCACACTGGGAATCTTGGCTACTGTCTTCAAACCAGTGCCCAGCCAGGAAGGGCATGGGACAAGGGCAAGTAAAAATGCAACAAAATATTCCTGTCATCCTGTCATCTTAACTTGCCTTTCCTTAATTCAACATTCACTTGGATGCGCTAAACCTTTGACTACTGTCCAGAATTCTGACATAGTTGATTCTTACATTTTCTTCTTGATTTCTCAATGTTCCTATGGAGGGATGGGCTCTTAGATCTGCCTCCCCTGTTAATTTTGTTAACATCATCCCTAAAGTATTGTTACCAAGTTCTTTTACTAGATAAGGTGTGGTGTGTGAGAGAAAAATTAAATTAGTCAATTATAGCTAACTTTTTGTTTCTTTCACTGAGTAACTGTTGAATGCTGGTGCCATTTATTAGGATAGGGGTTTGTGGAGCAAATTTAGGGTAGATATCATAAATTCAGTTTTAGATATGCCAAGTTTCAGTTGGTTATTAAACATCCAAATAGAGAAGTTGAATAGCATGATGAATATACAAGTTTTGACTCAGTCATTTTTTAGTTTTAGAGCTATCTTAGAAGTCATTATCATATACAAGATGAAACAAAGAAAAACTTATACTGGATTTGGTCACTTAAAAAATAATATATTTAGAGAATATAATATGTCCCAGGAGAGAATTAGGGGACAAGGAGTGGTAACTAGAGAAGGATCTGGAGTTTTGTTTTGTTTTCATTTTCTAGGAAGAGACATGCAAAATTAGGTTGGCATGCTAATAGAAATTATGACATACAGAAAGATAAAATTATGAGTTAGGAAAGAATAAATTATTGTTTTATTTTAAATCATTAAACATCACAGATCATGTAACAATTTTCCTTTCATAATCATTTTATGTATATGTATCTTATTTTTATTTTTATTTATTCTTTTATATATATTTTTAAGTTGTATAATATATAATAGATATTTCTCTATAAGTTTATAAAAATCCTTACAATTATATTAATGACTGCCTAATGCTCCATTGACATATTGTAATTTAGTTAATAATCCCCTCTTTGTTTTTTTCATATTATAATTACTAGTGTAATGAGTATTCCTGTATATACCTGTTTATGAACCTATGTGACTACTATTCTAGAATACATAGGTAAATTTGCTGGGGCAAAAAAAAAAAATATATACAATTAAAATGGAAATTTCCCATACATTGTTACTTAATGACATCCTAGTAAAATACCATTATCTTTATTTTGGGAGCTAGAGATATTGATTATAAAATTTATTTGGAGAAAAAGAATCAAGAATAGACAGAAAAATTCCAATTAGAAGAGCAATAAGAGGAACTATGCTAAACTATTATAAGAATGTGTTATCAGTTCATGAACAGAAAGGCAAATTTCTATTGGAATAGAATAGAAATACAGAAATAGAACCAAGTTCATATGGAAATTTAGTATAAGATAAAAAGAAACATCTTGAATCTGTGGAAAAGAGATGGACTTTTAAAAATCTGATGTTGGAGAGGGAGGGTTCAAGATGACAGACTAGAAGTGCCTGGCATGCAGTTCTCTCACAGGAGAGATACAGAGCAGAGAGTGGACAGCAGAAATCAGCAAGGTAGAAATTTTCCCTTGAGACAAGAAGGACTCAGTTGGAGCACTTCCCAGAGGTAACCTCTGATTGCTCCCACCTCAGCCTGCACAGACTCCCTGCAGCAGCCACCAGCATGCACCACTGAACAGCCCACATCAACTATAGCCACAGACCCAGCCTCTGGAACTGCAGGTCAGGCAGATCCAGCCATGGCCACTGTGTAGCTCCTAATTCCAAACACCAGAGTGCCGTGCCACCTGCCACAGCCTCCAAAGCCTCACCCTGTGTGGCTTCCATTGCAGGAGGCTGGAGCTGGTGAATTGCAATCCCTAGAGCCCCTCCCCTTGAAGCATTTGCTTCTTGAGACTAGAGTGATTCTGCACCAGCCCTGGGTTCCCTGCCTCTCATGGCTCTCTCACAGGGAGAGACCCCAGTGGCTTAGCACCAACCCTAGGAGCCCTGCCCCTCACAGCTTTCTCAGGGGAGGCCTCAGCGGGCCAGCAGGAGCCCTAGGAACCTAGCCCTTCACAGCTCCCGCTGGGATCAAATTGAGCACCTCTACAGTAGCCTGGGAGTTCCACCCCTCATGGCTCTTGCCAGGAGAGGCCTCAGCAGCTGAGCATTGGCCCCAGGAGCCCCACCCCTCACAGCTCCTGGGGAGTGACTTGAGCCCCTCTACACCAGATCCCTCACAGCTCTTGCCAAGAGAGGCATAGGCAGTCCAGCATTAGCCCTGGGAGCCCCGCCCCGATGGCTCTCACTGGGAGTGACTTGAGAGCCTGTACACAAGCCCCAGGACCTCTGGCCCTTGTGGTTCCTGCTGGTAGAGGCCTCAGTGGCCCTGCACCAGCCCCGAGAGTCCTGTCTCTCACAGCTTTCACCGGGAGAGGTACCACTGGCTTGGCAATAGCTCCAGGAGTCCCGCTTCTTACAGCTCTAGCTGGGAGTAACTTGAGAGACTCTGCAACAGACCTGAGATCCCCTCCCCTTGCAGCTCTTGCTGGTAGAGACTTGAGCACCTCTACACAATTACCGGAAGCCCTGTCTCTCACAGCTCTCAGCAGTAGAGACTTGAGTGCCCCTACACTATCACTAGGAGCCCTGCCTCTCATGGCTTATGCTGGAAGAGGCATCAGTGGCCTGGCATCAACTCTGGGAACTTCATCCCCTATGGCTTTCACTGGGAGAGGCCTGAACAGTCCTTCAACAGCCCTGGGAGCCCTTCCCCTCACAGCTTTCCTCTCAAGAGGCCTCAGAGGCTTGGCACCAGCCCCAGGAGCCCTGCCCCTTGAGGCTTCAGCCCTGGGAAGCTTGAACCACTGGACAGCAGCCATAGAAGCCTCCCCTCCCATGTATCTTCCACTAAAAGAACCTCAAGCCTCCTAGCAATAACCTATGAAGCCCTGTCCAATGTGTTCTCCACCAAGGAAGCCTTTGGCCACCAGGCAGCTGCCATAAGAGCACTGCCCTCATGGTCTCTGCCCAGCTTCATGTAGTCCCACCCCATGTGTTTAAGTGACAGGAATCTCATACAACCAGGCCATAGTCTCTGGAGCTCCACCCCTCACAGCTCCGACAATGGGAGCCCAGCACTGCTAGGCCACAGTACCAGGAGCCCCACTCTGTGTGGACCCTGTCATGCTCAGTTGTACCACACCTGTCAGCACCCCCAAGTCTGCTAAATGTACCCCAAACACCAGAGTTTTCCTGAAACTTCTGGAACTATAGAGTATACCTGGAATCAAAACTGAAACATTCCACACAACAAGCAACATAAAACAAATCTCTCTCCTCAAAAGACACTTAAGTAACTAAAGAAGCAACTGCTCCACTAGATGATGAACATCAACACAGAGATACTAGAAATATGAAAAAAAAAAAATCAGGAAACTATGACACCCCCAAAGGAATTCAGTAACTCTCAAATACAAGATCCCAGTCTATAAGAAAGCCTTGAAATGTCTGAAAAAGAATTCCAAGCAACATTCTTAAGGAAACTCAGTGAGATACGAGAAGAGTCATATAGGCAACACAAAGAAATGAGAAAAACAATCCAAGATATGAAGGAAGAAATCTACAAAGGGATTAATGCCATAAAAAAGGATGTGGTGGAACTCTTGGAACTGAAGGACACATTCAATGAAACAAAAAACTACATTTAAGAGCTTTAGCAGCAGGCTAGAGCAAGCAGAGAAAAGGATTTCTGATCTCAAAGACAGTGTTTTTGAAATAACCCAAGAAGACAAAAAAAGACAAAAATAATTTTTAAAAAATGAAGAAAATCTTTGTGAGCTAACTGACAATCTCAAGTGTTCAAACATTCAAATTGTGGGTGTTCCAGATGGGGAAGAAAAAGAAAAGGCACTGTAAACATAGTCAAAAAGATAATAGCAGAAAACTTCCCTGGTATTGGTAGAGAAATGGACTTCCAGATTTAAGAAGAACAGAGATCCCCAAACAGTTTCAATCGAAAAATGTCCTCTCTGAGACACATTACAGTTAAATTGTCTAAAGTCAGAGACAAAGAGAAAATCTTAAAAACAACCAGAGAAAAATGTCAAGTCACCTATATGAGAATCCTTATCAGACTAAGAGAAAACTCCTCAGCAGAAACCTTACTGGCCAGAAGAAAATGGGATGATATATTTAAAGAAATAAGAGAAAAAACTGCCAGCCACGATTATCAGACCCAGCAAGGCTATCCTTCAGATATGAAAGAGATACAGTGTATTTCCCAGATAAACAAAAACTATGGGAATTCAATGCCAAACAACAAGCCCTACAAGAAACCCTCAAGGGAGTCCCACAACTCGAATCCAAAAAAAAAAAAAAAAAGAAAAAACCAAACAGTAATATATATATACATATAATTACCACTATGAATACACTAGGAAGAAAAAAATCCCACTGATGGAATACACAGACAAATGAGAAAAAGGAAAACAAAACAAAACAAACAAACAAACAAAACTATAACATACCACCTCAAAAAACCAACAAACTCTGAAATCAAACAACAACAGGGAAAGAAAGGAACAAAAAATACTTTTAAAAAACTGCACAAAATTAGATGATAGGACTTAGACAATGCCTTTCAACAGCAATGTTAAATGTTAATGTATTGAACTCCCCACTCAAAAGATATCAAGTGGCTGAACAGACTAAATAACTAGACCTAACTAAATGCTGCCTACAAGAAACCCACCTCACCTGTAAAGACTCTCACAGACTAATAGCGAAAGGATGGAAAAAGATACACCACACAAATGGAAAGCAAAAAGGAGCAGAAGAAGCTTTTCTTATATTAGGTATAATAGACTTTAAACCAAAAACTATAAAGAGACAAAGAAGGCCTTTATATAATGATAAAGGGATCGATCCACCAAGAAAAATAACAATCATAAATATATATATGCTCCCAACATTGGCACACCAAAATCTACAAAGCAAACTTTATTATACCTAAAGAGAGAAATAAATCTCAATACAGTAATAGTTGGGGAACTGAACACCACCCTCTCAGCATTTTACAGATTATCTAGGCAACAAGCCAACAGGGAAGCACAGGTTTTAAACTACACTTTAGACCAATTGGACTTGGTAGATATATATAGAACATTTCACCCAACAACTAGAGAATGTACATTTTTCTCACCAGCACATGGAACATTCTCCAAGAGAGATCATATATTATGTAACAAATCAAAAATCAACAAATTTTTAAAAAATTGAAATCATTTCATGCATCTTTTCACACCATAATGGATTTAAACAAGAAATCAATAACAAACAAAGCTTTGGAAATTATAGAAATATTTGGAAATTAAACAACATGATCCTGAATGACATATGGGATAAAGAAGAAATCAGACTAGAAATAAAAAAATTTCTCAAAATTAATGATAATAGCAACACATCATACCAAAACCTATGGGATACTGCAAAACAGTCACAAGAGGAAAGTTTATTGCAGTAAATTCTTACATCAAGAGAACAGAAAGACTTCACATAAACAACCTACATTACACTGTAAAGAACTAGAAACACAAAAACAATCCATTCCCAAAACTAGTAGATGGGAAGAAATATTAAAATCAGAGCAGAACTAAATGAAATAGAGACCACAAATATGTTACAAAACATCAATGAAACAAAAAGTTAGATTTTGAATAGATAAACAGAACAGACAAACCACTAGCCAGACTAATTAAAAAAAGAAGAAAGAGCTAAATAACAACAATCAGAAATGAAAAATGGAAATATCACAACTGATACCACAGAAATACAGGGAATCATTAGAAATAACTGTGATCAACTATATGCCAACAAATTTGAAAACCTTGAGGAAATGGATACATTTCTGTACACATAAAAACTACCAAGATGGAACCAAGAGTACATACAAAAACTGAACAAACCAATAATGTGCAACAAGATTTAAGCAGTAATCAACAGTCTCCCAGAAAAGAAAAGCCCAGGACCAGATGGCTTTACTGCTGAGTTCTACCAAACCTTTAAAGAGAAATTAATACCAATTCTTTCTAAACTATTCAAAAAATTGAAACAGAAGCCATTTTCCGAAACTCATTCTATGAGGTAAGCATCACTCTAATACCAAAACTGGACAAATGTACAGCAACAACAACAACAACAACAAAACAAACCTGCAGGCTGATATCCTTGATAAATGCAGACACAAAAATCTTCAACAAAATACTAGCAAATAGAATACAGCAACACATCAAGAAGATTATACACCATGATAAAGTGTGATTCATCCCAGGAATGCAAGGATGGGTCAACATATGCAAGTCAATAAATGTAGAACACTAAATCAACAAAATCAAAACAAAAACCATATGATCATCTCAATAGATATAGAAAAAGCATCTGACAAAATTCAACATTCCTTCATGATAAAAAACTCTCAACAAATTAGGTATAGAAGGAAAGTATCTCAACAAGATAAAAGGCATATATGATAAACCCACTGCCAATATCATCCTGATATTAAGATCAGGAACAAGACAAGGATGCCCACTCTCACCACTCCTATTTAGCATAGTATTGGAAGTACTTTCCAGAGCAGTTATACAAGAGAAAGAAATAAAGGACATCCAAATAGGAAAAGGTGAAATCAAATTGTCCTCGTTTGCAGATGACATGATTCTATATGTAAAAAACCCAAGAGACTCTACCCAAAACTTCTTAACACTGATAAATTCAGTAAGGTTGCATGATACAAAATCAATATACAACAATCTGTAGCGTTTTTATACTCCAACCACAAATTAGCAGAAAATGAAATCAAGAAAGGAAACTCATTTAAAATAGTCAACAAAACTAAAATACCTAGAAATAAATATAATCAAGGAGGTGAAAGATCTCTACAATGAGAACTACAAATCACTACTGACAGAAATTAAAGAGAACACCAAAAGATGGAAAGACATTTCTTGTTCATGGATTGCAAGAATCATCATAGTGAACATGTCCATGCTACCCAATGTGATCTACAGATTTAATGTGATTTGTATCAAAATACCAATGACATTCTTCACATAAATAGAAAAAGTAATCCTAACATTCATATGGAACAACAAAAGACCCTGAATAGCCAAAGTGATCCTGAGCCAATAAAATAAAGCCAGAGGCATTACACTTCCTGACTTCAAACTATATTACAAATCTATAGTAACAAAAAGTTAGCATTGTACTGGCATAAAAAAAAACAGATATTTGAACCAATGGAACAGAATAGAGAACCCAGAAACTGACCCACATATTTACAGCCAAGTGATTTTCAACAAGGTCACCAAAAACATACATGGGGAAAAGACTGCCTCTTCAATAAATGGTGCTGGGAAAACTGGATACCCATATGTAGAAGAATGAAACTTGATCCATACTTCTCACCATATACCAAAATCAACTCAAAATTGATTAAAGTCTTAAATATAAGACCTGAAACTTTAAAACTCCTAGAGGAAAACATAGAGGAAACACTCCAAGATGGGCTGGGCAAAGACTTTATGAATAACATCCCAAAAGCACAGACAACAGAAGAAAAAATAAATGGTATTATATCAAAGTAAAAAGCTTCTGCACAGCAAAGGAAACAATCAACAGAGTGAGAAAACATACAGAATGGGAAAAAATATTTGCAAACTATGCATCTGACAAGGGATTAATATGCAGAATATACAAAGAGTTCAAATAACTTTACAGCAAATAATAATAATAGTAATAATCATCATCATCATCCAATTAAAATACAGGCAAAGGAGCTGAATAGACATTTCTCAAAGGAGGGCATACAAATGGCAAGGAGGTATAGGAAAAAATCCTCAACATCACTAATCATCAGGGAAATGCAAATCAAAACCGCTTTGAGATATTACCTCACCCCAGTCAGACGGGCTGTTATAAAAAAAAAAAAAAAAAAAAAAAAAAAAAACAGAATAATCAATGCTGACAAGGATGTGGAAAACATGGAACACTTCTGCACTGTTGGTGGAATTGTAAATTAGTACAGCTATTATGGAGAACATTATGGAGGTTTCTCAAACAACTACAGATAGAACTACCCATATGATCTGTTATTCCCACTACTGGGATATGTCCAGAGGACTGGAAATCATTATGTTGAAGGTATACCTGCACTCCCATGTTTGTCAAAGCTCTATTTACAACATCCAGGTGACAGAACCAACCTAAATATCTACTGATGGATGAGTTCATAAGGAAATTGTGGTATATATACAAAATGGAATACTACTCGGCTGTAAAAAATAATGGCATTCTGCCATTTGCAGCAACATGGATGAGCCTAAAGAAAATGATTCCAATTGAACCAATCCAGGTACAGAAAGAATTAAAACATGTTATCACTCGTAACCAGGATCTGAATCCATAAATAAATAAAAAATAAAGAGAGAAAGAGAGAGAGAAAGAAAGAAAGAAACAACAATCACAGTAATATGTTGAGCTTTTAGAAAGACAGAAAAGAACCTTGTTTACTAGAGGTGGAAAAGGGGAGGGGAGGGGGAAAGGGAAGGGGGTTAACAAGGAATTGGTTAATGGACACAAAGAATGATTGTGTATTGTAATGATGAATAAACTATCCTGATCTAACCATCACACACTGTACACAACTATTGAAAATCAACATTGTACCCCACATGTATGTATAATAAATTCTCTTTAAAAATTTAAAAAATATATACTTATGCAAAAAAATAAAAATAAAAAATAAAAAGCTGTGTTGGAAAACTGAATAGCCGGCTGTATACAAACAAAGATCAAATTGGATTTGTTATCCATGCTGTTCATGAGAAAAAATTCTAAGTGATCAGAGATCTAGATTTAAAAAAAAAACATGAAAATATACTAGTGCAAGGATCATATTTGAATAAAATAGTCTTATGATTTCAGATCTAGAAGCAATAAAGGGAATGATGGGTGAATGTGGCTACATAAATATTTACTTTGCAAAAAGTACCATCAGCAAAGAAAAAAGACCAGTGACCAACTGGGGAAATATACACAACTGTGTCACAAACAGAAGTTTAACATTGTCAATAAATACAGTGTATAAACATCAAGAAGAATTGAGACCAACAATCCTATAGTAAAACGTGTAAGAGGCATAAATAGACTACTTACACACAACAATGACACACTAATATAGTCTTCAGTTATATGCAGAGAAGCCTGTCCTTGCTCATGATAAAAGAATAAAAAATACTACAGTGAGAATAAGTTTCTCAACTATCAGATTGGTAAAACTCCTAATATTTGACAACACATTGTTTTATCACACAACCCCCTAGAGAAAAAATGGACAGTATTTAGCAAAATTACTTGTGACTTTTTCTCTGACCCAGAAACTCCATGTCTACAAGATCTATCCCAAAGACACACTACTAGCAAATACTATGAAAAAATGGCTGTACATAAGTTTTAATAGTTACAGCTTTTGTAGTATCCAGAAAACACACACATACACACACACACACACAAAAACAAAACAAAACAAAACAAAAACCAGAGTACAGCTCAAATATCTATTTACATAGGTCTTGGTAATAAATGATACCTCTGCATAATGGAATAAAATGCAGCAACAGGAAAGAATAAAGAATATTTCTATATAATGTAGTGGAGATATTTTCAGGCTGTATTACTAAGTCAACAAAAAAAAGCTAGATGAGGAATAAGTATGTACAATGATCCATATGTGCAAACTAAAAATATGTGTGTCTGTGTTTGGTTACTCTAAAAGATAGATGGATTAAATATCTATCTATCTATTATATATATAATACATGTATACATATTATATATATATATAATACATATGTACATATATATTATATGTGTATATTTCCTATGTAGGAGAAAAGGAGCAAAGTGGAGGGAACAAGAACACAATCTAGACTTCTGTAAATGTGCCTGTAAAGAAAGTAGAAAAAGGTTTATCAGGATTTCTCACCTCGCATCTGTTACAGATGGGCAAGATTCAGCACACTGAATATAAACAGCTATAAAAGTAGTGTAACTGTGCATGTGTGCCCATTTACTGATTCAGCATGATTGTCATTATGTAATGCTTGGCTTGTGGCTGCCATTGTGTACTAAAAGTGTAAAGGTAACTGCTCTGAACTGCTGGTTAGCGGATCATGGAAGGAGGGCAGAGCATGGAGGGTCAGTGGAGTAGAGCCTGAGCTTGTGTCTGAGAACAAAGCATGTCTGTGAAGCTCATATGTGAAGAATAAAGTATGTCCACCTTGCAAAAATCTGCCAGTATCTTCTTTTGATTACCCGACTCATGACCTGCACAGGGAGAAGCAGAAGGATCTGAGATTCCTGCCTGACAGTGCCTTATTTTTTAGATTTGACTGTGTTACTATAGAGATGTTAAGATTTTATAAAACAAATCTAAATTTATAAAATCCTTTATATCTAAAGCAATATAGAATGAATTAACCTGCTATGTATCAAGTTGGTGGTATAACTTACAAAGGAGAATTATTTCTAGTGACTCTAAAGCAGTTATTTAAGTGCATATTTCTTGTAAGATAGACCCTAAGAACAAAATAAAATTGCCAAGATATTTAAAATGTTTTCAATTGGAATGGTTATTCATTTGTATTGTTACTCGGATACATATATAAACGAACACACACATATAAATGCAAATAATTATATTAATGCAATTAAGAATCAATAATTCTTTTTTCCTATCTTTATTTTAATTTTTTATTCAAAATATTTTAACACATACTTGTAAACATTTGTGAGGTACAGTATATTGTTTCAATATATGCATATACTGAACAATAGTTCATTTAGGGTAGATAGCACAGTTTTGTACCTATTAATTCATCACTTTCCCTCCTTCCCCAACCCCAGGTCTCTGGTAACCATTATTCTACTCTCTACTTCTATAAGAACCACTTTTTTTTTCAAGATTACACGTATGAGTGAGATCATGTAGTATTTGTCTTTTTGTGACTGACAAACTTCATTTAAAATGAGGGTATCTAGTTCCATCCATGTTGCTGCAAATGATAGGATATCAGTTTTTTTTTTATAGCTGAGTAGTATTCCATGTGTTGATATTGATCAATGTTTAGGGTTGATTCCATCTCTTGGCTATTGTGAATAGTGCTGCGATGAATGTGGGAGTGCAGGTGTCTTTTTGATATATTGATTTCATTTCCTTTGGATACATACCCAGTAGTGGGATAGCTGGGCCATAAGGTAGATCTATTTTTAGTTCTCTGAGC
This sequence comes from Cynocephalus volans, assembly GCF_027409185.1. Classification (NCBI taxonomy): domain Eukaryota; kingdom Metazoa; phylum Chordata; class Mammalia; order Dermoptera; family Cynocephalidae; genus Cynocephalus; species Cynocephalus volans. The sequence continues at coordinate 94,810,406 of NC_084471.1, forward strand.
AGCCACCATACTATTTTGCACAGTAGCTGTACAAATTTACACTCCCATCAGCATTGTAGGAGAGTTCCTTTTCCTCCACATCCTCACCAACAACATGTTACTTTTTGTCTTGATAATAGCCATTCTAACTATGGTGAGATGCTATCCCATCATTGTGTTTCTCTGATGACTAGTAATGTGGAGCATTTTTGCATGTGTCTATTGGCCATTTGTATGTCTTCTTTTGAGAAATGTCTGTTCAGGCCCTTTGATCATATTTTTAATTGGGTTATTTGGGGTTTTTTTGCTGTTCAGTTGTTTAAGTTCCTTATATATTCTGGATATTAGCTCTTTATCTGATGTGTAGTTTGCAAACATTTTCTCTCATTTTGTAAATTGTGTCTTCACTCTGTTGACAATGTCTCTTGTGGAACAGAAACTTTTTAGTTTGTTGTAGTCCCATTTGTTTATTTTTACTTTAGTTGCCTATGCCCTTGTAGTCTAGCTCAAAAAATTGCTGCCCACTTCAATTTTGTACAGCATTTTCTCTGTTTTCTTCTAGTCATTTTATAGTTTCAGGTCTTAAATTTAGGTCTTTGATATATTTTCAGTTGACTTTTGTGTATGGTGAGAGATAAGGGTCTAGTTTCAGTCTTCTGCATGTTGATATCCAGTTTTCCCAGCACCATTTGTTGAAGAGTTTGTCCTTTGCCCATTGTATATTTTTGGCACCTTTGTCAAAAATCAGTTGGCTGTAAATGTGTGGTTTTATTTTGGGGCTCTTTATTCTATTCTATTGGTAAATTTGTCTGTGTTCATGCCAGTACCATGATGTTTTGGTTACTATAGCTTTATAGTATACTCTGAAGTCAGGGAACATTATGCCTGCAACTTTGTTCTTTTTGTTCAAGATTGCTTTAGTTACATGGGGTTTTTGTGTTTCCAGGTAAATTTTAAAGTTTTCTTTCTATTTCTGTGCAGAAGGTCATTGGCATTTTGATAAGGATTGCATTGAATGTGTAGATTACTTTGGATAATATGGACATTTTGATCATGTTAATATTTCTGATCCAGGAACATGGGATATCTTTCTATTTACTTGTGTCCTCTTCTGTGAAGTATGCATAAAGCAAATGTACTTCACAGGGCCTGGTTTTCCAAAGCCTTGCGGTTTCAAATATTGACCTTGCAAAGGACAGGAAATTTTCCCCAGGCTATATAGTCTCTGTTGTAAGATAAAGAATTGTAAAACAGCAAGGTTGCTGGCTCAAAGACAGACAGGTTACTGATTGATATGTAAAGATACAGGGAAATTGCTGTAAGAAGAGAATGTTTGCTAAAATCAAGATTTTGTTGCAAATTGCATTATAGAATGTCACCTTACTGAATGTTACCAGCTTCTATTGTTAAACTTGTTAAACGGTACTTAGCAAAAACCCCACGTATGTTCTCTTCCTGGAACTTCCTGGTCTGGAGAATAAATCCAGGAAGAGAACCCCAATTCGTGGTTAATTTCTCAAATGGAAGGAATGCCTCTCTCTTGAGGGTTCTGGGAGATTAACCCCTTTTGGGGGCTTCTTACTGCTCAGAAGAGATGGGCTTTGAGTAATCTTTGGCAGCTCCATCACCCATGGAACAAGGGGTGACAAATCTGTGGGAGGCTAAGCAACACTCTTCAATTTTTTTCACCAATGTTTTATAGTTTTTATTGTAGAGGTCTTTCATCTCTTTGGTTATGTTTACTCCTAGGTATTTCATTTTATAGCAGCTATTGTGAACAGGATTCCTTTCTTGATTTCTTTGGCTGTTTTGTTATTGATGTATAGGAAGGCTACTGATTTTTGTGTCTTGATATTAAATCCTGCTACTATATTGAATTCATTTATTAGTTTTAGTAATTTTTTTTGGTGAGATCTTTAGGGTTTTCTACCTATAGGATCATGTCATCTACAAATAGGGATAGTTTGACTTCCTTTTTTTCTGATTTGAATGCTCTTTATTGCTTTCTCTTGCCAAATTGTGCTGGCTAAAACATCTAGTACTATGTTAAGTAAGTAATAAGAGTGGGGTGAGTGGGTATTCTTATCTTGCCCCAGATGTTAGAGGAAAAATTTCTAATTTTTCTCCATTCACTATGATACTGGCTGTGGATTTGTCATACATGGCCTTTTATCATGTTGAGGTACATTCCCTTTACACCTAATTTATTGAGTGTTTTTATCATGACGGGGTTTTGGATTTTATCAAATACTTTTTCTGCATCAATTGAAATGAACATTTTTTTTCCTTCATTCTGTTGATGTCATGTTTCATGGTTATAGATTTGCATACTTAGAACCACCCTTATGTTCCTGGGATGAATCCCAATTGATTATGATGAATAATTTTTTTTAATGTGCTGTTGGATTCCATTTGCCAGTGTTTTGTTGAGGATTTTCATGTCTGTGTTCATTAGGGATATTCATCTATAGTTTTATTTTTTGTTGTTGTTGTGTCTTTTACCAGTTTTGGGATGAAGGCAATGCTGGCCTAGCAGAATGAGTTTAGAAGTATTCCATCCTCTTCAATTTTTTGGAAGAATTTGAGAAGAATTGATAATCGTTCTTCCTTACATGTTTGGTAGAATTTGGCAGTGAAGACATATGGTCCTGTGGTTTTCTTTGTTGGAAGATTTTTTATTACTGCTTCAATCTCATAACTTATTATTGATCTGTTTAGATTTTCTAGTTCTTTGAAATTTAATTTTGATAAGTTGTATGTGTCCAGAAATTTGTCCATTTCTTCTAGGTTTTCCGTTTGTTCTCACATAGTTGTTTGTAGTAGTCTCTTATGATCCTTTGTGTTTCTGTAGTATTGGTTGTAATGTCTCCTTTTTCATGTATGATTTTATTTGAGTCTTCTCTCTTTTTATCTTCATTATTCTAGGTAAATGTCCACCAAATTTTTTTGTCTTGTCAAAAAAAAAAAAAACCTCTTCATTTCATCAACCATTTGTTTTTGTTTTTAAATCTCAAATTCACTCACCTCTGCTCTAATCTTTGTTATTTCTCTCCTGCTGGTTTTGTGTTTAGTTTGTTCTTGTTTTTTCAGCTTTTTCAGGTACACCCTTAGTTTGTTTATTTGTAGTCTTTCTTTTTTGATGTAGGTTTTATTGCTATAAACTTCCCTCTTAGAACCCACAGTTTCTGGTATGTTGTGTTTTCATCTGTCTCTGGGAATTTTTAAATTTCTTTTCTGATTTCTTGTTTGAGTCATCAATTTTTTAGGAGTATGTGTTTCAATTTCTATGTATTTGTATGGTTTTTCATTTCTAGCTTTATTCCATTGTGGTCAGACAAAGTAGTTTACATGATGTTCATTTTTTAAAATATGTTGAGACTGGATTTGTTACCTAGCATATGGCCTATTCTAGAGAATGTATACAACAACCATATAAGAGACAGGCAATATTAAAAGATGCAACTTGAAGCAACAAAATGTCAAAAAGTGGGGGAGAGGGGGATGATAACCCGAGTGCAGAGTTGGCTTTGTTTTTTTCTTTTTTCTTGGATACCAAAGTTAAGTTATTAGTCTAAAATAATTCATTATAACTATAACACGTCTTTTGTAAGCCTCATAGTAACCATAACACAAAAACTTATAGGGAATATACTAAAAATAGTGAGAAATCAAAATATGAAGCTAGAGATAACTATTCAACCACAAAGAAAGACCATACAACCAGAAAAAAGGAAAAAAGAACCTACAAAACAACCAAAATAAAAAAGCCAAATGGCAGTAATGAATGCCTATATATCAAGAATAACCTTAAATATAAATGGATTTAATGCCCTATTTGAAAGACACAAGGTGACTCAAATGGATTATAAAACAAGAGCCAACAATATGTTGCCTACAAGAAACTCACATAACCAGTAAAGAAACACACAAGCTGAAAGTGAAGAGATGGACAAAGATATTTCATGCCAATGGAAACCAAAAAAAAGCAGGAGTAGTTATATCAGATAAAATAGACTTCAAGCCAAGGAAAGCAAATAGAATTTTTTAAAAAAGTAAGGATGGTCATTATATAATGATAAAGAGATCAATTCAGCAAGAGAATATAACAATTCTAAATATGTACACACTCAATTCCAGAGCAACATGTTACATAAAGCAATTACTATTGGACCTAACGGGAGAGATAGACTCCAATATAATAATACTTGGGGACTTCAATACCCCACTTTCAGCAAAGAAAATATCATCCAGACAGAAAATTAACCAGGAAGCATCAGAATTAATCTCATCTAATAGCTGCAGAACACATATTCTTCTCATCAGCACATGGAAGTACCAATAATTCCATGAGAAAGAGGATTTCAATGCACAATCAAAAAAGTTCATGTTTTTAAAGAAAAAAAATTAGTCTTAAATTTGAATTGGAAATATCAGTTTTATAAACTCATAATGTAAAATCTTTAAAAAAATATTACATGTTTTCTAGCTCCAGATACTATAAACATTAGAAACATCAAAGATACAATGTCAGTGAACAATTCTAGTACCCAAGTTGTGGTCTCCAGATGCCATTTCTCACTATAAAGTTTTAGGAATCTTTCAAAAATATTTTATTCTAAATCTGAGAGATGGTAAATATAAAATTAGTCTCAATAGCTTGTTATAGTAGACAAACACTAAGCTTCTAAGACTATTTGGAATGTGGCAAACAGGATCAAAAGCCAACCTCATGAGGTTACCTTAAACCAAAGATTGGACAATTTAATCATCAATAAGAATGATAACTGAAATAAATTCACACACATCAGAAATGTTAAAATTTGCATATTTATAATGATACTAAAATAGGAAATCTCTTATTGGTCAGCTTTATAGGATGCTATAAAAATAAATTACAATTTTATTTATTTTTGGGGGGGGCAGCCAACTGGTAAGGGGATCCAAACCCTTGACCTAGATGTTAAAACACTGTTCTCTAACCAATTGAGCTACTTGGCCAGTCCAATCAATTACTATTCTAAAATCTGGTTAAAAAAAATAAAAAGCAAAAAAACATTTACCCTTATTTTCTGATTGAGCTCTACCTCAGAGCAAGAAAACAGTGAACAAGAGGAAACTTCCCCCTACAGAGTTCCTCCAGCTAACACATGAAGAAGAAATGGGAGCATTAAATAACACCATTTTGTGATAGGTACAGGCAATGATTATCAATAGTTGCCAATATCACCAAAGAGAAGAAGCTGTGTATGGGAATCTTAATACAGCATTTATAAAATATTCTTGTCAAAAACTGAACCTGAAGCTGATCAACTCTCTAGTTATAACCAGAAGATTGAAGGAAATACAGAGGACGAAAGAATATATTTAGTTACCACAGGAATATGATAAACATGAGTGTCACTAGGCTACTACAGGACTAATCCCCCAGTCTGTTCAACTAATAAACTGAAAAATAAGACTGAAATTTAAAAATTGGAAAGAGGATGTATAGATTAAAAGGAAATTAAGAAACACTGACCAAATGCAATTTGTTTCTAATTATAGTAAATCAACTGTAAAAAAAGAAAAAAAGAGACAATTGGGGAAATCTGACTAATGACTGGATATTTGATGAGAGTTGGGGATATTTTTCCATGTATTTTTGGTGTAGTGATATCATGCTTATGTTTTCAAAATGTTTAATTTTTGTTTTACACTTTTAACTTTTTATTTTGAAATAGTTTAGGACTCACAAGAAGTTGCAAAGATACGTAGTGAGTTTCTGAGTACATTTTACCCAGCTTCTCCCAATGGTAGCATCTTCTATAATTATATTATCAAAACCAGGAATTGACAGTGATACAGTAGTATTAATAAAATAAGGGAACATTGATATTTCACCAGTTTTTACATACTATCTTTTTAATGTTTAGTTCCATAAAATTTTATTACATATATACGTTTCTGTAACTATGTCAAAAATCATGATAAATAACTCTTGCATCACCAAAGAGAGAATACCCAGTTTTACTCCTTCAAAGTCACACTCTTTTCCTAACCCTAACCTCTAGCACTGATCTGTTAATCATTATATTTTTTGTCACTATGAGGATATTAAATAAATGAAATCACACGGTATATAACGTTTTGAGAATGGCATTTTAAGCACACCATAATGCCTTGAGAGTCATCCAAGCCATCGTGTGTATCAACAGTTTGTTCCCTTTATTGCTGAATCATCTTCCTTTGTATGGATGTACCAGTTTTGTTAATCCATTTGCCCATTGAAAGACATTTGGTTATTTCCAGCTTTTAGCTATTACAAATAAAGTTGCTGTGAAAATCAATGTGAACTTTTTTGTGTAAACATGAATTTTCATTTCTCAAGGTTTACTATCCAGATGTATGATTGCCGGATTATGTGGTAAGTGCACATTTAACTTTATAAGAAACTGTAAAACTGTTTTTCAGAGTGACTGTATCATTTTACTTTCCCATCAGTAATGTGTGAGAGATTCATTTTATTCATGTTTTTTCATCACTTAATTTGTTAGTGTTTACTTTAGCCATTTTAGTCAATGTGTAGTGGTGTCTCACAGTACATTTAATTTGCATCCCCAACTCAAAATAGGTTAAACTCTAGTGTAGAACAGGAGCATATAAACAAGTATGTACTCTCAAGCACATAGGTAGTATGTAGTATGACAAAGTGGTAAGGGGCATAATAAAAGACACAGTGAAAGCACAGAAGAAAAAATGATTTCTTACAAAAGAAAAAAATAAGTATCATTATTAATGCTAGATTTAAGTAGGACTCTTAGCTAATCTGGGTTGAACTACTGAAAGTTTGAATTTAAACATATGCTACTATAACAATTAAAGATATATTAATATTTAAAAAGGAAATTACTTTTATTTCCTAGACTACTATATTTCAGCTTCATATGGTTCTTGGAGCTGTAAATTCATTGTAAGCAGGCCTCACAGAAAAGTTCGTTATTAATATTTCTTTTATAACCAAAGAATTGTAGTTAGTTAGACTTTATGTTCATACAGGCCAGCTCAGGGCATGGTTTTACTTCTAAGCCAGATGGAATAATGCCCACCTACTGAGTCATCCAGACCATTTCCAGCAGTATTTGGTCTTCCTCTAAATATTCTCATGTAGAGACCTACAGGGCTACCTCAAATTAGACTGTTAGATGTTAAAATATCACAGTGCAGTAAGATGTTTGCAGGATACCTCCCTTATTGTTTCCGTAAACCAGAAGGCACAGAAAAAGTGGCAGGTGAATTTATAAAAGGATTTATAAAAGAGTTTATAAATTCAGCAGAGGTGATTTTCCTGGCATGCCAGATACAAGATTTTTCTAAAAATTATTTTTAAAGCACATTTTAATATTAATCCATTGTGATCCATAATCACAATTATTAACTGTAAATAAAATTCAAAGTGTTAATTTATCTGTAACCTTGATGGAACATATTCAACACATAAAAATTTGCTGTAAATGCAAAGAGGTTAATTGAATATTAAAATGTGGTTTCACCTGAAACCATTCGGTGGTAACATCATTTCCTTACATCCACAAAAATATGCAGTTAAGTATTAAACAAAATGCTTCTGAGAAAGACTTAATGACATTCACGGGCTTTTGGAAAATTATATAATTCATGCTGTTTTTACCCTTTTTTCACTTAATATTATATGTAACAACACTTATGTTATTATGTATTTCACTCTTTTTTTTTTTCGTGGCTACATAGTACTACATGTTGTAGATGTCCCAGACAGTATTTAAATAATAACTATCTTCATCTTTGGGCATTTTAGTTAATTCTAGCTAAATATTGAGATAATTTCAATTTTTAGCATAAGATTTTCTATATCTAGAGTCCTAAAGTACATAGAAATATGTCTAATTACTTTTTGCTTTTTGTTCAGATTATTAGATATCATGCTGTTTCAATTACATTTTCTAGTTAGCTATTTTTTTGGATGTAGAAACACTACAGAATTTTGCTTTATTTTCAGGATCCAACTACCATGTTGCCATCAGCAATGTTTTTGGTGACTTTCTCAGAATTTTAAGAAAAAATATTTAAAGCGAAAACCTTGCCTAATACTTTCAATTCATAAACATTTTAATACTTATCTTTGTACCCATGTGTTATGTTTCTTCCACTTATCCTTGTTTACGTTTTTTTTTCTTTTTCCAGTTTTATGATTCTCTATTCCTTTCTTAGCTCATACTTTCCGGCATAATATACTGCACTCATATCTCTTCCCAACTTCCTAGAAGCATCTTACTCTTTCTTGCCAAAGATTCTTCACTGCCTTCCACCTATTTCCACTCCCCTCAGACTCTTTACTAAGTCACGGAAATATTTATGCCATACAATGAAAATGCTTGTTGTGAATAAATTATAGTAAATTGATGAATACCAACCTCAACACTAATAACACATCAAAAAATTAAACTCCCATTACTGTCAACTGAATGAAATAAATTATCTCTGTGTTAAAATAAAGTAAAGCAATTTCAAAAACACAGCTGGAAACCCAGAAATTTTTTCTGAATATCAGATGTCAGAAGAGAATTGTTGAGACAATATCAATATTAAAGCCAATTTTCATAGTTATTAAAATGTGCTGCATTCTTCATTACTCAGAAATGATTTTGTCAACTCATAAAAAAGTACTCAAAATTAAAAGCTTTTGTACAGTACTTCAATAAAAAGTGACTGACTTCTGAGTTAAAAGGGAACACATCTTTCCCCATATTTGGTATAATACCAATCTTCAGGGTTTTACCTCTAAAGAATACATTTTCACTTAAGCTGTTTATTATATAAAACATCAATGTATTAACAGTAGTTGATTAGACCCTGAAAAAGTTAATAAATAGTCTATCTACTTATGCTTAAAATCAGCAGGGTAGCACAAAGGGAAGAATGAAACTATATCAGCAATGGTAAAATCTCAGAAATGTGAGAGAGATATATATATTGCTGACCAGAAAATTACATTTGATTGATTATAAAATTATGAAAGATATACTATACAGATTTACAAGTATAAAAATGTTATAAAATAAATTATAATTGTGTATTACATATATTGTATGATGTATTATATATTTTTAAGGATGTTTTAAGTATAACATGAATACAAAATATATTAGAATATTTAACATTTATAATATATTTGGCTATAAAACTTAACCAATATACTTAATAAATCTATGCTTGATTTTGTTGCCTTTATATATGATCTATTGAGGTGCATGCTAATTTTTGTAGTCAGACCCTTTCTTGTAATAAACACCATGAAGTTGTATAAAAGAAAGAAACTTACTAACAGGTTAAATTAAGAGGATAATAACCCAACTTGATTTGCTAAACCTCACTTTTCATATCTGAGACTGGTACTTACAATTTCTGCCTTCCTTAGGTTGTTAGATGGATTAAATGAGATACCAATGAAATCAATTTGTAAATTGTATATAAAATAATGTTTATTACTTTAAACAATTGAACCTTTACATTTATAATATTCTGAATATCAATTAAAATAATGTAACATTGCAACTTTAGGAGAAATAAAATTTCAGGAGTAAAATTTCATTAAATTTTACTTACATTATCAAGCAAATTAAATTATTTGTAACTAGAGTTACAAAATGCTACATGATTTTGTTTTTAGCCCTTTATTCTATTAAGTGACCACCATGGTTATTTTTCTTTATAGATAGCTATTATTCTATGTGCTTTACATCACATCTTTTCTTTTCTTTTCTCTTCTTTTTTTGTGTGCTTTCTTTCCATTTTTTGATACTATTCACATAACTGAAAGAATTTAAGCTTTATTTACTGTATTTTAAACTCCAGCTTTTACTTTGTTTAACTGAAAGGGTAGCTTAATATTTTTTCTCTCTCTCTCTCTTCTTCTTTTTCTTTTCTTTTCTTTTTTCTTTTTTTTCTTTTTTTTAACGTGAATCATCTACCTAGGGATACAAAACTTGCAAGGCTTTAGACAAGCAAAGGGCAGGTGATCTAAGAAAGCAATGGTGTTTGAATTTAGAGAAAAACATTTTCTTGAAAATTATTAACAGCCGTGCTTATATTTTGTTGAGAAACAAGAGAAAGAGAAAATAGTTGAACAGCAAGATGGCAAAAGGCAGGTTGTTACAATCTCCTCAGGAAAACCTCAGGGACATTTCAGAAAACTCAAAGGAAGGGCTTGATTTACACTGGGGAATGTGAAGGAAACCACTGTGTACAGTTCTATTAAGAGGATGTGTAAGCTAGTTGAGAAGGTGAATAATTGTGATCAATTGTGCATCAGTAAAGGATTTTCTGGTGATATTTATGCAATCCTCCATTACTCTAATGTTATATATAAGATAACCTAATGTTTTCTGCTAAGTGTTTCACAGTTTTGTATTTTATGATTTAGTTTTTATGTTGTTAGTGAGAATCTATAGAACGTTGAGAAGAGGAATGGCTGCTTTGATTTACATTTTGAATGACAAATGTTAGCTCAGGTGAAAAAAATAAACTGCCAGAAGAGGCTGGGTGGGTATTCAAGGGTAGAAGGAAAAGATCAGTTAGGGGACTAATGCATTGGTTTAGGTGAGATAACTATCCAGACATTTATATTGATAGTTATCTTTAATTAAAGGTGAATGTTGCATTTTATCATATGCTTTTTTTAACATTCACAAAACACACTTTTTTATTTTGATCTATACCTACAATGAATTACATGAATCTATTTTAATACTGAAACTTTTTTGCATACCTGGATACCCTTAGCCAAATTAACATTATCTGTTAAGATATGGCTAGATTTTGTTTTTGACTCTTGAATCGATTGCTTGAAATCTCACTTTTTTCATTGATTTATTATGTCAGCACAGACTAATGAGTTATAATTCAATACTATCTTTATTTATATAGATAATCAAATTGCCCTAAGTTTGGCCATGGGAACTCCTTCAAGCTGGCTTCTGTGTCCTGATATTTGCCCATTTTTCTTGAGTACTTCCTTATTTTCTGGCACTACAAGGTATTCCTGGTTTACCTTTTATTTTCCCTTTCCTAGGCCTGAAATCTACAGTTTATCCAAGGAGATCTGGTTCCTATAGGTGGAGAATGAAGAGCTGTATTTAGAAAACAAGATTTGTCACTACCTACACTCATTGTTATTGTGCTATTCCTACTCCACACACACACACACACACACTCAGACATTTACAGGTACATTATTTCTATATCTATTCATGTACACTGAAAACCATGATTTCACACCAATATGCCCATTCCAGTCCAATTCTATTGCGTTTATTTTAATTCTCTCCTTCTCCATATTTGTAATTCTCTTCCCCAAAAGTGATAAATTTGGCTCTAACCACCTTTAATATATTTACTTATGTCAGCCCACTGACTGTATAAAATCCACCTCCCATTGCCACTTCAGTGTGGATATCCCTTCTCCACTTATGAACTCTCGTACCTGGGCCAGACTGGCATGGTTCCCCAAGTTGTGCTCTCCTCACCCCATCTGGCCTGGCCACCTCCACTGGGCTATAACCACATGTGCAGGCCCTACTTACCCTGCTAGTGTTCCAGCATGCTGTGCTAGCTCGTGCCTACTGTTCAATCAGGTGGGATTCTCCATTGCAGCCTCTCCTGAATTGTCCTCCAGGGCACCTCCACAGAGGCACTGTCCTCATTCCACTTGACATCCCACACTACATCATCCACTCTTCCAGTCTGGACACCCTTTGTACCCTGATCAGGCTCTTACAACCCACAACAGACAGAATTCCTAAGCAGAGGACCCCCGCCCCCCACCCTCCTGGGCTCAATTTCCTACACCAAACATCCTCCCATGTGAATGTCTACACACCCAACTTGGGCTCCAAAAAGCCAGGCTCTTTTCTGTAAGTGTGATACCATCCACACCAGACTCAGACTCTGACATCCTGCGCTGGGTGCATTGACACAACTGCAGTGACATCCATCCGCTGACAACATTCTCACATTTACTCGGCTCTGGTTGCCCATGCCAGGTCACCCACCTGTATGTGTCCTCCTAAGCCTACTCAGGCATCAACATCCCCAACAAGGACTTGTTCTTTCAATCAGACAACTTCGCCACTCTTCTCAGTCTTCAACACATGACTCTGAGAAGCAATTACTACAGTTTTATATGTACTACATTTAAAATATTTCTCGTTTTTTATTTCCTTGTGTGGGTTCAAGTTTTCATTCAGTATAATTTTTCTTATACTTGAAGACCTTTTTAAAAAAAACAATTAACATAAAATAGATTGTTTAGATCACATACAAAATCTACTCCTTTACAACTTCACCTCTCCCACTTAGAGAAGGAGTGAGACAAGGGCTGGTAAAAACACCATGAAATTTCCTCCTGTTTGGAATATGGCTTTTTCTTAACTGGGCATCCACTTAGTTGCTGTAGACCTTTGATTCTTTTCAAGATTCCTATGAAGTTATTCAGCTAGTTTCTAGTAGCTTTTGATGTTTCCATGGAAAAACTCAGGCTTTGCTCTTCCTAGTTTGCCATTTTGCTCGTGACCTCCTCCAGTTTTAAATGATAAATTTAGTTCATTTCTAGACTGGTGATTAGTGCATGTGGATTTGTTTAGCTCATTTTCATTTAGAAGGGTGATTCATGTATGTGGATTGTGTGCTTTTTATTTTATATTTTGCATTGATTTTTTCTTTTACTCTCTCTTTCCCTGTTATTGAAGTGATTGAGATTTTCTTACCATCACCACCCTCTTCTTACTTTTCTAGTCATTTGAAAGTTATTCATTTTAGTCTAATGTGAAACAGGGTCTTTAAAAATCTTCCTGAATGAGTCAAGATGCTTAGACCTTTTGATCCCTTATACTACCTCTTAATGTATAATACCAGTGCTACTATTCAGTTCTATCTTACTTTTACAAACCAAGTATTAATACTTGTTTATAAAATCTGTGATTTAGATTCACCAAAATATTTTCTAAATTAACCAACTGTTGCTCATATTGCTTTCATTACACAATTTTTTTCCTCCTAAAAAATATTTTATAAAATTTTCCTTAAAATGATAATGTAAATAAAATTCAATTTATATTTATCTGAGAATATCTTTTTGCTTTCTTTAAAATGATAATCCAAATGGCAGAGGATTCTAGATTAACTGCTATATTTCATTTTCTTCATTATTGTTGTTTGTCTTCTTTTATTCATTATTAAAATATTTATTGTCTGTTTTGTGACATAATCTTTTAAGCAATGAATGGACAGAAGTGAATAAGAGATAAAAAATTTCTGCTCTTACACTGCTTGCATTCTATGTGGGAGATAAATATTAAACATAAACTATATCACCTAGAGTCTGCTCAAGAAAGTCTGGAACTTCAAATTTTTTGCATTTTAAAATGTGTTTCATTGTCATAAATATTAAAAAAATTAAAGAATCTGAATGAATAAAATTTTTGTCACTTTTTTCATACTGGTTAATGTCTTTTCATATTCAATCTTATATTGTTCCTTTGACATTTATTATTATTTCAAATAATTCACTATTTCATTTTCTCTTTAAGAAACTACAATTAAGTATCTGCTGTGCCTCTTTCTTCTTGTGCTTATATGTTTTGACGTCTTTTCCATATTTTTTATTTATTTAGTGTTTGAGCTGCATTCTATTACATTTACTTCCAGTTCACTAATTCCTTCCTTAGCTACATCACTTCATCTGTGTAAATGCATTTTAATTTAAATTATTTTTTTTAATTTAAGAAACCACATTCTTTATATTCCTTATTTCTCTAGTTTTATCTATTCTCTCTCCATCTCAATTTGCTGTACCTTTATTTCTACTTAGTTTGTATATTTCTTTAATATGTTCATTCATTTAATCAAAGTTGTATATTGTTAAAATTATTCTTTTATTATAACAAGATCAAGTTGTGATATTAACTTTTTTCTATTTTGTATACTGTAATTTTTTAAATTGTAATGAAATATACATATGTGTGTATGTGTATGTGTATGTGTTTACAATCGTATAATTGTAAGTTTACTCTCGTGAGGCTTGATCTTTTTCTTTGGAAAGGAAAATAACAGTTATGATTTGTGTTAGGTGCATTTTCCAAAGAAGTGTAACTATCTTGAGAATCAGGGCAGTGATTAAGCTTCTAGGGAAAACATTATTTTCTTCATCCAGGAGTTTCAGACATCTCTTTAATATCTTTTTGAGCTACTGGTTCATCCTTCCACAAAGGGGAAAACACTTTAAAAGTAATCAATTTATGCAGCTGCATTCATTCTAACTCCATGCCTCACCTGGGCCCAAGGCCTTATTCCCTGTCCCTGAGTGGGCACACAAATCAACTCCTAGGTTAACAAGATCAAAACTACTAATCTCCACCTAGGAAACTCCAGGATCAGCTCATGCTCTGGGTTTGTATTTTTTCATTGTGGGCTTGTGCATTTTGCTTTATTTGTTTTTATTTTTCTCTATTTTCTTTTCTTGCACTTCAGATATATAAATTAAATTAAATGGAAATTTTATTTTGTTTTATATCTCAATCATTGGCTATATATGGCTTCCTTTTATTTGTGTATCTGTTTGTTGCCTGGTTTGTTTATTTATAGTTAAATGAATAAACACCCATGGATGAACCATGCTAACAATCCTATGTATGTCTCCTGATACACACATGTACAACGTTCCATGGGATATGTACCTGGGAGAATTATTGCTGGGTTGAAGGGTATGTGTATGTTTAATTATATGTATGTCAAACCTTTTCAACAGTATTGTTAATATATGAGATTGTATGTATCTACATTGTCTTTTACCTTTGAGATTGTCAGAATTCAATTTTTTTTTTTCCAATTAAAATGTGTATGAAATGGTCTCGGCTTGCATTTCCCTGACCGCAAATAAGTTTGAATGTCTTTTATACACACACATATACGTGCGCGCGCGCGCGCGCGCACACACACACACACACACACACACACACACACACACACACACACACACAAGGGTACTTCAAAAAATTCATGGAAAAATAGAATTAAAAGATAATATGAGTCTTTCCATGATCTTTTTGATGTACCCTCATATATAATGTGTGTGTGTTTGTATATATATATATATATATATATATATATATGTACATATAACATATAATAGATATATATTTTTTGGTTTTTGTCTTTCAGCTTTCAATTAAGTACATTTAAATTATCCACTGTGCATTCTTCTATTGGTATTTTTCCCTTACTCTAATAATTTATAGGCTTTTCTTATACATTCATGATATTGAAATTTTGTAAGTTTTGTCTATGGCAAATATCTCTTCACAGTCTGTAATTTTACTTTTCCCTTTCTTTAAGTTGCCTTGTGATGTATAACTTCTTTTATATTTAATAGGTAAATCTGTTAGTCTTTGTATAGCATAAAGTCATGGAAGAATCAGAAATAACATGTTGCTGATGAGATGCTTTGGAAAAAAGAGGTTTCAGGTATCTTACTAAAATTTTCTTACAATTTCCTTCATGGATTGTGGGGAAAAATATACACAATAGCCGTACTCTTTTAATTCCACAGTTAAGACAGTATATTTTTTCTTCCGAAGTAAGTTAATGATGAAGCATTTGCTAGTGTGGGCTTCATGAAGCAATCTGTCTCCGTGGGAAGCTTCCTCGGAACAACCAAGAAGTGAGAACCCCTGAAGATGTCTCCTTTTACAAGCTCTATAGTTAGCCTCCATGTTAGGCTTAGATTCCTGAATTAAATCCAATTTGTATAACACACAATGCTTACTAAAACTTCTTCTGCAGTTTGAATGCAATACAGAATATTTCTTTACTTTTCATAACACCTACAATGTGATCACACATCTATTAAACTATATTTTAATCTCCAAGGTGGATGCCTTTCAGGGTTGCATATTATTTTTCTTGACATAGTCAAAATAAAAGTTTGTTATATCAAAAATAAATGTGTACTTTGAATACATTCTTATCTCACTTAACCCATATGGATTTACTACCACAAAGCCTTCAGATAATATTTCAGATATGATAACTGAGGCTGAAAAAATATAAGATTATATACTAGCCAAAGCATCAATTTCAAAGGATCAGGTCTGGAGCAGCACCATTTCTATATCGTATAACCTTGGTCTAAACTTCAGGTTTATGTCTATCTCTGGAGATTTGAATATTCTAAGACAATGCAAATACCTCTCTTTCTAAATTTGTTATCTGTACCTTAGTAGATCATCCATAGAGCTAAAATCCACTACTGAAATGCATGAGCTGCTAGTTAGTAAAGTACAGTTCTATAAGATTCTGTCCAGAAAATAAAAATCATGGGTTAAAAAGTATTGTTTGAGGCTTGCTTAACAATTGAGTTAGATCGTATGAAAATTCTACTGACAACACAGAATAGAATCATTATGACACTCAAAAATGAGCGTAAAAGTGCAAATATTTAGTATAGTTATACATTACCTGTTATTTTGAATTTATCAATAATTTTTAACTCAACATAGTGTTAGACTCTGAATCTTTACCAAATACTTAAGGTGAATTCACCTATACTTCACTCACTGCATAATCCTGCTTAGACACACAATGGAAGTTTTCCTTAGATACTATAAATTTTAAAAAGCAGCCATTAGAAAAATAAGAACCGCTGGAATAAATGGGACAAAGTTGTTAAAAAATTTTCTTACAGGATTGGCTAGAAAATGTTTTTCTGGGTAGAAATAATAACAATAATAGCTTATAAAAGGACTCTCTTTGGTCTATTTAGGGCAAGTTTAAACAGTCCAAAATATCTCACCTACTTTTTTGGAACTACGTAAAGTTTAAATAAAATATAGGGGAGTAATTTTTAATAGGTGCCCCTGTATTTGACAAAACAAACGGACAAACATAAAACCTGTTACCAATTCTATTTCTGATGAACATATCAAAGTGATTGTTGTATGCCTCATCTTTTAAAAAAGCATATGTTAAACAGGGCAGGCAAAGATAAACTTTAAAAGCATTCACTTGTCCTAACAGCCCATATGTTTCCTACTCCCCGCAGAGCACATCTCTTTTCTGGGGTCCCTTTCAGGTGCGCTCTTACCTTATGTAACACTCTCTTTAATGTAAGTTCATGCTGTGACCCTGTCAGAATTGCTACAGCAGGGATGACCTCAGTAATGACCATCCGCAGCCTGCCAAGCTAACTTGGTCAGTGTTAGCTGATTAAACTTTTAACAACATCCCCTGTGCGATAAAGGGCAAAATGACAACTATGCCCATCGTCAAGGTGTCTGTATAATAAACTAATTAGTAAACCACACAGTCTGTGGAGCTTTTAATGAGTGCTATCGGCTGGCCTCTGTAATAAAAACCCAGTCTGCCCCCTTCTGGGATTCAATTAAGGCACAGACTGTCATATGCTTGGTCTAGCTGATCAATGAATCCATTCCGACCTTTGTCGGAGCTGTTTGCAAGGTCAGTGGCAGGAGTGAAGAGAGCCAGCTTGGTAAAGGAGATATACCCAGCAGCGGCCGACAGGCTCTACGTCCAGTCGTTAATATCCTTGTGGTCATTTAACATCAGCAGAAGTTTCTCTCATTCAAAGGTTAGCTGAAAGAGAAGACAGCAGTGAAAAAAAAATATTGGTATTTTTTTTTTTTCACAGAAAGGTCCTTCTGTTATTAAAAAGTGATCATTAGTCTGTTAGCATCTACTTTTACCTTGTGGTATCTTGTTTTTCTTCACCCAGTGGAATATACTATCCAACTTCTGTTCTTCCAAATGTAACTATTGATTTAACTCTTTTCCAGATGTGAAACCAAATGTAACCTTTATAGAATGTAATCCTGTTGATGTTTTTAAAGAGAAATTAAATTAGAAAATATGATATTTCTTATTAAAGGTACATGGCTTCAGAAAAAATCTTTTTTAGAATTACTTTTAGTACTCCATAATTTTAGGTATTGCCGGATTCCTCAAGTCTACATCTCAAATATAGCTTTTTTAGTAATTTAAGAATCCTTATATTTATTTCTTCAAGAAAATAATTATCTAAATATAAAAATAGTCCATTTCTCTGATGTTTAAATGATAGATAGATGAGAAAAAACTATATTTTTTCTATTTTGATAATAGGAAATTAAATAGGAACCAAACATTTGTAAATATTATAGATTGTGGCATTCCCACACTTATGGTTTTTAGAGTAATCCCAATATCTGTCAGCATTAGCAATCTGTAATTTTATTGAGACCCAGTATTGAAATGCTTTATTTCCAAACTGTAGGATGTATAACCACAGAGCTAGAGAGTGAGCCTAGCTGACCACTCAGAAGATACAACCCAAAGTAGCACTGTTGTTGTACAGGCAATGAGTATTTGAGAGGCCCTATAGGAGTTATTATTTATACTTGACACAAAGCAAAATATATGCTAGAAATGATAATTAAAATTTTGATGATTTATAAATTTAAACATTATATCAATATTCTACAGCTTATTATTTTCCACAATGTTGAATGCTGAAATGAAGTCCACACTGAAAAAATTTTAAGTTAAAAAATTTTAATAGATGTAAGTTTGCATAAATATAGAGTATAAATAAAATTGAGCAATCTGACCTTTGTTTGAGTAACATTTGTACAATCTTTAAGCATTAAAAATGAAGACACCATGAAATCCGAGAATTCTAACTCTTAAGGGTTTATATCAAGGAAATTATTATACAGCTATAGAATACGCAATTAACGAAATATTCATTGTAGAGTCTACTTTACTAGGAAACAATTGTTTAAAAACTAAATACCCTACCATAGAGGACTACATATCAAAAATTATATGTATGACCACATAGCAAAATATTACACAGCCTTTAGAAATGATAATCCAGAGCTAGAGTCACAGCCACAGGAAGAGGTCCATTTTGTTAGTGATCTGACCAGTGTGAAAAACAATATGCTTCTGTTTTTATAATAGATATTTCATCATATATATAGTACATGTGTGCATAAAATGTATGTACATGTATGCCTTGGATTGAGTGACCCACCGAAACTTGACCCCCACTGTGACAGTGTTAAGAGGGTGGGAAATCCTATTATGGTAATTGAAAGGTGAGGCCTGGAAGAGGTGATTAGATTGTAGGACCATGCTGCAGTGAATGGATTAAAAAAGGTGGTCAGAGGTGTTGTTCTGAGGGCTTTAACAGGAGAGCATATGAAAGGTTAGTATCTGCCCCTCCATTTGCCATGTGAGACGCCTGGGTCACGGTTGCCACCAAAAAAAGCTCTCACCAGATGTGTTTCCTGGACTGGGGACTTCCCAGCATCTGAAACTGTAAGCAATAAATTTCATTTTCTTAGAAATTACCTAGTTCTGTGTATTTTGTTATAAGCAACAGAAATGGACTAATACAATCTATATGAATGTATTCAAGTATACATACATAGATATATACGTGAATATACATGCGTAAATATGTATACACATATACTGTACATATGTATACATAGACAAATCAATATATACAAATACTAGTGTATACATCCTCTAATTTTATAAGGGTATTTTTAATTTTTATACTTTCAATATTTTCTTATGACCTCTAATAATGTTTTCTTCAGAAAAAAAAAGATATTTCATTCTTAAAAGTGTACTCAATTTAATATAAAATCTAAATATATGCAACTAAAAATCTGGGATATATTTTAAGAAATTTGTAAGTTATATTTCAAGTAAGTATATTTTTCACTTTATTTTTCTACAATACTCTTTATTTAGTAATATTTTCACATAAAAAGTATCCAGAAATATCTATGTTTAAATTCAAAATTTAGCTTGAGAGTCAATGAATCAATATATATTTATATTACAGACTTTCTGTATTGCAGACAAGTAAATCATTCAACGAATCATAGAAAAGTGGGCTTTCATGATTAAATTAAATTGTATGGAAAACTACCCCCATTCCATTTTATCTTTTTGGAAGCTAAGGCCAGAAAAGCAATGTTATTTCACTGAGGTCATAATCTTAAGCAAATTTGGGATCCAAAGGATGAGTCCTGTTGGTTTGTGAGGCTTGGGGTTGAGATATGATTATGTACAAGAAAAGCGTAATTGAAAGAATCTTGATTTTTGAATGTTATATTTACAATTTCTTTCTCACCAGGACCCACCCGATTTCTTAAACATATGCTCATTCCCCATCCTCTACACACAAACATATGCACACACACAGATATTAAGTGAGATTTAACAGGGCAGATTTGTTTTTTGCACTAAATCAGATCACAGGTATAAATTTGAAAAGACATATTATCTAAATTCTCCACAGACCTCCATTCTAAGACATAAGAAGGTGTATCCTGTGCCTTATAACTTATTATGGTTTTGTCAGTAAGGATATTGAGTTTTTAGTAAGTGAACATGCTGTGTATCTGGTTTTGACCAGCCCACCCACGTAACAAATATACATCAGGTTTTCTCACTGAAGTTGCTTTATAGAGATTTGTTTGAAGGACTGTAGATGTTCAATTTAGGTCAAGGGAAGTTGATATTGGGGGATAGGAGAAGGCAAGGGGAGGTGGGTCAATAAAGGAAAAAATAGTTCCCATGATACCCAAATTCAATTTACCACAAAACTTGGCATCAAATAGTGCTTCCAGTTCCCCCAATTTCTGATTTAATTGAATTAATTTTGCAAAATTATGTCTTTGGAATCTATGACTTTATATCAAGGTTAGATTGTAATGTAAGGAATTTTTTTTTTTTATCATTGCAGGGATGCCCTAATGTTTGTAATCTATAATGTAATTATAATGTAAGTAATGTAATTTCCAGTGGATAAGAAATTCTATCTATACAAGCTATTTAAATAAATTATTCATGACAGATATATAAAATTTACCAAAATATAAAGTATAAACTTCCTATGGTTGTTCATAATAGAGTGATTTCCAATGCCTTCGCAGAAATTACCACCTTTATGTTTGATGATGTCATATTTGTATTCATATATACTACAAAGCACCTAACAGAGTAAAGGTATATTATAAATGAAAAAAATGATAAATTCTGAATGATTTTAATTGGAGTACTCTCAACAGACATCACTAATATAGGAAGGATGTGAATCCACAGAAACTTACAGTCTTTGTACAGTGAAAGCAGTGCAGCTCCACCCCTTACTGGACATTAGGGCTAAAGGGAAATAATAATTGACTCTCCTTGGCAGGTATCTCATGAGATGTTTTACAGCTATTGTATTATGTAGCTCTCACAGCACATTGTGAACTAAGCACTTATTATTGTTATTAATTAGAAGGTAAAACTAAGATTTCCTTAATTATTAGACTCCCTGTATGTATCTTTTCATGATTAACAGTACCCTTTCAGATTTGCCAATATAATCAAGTATTCACTGCAATTGCTGAATATATTTATCAACATATATTTATTTATGTTGACCCTGAAAAAACTTCCAGTTTGAACTCCAACAGGTGAAGAACTTGGAAGTTGACATCTTCATCCTTATAATACACACAAAAAAGCTGATAAACTGAAAACCAATAACTTTTCTTGGACCTATCGGAGAACAGAAATTGCAGGGCAAAATCACACCCTGAAATCTGAAGAGACATATGCATCTATAAAAATATAACAATCAAGACCTGCTTATTTGAAGCAAAAGCCACTGAGTGATAAATTGATGGAGGCACTTAAATGAACTAATGGTGACTTTGGTGAATTGTTGGCAGCTGAGTGTGGACTCGCATGAAAATGAGAAATTTCTGGGGGATGCAGTCTTAGAGAGACGCTCATACTGCCATGGGTTTTCCTTCTAGGAACCCTACCTAGCTTTGGCAGGAGGAGAGAAAAAGTAATCACTGTGAAATCCTTCCAGATCCCCTTCTCCGTAACAACGGTTTACTTCCAGAGAAATTTACTTTGCAAAAGTTCAATTCTTAAGCCTTGTTTTAGCATGAAAAAGGAATGTCTTTTCACTTAAGCCCTTGCCAGCCTTCTTGTCTCACCTAAGAGGAAAAAATAACATAGTCAACAAAATTCAGGGATTCAAACAAAGAGATTGCAAACTATGCAGCCAAAGAAGGGAGTAGGGAGTAGTGGGAAAATAGGTACAACACGGGAGAAACACTTGTGAAGATCACAGCCCAGAGACTCAGATCCACTAACTGACTCCATTATTAGATTATAGAATGTTCCCTCTCCCTGCACCCTAACACCACCAGCAGCAGGGCTTCAGTATAACAACAGAGGGTTACATTTGAAAAAGCTGCAAAATACAGACTCTCTGAAGAATCCAAAAGGAAGGCTGAAAGTCAAGAATGAAGTGAAACACATGAGCACTGGCAGAATCTGAAACTGTACCTACAGTTACAGCTAACATTAAACATAGCCTGCCATTTAGCTAGGTTAATATAAATTTTCACAGTAAAGGCCTGTTTACCTCAATTCCTTTTACTCACTATAACATTTCTGGCTTTCAACAAAAAGTTATAGGGCATGCCAAAAGGCAAGAAAAAACATGCTTTTAAAAGACATGTAATCATTAGAACCGAACTCAAATGTGACGCAAATGTTGAAAATTATAAGGTAGGGGATTTATAATAACTATAATTATTGTGTTAAGTGTGCTAATGGAAAAAATCAACAACATGTAAGAAAAGATGTGTAATGTTGGTTCTTTCTCATCCAGTTAACTCTCTCGTACTAATTAGGCTCTCGGACTGATCTCTCCTGGAAACACTGTCATGGACACACCAAAGAAAGATAGCCTTACCAGGTTTCTTAGCATTCCTTAATGTAATCAAGTTGACACCTAGAATTAACCTCCACAGATGGATAAATAGGTAAATAGATAGACAGACAGACAGATAGATAGATGAGAGGGACTTTACTATGGGAAGTGGCTCATGGGATTACAAAGGGTGAAAAGTCTCACCAGATGCCATCTGGAAGTTACAGATCCAGGGAAGCCAATGGAATAGAACAGAAAGTGTAACTAAACTCACACAAATATAATGGACTGATTTTTTTATAAAGATGCTAAAGAAATTCAGTGAAGAAACACTAGCCTTTTCAAAAATGGGGCTGGAAAAATTGGATGTCAATATGCAACGATAACAACAACAAAAAGTAACTCCGAACCTAGGCACGTACCTCATGTCTTACACACATTTAACACAGAATAGATCATAGACATAAATGTAAAATGCAAAATTATAAAATTTCTAGGAGAAGACATAGGGGAACATTTAGGGCACCATGGGTTTGGTGTTGAGTTTCTGATACAATGCCTAGAGGATAATTCGTGAATGAAAAAATTAGTATGTTGAATTTTAAAATCAAAAAAGTTTGTGAAAGGCACCATGAAAAGAATGAAAAGAAAAGCCACACACTGGGAAAAAAAATT
Source organism: Cynocephalus volans (assembly GCF_027409185.1). NCBI lineage: Eukaryota > Metazoa > Chordata > Mammalia > Dermoptera > Cynocephalidae > Cynocephalus > Cynocephalus volans. The sequence goes on from NC_084471.1 coordinate 94,833,867, forward strand.
TGCAAAACACTTGTCTGATAAAGAACTTGTATCCAAAACATACAAGGCTGTCTCAAAATTCAACATTAAGATAATAAATAATCCAATTAAAAACTAGGCAAAAATTCTGAAGAGCAACATCACCAAGAAAGATATACAGATGACAAATAAACATGTGACAAGATACCCAACATCATATTTCATTAGGAAAAATGTAAATTAAAACAAAATGAGATATTACAGCACATCTATTAGAATTGCTAAAATCCAAAACCAAATTCTGACAAGACGTAGAACAGAAACTTTCATGTTTGGTGGGAATTCTGTTGCTTTGGGGATTAAGTGGTACAGCTATTTAGATGATAGAAGTCTTATCAAATGATCCAGGACTCACGCTCCTAGATATTTACTCAATTGAGTTGAAAACTTATGCCCCCCCAAAATATGCAAGTAAATGGTTGTAACACCTTTATTCAGAATGCCCCCAAACTGGAAGTCTCTCAGTAGGTGAATGGACAAATACTTGAATGGATAAACTGTGGTACTTCCATACAATGGAATACTATTTACCAAGAAAACAAAATGGACTATCAAGCTAAGCAAAATCAGGGATAAACTTTTGGCAAAGACAAAAATATAGAGACAACAAACAGATCAATAGTTGCCAGTAATTCGGAGATGAGGAAAAGCTGAGTAGGTGAAAAAGATTTTTGAATGGTGAAACTATTTTTATGTGACTATAATAGTATAGCCATAACACAACGTACTTGTCAAAACCCACAGAACTTTACAGCATGAAAAGTGTACCTTAACATATGCAAATCTAAATAAGTCATTTAGAAGGTCAGGGATGTCAGGAAGAAATGTAAACTGATAAAAGAATCTAACCTAACAAATGTATGAAATAACCTCCGGGAAAAATGTTAGAAGAAAAGGGTGGTGGCCTAAATAACTTTGAAAATGAGTAGAGTCTAAAACTAAAGGGAAAAGGTACCATAAGCACTTTACTCTCGATGGTAAAGTTGCTCCTCACAGGGGTCTAGTTTAACAATTCTGAAACCACTGTACGTGTACACTGGAATTAAACAATTTAATGAGTAAATTGTGGGACCTAGTTTCTCCCTGTTGCAGTGGTAGGTTCCAGACAAGCAAGGGTTGAAGGCTAGAATAATCCATATGGACTAAAGTCGAAGACATGAGTATAAACTCATATTTACCTCAGTAGGTATATGTAATAATCTGTTTTCTGTTGCTTAAAATGAAATACCTGAAACTGGGTAATTTATAAAGAAATGAAATTTATTTCTTACAGTTTTGGAGGCTGGGAAGTCCAACATCCAGAAAACACATCTGGGAAGGACTTTCTTCTTGGTGGTGACACTACAGTGACACAGGGTGTCACATATGGTGAGAATGGGCTAAGAGAAAGAGAGCTAATCTTCTCATTTGCTCTCCTTACAAAGCCATCAGAATCATGCCTGTTTCTCCATGAATGGATCAATCCATTCACAAGGGCACAGTTCACACAAACTAATCACCTCTTAAAAGCACCACCTTTCAAATACGATTGGGTTTCCTACCCTCTTAATACATTACAATGGAGATCAAGTTTCTAACACATGAACTCTTGGGGGAAATATTTTACCCCCAGCAGTATATGTGGATACATACAAAAGTAAGTATAGATAAATGTGCAAACATGGGTTATTATACACACATACATTGCATTGTTCTGTCAATGAAGAACAATTTATAGCAATGACACCACAGTAGCAATGAGCACACCTTGTTCCCAGACGTTGAATTCCAAGATCATTCTCCAATAAACATAGCAAGGGCTTATTGGGGAAGTGGCTGGTTCTAGGGCTGCAGCAGGTAATATACAAGATGAGCCTAAAGCATCTTATATTGCTAGAAAGTAAAGTGAGTGCTAAAAAATCACACCAGCTTAATAGCAATGGGAGTATGTCAAAGGGACACAATACTCAACTGGAAGAACCTGCAATAGCCAATAATAGAGCAATGTGAGCAACAAATAAAATGGTATTAAATTATAAACCAAAATATAAAATAAACATCCATGAATAAATACTGATATTAATGAATGAATGAATAAATAAATGGGAAATAGAAAAATAGCGCATCAGGAAGTTCAAATACTTTATGCAGATAAATCACTCTAAAGGAGATCGAGCATAACTCTCTACTCCTTAAATGTGGGCTGCAAATTATGACTTACTTCCTAAGAATATAGTACAGAAAGGAGGGAAGGGTGAGTGTAATATTATAGTGGAGAAAACTGAATAACAATATTTTAGCAAGGTGATTAAAGTTAACATCAACAATGGTAAATCCTGTTGATTAGATGTGATATGATGAGACTGTCATACTACCTCTGTGGTCTTTCTCTCAAAATCCATAATTCCAGTCTTGTCATGAAAAACATATCAAATAAATCCAGTTGAGCAACATTCTGAAATAAACCTGAACAATGTCCCTTATCTGCTCCAGGCTATTATACAGGATACTACATTACACTTAATAGACATAGCAAATAATGTCATGCAGTATCCTGTATGATATCTTGGAACAGATAAAGGACTTTCAATAAAAATTAAGGACATCTGAGTAAATTTAATAGTAATGTATCAACATTGGTTCATTAATTGGGACAAATATTCCACACTAATATAAAATGTTAGTAATGAAACTGGGTATAGAATATATGGGAACCATCTGCCATTTTTTCAAACTTTTATGTAAATCTAAAACTATCCTAAAATAAAATTGGATTTTGAAAAAACCTAAAAAACACCGATTCTAGCTAGAAAGGAATGAAATAAAGGCTGAAAGATAGAAAGAGGTCATATCATGGAGTGTCTTGAAGGCCATAGTTTAGTAGAGGTATCATGTACTCTGTTAATTAAAGACATCGGTGATGTTGTAATGTTTATTCCCATTTTTAAAAGACAACTCTGGCTCTTATGTAGTATACATATTATAGGATGAAAAGAGTCAGTAAAGGGGTAACTGTGGAGGGCTAAAAATCTTGATTCTTGGGCCAGCCCCATGGCTCACTCGGGAGAGTGTGGCACTGCTAGCGCTGAGGCCGTGGGTTCGGATCCCATATAGGGATGGCCGGTGTGCTCACTGGCTGAGCGTGGTACAGACCATGCCATGCCAAGGGTTGCAATCCCCTTACCAGTCAGAAAAAAAAAAAAATCTTGATTCTTATTTGATTTTTAGTATAGGGTTTTTAGGTAATGCATGTATGGGACAAAAGTCCTTGGTTAAGAGACAACAGCCTACAGCTTGGGGTAATGGCCCATCTAATCAACTCTAATCACTGTTTAGGTATGGGATTGTATACTTCAACGATTTTAGAGCTAACAGGTGGTTGACATACTGATCCTGTTAAGAGATTTTAAAGAATTGCTGTAGGGAAAAAGGTGAAAAAATGATTGTTAAGGGCAAGATGTTTGTTGGTGGAAATTTTAGAGACAATCATACTTAGATTTAATCGTAAGAATGTAATGCCTGCTTAAATCATTTCAGGAGAGGTTATATTTTAGATTAGATAATGATCACAGTTTTATCAACTTAGCTTTTCACAAATTGTACTTTGGAATATCACATTGTTAATTTAAATGATGTTACCAGTTTCCATTGTTTAAGCTATACTTAGCCATAGATAACTTTTGTCACATTGCTCATGTCTTTGTGTCCTCTTGAAATGATTGAATCAACTGATTTTTCTTGTAAAACTTCTTTGTCTTTACAATAAAATCAGAAGCTAACTTTGATTAGCTTCTGGGCTAATCAGGGCTGCACCCAGTTTTCTCTTTCTAGCAGAAGAATTGCTGAGGTGCAATCCCTTTGGGCTTCTCATTGCATTCATCTTGCTTTGAGTAATCTTTTTCACATCTCCATTACACAGTGAGAGGCATTACAGGGAACTATTTGAAAGCTAATAAAATAATCCATAAGACAAATAGAGGTGGTCAAGACAAGTAGCACTGATGGGAGACGAGAGATCTATGGAATATGAAAGTCAGCATTCCCAGGTCAGGCCAATGGTTTTTTGTTTTGCCACATTGGTGAAGAGTGGTAGTATTTTCCGCTGTGGAGACACTGAAGAAAAAGCCTGTTTGAATTAGGGGGTTGCCAATTGAACATGATAAAACCCTATTAATTGCACATCGGAGCATCCTTTTTTATGTAACAGAGGAAAGGCAGTATAGAGATATTGTGAAACTCACCAAAACCTATACACCTGTGTACTAGAGCTGAGCTATCACTTCATATGAATTCAAAACACGATTCATAGTCCAAGGCTGTGTAGTATGACATTTGTAAGCTCTAGGAACTTTTACCTTCATAGGCCCCTTTTCCCCACATATTCAAAATTATATTTTACAACAGGGTGTAACAATATATTGATATTATAACATTTTTTTTGACCTACTGTGCCTATAATGCCTAATGGGTATGTTAGCTCCATTCATAGCTGTAAGGACAATGTTCATCTAGAGTTTAGATTATGAACAACAGAAAACATAGGTTACCCAAAACCACTTGTACTAGAATTTTTCAAATGAGGATTATTTTATTCATGAGGATAGTATGTAAAGTCAATAATTTATAGTTCTCCAATTTTTCTAATGTATTTCTTTTTAAATGAAGGCTGTGATTCTTCTGGACACCAGGAGTTGTTTTCAGATTAAGCTAGAACTTTTCATTTCATTAGATGGTTTTGTGTCATTCACATTTATTCTGAAATTCTGATTCTACTCAACTTATCATCATTATTATTATTACTATTATATTTTTCTGTTTAGTTATCTTTGGGTTAAAAGGAATCGAAATCTTAAAAATTCTTTTCATGTGCGTATGCATTTTTTTCTTTTCTGCCCAGGTTTTTGTAACTTTCTCAATTTTTATCTTACATAGTGTATCTGGGACACATTTCCTGTTCTTTTTAGGCTTGTCATAAACTTAAATAAGTTTAAATATATCATGCATTTGGTCTTTGTCCTAAATTTTCTAAATCAAGGGAAATATTCTTTATTAATAATTCTACCTCTCTAAGTCATTGCATAGGAAGGGCAGCACATTAATTAATTAATACATGCAGCCTGAGGAAAATTAAACAGTTGAAATAATAAATGTGGGCATGTCTCTGAATATTTGAATTGAATTCTATTATTTAAGTTACTAGCAAATTTAATCTGTGTAGTCTGGGGCAAGATAATACGTGGAAGTGTTTTATTCTTAGAACTGAGAATTCTGAATAGCTAAGAGTGTATAACATTGTTATTTAAAATGTTTTTTAGGGCCGACCCCGTGGCGTCCTCGGGAGAGCGCTCCCGCGGTGGGTTTGGATCCTATATAGGACTGGCCAGTGCGCTCACTGGCTGAGCGCGGTGCGGCCGGTCACAAAAAAGACCAAAAGAAACAAACAAAAAAATGTTTTTTAACCACTTAGGATGGAAATAATTTTAAAGATAGTCAGCCACTACATTTTAAAATAGAATTAATATATTGCATTGACGGCACAAGAATATTATTTTGCATACATTATTGTTATATGTTGATATCCATATATATCTTGAGGATCCCTAAAGGTATTTGGTTTGTCTTATCTGACTTACAAAATCCTCAGATATTTATACTTTTTGAGGTGCTACAATACTGCTATTAATAGCATCAGATAAATCAGAAGATGGTGGTTTATGAAAAAAGATGTTGTGCTTAGTTTTGTACATGTTGCATTCAGTTGCTATGAGAATTGAAAAATTCAACTGAGTTCAAGGGAAATAAGTAAAATATAAGTTACCATAAATCTGTTGACATGTCATCCTGATTTTTAAAAAATGCTATTTGCAAATAGGAGTGCATCCAGCTACCTGAGTAAAATTCAGAAAAATCCTTTCTCGTTAGAATATATTTGACAGATTTTATCGAAGTACCCAATAACAAAAAAGTTGCTAATAAGGTGGACTGTGAATCATTAATAAGAAAAGAAACATTTAAAAGGGTATTATTTATATTTAGTTTATCAATTAAAAATGAGCTAACTCAACAGAAGGAAAATTGCTAAATATATAGGTCACTGATTAAATGAGAAGGACAGGACATAAATGAGCAAGGCACGTGTATAAATTTGAAAGATATAAGTTGCTCTTTCCATTTCCTCTTAAATCTACTCTAATTGGGTTATCACTTTTATCCCCCACCTTACTGAAACCACTCCCACCAAAGTTACTTATTCTTCCATATTCATAAATCCAATGGTGGATTCTCAGTCCATGTCTTAAATTGATCTAAAAATAGCATTTGGAACAGTAGATCAGAGTCCCCACTCCCTGCTTTGGTATTAAACTCTTAAATTAGAATTCCCTAGAGACATTTTTTTAGACTTACTTCTCCCTTCTTGTCTTCATCCAATGTGATGCCTTTTAATGCTATCTGTATGATCCATCTGGAACTTCTCTCTTGAACGGAAGACCCGTATAATCCACCTGGCTACTTGATGTTTTCTCTTGATTGTCTCGTAGAATTATCACAGGTAGTATGTTTAGAATTGATCTCTTGATCTCCCCAAACTCGTTCCATCTATAGTGTTGCTTGTCTCAGTTATTATAATAGTTCCAGTCATTGAGGCCAAAAATACTGTGTAGGAATTATGACTCTTCTTTCTCATATATCACATTCAATTAGCCAGAAAACACTATGGAATCTTCTTTTAAAATACATCCAGAATATGACTGCTAATCACAAATTTTTCTGGTCCTAGCTACCACCATTTCTCCCAGGTGTTATTGCAATAATTTCTGTCTGGATTTCCCACTTTCCTCCTTGCTCCTGCTGCAATCTGTTCTCTTTAGTGAAACCAGGCACTTATTTATTTGTTTGTTTAATTAATTGATTAATTAATTAATTTTTAAGTGGTAGTAGTGGAAGTGTGGAGGAATGTTTAGGTCTTTGTCTGTAATATTAAGGTAGCATCAACAGGATAGGCTGGAGGATTGGGTGAGGGCTGCTAACGAACAGATTAAGTGGCCTGAGAAAATAGAGGAATAGAGTTCACAATACCTGAGAAGACAAGACTGGGGAAAACAAAATTTGCAGAGGACAGAGGTGGTCAGGAGTTCAGTCTGGGGCATTTTAATTTTTAGAATCGTCTTTAATATCTAAGTAGAAATGTTAAGGAAACTTTGGGTAAAAATTTAAAGATTAGAATACTCTTCTTATTATTAGATTTGATTAAATTTATACACTGGGGCATTGTAGAATAGAGGTAGTTTTTCCTTTCAAGCTGAGACTTGAAACCAGGTCATTCTTTTGTATAGAACCTTCCCACGGCTCTGCATCTCACCCAAAGCCCTACACAATCTGGCCTCTCACTTCCTTTCTAACCACAGCATGTCTTCGACTTCTCTCTTGCTTCTTTCTACTCTCACTGCCTTCTTTATTATTTCTCAGGAGCATCAGATACAGTCCTGACTGAGAGTTTAGATAATGTCTGTTTTCTCTATTGCAGATGCTCCTTTTCCAGACACTTGCTTGGTTCACTCCTTCACTTCATTTCTTTCAAATTTTTATTCAAAAATTTGGAAAAAATAATTACTCCCTAATCACCCTATTTAACATTGCAACCCCCTACTGGTACCCCCACTCTCCTTAGCAACATTACCTGCTTAAATAGTTTGGTTATTTGTTTAATTTATTGTCTGTACCTCTCCTTATTATATAGTGAGCTCCAGGAAGGAATTGATCATTGTTTGTTAGTTTGTTTTACTCTTGTATCCCTAATGGATATAAAAGTTCTCAATAGATATGTATTGATTTGTTGAATGACTTTATAGATCCTTACGGTGAATGACTATTTTGGGCAATCATGGCAAAATTCTAAGTCTACGCTGTTGTCATAAAGGTATGATGCCTTGTTTAGAGATATGATGAGAATACAAGATAAAATTATCATTATGATACTGAAAGGGTTTGGTCAAATTTATAAGAAATCAGGACAAAGTAGTTCTCAACATTAGTAATTATTAGATCATTAGCCATTTGTAAGTAAAATAAAATACAATGGTAGATTTTCTAATATCTCCTCTAGATATTCTGATCTGCACATATCTGCATTTTAACAATGGCATGAGGTGATTCTGACTAAAATTTTCCAAGGACCATGCTTTGAGTAAGTATCTTAGAGAAAAAGAAGGGAAAGATGAAAGAAGACTTCTAGGATTTGAGAAAAGTGAGTTAACATTTTCGCTAAGATCCAGCATAAAAGTATGCGATTAAATAGCAAAATTAAAAATTAGAATTAGAATTAGGGAGCCTTTTTCTTCTTGGTGAAGACTGATAAACTGAGGAAGATAGAGTGTTTTTTTTTTTTTTTTTTTCTGGAAGCATTTAAAAATAGATTCTCATCTTTCTGGAGTGATTTTTATGATGGTCTATTTTAAGACATCAGATTAGCCAAAATGAACTTGCATTGTTGTTGCTGTGATCATGACTTTAAATCTTTTCAACAGCTATGAAAGAGTAGAGTATATGTTCCACAGTAAGTACCAAGTTGAGATCATCGGTAATAAGGCCAACCTTTCTTATCAGTGAATCAAATAATAATTGTACTTTTTAAGTTACTTTTCTGCCTACATTCTTAACAATTCTCTCTTTCCCTGTGTGCATGTCTCTTTCTCCTCAAGGAACAGATTTCTAGGCCTAAGCAAGGTCATATATTAATATAAAATCTTTTTTTTTTCCATTTTAAATTAGTGTTTGGTGCAGGATTTTCAATAGGAAAGACACTCAGGAGGGCACAATTTTTACTATTTTAATTTAAGAGTATGATATTTTACATTTCTTGATCAGGGATTACATAAGAAATCTATACCTAGTACAGTAGTAACAGAGAGGAAAAAGAAGGAGAGATTAAGAAAAATAGTAAATTGTTTTTTCTGTTACTTTTTTCTTGACATTTTCAAATATCACTGCACTGTGGTATTGGATACCCAAATAAGACATTAGCTTATTTCAAAATATCGGTGAACTAAATGTTTCTTTTGTTTTTGTGAGTTTTAAAATAATCACAATGTAAATAAAAAAAACCCAGGTTCAGGATCAAGTTCTAAAATGATCGTTTTTCTATTAGAGATCCCTATCAAGAGTGTATATACAGTTTTCTTTAGCATTTCCAATCCCACATAAATATGAATACACATACCTTTTATCTTTAACTGTATGAGAGCTATTTCGGGGATGAGGAATGACAGATCTGTTCCTGTGTAATTGGGGCAGGGTTTGCCTGTGTGACACTGAACACTATAATAAAAAGAACAGCTGCAGAATTTGAAGTGATAGAAACATTTTAATTTTAAACATCCACCCCTATCTTAAGACTTCAATTTAAAAAATGGGAATCTGAAAGAAACATAGACAATATTATGATGAAATAGATCTTTCTTTACAAACTTCCAGAAACATCATAAGATTACACAGCCTGATTTAAAGAGGAATTTGGGGCAAATTTCAGACTTTCCTCATTCAAACCTGGGGTGTATTTTTTTCATTTTCTACTCATCAGAAAACAGGTTTTGAGCCTGGACTGAAGAAATTTGCTACAGGTACTTGAGGTGCTATATGTACTAACAAAATTATGAGACCCTATTTTACCATTGAATATCTGGGTGAGGATTCAAATTTTCTTCATATTTTCATTTGTAGTATGAATATAAGAAATTCCAAGTTGTAGAGAATATTAAAAACACATGAATTTATTCTCAAAAAGCTTTTGAAAAATCCCTTAAGTGACATAATAAAAACAAGAAGTGGTTAAACAGAAAGCATGCTATTTAATGTAATTTGAGAAAAATAATATATTCATGTTTTATATAAGATACTAGTGACCTCTTATTAAGACAATAGAATGAGCAAAAAAGTATACCCTAATCAATTTAAAACTTTATTGTTTCTATTGATGATCTTCAGGTAAACTAGTTAAGTTTGTTAAATAAAACAGATATACCAGTCAGTAAATATTAATGGGCATGAAAATTCTGACATGACTAAAAATTTGCTCTTCAAGGGAAGGTATATACAGGAAGGGCAAAACAGAATAAGATAGACAGAATCAATTCAAAGTAAACTTTCTTCCACTGTAAAGAAAAATTAGAATTTTGGTCACCCTTAGTATAAATCGCAAGATTTATAGTTTGACACGTTAAGTGAGAATAAACAAATAGCATTTACATAAAACCTTTACTCTTTAACAGTTATTTCATATATTTATTCCTCAAAAAATATTTAATTGTATTATTATTATCTTCATGAAAAAAATCTGACACTCGAAAAAGTTAAACTTTTCATATCTAGTAAGTCACATATCTGATAATTGATGGAGGTAAAGTCTTAATGCTACCTCTCCTGACAATAAATCCTATGTGCTCTTGTGCCCAATTAATATGGGTGCCTCTCTGGCCTTTATTTCAAACCTATTGATATTTAATTTACAAAGAAAATAACAAATCTTTTAATTTGTACTCAAAACCTATGACAACTATGAAGATACTGAAAAGTTGCCCAACTCTGGCGGATATAGATATGAGTCTGTCCAGATGCCCCTTCAGAGGAGAATTTGTCCCCAAGCTTAGAGGAGTGTGTAGTTCCACATCCATGAATGAGCACATCGGGATATAAAGGTCTGGCCCTTTGCCCCATATGGGGGATGTTGATGATGGGTAAAATCTTCATTGGGCTTGTATGGCAGCTCGACCACTCTGTTGATCTTGGCCTCTCTTTGACCTGCTCATTTTACTTTCTTCCTTTCCCTTCACATTAGTTAATTCCTGATAAACATCTTGTGCCCCAAACTGTGTCTCGGTATCTTCTTCCATAAAACTAGGACCTGCTATGTAATTTGTAGGGCCAGTGCAAGAAAGAATCCTGGGGGCCTTTGTTGACAGAGTCTGACTGCTTTTGATGTTTAATCACTGACAGTTTTCAAGCCCCATGGTGGTACAGGCCAATAGGAAAGCTCTCACTCCTTTCCTCCTCACCAGATGGAGAAGTTCAAACCAGGAAAAACCAGCCCCTATGCATCTCAGCTTGTCTCTTAACCACAATAAAAACAAAAGCCATTTTTTCTTGTTCACTGAAGTCATTTTGTATGTACTTGGGAGTCTACCCTACTCCCCCAGAAACCCTCAGTATCTGAGTAATACCATTTCACACTCTGTTGGAGCATGTGTGGCATCATTATTCTCAATGTCTAAACCAGTTTTGGGTGGGGGGTTGATTCTTCCCTCTGCAGGACACCGCAAAACACCCTTGTTCAAAAATTATTAAAAGTTTCAGGACTGTAACAACAGAGCATTAAATCCTGTGCAAGGCCATTCCAAGCATGTGGTCCTGAGTAACTGCACAGGTCACACACTCATGGAGCCAGCCTTGCATCAACCCAACCTCTGACATCAGCTATGACTTGCCTTAGTGTTGGAAAAGCACAATTCATAGTTGTCATCTCTGGAGAGTCTGTCGTAGCACTCTTCTGCTTTCAGGTGCTTCTGCATTATTTTCTCTTCTCAGTGTTTACCACAGTTCTTTGACCCTCAGTTTTATGAGTTCTCATAATTTCCCCAGTCCTTTTACTTGCCCCCTTCTAAGAAAACCATCCTGCTGAAAAGGATCACTTATTTATATATGCATATGTTCCATTTCCCCAAGTATAAGGGAATGCATGTCACAGAGATTTATGACACTATGTATTTGCCTTCTCCTCCCCTGACTATCCTCCTTATCCAGTCTAAATTCTGCATTCCTACATTACATGTTTTGTGTGCAAATACTGTCAACTTTTACTCCCTTTTTTCACTTTGTCACTTTCTCCTGGCAAAACTCTAGCTATAGTTCAATTGCGCTTTCCACCTAAGTGACTTTGGGTGCTCAGAAACTAGACATGGTTTAGTGTCTCTTCCTGGGACACATTACGACCTGAGTCACCTTTGCCAGGCTTCGGTCAAATGCAGCTTTCTCGATGAGTCCTTCTAAGGTTTACTATTAAAGGTGAAGAGAAGAATGGGGTGGCAGCTAGAGGGACATATGGGTTTAGGAGGTTTTCTTTTTAAGAAGGAAGAAATACAAGTATACATATACAAGTTATGCTATTGGATTATCCAGTAGAGAGGGAAAATTAATACAGAATTAAATTGAAAATAACATGATAGTCTGAATTTGGTAAAAGGTACTGGCCAAAATACTGATGGGTTGTAATTAGTCCATCGTGGTTTCAGCTTATCATGAGCCTGGTACATTAGTTGAGAAGGCAGCTAGTTTATTTTCTCAGGCAGCTACTCTAGCTTATGGAGGGTATGAATATGTGTGTATATGTTTGTGTGTTTAAGCAAGAAGTGGACAATTTACTAACAAGTGAGTTAGATAATTCTGCACTTTTGTTACTAGGTTAAAAGACAGATAAAATCTAGTCCACTTTTTAGAAATGTCTTCCTTTTGTTTTAGGTTGTTTAAGCTTTCTTCATAATGTTTTAGCATGAGTACTGAAAAGCTGTTGTCAAATTTGTCATAGTTTGATATTAAAATGAGTGCATTAATCTTACAATGACCTTTTCCCTGAACTTAGTCCTACAAAAAAAGACGCCGCATCTTTTGTAAGTAACTTCAAGCAAGATATCACACAACATTCGAATATAAGCTTTTATCCAGTTAATCATCAAGCATTACCTACTTTCATCAATGTTCGGGAGCTTAATTCCAGGATTACTTATCCCCCAAAAAGCTAAATATGAAAATCAGAAGCACAGACCCAAACAATAGAACTTTTATACCATGATAATTAGAAAAGGAACCTATTACCCAGGATTATAATTAGTGACTAACATATTAAATGACCTTTATCATTTACCTTAAGCCCTGGATTTCTGGAAAACCAGCAAGGTTATGAATGCCATATTAGTAATCTTTAATCTTTATTACTGCTGTGGACAGAATTTTAATGATTTTTAAATAAGCAGTGGTCACTAACATATCCCTATTAAAATAAAAAAAATCTCATAAAAAATTAAATGGATTAAGACTTCAAATGTACCATCATCAAAAGTATTATCTAATTATGGAGTTCAGTGAACAGGCCAAGTGAAATGGTTGGTAATATTAGTTACTTGCCACATGGGAATGCCCAGGATTTATGCACAAATAGATTCTGCTTCTGTTGCAACATAGTAATTAAGAATTTGTCAGGGAAATTTGACCCTCTAGGGTAGAAATTACTTTGTAAAATAAGAATGGCAGAGCACTAGTCTCCTTGCTACCCATAATTTAACTTGATTATTTATACATCAAAGAGAGTCTGCAGTGACTGCAGTATAATATTTAAGTAGAGGGATATTAAAGAAAGAAGCATCTAGTGAAATCTTTTTTCCCAAATCTCCGTGAGAAAATAGAAGAAATTTTCATAAAGCATTTCATTTTGCATATAAATTGGGGCCTAGATTGTGCCTGTGAATTTACCGCTGTCAAATTTAATTTTTCTTTAATTCTTCAGGCCCAGATGTGAAAGGCACTGTGTGCAGGCTGCAATTTTCAATGCTTACAGGTAGCTCCTGGATCGATAATGTGTCTTTATGAGAAATTACCATTAATGTTATTGAGTATGCATTTTGTTTTATAGGATAATAAGGTAATATGAAATGCCAATTCATTCATTAGAAAAGAGCTAAGTGCTTAAATGAAATGGGTGACAGGTATGAAAAAAGATGTAATAATGGGCAGGAAGGCAAGAATGGATTTTTAATGACCTAATACTTAAAGGTTTAACTATGTTTTCACATTTTTTAATACACGATTTAATCTATAACATGGAGTTTATTTAAATTAGAAAACGTGTTTTAGCTCAAAATCCTCTGCAAAAATAAATAAATAAATAACAACTTAGTTTCAAAACATTTCTCTAATGGGTTACTTAAACTGGAATCACAGCACCTAAATTAACTAAAAACAGAGAGCCATATGAAGTAAATGGTATTAATTCATCAAGATATAAACAGAATGCCACAAACAAGAACAACTTTAACCTTGTAAAAAAAGAAAAATATATTTAACAGCCCTATCATTGAAGCATGCTGCTGTAGGAGATAATTACGAAATTAACACAACAACAGAATTTCAAGAACACTCACAAATTTGGGAAATTGTGATCCAAGTAATTGGAGTTCAGGCTAAATAACTGAATTTTTAGAAAATTTCAGTAAATGTGAATTTTAGCATTGACATTAAAAACTTTATATTTTGTCACTAAGGAAAACAAGTTTCTACATCTATATGAGTAAAATAGTTCTAATTCAGCCTTGTGGTATTAAGCTGAGGGGCATTCCAATTACCTAGAAAGTTTCATTGACTCATTAATTTGATGACTGTGATTTTATAAAGAGCCATTATATGCTCTACAAGAAAGGAATTCAGGAAACTCAGTTAAACAAGATTTTTGGAAAAATAAAATATCTGCTGTTGCATAATTTGAACTCAAATAACTTGCTTTTGACATCTTACTGTCTTAATTACATGTAATTCTGAATCTAATTCAAACTTCATTGGCGTGCTGAACCCGACATCATGAACAAAATGTTATTAAGCCATATATCTCTGAAATGAAAAGGACATGAGCATCTTTAAAGATGTTCCCAAATCAAACACTCAGGCCCAAAGAAACGAAGCATGAATATGCACAATTTTAAACAAAACAAAACAAGGTAATTAGAGCAAATGATTATCAGAATTATATTGGTCATTTTACAGATTAAAACACTACACTCTTGTGTAAGCAAAAGCACATTCCTTTATTTCAATATTAAAAAGCCAATTTGTTGAGGACAATGGGGTTTAATGAAAGTACAGAAGCTTTGGAGTCAGAAAGACTGTGCATCAAATCTCAGATCCCATACCTATTAGTTGTTTAAACTTAGACCAACCTCTAACCTCTCCAGATTGTTTCCTTGTTGTAAAATAGGCACAAAAATATCTAACTCATCATAGCTAATGGCCATATACTGCAGCTGAACTAAAATTTATCCACATCTGGACCTTTAGCCGTGATAGCTCACGCTGTAACTGCAACGTCCTATCTTTCTCACTCCCACCATCCTCGTGTAAACAGCTTTACAGAGGCAACCAGGTCCCACGTTTCCAACTCACCTCCGTCTGTCCCCTGAGCTAGACATTCCAAGGTTTGTTGTCTTCTCTCCTCAGCCTCACCTGCTGATCACCTGAACTATTTTGCCAATAGCGCCAATGCCTTGCACCCTTATTTTTAAGATGTCTAACTGACAAAATTTCCATCTTGAGTTAATCCCAATATCCAGTTTCTCCACTACAATGCAAATGCTCATCATTGCTAGAGAAGTGCGAGCATTTAATCACTCATGTATCCACCAATTTACAGTATTCAATCCCAGTTAGTTCCTCAGATCTTTTGACAATCATTTGCCTCCTTGATCAATTCTCTTTTTTACTTTAGTAATTATTCTACCTTTATCCTCGAGGCCTTTCCACTCCCCTATTGTTACTTTTAACAGCCAAAAATCTATATTGTTAGGAAATCTGAAGTCATAAAACATGAGTTATTAGCTCCTCTGTGCCCCTCGTCTTCAGATTTTCTGTACCTCTTCTGCCCTCTGAGAGGATTATATACTCACACTTCTCTTCATGGCCACTCACGACTCCATCACCTGTTCTTTATTTTCCAAAAGTCCTCCAGGGTCTTAGTCCATCAGCTGCATTCTTTCCTTCCCTGTCTTCCCTCTCTCTTTTTCCTGGCTTTCTCCTTAGTTTTCAAACACATATAGTCTCTCTAAGCAATCCCTCCCCCCAAGAAAAAAGTAACTATAAAGAAATTATTTGAAACGTAAACCTTCTTATTTTTATCTGATTCTTCTTTTTCTTTTACCAGAATATGTCTTGAAATGAACTAGTTTTTCCCTACTGCCCATTCATCCTTCAGTATCCTGTAACTTATATACTGTCTCTATCATTTCATTGAAACTGTCTTAGAAGAGTAACCAATGACTTCTTGATTATAAACCCACTGGATTTATCTTTTCATCTTTCTTGACCTGCTAGAACATTGGCAATATTACCAGCCTTTTCTTTGCAGTTAGGAAAGAAAACAAGTTTCTCTGGCTTGTCTTTCTCAGTCTCCTGTGGGTTCGCCTCCTCTGCCCACTCGGTGAATGTCTCTGAATGTTGACTGCGCAGTTTCCTCACCACACGCTCACTCGCTGAAGACTCTTCCACTTACCTAGTTTTAACTGCAAACCACTGTTTATGACTCCTATCGGTTGTGTAGTTCTAGTGTCAGTACCTACACTGAAGTTCAGATTTGTATATTCAACTGCCTGCTAAATGTCTTCAAAACTATTTCGAAGTTGCCATGAACTTTCCCCATTAATTGTTCCTGACCTTGTATGAATTCCCTCTTATAAAATAACTGTCCAAATACAAAATTTAGGGTACAATGTCATTTTTTTTTTCTTTTTCTTACCCCATCTTCCAGGTAATCTCCTACTAGATTTATCTGCTAAATTGTTTATACATTTATAATCTTTCTTCAAACCATGCCATCAATCCCTTAGTTTATATCTTCCCTATTTCTAGACTTAATAATGGATGCCTAACTGCTGTCTTTGCCTGGTATTTCTTTCCTCCAACCCATCTTCCATGAAATTGCCATTAATGTTCCATCTAAAATAAGACCTGATCATGCCACTTGCCTGCTTTACAATCCTTCAGTGGAACCCTACTGCCCATAAAATCCTCACAATTTGCTATTATATACTGCATTGCCCTCCATGACCTATCTAACTCTCTTACCTTATCTCCTGCTATGTCCTGACTCTTATTTGATGCACAAGAAATCAAATGACTAGCTGTTTTTCTCTTGCTCCATGCCGTCTCACAGCTCCGCGCTTTAACTCATGCTGCTTAACTGCCCTGAATGCACATCCCCACATTCTTTGCCTGGCTAACTCTTACTCATCCTTAAAACTTTAGTTCCCACCCTGCTGTCTTCTCAGGAAATTTTCCTATTTCTCCTCAGTCTAAGTGTAAATACTATGAGCTCCCCTACACCTAGTGCATCCCCATACTCTTGCTCTTATATCATATTGACAGTTGTCTTTTTCACCCTACTAGATGTAAGCATTTCATAAGCAAAGACCAAATCTTTTTTTGAGACTGATTTATTTAAGATTCTCAACTTGCTGTACTGAAACATAAAACCAGTTATTTTTCCAGTGGCTGATACCAACTAAGTCAACACTTCCTGCTTTCTCACTTATTTTGGGTTCCCTCTAATGCCAACTCTGTTCACTTCTGTGACTTGCCAATAATTTTAGCCATTAGAAGAGCAAACTTCCAGTTCCTGAGACCTGGATATACCTGTTTTAAAATTCACTTTAATATTTAATTAAACACTGCTTTTAGAAACACTTTCTCTTTTCCTCCTGCACCATCACTACTCCTCTTTGTAACAATGACTATTCATAGCTATCCTCTGTGGGGCAGTATCCACAGGGGCACATTTCATGGTACCTAAGAGAGACAATAGTGGAATAAAATGCACTCATCTAATTCCCCATCAAGAGAGATCAGATTGGTTTAATCAATGTCCTGACATGTGCATGCACACACACATTTCTACTGAGGCTAGTTTTTCCAAATTTAGTAAATGATGCTTTGGAGGTGGTTAACACACACAGGATAGCCACCCTTTGAAATGTCATCTTGCCACAGTACCTCCAAAGGTGGGCTGCAGCACTGCAATACACTCTATCAAGTCTACCCTCTCACTCCCACACCTTTCTCCAGCTCTAGAATTAAGCCCTCATTTATCCAGCAGATCAGAAACTTCTGATATAAAATGGTGAATATTCCCAAATTAATGGAGAAGTACCCAGATTAATGGAGAAGTACCCTCAATTTTAGGACTGATGCTCCTGAGGCTTCTCCCACTCTCTAAAATGAAGATACACTGAAGAAATAGTCTTTATTTATTAACACTGCCCTACACCCATACCGCACGTTCCCTTCTCTCATCCAGTTGATAGTGACGATGCTGAGGGGCTTAAAATGGTCCTCTGAGTCCTAGTAGCACACAGTTCCCTGAATTTAGTTTGTGCAAATCCTTATTCTTTAATGTATTTAACAAATACTCATTAAGGCATACTATGTGCTTTCCAGTTGATGGAATTTGGATGTGTTGTCCCCTCCAAAACTCATGTGGAAATTTGACCCCCAATGTGGCAGCATTGGAAACTGATTGAGTCATGGGGATGGATCCCTCATGAATGGATTAATGCTCTCCCTGGGGGAGGGGGTATTAAAGAGTGAGTTCTCGCTCTATTAGTTCCCATGAGAGCTCATTGCTTAAAGACCCTGGCACCTTCCCTCTCTCTCCTCCCTCTCTCTCTCTCTCTCTCTCTCTCTCTCTTCCTCTTGCCATGTGATCTGCTTTCTGCTTGTACCTGCCGGCTCCCTGCCACTTTCCGCCATGAGTAGAAGCAGCCTGAGGCCTGCACCAGATGCAGCTGTCCCAGAATCGTAAGCCAAATAAACCTCTCTTCTTTATAAATTACCCAGTCTTAGGCAATTCTGTTATAGCAACACAAAATGGACTAAAACACCAGTGTAGCAAATGCTAGGTTGATCACAGTCAACAAAACAAATAAAATTTCTCATCTGGGGCAGCTTAAAGCTTTGAGCCTAAGAAGGCAATTGTGATAAAAGCTGAGGAACCTAGAGGTATACTACTGTACCAGTGCCTAGCATTTGGTCAGTTGTAGAGTTGGTGATCAATAACTATCTATGAAAGGAGATCAAGCAGGTTACCTGAGACAGTATACAGTGGGGATTAAATAGGAAGTTATTCTTATGCCTGTTGATGGAATTTTTTAGATTTTAATTTAAATTAACTTTAATTTAACTGAGTTGTACTTCCAATTCAAGATGACCTATTTTAAAGAGTTAATAAATATATTTGCCATAAAAATCTAAGTTAGGCTGAAATAACACACAAGATCTCAGTGGCTTGAAATGACAGAGAATTATCTCTTGCTCAAATCACGTTCATTATGGGGATAAAATTTCCACAGTTCAGAAGGTTGCCAGTCAGGGCACTAGGGCAAAAAGAGAGTTGAGTAGTCTCCAACCAGCAATTAAATGCTACACCCTATTTGTGAATAGCCAATTGGCAGAGCTAGTCACATTGCCCATCAATTTGCAACTACAGCAAGGAAATATAATATTTCTGTTTCCCCAAAATATAAAAGAACAAATACGTCATTAAAAATTCAGTTAAATGCCCAAGAGGCAAACCACTGTCCCCAAATTTTAATTGTGGCCTTCAGTCTCTCTTTGAACTCACCTCCAGGCCTCTGACAGTCTTAGGATCTACTCTACAATGTAGGAAAATCAAACATTAAAGATCTGGCACTTTCCTGTAAAAAACAAAAACAAAAAAGGAAACAAAAACCCTTTGTCCAAACTGTTTTTTTTTTTTTTTTTTTTTCTGTCTGAGTTAATAATTTGCTAGGTGGAATATGAGAAATTCTTTGCAAATATTAGGATTGTTGAAATTCATATGAGTAGCAGGTGACCTATAACAAGGTTTCTCAGACTGATAATTATTGACATTTTGGCCTGTATACTTCTTTGCTGGGGGGGCAGTCCTTTGCATTACAGGATGTGTAGCAGCATCCCTATCTTCTACCCACTAGATGCCAGTAGCACTTCCTCCAAGTTGAGTCAACCAAAAACGTATCCAAATATTGCCAGATGTCCCCTGGCAGGACAAATTTCCAAAGGACAATATCACCTCCTGCTGAGAACCACTGATATAGAAGAACTTATTAAATCCTAATAACTCACATTATTTTTTGCTGTAAACTGGTAATGTCATTGAATAAATCTCCCCAGGTTTTTTAACCTCAAAGAATCTCATCCTTGAAGAGTTTCTTGTGCTGCTGCATTTAGACCAGAGATCCCCTCCACTACGACAGTAGATACTAGATGACCACGCTATACTCGCAACTGGTTTGAATTTCTTGAACTACTACCCTCAAGAACCGCATGGTACTCTCCAGTCCTTTTGCAAGGGCCTAAATGATTCTTCCACTACAGAAAAAGAGGAAAGAACACAGTTGAGAATAATAATATTTTAGTTAGTCTTATTTAATCAGAGATTCTAGAGGTATGGCAAGCTTCAGCATTGGTACATAGGTCCCACAACATCCAAAATACTAGATTCTCTTCATTTCTCCAGTCTGACATCTATAGGGTGCAGCTGCTAATCGGTAACAGATCCAAAGCAAGGATAGAGCCTGTCTCTGTGTGGCTCTCTGTAAGGAGTAAGAAAAGATTTTCAAGAATAGAGGCTGCTAGAATAAGAATTAGAAATCCAGGTATATTCCAATTTACCTCAAATCTTGGGGTAAGTGGATTACTAATTCTGGCTTCAGTTTTCACATCTGTTAAGTAAAGAGATTAGATCAAATGATGTTAACAACAACAAAAAAAAACCCTTACCCCTTTATAAACCTATGTGAATGCTTGCTTTCTTTAGCTTAAATATATAATTCAAATCTGAGCGCTAAATACACATTTATGTGAGTTCCCTTTCTTGTTGTAGGGTTAAATTTATTTCCCTTCAGATGACTTCATTGTTAGGTTTTGTTTTACTCTCCTCTGTAAAGTGAATGACTACAAGAGCCTGAAGGTGTTGCCGAGCGGAGGGAGGGAATATCGTCTTGGTCCTGCTCAGATCCCAGAGGCACTACCCATCTCCAGCTCATCCAATCAATAGCCAGTTAGAGCTGAGGAGACAGAGTGAGTAAAAATTACGGGATCGATCTGTCCTGCCCCACTTGGGCCATCATTCACTCTCTGCACTTCCGAGGTTGTGAAGGGACCACTCAGGTTAATGGAAACACAGTGGCAGATCTGATCCTGTGTTTTCTCATTTCTCCTTTCTTGCCCCGGAGTGAATACACAGGTCTAAGGGAGTCAGAGAGGCCAGGCGAATCATGATGGAAATTCCCATCTAGACACCTTTCAAAATTCACCAACACTAATAATGACATCTATTCACTCTGCTAGGAGAAAATAAATATAATTTGGGGAAGTGAGAAGGAATTTTATCCTTCCAAGGCCAATAATGTGGTACGTATTCAAAAATATGAAGGGCATTAATTAAGGAATAGAAAATTTAACCCATCAAGCATCTCTAAATTGAGATTAGACTTATTTTTTAGTAAGCATAATTATTGATATTTTTGATGCACTTGGATATTGCTTACTTTTAAATGGTCCTCTTAGGAAAGCTGCTATTAATTTTAAACATTTAATACTTATTAATGATTATTGAAGTTCATTTGCAGTTTTGTGCAAATGCTGAACACCATGCGTCTAATTGGGAGAGTTTTGTAGGCAAACAGATTCTAATATTAATCAAATTTATAATGTTGAGCAGGTAGTTAAAAAATTTAGGTCTTTTTCTTGAAACTTAAGTGGTTAGTGTAGACTCTATGTTCTTTTCTGGCCATAAAATTCTTAATCTGTGATTATTTCATTTGCATTTAAAAGGAAAGCTTACTGTGCCATTCATCTGCACAGACTCATCATAATAAAACCTCCATTAATTCCACATTGTTTTGAGGCCTGCAGTCAAAAGAGTGAGGTAAAATTTAAAACAGTTTTCAAATGATCTTGTTATGAAGCACAAAGAATTTTTTTTTTTTTTAAAGACACTTCTTATCAATAACTTTAAAAAGAAAAGTTCATGAAATTTCTTTTAGGGTCTCAGACAGAATCTGACCAAAGTAGTCATCTGAACTTCAGTTAATTAAAAAAAGAGAGGAAAAAAAAAGAAAGAAAGAAAGAAAGAAAGAACAAAAAATGAAGATGAAGAATAAAATATGTGTTACCATATGTTAAAATAAATTTACTTTAGCCTCAGATTTTGCTGAGGCCACAAGATGACTGATGCCAACATTCTAATTCTAAAGTGAGGTGAGAGACAATCACGCAAAAGGAGGTTTAAGAAATGGATTTCTAACTTAGCTCCCTCCTCACAATGAGGGAATAAAGCCATCAGCAGCATTTTGATTAGACAGGGATTTCTTTAGAGAATGCTGTCTCTGTGAGAGGGCGGGTGCTGTTTCTCATTCTACAGTTGATCGAAACTTTAAACAGTCTGCTTAGCTTAATGTGTCCCCTGCAGTTTGAAAGACACAGTGGACAGTGTCTGACTCATACTAAAGAAATCTGAAGCATGGAGACCAGCTGTCTAGCTACTCTGACAGCAGCGGGATAAACAGGTGCTTTTTTATACACACACACGTACACATATACATATATATGTGCACATGCACACACACATACAATAAGTTTGTATGCATAAATTATGTATACTTTAAATCACATATACATATATATGTGCACATGCACACACACATACAATAAGTTTGTATGCATAAATTATGTATACTTTAAATCACATATACATATATATGTGCACATGCACACACACATACAATAAGTTTGTATGCATAAATTATGTATACTTTAAATCACTCAGTGTGTACACATGTTACATGTAATAGATTGTTGTTGTTATTAAAGTATCATTTGGAGGCTACAATAACTGTTGTAACACGATGTGTCCTAGAAGTATTTTAAAAGGATTCTTTATTGCGTGTTTGCTATACATTGTCCTGGAAGAAAGGATTGCTTGAATATTCAAAAGCAAAATTTTGCTTTTCTACCAAGGAATTTCCTGATGACTGTGGTGAAGCCCAACTATGAAATTTTTAAAGGAGATTCCAATGGTCAATGTTTAGGAAATTCTGTCACAAATAATTCATAACTTTACCTAATCTCTTTTTAGTTTTGAACATCGTCACATTTTTGCATTAATATTATTGTCTAAAAATTAGTTTAAGTAAATATGTTTCTATAACCTTAAAAAAGTTTTAAAGCAGATTCACAAATTCCAATGTTTGGTTTTTTTTGTTGTTTGTTTTTGTTTGTTTGTTTGTTTTTTTGGCTTTCTCTATCACAGCACCAATTTGAATTCCAGAACATAGTAGATACTTAGTTATTTGCCAACTGAGTTAAACTAAGAAGAGTTAAGATTATGTTGCTCATCATGAGCGTGTTAAAACATCCAACAGGAATTATATATCATCTACAGTAAGTTCTCTGTACTCTAGTTTCAAATTTGTGGTAATTGGATATCTTTCATTAGGCAGAGATAATTCATTCCTTTTCTTCTTCTTTTTTTTTTTTCTCGGCTATGTAGTGGCAACCTTATCTATATCAGCATATCTTGAGAAATGTCCATAAGCATTAAGTTTCTTTATCTATAAATCAAAGGGTAAGGAGGAAAGAAAACCAGAGAATACATTGAAATTGTGGCTCTTTAACCAGGTGTCACCACTATCTTGCCACTTCCTCAATTTGCTAGTATGGCTACTATTTAACTTTACTGTATCTACCAAAATAAATTCTAAAAAAAAAAAAAAGACTGTGTTTTTATGTGAAAAATGTTCCTCACCCTGTTTCAGTGAGGCTTCCTTCCTTTTTTTTTTTTTTTTTTTAAAGATGACCGGTAAGGGGATCTTAACCCTTGACTTGGTGTTGTCAGCACCACGCTCAGCCAGCGAGCCAACCGGCCATCCCTATATGGGATCCGAACCCGGGGCCTTGGTGTTCTCAACACCACACTCTCCCGAGTGAGCCACGGGCCGGCCCAGTGAGGCTTCCTTCCAAATGCTGCCTACAAAAAATCTTTTACTAAAGTCACCAGGCTTCCATGTTGTCAAATTCAATGCTTCCTTTTCGTCAGCATTTAACGCAGCCAAGGATGCAGCAGCGTTTTAATTTTCCTCCTACCTGCAGGGGATGCTTTGACGTAGTCTTCTCTGTAGAATGTTCTTCCTCTTAGCTGTCTAATGTCAGAAACTTCAATGCTTAGTCTGAATTGGACCCTTTTCCCTTTCTATCTGTGTGTACTTACAAAGAACTTCAAGTCCCAGGGCTTTGATAACATTTGCCAACAACTTCCAAATATATAGCTTTGGACTTGATTGCTCCTCAGAACCTCAGAGTAATATACATCAAGGCCTGCTCTGATGCTGTTATGTAGATATCTGAAATACATCTCTACTTTTACTTGGCTCACACTGACTTTTAATCCTTGATTTGCAAACTTGTCTTCCCAGTTTGTACTGACAATACCAAAAGTAAAAGTATTTTTATTTCCTCTCTTCTGCTTACCTCCCTTCCCTAAATCTTCAAGCTTTGTTCATTTTACTCTCCAAAATATATTCCAAACCTGACCACATTATTTTTCTCCAAAACCATGTACATTTGCTCAAATCAGCACATCTTATCTAGAATTCTATACCTTAGACCTGATTTCCCTTTGTAGCCCCTCCCCCCAATTATTCAACATAAAAGGCAAAAAGATCTTATACCAAATGGAACATCTTATTGTCTTGTTTAAAACCACTCAATGTATTACCTTCTATGTGTAGAATAAAACTTAAACAATTTTCCTGCATTACAAAGCCCTATCCAACCTGGACTTTCATTTTATTCTATGCTTCCTCCTAAAACTCCACTTTAGGCATGCTGATCGTCTTTGTCTTCCTTGAGTTTATCAGGTTGGTTGTGACCTCAGGACCTTTGCATTAGCTCTTTCTTCTGCCAGAAATAATCTTTTGCCTGAATTTTATATAACTGGATCTTAGATTAAAAATCATCTTCTCAGAGACGACTTCTTTGACTACCTAATCTAAGGTAGCGCATCACGTCACTGCATCTTAATCCCTTGCTAACTTCTAAATAATATGTAATATACTTGATATATTGTTATTACTCTCCTATGAATTGTTGTTTGCTTTTTAAAAATCTGCTTATCCCCTTTAAATGTAAGTACCCCCAGTTAAGGACTTTGTTTTATTCAATGCTGTACTCCCCAGAATCTAGAATAGTCTGTTCTACAGTAAATGTTTAATAAGTACTAGTTAAAGGAAAAACCTATAAATGTATATTAAGGACAGTCATGGTTTTATCTTTTAGTAAAGGTTGACTTTCAAAATGAGGAGTTTGAGCTATATGATTTATAATTATTTTTTCATTTCTCAATCATCTTCTGAAAATTAGAGTAAAATTATTTTTCTTTGCCAAAATGCTTGAAGCTAATCATTTTTATCAGCATAGGACATATGCTATAATAAATTATATATCTGATTTGAAACAATGTTGCATATATAAGTTGCCAGTATATAAGAGGGTACTTCAAAAAGTTCATGGAAAGATTCACATTATCTTTTAATTCTACTTTTCCACGAACTTTTTGAAGTACCCTCATAATTTTTTTCCCCAAATTTCTGCTTGTCTCAAAACCATTTGGTAAAATCCCTATCTGGTTGTTGGTGTGGAGATTTTTAGGAGCCAATTTCTCTTCCATTTTACCTTTTTTCTTGACCCTCAATGGATTGACTTGGTCAAGCTTTTGTGTTCTTGCTACTTATAGTTAAATTAAAACCCAATAAAGCCATTGAAATATGCTTTTATTCATATGCTAAATGAATAACATGCGCAGAAACATCTTTTTTTAGTCTGATTTTCCTTTTAGATTTATTAGTTAAAATACTTTTATTAAGTATCTGAGAGGGGCATTGTGGAGGAGACAAAGATGAATTTTAAAAACTAATCCTTGCTTTTTAACATTTGGCGAGTTTAAATACACCAGGTGTTTGAGGAGGAACTACTCTCTCTTTATTATTATCTATTTTTCCATTTCAATAATAAAACCTTCTACTTTTAGCTGAATGTCACCATTTCTCCTGCAGTCCTTTAATGGGAATGATGACTGTAACTTGTGGTCTTGTCCCACTGGAGATTAGCTTTCAATCCTCTGACTCTTTCTTCCCCCTTCCTCTTCTTCTAGCAAATGAAGAAACTGGAGTTTTGCCTTTGAACTCAGAGAAGAAAACCATGTGCTGAAGACAGAGCTCCCTAGCAGCCCAGACCACTTACCTGTTACACTAGTGAGAAACAAAATTTCTATCTTAATTAAGACATTTTACTTTGGATTGTTTTGTTACAGCTGCTTAGGCTGTACTATAAATAATATAGTTCCTACTAAATAAATAATTTTTTTCATGTCAAATTTCAAATATGTGAGTACAAATTGAATTTTAGAACAAAGTCTGTAAGTCAGGCATCACCTATAATATTTTATTTTATGTATGTGTGTGTGTACATAATTTTTTTTTGATAGTAAGTATGGCCAAGTAAGAACAGAATGTGGCTGCAAATGGGCTTGAGAGACATTTGGGGCGATGGAATGATCTAAAATTGGATTATGGTACTGGTTGTATAATTCTATAAGTTTACTAGAAATCATTAAATTGTACATCTGAAATGTGTTAATTTTTTCTATGTAAACAGGAAAGTGAAGTGTTAGGCATTTTTATGGTTTATTTTGTTTTATTTAAGTACATTAACAATTTTTCATGGTCCATTCTTGCAGTTAATGCATTTAAAAATTAGGAAAGAACTATAAAGTAAAAATTTGGGATAACTTTTCTACAGACAGCAAAACTTATTGTCATCTTTATTTGACTTTTCTTTTCTTTGTGAAAGCCACTTTTCTATCATGAATACAAATCTACCATACACCTATACTTACTCAAAGATTGTCTCCAATGATTTGGATAAACCAAGTAGTTCTAATTCCTGCACAAATCTATTAGACTAGATATATTTGGAGAAGGAATAACAGTAGTATGTCCTATAAACAGCAAAACTTAAGATAAATAGGAACATCAGAACAGGGTGGAAATAACAAGTGTTTTATAGGTATATTTAAGTCTGCCTTCAGACGATGTTGTTTTATATGGGTTTCTAGGGAATTCAAACCAGATGAAAATTTTGCAATCAAGTACAGGTTGGCTTTCATGAAGTACAACCTCCATGTAGACCATAAAGCAAAGAGACAGTTTCAAACACATACTCTTTTGGGTCTCATCCATAGATACATAATTAGTGTCACTAGTGGTACTGGCATCTTCAAGCACAATGACCCATGTCATATTCTACCAAAGACTTTCCATAACTCCCAACATCATGCATATATCTCCACTGAAACTTGTGACTTTATGACAATTCTACTTTTCAATAATTTGCCAAATGACCCATTTTCCTCATTATATTCTAAGTTCCTAAAAGAGGAGAAGTAAAGTAGTGTTTTGCTGCTGCTCTTGTTGTTTTTGTCATTGAAGTCCCATATAGTTATGACTATGGCATTTGGTAAATTCCTATTGATGTTGTACAAATTTTCAAATCTAAAAGCAGAAATTAGCCCATCTACAAAATGGAAAGTCCATCTGCCACTGAACTCAATTTTCCCTACTTAAATCCAAAAAATCCCCTAACGATATTAAGATTTTTTCAGATTACAAAGGAAAATTAACCCCTTTGAAAGTTATACATTTGAGTGTACCTACATCTTAAAGAAATAAATAAAACAATAAATCTCAGTCTTTGAGAGATGTTCAGAATCTAAATTCACCTAAGGAAGTCAAGAAATTGCTAATTTTGGCTTATCAGATATAATTTAATAACAATCCAAATATTCCTAAATTTCTCTTAATAAACTTCTGAATTTAATTCAGCTACAAACAAAAGCATTTCTACCTATCTGCTGTAATATTTTTACATTATATATTTTTACACTGGGAGTCAATATATTCTCTTGATTTTGAAAACTTGAACTATATTAATTGCACCAGCTATATGAAGCACGCATGTGTGTGTGTGTGTGTGCGCGCGCGTGTGTGAAAGAGATGCTGCTTTCCTTATTTGCAAAAGCAAGTGCTTTGTTTACAAGGAAAAGTAAGAGAAGGAATGTGGATAATTCAGTGAATAGAATGATAGAAAGCACATATGATGCGTCGGTAGTATCGTCCATTGCAATGAAGAATAGAATTTTTATCAATGTTCCTTGTCCTGCAGTGGCACTTAAAGAGTAAATCACATCGCTGATTATAGTCTATAAAAAGATTTTGGAGTCTTCTAATGGAGGTAATTATTTTTCTGGTTCTTCAGTGTAAAAGAATTCAGACATACTGATTATCAGTCATATTAACTCAGGAATAATATATGTTCAGCTAAGTTACAGCCCTTGATCATGTCACATGAAGTCTACACCGTCAGTTACAGAATATCGGAAAGATTTCCCTGATGTTATAAAGTTCAATAACAAATTACAGAGAAAAATATATATATTGTTTTCATCAAAAATAAATTTTAATATTTGAAAGAAATAATATGTTTTAATTTCTACATAATATAACCTGGGACTGCAGGAAATTAGAAATGTCTTATAAACTTGGATTATGCAGAGCAGGTAACTAGATAAAAAATCTTTTTGCTATTTCCTTACTGTATGGGGATACTTCTTAATTTGGGTCTTGGTAAAGTTTCCTGTTCACCCAACAAATCCCATATACCAAATTGTCTCCGAAATACCCATAATTGATATCAAACTGTCCAGATCCTTATATGTAAAAGAGGTTAACTCCAGTTCCTAAGAAATACATAATTGCCAAAAAAATTATAAGAAATAAATGGATACAAGAGAGCCAAAGAATATATCCTTACTTTGAGATCAGTAACAACCAATTGAAAGAATTTTTCTCTTTCCTGTCAGCATCTGTGGCATTGTGAAGATTCAGCCTTGGGCTATGAAGGTAGCCTTGAGGTGACTAGAATCCTTAAGAACACTTTCTGAACATCAAATATTGAAACACTTGATGTCAAGTCATAAGAGTTGATGCTTCATATTATGAAATATGGGATAGCTAATATGATAAAATTTAATTTTGGCCAGCTATTGTTGACTAAAAAATGAATTTGAGGTTTGATAATTGGAATACATGGTAGTTGCAAATTTCTCTTTTCAAAGACCTTTTATATGAAGGCACCAGTCTGCATGAGTTGAG
Source organism: Cynocephalus volans (assembly GCF_027409185.1). Taxonomy (NCBI): domain Eukaryota; kingdom Metazoa; phylum Chordata; class Mammalia; order Dermoptera; family Cynocephalidae; genus Cynocephalus; species Cynocephalus volans. The sequence goes on from NC_084471.1 coordinate 94,862,933, forward strand.
TCACTTCAGATAAAGTATTTCAAATTTAATATACATTATAATCAAGCCATGTTTGATCATACAAATAGTGACTAAATTGATCTGTGGCAAATACAGATGTAAAATCTAAATCTGAAAGCAGTACTTAAGAAAGTTTACATAACAGATTTATTACTATTGCTTAAGTTCAAGCTCAGTATGAAGTAAGACTTTTCAACTGAAGATACAAGAACAAATGAGAAACCATGGTGAAATATATATAAATAAATGCTCTTTAATGTGCACCTCTCCTAAGAGGGACAATTTTCAACCCAGCTTTGTAACTGATATGTGAGATGTACAATGGAAAAAGAGGCAGTAAGGGCTCAGGAAAGATGCGTTTATTTGTCTCACAAGAGTTGAACTGTACTTACTAGCCAGCTACTTGTGAATGATTAATGAAGTAGAAGAAAAACATAGAAAGAAAAAAAGAAGAAAAGGGAAAATGCCCTTCATTCCTCAGATAAGAGAAATAGGAAAACAGTGGTACTCCTTGCCCAGAACATTACTTAAAAATTTCTCAGCATACAAAAGTCAGACTTAAGAGAACAATGCTCACTTATTTATGGTATTTATTTCAATCACTTTTCTTCTTTTTTGAATTTGAGGGAAATTGATGTCAGATTAAGGAAAAACATTTTCTCAGTCTGAGTGAAATAGCAAACTACTCTTGAGGTTGTTTTCCCCTACAGAAATTAAAGGAATTTTACCAAGTTTTGTTGCGACACTGAAAATTTAGATTTGAAAATTCAACACCACAGATGTAATCACAGCCAGACACTAATTAAGCATCGGGCCAAGTTTGGTCCTAGAAATGCATGTACATAATTTGTGATTTTAGTGGAAATCATCTGTGTGCTTTCAAGGGCAGACTTTGGCCAAACATTTATTTAAGGATCCAGGGAGAAAATGTTTCCAAAGATACATGGCGTCTTTATTTCGTAATATTTACTTACTTATAATCCTTTTTTAATTTAGATATATTGTGGGTAAAACTATAGCCATTTTCTGATATTTCCCATATTCACTGAAAGACAAATACTTTTTATTATCTTCAAATTTTTTTTTTTTTTTTTTACTATTTTGTACTATAATACAAAAGAAGAAAAAACAGAAGGAATACACAAGCCTGTCCATGAAAGTTTTCATTTTTCAAATTCTTAATATTTCTAAGATTATCTCAGGGTAGGTTTTGGGTATTGGGGGAATATGTGTGAGGAGGTGTATAGAGACTATTCACTTTCAGCAAGTTTTGCTGGGAAATCACCATTTAGGGAAGTTGCTCCAGATACTTAGTGGAAAGTTTTGTTTTTCTCTCTATGGCTTTAAATTTGCTTCAGTATTTGGTGGTATAAAGGGGAAACGAGGGTTATTTTAAACTGTGTCTGGATATGATCTGAGAATTGTCTGAGCTTCAATCTTCTTATTTCCTTTCTCAAAGAAATTGCTCAGCTCCATGTCTCTGAATTCTTGTTTCTGAACTTGAGCCAGGTGACAATTTCTATGAGAGCTGCTCTGTAAACTATGACGAGGACGTAAGCAGTTGGACCAACATTGAAAATGAAATATACATTAGTATTAACAAATAATAATAAATTAATAGACTTCAGCAAGTTTCCTCATCTCTCTAAGACTCATTTTCTTTTGTCTATATAAAGGAGATAACAACAATTACCCACAGCATTACTGTAATTACCAAAACAGCAATAAGAAAAATTGTGTGCAAAGTGCCTAGACCAGTGTTAAACACATAATAGGATGTTAATTATTTTTATTGTTCTTGTTGCTTGTTCACATTGTTGTTGTTTCTCTTCCTCTTATTCCTTTGAGGTTGATAATGATTATAACCTTGGATTCACAAACTATATAACTCGTACAGTGCTTTATGTATTTTAATGCAGATATTACAAAAAGTTTAAGTCATGTTCCTTGCCTAACATTTTTAGCTATGTAATAATAATAAAGGCAAATAATTTTTATCAATTCTAATAGACCACATATAAAAGTTAATTTTTCCATATTTAAGATTTCTTTTGTGTGTCAGGATTTTTACAGCCTATGACTGATGAATCCACAATTAATGGTTTCCTACACATTTTCCCTTTCTTATTGAGAGGTAATGGTCACCTGAAATTCACTGGGTCTCAGAGGGTTAGGTAATATGCTTTCAGTAGAGTTTCTATGCGAATTTTATTTTATAAAGGATCACTCTTCTCAGGAGGGCTAATAGTGCATCAAAGATGCCATAATCAAAGGAAGCAGGTAAAGCAGCAGGTCATGCCCAAAACAAAGGATATTGTCAGCCACATTCGGAATTGTGATTTCTTGTTACTGGACGAATTTCAATTGGTGAAGGATTGGACCCTCTATTTTTCTACAGAACACAAGTCTGACCGTTTGCTTCAGTGTTCTTTTCACTGTGACTTTGTTCTGATATTCTTCAGTACCCACACTATCACAAACATTACTATGCCTAGTATTGTTTAGTTAGAAATGAGAAAATGGATTTCTCTCTCTCTCTCTCTCTAAATAAATGCTTTCACAGAGTATACTACAAGGTGAAAACCAGAAGCTGAACTCAACATTTAAAGGCAATAGTCAGTCACTGAATACTTGGGCATAACCATCTATCACAAGCACTCACCAAAAGATGGCTCACTTTAGACTACACTATTACAATCTCCTAAGGTAAAACTTACACTTGTCCTGGATCAGTCAAGTAATATCTCAAGAGAATGTGTTTGTAGGCTGGCTGCTTGGCTCAGTTGGTTAGAGCACAGAATTGATAACAGCAAGATCAAAGTTTTGGATCCCCTTACCAGCCAGCTGCACCCCCCCAAAAAAAAATGAAAATAAAAAAGAGAATATGTTTGTAAATTGTAAATTCATATTCCCAAAAAACACAGCATACCAGAGAAACAGAAAGAAAAACAGTTGGTAAATCAGATATTCTAAGTCAACTATGCTCATTACAATTAAGTGGAGTTCAAAATTAATTTTGGTTATAGTCAATGTGGCTGAGACCACATGTTATTCTTCTTTAAAACAGTTATTTTCTATTTAGAAAAACAAAATAAACAACAGCTATAATGTGCAAAGTAAAGTGGTTTTTCTTTTGCCAAGGTGAAATTTCAAATTATGTTAATCATCAGCAAGTGTTAATTAAATTATTGCTCATTGGACCTTATCCCTAACTTTTACACCATGTCTACAATATTACTTATTTCTTGTTAACATTACCCGGTGATTCAGAAGGATGAAAGCAAGTGCCTGGCTCTATCCCTAAATGTCAACCGTTTAAGTGGTTTGACTTTTATTTTCTATTTACTTTGGTCAGTGTAAATTTCTATGGGTTTTGCTGGTTGGGGGAAAGGGGATTTGAGGATCTGTAGTTCTTGGTTATTAATATTTGACTTTGTTAGTGCTATCTATTTACTATATGACTTGTGGAAAAAAAAAAAAAAAGAAGAAATCAGATATTCGTTCACAGCCCTTAAAATGCATGGGGAGTGTGATCGCACATTGGGCCTGCAATCTCTATATATTACTGGTCTCTTTAGTCTCACATTTAAGTAAAAATGGCCTTTGATCTTTTATATATTTTACCTTTCTTACTAGAGTAAATGTTTATAGAATCCGGAATTGATAGTCTTTTCTAAACACATTATACCTAGAGTATTTAACTTTTTCCTCAAGAAATGTCACTGTGTGTTAAAAGCATGGCCAATCCATCCCATGATTTGGTTTTGGACCACACGACCTATAAATATATAATAGGACTGTGTGTATGTAGACTTCCACGCCAGCATCCTTTGAGATAATGGCATTGTTTAAATATCCCCCTACACTGAACCCAAGTTACCAAAGAGCACTGCAGAAAACAACCCTGAGCAGAGAAAACAGGGTGTCCTGACAGATACTATTCATAAGTTGAGACACTCTCCTACCACTGGGATCTATTTAACTACTTGGAATTGCCATCCTGTACATGCCTGGTGATAGGGATAATTCATAGACTACAGTGGATTAAAAGAAGTTAGTTTTTTCCTCTCTGTTCTGAATGGTGTATATTTATTACTTCCCGGTGTCACCTTGTGCACAAAGCAAATAATCTATTTTCTGTCTCAGTGAAAATATTTAAACAACTAGTCTGAGTTTTACCACTCCAATCCCAAACTTTTGAGATCTTTAGGTTTCTTAGCTATAGAGTTCAGCAATACTCCTAGGTGGGTTAATGGGATCAAATAGCCTCAACAATCTCCAGGCTTACTCTTTATTCTTGTGGCAAACAAGAGATAATAATTTATTTCTCAAAGTTTGTGGGATGTATCTGGTTGCTCTGTCCCACATAATTTGCCAGCATTTCACAGAATGGGCCAGGCCTTGAATTTTAAACAATCGGTCTCCATAGGTTACAAGAGGGGAGCATACCAGTCCTTAACTCCTCTTGTACTGATTCCTCTGAGGGGCGATTATCATATCATGAATGTAGTGCAGTCAATGACTCTTAATGGTCATCAAGTTCAAGGCTTGTCACATTAAATAATGAGAGTGTGACTGTAAATTCAAATGTATGTCTATTGTCATTCTGTGAAAATGAAGATTGTGCCTGGCTGGACCCTAAAATGGGTATGAGAAAGAAGCCATTACCAAGTCTATCATGGTTTTCCATCACTTTTAACCTACTGTACGTCTGGTACTTCTCCTGTAGTCTTTACCATCGTGGGCATGTCCAAAGAAATAAGGGGGAAGTACCTTATTTGATCCCTGATAATGCACTAGTGGCTTACACGAACAATCTACTTTATACACTCTCTACACAGGCTGATAAAAAGGGAGTTAAGAATACTCACTCTACTCCATCTATTCCCATTTGCTTTTTCTTTTCTTTTCTTTTCTTTTCTTTTTTTTTTTTTTGGCAGCTGGCTGATATGGGTATCTGAACCCTTGACCTTGGTGTTATAACATCATGCTCTAACCAGCTGAGCTACTGGTCAGCCTTCATTTTTTTAATTGTGATATCCATGACAGACTTGGGCGATTCCAAAGATTTTACTTTATCACGTCCAACTAAAATTGAGGAAAGGGCTGACTCTTGTGAGTGTGGTAAGGCCAGGATCCCTCCCTGACACACAATTTCCATTCCAATTATATCTGCAGATAGCAACAACGTAACCACAGAATACTTAACATTTTCTCCAGTGACATTTTCTAATTTGTAGCATGATTATCATATCATTGCCCACCACCACCGCATCTCTATATCGTCGGTTTTACCCTTGATCTTTTAGAACGCTTTCCTTCTATCCCCCATGGGAATTACTACACAGTGAGGGAGTGTATACAGTAATTTAAGAAGTCTTATATACAATTCCTGGACCATTTCAAAGCAAAAGGCCTTGGATCTCCCACCAAGGGTAGGGGGAATAGATTCCAATCTATCCATTAATATTTTTCAAATCTATGGCTTTAACTGATGGGGTCAATTTAGCCCTTGGCTCAACTATTTTTCATTCTAAATCATGAGCTTCATGATTGGGTTTGAATCCTTCCAGGCTGCAATATATTGACAAAATTGAGGGGGTACATGAAGAGATATGGGAGGAGCCAAAGCAGTTTTATTATCTCCCCAATAAGCCTCTAGAGCATCCTATGGGTTCTATCATGGCAGCCCCATCAGTTTCCTTGTTCTTCCTATTTTTCAAGAGTCATATGAACAACTTCACCCAGCTAAGGCAGTTATTGGGCCCTCTCCCCACTTTTCTTTTTTTTTCTTTCTTTCTTTCAATTTTTCCCACAGGACGCCTTCTTTTTCAATAGCACGAATCTTTTCTCCCATCACTTAGCCCCATGCATGGTCCCTGATCTAGCAGATCCGCTGCTATCTTCTGAATATTTTCTTACCTTTTCTCTCTTCTCCCTCCACTCCAGAGCATAGTTGATGATATACTTTCACATCTATCATACTCTGTTTAAACAGCATTAAATTAGGTGTGTCTCTGTGATCAGCGTACAGCCAACCTTGGATTGCTCTCACTCATTTAGTGTTTTGAAAGCAGTATTGCATCTGTTGGTCAAAGAGAGTGTAGGGAGGTTACCTTCAGAAACCTTAACTTTAAACATTGCAAAACAGTATTTATTAAACCATCTAAAAGCAGCTTCTCACAACAGTTTTCAGCCACTTGAGGATCAGTCATGACACATACACAACTCCTTTTACTTAGCTGTCTACAAAATCAGTGACATGCTCCCTGATCTTTTATTCCAAAAATCATGCTAGCAGCAATTCTTCAGACTTGTGCTTATATTTCTCCATAATGCATCCCAGCTCTTAACAGAATAACCTCTGAAATCTGTCGTCACCCAGATTGGGATTAAATACAATGTCTTTACTAAATCAAGAAAAAAAAAGCTTTCTTCCCATGTTCTAGTGTTTCGTATAGATTTCTAGATTTTTACCAGGATTGCTATTAACAGCGAGGGAATATTGTGGCTTTATTAACTTTCTTTCTAGTTGCATTCTTTGTCTTTCACTTAGCCAATTGCCCCAGTTCTAAGTCTATTTTCCCCAAATTCCATTGTTAATATGTTCCCCTATAGTTTGAGTCAAGGCTTTTGCCACTTTATAACAAGAATACTCAAGTAACTATCCCAGAACAAATCTTTATTATGCTAAATATTTCTCATGAAACCCTTATTTCTTGTTGAAAAGTGCCAAAATCATTTTAATCCATAGATCTGAAGGTTAATCATGTCTACTCTGCCAATCTGCGCTACCACAAAGGGTTGAAGTGTTAAATTAGACTGAGGACAGACCATGGCTCTCAACCAGGAACCAGATCTACTAAGGATTCAAAGGATATAGGCAAACATTGGGACATCCTTTCCCTGGAAAAGCTCAAAATGTTCAAGTGCAGCTCCCCAAATATTAATTTTCTCCTACATTGGTTCACATTTGGTTTGGGATTAACATGTGAGGTTTCTGAGCAATACATGCAGTTGTATCGATCATAAAAATTAGCCATTTTAGTTTTCAAACATCCCTGTTTTGTATCCCAGTAATTAGACAGCTTGCCAGACTACTCCCCATTTTTCTAGCCATCATTCTCCATAAACCATAAATTCCAGGTTTATCTACAATAAGCAATCAAGACTGACCAGATATCTCCTCCTAAAACATTTTATAAAGACTCCTAGCATTTTTACACTAGTGCATTCTATTAATAATGTTTGCAAAGAGGTCTGGCCAAAGTCACATGACACCCTCCCCTCTAGTGAACCTTTAGGAAGGAATGGGCTACCAGCCTTCTATGACCTCTCTTCTTCTTATTGGATACCCATAAACAATGGGGCTTGTTTCAGTAGTTTTAAATATTTCTATCAAGATCCACTTTGATCCTCTAGGCAGAGGTCCACATCATTAGAACAATTTCTGAATTAGATAATTTCAACTTAAATTACCTTAAACTTCTTTTACAAATATTTTAGCAACGAAAACTCTTGATTTAGTGTGAGACACTGTCATTTGTACTTCAGCGAACAAATGAGACTTATTCATAATTATCCGCTTTCTTTTGTCAGATCAAATTTGTTACACTCAAATCTATTAAAACACTTTTTTTAAAAAAGTGTTTTCAATTTATAGCATAGTTCAAGAAAACATATCATAAACTGTGAATTAGTTGTAATCTGAATCAATTCTACTTTCTTATATTGGTGTTTTTACTCATTTCAGTCCTTTGGGATAATGTTTTATGAACATGTCACTCCTTATTCAGTGTGCTGCTATGTGGCAGGATCTCCAATTCTTTAGCAGGGTTTTCCAGTATTTTGTGGCAAAATACTAGACCCATGAGACATATCATAAACAAACAAATAAATTGGGATCAAATACATTTGTGAAAATTAGCTTATGAGAAACACTTTACGGATTCAAGGACTATGAGTCTCTATCACATCCCCAACTCTTTTGACAGTGACCTGTGTAGCAACAGGAGCTTTGGGCATCTTCCAGAAGTGCCATCCTGTGTAACAGCCTTTGGGAAGGGCTAGTCTTCGGGACTGATTTCAAACTTATTCTAGCATTCAAGGCTCCCTGACTCTCCAAACTTGTCTAGAAGACTCACACTCTTTCTCAAATTGACTGGTGTCCTGCTCATTGGTTCCTGATAACACTGTTCCCAGTCTTTTCTCTCCATACTGCTTCTCATTGTTTACAAATTGCACAGTGACATTTTGGGATATCTGCAAGAAGAATAGCTGACAATTACAACCAAATTTTGGGATATGAGGCTGAAAGAGGTCAAAATACTTTTAGCAATTCTGATAACATTTTCAATCTTTTAATCTCACTCTATAAAATATTCCTGGTCCTTTGTTTTTGTAGTGCCACCAACTTATGTACTTCTAATCTTCCTTTCTGTACTCCAAACACCCACTCTGCTTCAAGTCAGTGGTCACTATTCCTTCAGAGAATTAGGTAATAAATTAATTCTCCCTTGAGTTTACCTCAGAAGACCAGAAGGGAACCCTTTCCAAGGATGCCGGCTCATTTGCCCTACTTGATGAAAGGCCAGCACTAATCTCTGGAAGACTAATTCTTTTCTGTACAATGCGCAGAGTATAACCAGAAGATCTGGGGTAAAGCACATAACACAAACTATAACCACAGACATCACTTTCAGGATTTAGAAAGCATAACTAATTAGTAGACAAAACACACAGCTTATCTCAGGTTTTCTCATCTCTCTTTCCAGTCATCTCTACTTTTTTTGTTTGTTTGTTTTAATTTCTTTTTGTGCTCTGTGAAGGGCAGCGTATCTAGTACTTGAAAATCTTAAATCACACACAAAAAGAAGCTTTGGTAAATTTGTAAATGCAATTTAGACAATGCATTGTATTTCTTCAAAGCATTCATTGAACTTTTTATCTGCCTCTCTGTTCCGTGTTGATGAAAAACTTCATAAGTTTTTATTTTTTCTGTTAGGTAGCACATGTTTCTGGTGAAATGAGGACTAGTATAGTAGGAGAATCACCTTGGCTGCTCCTTTGTTTTAAAAGCCCCTCGCAGTTTATTTCCTGGAAGAAGCTGATAGATTTACACTTGGAAGAAGCTGATAGATTTACACTTGGTTGCCACTAGGTGGCAGCAGCAATGGGAAAGCACCGCCGGTCGAAACTGGCGAGTTGCGAAGTTGTAGAGGTTTCTTTTTCTTTCTTTTTAAAAAATTGATTATTTTGCTTTGCTCCTTTAGAAAAAAAGCCACAAAGAGGAACACTTGAAATACTTACGAAAGGGACGATTATAAATAACTTTTAGTTGGATGTGTTCTGTTTTTGTGAGCAAAAATGCAACTGAGCAAAAGGCTTAAATCAGGTAGTCTCCTGAGCTCATGCTGGATGTTTCCAGACAGTGAAGGCGCGCGAAGAAAAAAAAAAAATCATCATCTCAGATAGTTCTCATTTAGACCAACTTTAGTTTAGGATTTAGCACTCTGGCTCTCATATAATGAGGAAATTGGCAAGCAAATAACACCACTTTTTAAAATTTTGGACACAAAGTTTTATGTTGTTAGAGCCACCACAAAGATTCCAGCACCCTCCACAATCTTCAGAATAGTCCAAAAATATTTTAGAAAGCATAAAAAAGCTAGATGGCATACTGATACTAAAAGAACATATTTTAATGAATAAGGAGACATGACAAATATATGTAAAATAGAATTTGAAGTGACAGATTTCCATATGCATAGTAATTTGTTATTATTATTATTATTTTTTACTGTATTAAGGTATGCACTTTCTAAATAAATCTACACAATGTATAGACAACATAAAAACATTACATAGGGGAAAAACCATGAACAATGAATTCAGTTAAACCAAATTGTGTTATAAATACACAATGGTTTGTTTCATTATAAAAGTATGATTAGTAAATGAAGGAACATATACTTTATTTTATGTAATATATGTTTTATTTTTCCAAAGTAAAGTGGTTTGGAATTTGTTGCAATTATTTTGTTGTAAATCTGATTGAATATGGAAATACACACACATAAATGCCAGTTGGTGTAGTGTTTCAAGAGGGCTAAACTTTTTCTCCAAATTTCCATGTGAAGTTGGACACGAGATTTGCAATGGAAATACTAATTGTGCCACAATTTATGAAAGGCTATATTGTAAAGAGTTTGTGGTTTGATGAAATATATTATTGACATTGTGTTCCATGGAATATATTCAGCAGCATAATGTAGCTGTGAGAGAAGATGGGGACACTGAAAATTTAAATTCTTGTGCAAACTATTAAATACCCCAGTTCATAGTTTCCTCTTCTGAAAATTAGTACTCTGTGGCAAGCATAGTTTCATGAGACCCAAGTGAAAATATTAAGATTCAGTGTATCTGAGGTGACGTTCCATACTCTTATTTTTTATGAGATGTCTGTGTAGATGTGAGGATAAGCCACATTTGGCACTATAGCTAAGATACTTCCAGCATAGCAAATCCGATGGATCTTTCCTGGGCCTATGCGGGTGAGTTGGGCTGAGCTGCATTCCTTCATTTTTTAGGAAAGTAAAGGTAAAATATTGGCCACTCACCCATTGTCCACATGATATTATATTGAGTTATGGCAGACCCCAGTGCATCCTTTAGCCGTGTAAATAATCCTCTTGGATCTCTGGAATACCTCCAATCTTTCCATCTCCTAACATGTACACTGTAATAAATATGAAGGATATAAAGAACAATAGAAATAATAACTATTTTTTAGAGATAGAAGCATGAGTAAAATATCAGGCTTTAACTTCATTGAGGCTTATATTATACTAACTAGAAAGCAAACACTGGCAGAACTGTCATTTCAATTATTTTTGTAAATTTCAAATTATGTTTGCTAGGATAAGGTGGTTGAACTCTGAAGTTCCTATGTACTTGCATGAAGCCATGGCACAAAACTACTTAGACTGGAAGAGGAGTGGTTCCTTTTATTCTATAGTTTTTATTAGCAAATAGGTTGCAAATGGAGTAGCAAACATTCTCCAACCTAAATTTATTAGAAATACATTTTATTAATATAAAAATGCTCCTTGAGGTATTTAACATTTAAATGCATTGCAATCATGTGAACAGTGAAGTTTTCATTAAAACAATTGAGACAGAGCGAGAATGAGAAAGAGAGAGACATTTGGCAGAGGCTTTGAAATCAGCATACAAAAAACAGCCATGGAAAAACAAGTGATTTTTGTGATGGTTGTGAAACTCACATGGGTACTCATTACTTTGTACGTATATCCCTCAGTCCTTAATGAAGAATGCAATATACTTAAGCAGCAGGATACACTTTTGATATCTATGATACTTAAGGCAAAGTTGAATTAGCATAGGTGGGCAGACCTAGTGAGACCCAAATGAGGCCAAACCATTTGGAGAGATATGGAAATAAAAAAAAAAAAATGCTAAAACATGGTGAGAAATGTGGACTTTTTTTTTTTTTTGCTTCTTTCATGCCTTCTTTTCCTATATAGATTTTAAAAACATAGCAAGGATTTTTTAAAAAGCATCTTAAGAATAACAGAAACATCATAGGATGTAGTATGGTGTAAGGGACACAGAAGAATACTAGATACTGTCCTTTTCTGAACATAGTTTACAACCTGAAATGGAAGAAAGAAGAAACTGGAAAACACACTTGACGCGTACATGATGGCAAGGATTGCCTTGAAGCAACAAATGTGGGTTTTTCAGATGTTTGGGGGTATTTAATGGCATAAATCACTGCATTGGGAGAGAGTCAAACATTCTAAATCTTGTCAAACTCAAAATATGTTCTTCAGTAGATTTTCAAGATCTATAATAAAAATACTAATGAATCAAGGGACTGAAAGGTGTAGGTTACTTCAGGGATAAAGGTTCTTATATCTGAGTTGCAAGTGTATGGGGTTCTATTCTTTCAGTATCAGCTAGTACAATTGACTTCCAATCAATTAGATCTGGTCACAACCCAGAAAAGAATAATCAACCTAACACTAACCCTCTTTGTCAACTCAACACGAGCACTCCTGCTCATCACCATCGCCTTCTGACTCCCCCAAACGTACACCTACGCAGAAAAACTAAGCCCATGTGAATGCGGATTCATCCATTTTGGGTAAAAATACATAAACAATGATGCTGATTCTAGGCATCACAATCTTGATGATACTACCCAGTAATGGTCTCTCCTCAAGAACACCCTACAGAGTTCTTGAACTTGCAACTCTATGAATATAAGAAGAAAATTCATTGAGAAAGATAAAATCTTCACTCTGTAGCAAGAACTTTATGCGTTTCATCTCACATGTATTTATTAAACAAAGTATATATGATATTCCCTGTGTTTAAATACCAGGCCCTATTTCCTTTTCACTAGCCATAGCCAATGTGATTAAATGCAGTTTTCCCTAATATCTTATAATAAAGATTCAGTGGAGATACTATTTAAAATACAAAGTATTAGGTCCCATTATAGAACCAATGAATTAGAATCTTCAGGGTAGGTGATTGGAAAACTAAGTACTTAACAAGTGTCAAGGAATATTTATATTCAGAGGAGTTTGGCTAAAGGAACAGTTCTGAAGGAGTCTGGTACCCTCTTCTATATTCTAAGTTGTTTTTATCCCACCCAGCCTCTAGTAGTTAAATGCCTTATTTTGGTTATCCAACTTCCAAACTTCTTCCTAATTTGGTGAAATTGACATTGGTGAAATGCTATGTCATGCTTATACTTTGAAGAAACAAGGGAAGCCCAGCAACTCCTACCCAAGGTTGACCCTCCAGAGAATGCTGGTAAAACTGGATATTGTATATCTGCAGACCCTGTGGGTTTCAGCCTGCACAAATCGATGCCTCTCCAATTCACCCAAGCCCATTGCACAACTCACGTTGCTCAACTTAGACTTGTACTGAGAATGGATCATTTGGCTTCCGTGGTACCATAAACTTTGCTTTATACACTATTAGTGGCAATACAGAATGTGCAGTCACTAAGGAAAACAGATCTGAGGTTTCTAAAAATATTAAAAATAAAACTACTGCATGATTCAGGAATCCCTCTTCTGGGTGTATATCCAAAAGAATTGAAATCTGGATCTGGAAGAGATATTTTTATATCCATATAATTACAGCATTATTTGGAATAGCCAAGATATGGAAACAACCCAAATGTACATTGACAGATGAATGAATAAAGAAAATATGGTATAATATACTATGGATATTATTCACACTTTAAAAAAAGGAAATCCTACTATTGGCAACAATGTAGATGCACCTAGAGGACATGATACTAAGTGAAATGAGATCACAGAAGGACAAATACTGCATGATTCCATTTGTATGATGTGTCTAAAATAGTCAAGCTCACAGAAGCAGAGAATAGAGTGGTGGTTGGCAGGAGAAAGAGGAAGAAGAAGTGGGGAATGGTTGCTGAGTGGATATAACGTTTCAGTTATGCAACAGAAATGAATTATAGAAATCTTCAGAGCAGCATAGTACCTATAGCTAACAATATGGTATTGTGCACTTAAAATATGTTAAGAGGATAGATTTCTTATTAAGTATCTGTACAATGCACTCACACACCCACACACGTTCACGATAACAAAAGGACATATTTGAAGGTGATAGGTATGTTTAAGACCTTGATAATGGTGATATCATGGGTATATACCTATATTCAATCTCATCAAATGTACTTGTATACATGAAGTGCGTACAATTTTTTTGGTATATCAATGATACCTCAATAAAGCTTAAAAAATTTATAAGAAATTCTGCATATGCAGTAGTTCTCTGGGTTTCTCATTTAAGTGTTGCATGCCTGTGACTGCATTTACCTAATATGCTGAGTAGTTTTTCATGATAGGAGAGAGTGTTTTAATTTTCTTTTAGATGTAGTTCAAATATCTCCATTATTGGAAAGAAAAATGGAGAATTTCATCACTTGTAGATGCTGTCTTTTGCATAATTCCAATTACCTTAACGCCTTCTTGTACTAAATATGTTCCTTCTGTTGAAAGAACTTTGTCCATGCTTTTCTCTTTGTCTTTAAAAACAAAAACAAAAGCAACTCCTATTCATTCTTACTATGTCACATTTCCCTATTATAGCTTTCATAGAAGTTTGTACCTCTTTATGTCACTTGTCATAGTCACAATTTTATATTCTGTGTCTATTGTCTCTCTTAACTACTAGCTTTTAAGGAGGGCAGACACTACATATCTCTATTACTTACTTTTATAGCTTTATTGTCTCTTACAAATATAGGATATAGGCACAGAAAAATATAAAAATATTAGTAAGAACTCAAACGTTTTCAAAGTGTCAAGAGCTCTGCTAAGTGCATTACATGAATTAACTCATTTAATACTAAAAACAATAATATGAAATCATTCCTATCCTCATGCCCATTTTACTAATAAGAAAATAGAGTCTCAGAGATGTTCACTGACTTGTTTAAGGTCATATAATTGCCATGAGGTGAAGTAAGGACTGAAATCTATGCTTCTTGCAGCAGAAATATTTATTAAAAACTTAGTAAATGAATGAATGAATGGAATTTTCTTCTCAGTGACAAAGATTAAATTGGTCTATATCTCATAGGAAATTAGATATGATACCTTTATTCAGTTGCAGTGGATGTTATTAAATTTAATGCTTTCCATACAAGTGTATTATTGGTTTATGTATTACCGTTATCTAATTACCATCTAATTTTAGACATGCATAGTGATCTGTCTTATTACAAAGAAATAATAAACAGGAAGCCTTTAATATTGGAATGCCAAGGCTATATAGCCTCTGAGATCTATTAATTATATATTTATAAGTGTATAGATAATGAATCTCTCAATAATTCCTTGGATTCTCATAAAGTTACATCAGTTAGAAGAGGAAACATTGAGGGGGCATTTTCAAATGTCTAAAACCCTACGACCATTCTGTATTTCTTCTAGCAATTTTAAGAAATATGCATGTTATTATTTTAAGACTTTTCTCTACTTTCCAAAAGGGTAGAGATGAGTAAACAAAAGTGGAGTGATAGATGTTTTTTAACTGGTAAATCTGGATTATATGAGCAAATAATCTAGATATTTTTATTGTTTGAAAAGAAGTTTTTGCAAGAAAAAAGTTTTCCAGGGTAATTTTTCTTTAATGGAAGATAGAACATATTGGAAAATTTAATTATCTTTTCAAAATTTGCTAAAAAATGAAAAACATTTAGTTATTTATCAGTATAACTTTAGATATTGATAGGTTATGAACATAAAACTTTTAATGACTTTTAATCTACAAATCACCTTAAGAATTTCTTTAATGTACAAATAAACACATTTAGTTTATAAAATCAAATTAAATACTTTTGAATCAATAATTTAATTTTGAACCATTTACAAAATTAGGTAAATTAAATACAAATTGAGATGGTTAACCAAATTAATTCCCTATGTAAACTACAATAGTGAAATTCAATAATTATTCAAATAATTGCCTCATCAAATAATTTCCAACTATCCATTTGACCTTGTGTTATATTGACCTAGAAAACAATGCTTTGCTTTTCACCGATATTTTTAATTGGTAAATAGTTTCCACTTTTCTTCATTTAGCTTAGGGCAGTCTACACTGCTTTAGAGAGCACTGTGGACTGAGATATACAGGAAGTTGCTATATAGTAGAATCTCCATATCTAAAAACCATCATACTCAGATTTGAGTATTCACAAGAGATCAGAGGTCCACAGCCTAAAATCAATAGTAATTTTGCTGAGGCAGGTGAATCATAAGCACTGAGGGATGAAGTTTCATTAAGTGATTACAGCAAATCACACAGCATCTTTAGCCCACTGTAGTTTTATCAATTCTTCTTATTATATCACATGGAAAGAATTTAGTGATATGAACACATTTGAGCATTAGATAATATTTCTGGGGATGTGTCTTTATAACATCAAGAGTCTAATGAAGTCCAAAAAGTGGAATTTAGTTGTGATGGTGGTCACTCTCTAAATAGCACGTTTAAAAAAAAAATGTGATTTCAGAATTTTTCCTAGGACTCAGGTGGCAAATTAATAAATATGCCAAAACACAGCATATTTGATATAACGTATGTTACAAAGAACCCATAGAACAAATGTCTGGCCAATGCATTTAAGCTGCACTCTGGTAATGTCTATGCACTTAAGCTTTGCTGACCTGCCATGAAAAATCTTATAGGCAGCTGGTTCAGTGAAAATCTTGTACTGATGAGCTCTCCAGGACTTTTAGTATGACCAAGCACTTTATCAACAGAGCACTCTGAAAGGGAATATATGGCCAGACAAGCAAACTTGTCAGAACAAATAGAATGAAGAGGGGCAGCATGGTTTAGTTATAAGGAGAATGCCTGACAAGAGGAGGAACACTTTATGCTTTATTTTTTCAGCTTTGTAAGGCATAGCTGTAGGCCATCCTTCCGTGACACATCAACTTTTGGCACCAGGGAAATAATATGTATGAGTTTAAAGAGATGTCATGATTTGACTTACAGGCCTGAAAAACTATCATTGTTAAGAATCGGGGGAAAACAGAGCCAGAGTCATTTAACATTGCTAGCAATCCTGCTCTCGTTAGTTTTAGGAAGAGTGTCTTGGTAAGGCAGATGGCCCACAAGAAAAGCACTTTAATGAATACATCTTAACTAGCATCCTCCAGTCTCCGGGCCGACTACAGACTGTTTTGTAGATACAATCCAGTATCCACACTTGAGGAACTACAACCACATACTTTCTTTCCAAATTTCTCTTTTACTTTATTCGTCATCCTCACATACATGACTTTTCCTTTTGAGTGTTGATTCTCCTTATTTTCATGAGTTTTATTTTATCTTTCCTTGAGTTTATCTCTCTCAATTACTCATTTACGTCTCTCCATTTTATCATTACCATGTTATATTTCTCTTCCCTCCCAATTAAATTGCCACTTATCTAATTAAACATCTAACAAATTAGGAGCACCTGTATGTATGTGCATGCATTCAAATTGATTGAACTGAATTTTGCAAGCAATGTATATAGTCTTTAAACATATTTTACATAAATATAAATAAATATAAGTTTTATTAATTCATGAAATATTTATAGAGTACCTACTATGTGACAGTTACTATGTGATAGTTATTATTCTTAGTACTGGGGATAGGACAGTGGGTGAAATTCCTGTGCTAATGGAAATTATATTCTAGTGAGAAACTTAGACAATGAACAAATAACTATAAAATGTAATATTACGTATTGATAAATGGTATCATTACGAATAGGGTTCCTGCTTTAAATAGAGATCACCATGCAGGAATTCTTTGAGGAGGTGATATTTGATCAGAATAAACTAAGTAGCCTTTTAAATATCTAGGAAAAGAACAGTAAAATTGAATTGCTAAGCATGTTTGCAAAATAGCAGGGAGAAAACATGACTGGGTCAAAGTAAGAGAGGAGACATATGACAGGCAATGAAGTTGAAAATGTAATCAGAGTCTACATCATGTAGGGCACTGGAAAAGATAAAATCTCTGTATTTTATTATAAATGAGATAGCAAGCCAAGGGAAGGTTTATATGAGGTGATAAACATGATGTCTCCTTTATTATACAAGGATAATGCTGGATGCTCAAATAAGATCAATCAAAAAAGAGCAGTCAGGGAGGCCAGTTAAAAGCCCATTTCAGTGACCCAGGTGATAGATGATGGTCCTTGGACTGGGATGGTGACTTGTCCAAGTGCAGGTAGTGAGATCAGATTCTGGACTAATTTTGAAAGAGGAGATGAGTGAATTTGCTAATTGATAATGAGTGTGATCCAGCAATCGCACTTCTGGGTATATACCCAAAACAATGGAAATCATTATGTCGAAGGGATGCCAGCACTGCCACGTTCATCACAGTTCTATTTACAATAGCCAAGATATGGAACCAACCTTAAAGTTCATCAATGGATGACCGGATAAAGAAAATGTCATATACATACACAATGGAATACTACTCAGCCATAAAAAAGAATGAAATTCTGCCATTTTTAGCAATGTGGAAGAGTTTATGGAAAATTATGTTAAGTGAAATAAGCCAGGCACAAAAAAGAGAAATACTGCATGTCCTCACTCATAAGTGGGAGCTAAGATACAAAGAAAGAAAGAAAGACCACAATAAAATGTTGAACTTTCAGAAGGAGAGAACAGACCTATAGTTGCCAGAGGTGGGAAAATGGGAGGGGGAGGGGAAGAATGAGTAATTGGTTAAGTGACACAAAAAGTAATCATGATCTGTAATGAAGAGCATGCTAATAATATTGATTTGATCATCACATACTGTACACAAATACTGTACCCCATAAAAATGTGTAAAAACAATTTTTAAAACATTAATTTAAAAAATTAAAAAATAAAGATCAACTCAAGTTTTTAGGTTTAAGCAAGAAAAAATATAGAATTACTGTTTAATGAAATTATAGGAATTGGGAAGAGGAGGCTTGGGATGAAATAGCAGTAGTTTGGGTCATGGTAAGTTTGAAGCATCTATAGAATTTTGTATGTGACTTGTTTGGCAGGTAACAGGATATACACATTTGGTTTTCAGGGAATTGTCAGGTAATCAGCTGTTAAATAGTTTACTTCTTCTCCAGAGTATTAAAAACACAAGCACCTATTGCCGTAGAGAAAAGAGCAAGTTTTTCTCAATAATCTTGCAAATTCTTACCATTTATCTCTCCATATCCATATGCAGGGAGAAAATCTTTCATACATTTTAAAAAAATAATTTTATTTTAGCATTATACAGCTAAATTATTTTAATATTACATGAGCAAGTCTTCCTTACCAGTAATACTGGTGCCTCCTCATGACCTTCTCTCCAAAATGTATGTTTAAACATCCAAGCAAAATTTGTACTGAGAAAAATCATAAGCAAATTGCTGTAATTTGATGAAAGAAATCATGAGTTGACCTGGAACTTCATTTACTTACGTTGGTAAGATATTTCAGTTCTGGGGATTAAATACATTGCTGAGGAGATAGCCTGGTATACAGGAAGATCATGGGTTGGAAATTAAGAGGAATCGGTTCTTAGGTTTTTGGATTTACCTACAGTAATTATATAGAATGGCCAACATCCTCCTTATTGCTGAATTTTCCCTTTTATAAATTAAGGATACGAATATCTATTCTATATCTCAGAAAAATAACAAAGTAATAAAATCTCTGAAAAATTAAAACTATAATATATATTTTATATATGTATATGTTTATATATGTATATCTTATGCATATGTAATAAAGATATATAAAATATACCAATCATATTACTTATAACTAAATGCAGATGAAGGAAATATTCTCTTTCTCTAAGCAACATTTCAGAAGAAGATTAAAATTATGTTTGCAATCTTTCCAGTAACTCACTCTTTTCCTAAAAGAGAGCACATAATGTATTACTTATTGATCCCTTGTACGTAACTCATTTCATTAGCTATTTGGAAAACATAGGGTGAATAAACTTAGTTCTTCCCCTTACGGAGTTAACAATTTAAGGGAAAAAAAGACTTGGATATGTTCACAAATAATTATAATACAAAGCAATATTAGGTAAGTGCCACAAAGTTGAATAAGCAAAAAGTACCAAAGAATAAAAAGCAATTTAGTATCCTCCCTATGCCAGCTTATAATTCAGAAGAAACCAAATAAAGACATTACCCAAAATAATGTCTAATAGGCAATCACTTTCTTTCCAGAAGCATGAGATTTGATTACCATCTTTTTAACTTATATGAAGACAAATGGGGTCTATGGTCATAAAATTCTCTGGATGTTTGAAGAATCCATCCACATTATTCAATGATATTACATTCTGCAATAGTGTATTCCATAGGTGGATTGTGCACTATATTATACCATTTTAGTTTATTTGCTCCATATTTACTACCCTTCAAATCTAAGTATCTTTTTCCTCTCCTATTACTCTAACATGGTAATAGGCAGAATTGATTCATCAGCTATCATCAGTCATTTTAAAATGCTAGCCTTTTTGGCTATATTAACTTATGTTTTCTCCTGTGTTATAGAAATGAACCATTGCTATACCCCTTGCTACATTCATGGGCTAGAGTCCCCTGAATGAAAATATCATATTTAAGGGAGTAGAACTGAAATAAAAATATGTCCTTCCCACGCATTCCACTGTAGTAATTCTGCTTGCCTTCAACTCATCCGAACATATAAAAAACACCTAGGAAATTATCTTGTTGCTTGATTATTGAATGCAATGAAGCCGGTGCTATTTTCTTGTTAAAAAGTGGTTAGTTCTTAGAAACCTTCCTAGGTTTAATTTAATGAGGTTCAAAAATATAACAGATCTATTATGCTTAGTTCAGAAACGATCTTGAAACTCAATTAGGAAATATTTATGTAAACTGCATTCTGCATTAACTTATTCTTGTCATAAAGTTATACTGAATGCTCAAAGGCAAAATAACAGTATTTAAATCTAGGGTTAAGAGTGACTATTCTGTTACTTACTACTCATGTGAACTGTTTAATCTCTGCCTCACATTCTTTATTTTTAAAATTAAGGCAATAATAACATCTACTTACTTTGGTTGTGGTGAGCATTGCATGAGTTATTACAGGTAAAGTGATCAGAGGAGGGTTACAATGTGTATTAGTTGAATTTAATATTGGTAAAGGAAAAGCTCTCTGCTTTTGTGAGAATAAATATGATGGTAAGGTAATAGAAGATTTATTAATATGCTTAATTTCCACTAAATTTTTCTTAGTGAAAAAAATAACTAAAATGTGTACATTTTAGATATTGTGATAGACTCTATATGCTAAATTGAAAGTTGGATCTAAGAATCTGAAGTAAATGTTAATAATATATCTTAGAGCTCATTAAATGGCACTTTGTTTTCAAATGTAGAAAAATATAAGAAAGAGTAAAAAAGGAAAGTTCTTTAAATATTAAGTTGTTTTCTAATTCCAAAAAATCTGCTAAACACTTTTCAGTTCTAAATAAGCCATCTAACCTGACAGTCTGATCAGAATGCAGTAATACAACTCCAACAGTAACTAAAACTTATCTTCAGCTTTGTTTCTTCAGTGGGATTACACTTAATTATATCTAAGTCCTGCATGACATACAGATGCACCATTTATTTACTGGGCTTTTATTAGTCAGAATTAGACTGTCTCCACTTTAGAGTGGAATTGCCAATATGCTTGCAAGTTTTCCTCTCGTATAATGCATTGTATTTTTCCCTTGGCTTGGACCATTCTACTTTTCTTTAGTTGAATTTTACACCTTTCATGAGCAAAGATTGTTTCTTATTCATCTTTTTCACACAGTATCTAGCAGAATGTTCACACAAAATATAGGATGAATAAAAAAAAAATTTAAATGAACTTACATGTTCTTGTCCAAAATTGTGCTTGTGAAGTGAATCCTAAATAAAGTATGAGCCTCAAAAATGAGCCCAGTTTTTATGTTTTTTACATGTTCTGGATAAAAATTCCAAGAATCTAATGAGGGTTAAATAAAAATGCATTCAGAGCTATTTTCACCAAACCCTTGAGTACCTATTTGAAAGGTAAAATTTGGTTGTTTATTTGAGGCATTCTCCTCTTACTTCCATATATAATACAAATCTCACTATGCAATGATGAATATTTCAAGTGCTAAATTGTAGAGGAATTGTTTTAAATATGTGCTTTCTCTAGAGCTCATCTAAAAGCCTGCTGCGCTGACATTTTTGCGGCCCTTTAAAACTCCACCTGTATTTTATATTTGATATTTGACATTGTTCTTTGTGATGCTTATGATGAACACAGTAGGGCCTTCCGCAGGGGGTAAAAGATGTTTCTGTGGCTCCCGTATGTCACCATTGTTCTAGGAAAACAAATGAAATATTAAAACTTTCATTATTTAACCTATAGTGATGAATGCATTTTTTACAGAACATTTTTTTGATGATAGCATTTACATGCTCTGAGTGGACTGTGTGGTGATAGGGGCCAGGGCCTTTGGATGTCATAACACAGAATGAGAAGATGAAGGTACAAATCCAATTTCTTTACGATTCTTAGCAGAACACCTCCTTTTTTATTAAAATTCAACTCAAATATTGAAGAAAAGTATCCAATTGACATTTTTTGCCTATTAGTGATTTACATAGCATAGTACAAACACACATGATACTCAGATATTTATGGGGAGGTAATCAAAGAATAATAATAATCTTTGAGAGGTTTGCCTGAGGCCATTAGGAATAATTATGTGCTAAGAGAATGCAATGATTAACCTAATAAACAACAATAATTGGATCTAAAAATAATATTTTAGAAACACTAGTATATGGGGTAGAGATATTGGGAAGCAGATTCTTTACTATTCTTTACAATTTGATGTACTTTACTTTTTTCATATTTAACTTTTCTAAGCCTCAGTTTTTTAGCATTTAAACATGAGAAGATGTAACCCAAAAGCCATATTATTGTGGAAATGCTTTTACTTAAACAATCTGTGACTTTATGACCTATCTCTTTTCTTCATAAGAATTGATATGTGCAGGAAAAAAAAAATTGTATGTTTGTTACAGGCAAATATTCAATTCCTTAAATCTAAAGATCAAATTAGATAAAGGAAGTATGAATAGAAATATATACATCATGAGAGTGGGGCCAATACAATCTTTCCAGTGAAATAAAGTTCTTTTTTAGTGTGTTTGTAAAACATTTTTAATGGCTAAGAATATCTCTCTAACCCAGTGCACCGAGGATAGAAGGAAGTGCTGGCTCCGTACTCTCATTGTTTCCATATGTTCCATAAAATTTTATCTCTATTTTTTATATGCCTTTAAAATTTTTATTTCTTTGCTGCTCTTTTTATGCATTTTTAATTTTTTTTATTTAAAATTTTTATTTATTATTAGCATATTCATTTTTACAAGTCATGATATTTCTTTATGCCCTTTGCCTGACCTATCACTTCCCAACCCCCTCCCTCCCTCTGTCCCCCCATCTCTAGTATCCTTTGGTTTGTTCTCTCCTTCTGAAAGTTCGACGTATTGTGATCTTTTCTTTCTTTCTTTCCTTCATTCCTTCCTTCTTCCCTTCCTCCTTAGCTCCTTCCCTCCCCTCCTCCCTTCCCACCTTCCTCCTTTCCCAGCAGCCAGTTATGAGTGAGAACATGTGATATTTCTGTATATCTGGCTTATTTAACTTAACATAATTTTCTCTAGAGTCATCCATGTTGCTGCAAATGGCAGAATTTCATTCTTTTTTATGGCTGAGGAAGATTCCACGGTGTATATATACCACATTTTCTTTATCCAGTTGCCTGCCGTTGGAAATTAACAATAGCCAAAATATGGAACCAACCTAAGATTCTTGTTGTTTGCTAATATTTGCTACAGCATTGTATAGAGACAATGCTGTAGTCACTCAATCAATTATTCACGAGTGATTATATTTATAATTGCATCTATCCATCACTTGTTTCTCACTCGCTCATGCTCTCTCTTTCATTTATCTCTACTACTTCCAAGTAGAAAAGCAAATCTTATTAAGCAGAATTCCAAAAAGAAAATATTGCTTGCTTACTTTTTCTTCCTTTTCATTTTTCTATTAAGGGC
This sequence comes from Cynocephalus volans, assembly GCF_027409185.1. NCBI lineage: Eukaryota > Metazoa > Chordata > Mammalia > Dermoptera > Cynocephalidae > Cynocephalus > Cynocephalus volans. Next base: position 94,886,640 of record NC_084471.1, read on the forward strand.
ATCATTATTTTGATAATATTAACCAATGCTGATGATTGGAGCACCCGATACCTCAAAAAAGGAGAAGAATGAAAGGGTGCTGAAAGCAGGTTGATTAGATGACCGACTGTGTAATGAGAAGACAGACATTCATATCCCTGATTCTACCCTCCGTTTCAGGTGACTACTAATATTCTAATACTTATCCAAGCTGAAGATGTACATTTACTCACTGAGGAAGCTGGAGTACAGAAGCTCTGGACTTTGGGAGCAATAGGTACATCAGCAGGTGGATGAGACACATTACTAAAAACAGGGGATAAGGGGCTAGCCAGTTAGCTCAGTTAGTTAGAGCACAGCCTTGTAACACTAAGGTCAAGGGTTCAGTTCCCCATGCTGGTCAGCCACTAAACAAAAAAAAAAAAAAAAAAAAAAAAAAAAAAAAAAGAGTTCATAAAAAACCTTGTATTATTGGGCCGAGCCCGTGGCGCACTTGGTAGAGTGCTGCGCTGGGAGCGCGGCGACGCTCCCGCCGCGGGTTCGGATCCTATATAGGACTGACCAGTGCACTCACTGGCTGAGTGCCGGTCACGAAAAAACGACAAAAAAAAAAAAAAAAAAAACAGGGGATAAGTGAAAGTAACATTCCTGATGCTGTTTCTCATCTTGGTTCCTAGAAGGATTCTTTTCTTCAGAAACTAGTCAAACAGAAAGAAAACGAAACAGGTAATAAAATTTTGGAATCCCCCAACAATACACAGCAACACAAAACAATGCACAACACATTTCCAATGCTGCTTAATATCTCCTCCTTAAACATGAATAGATAGTCAAGATGGTACCAAAACGAACGAGCAAAGCATAGGAACTTTAAGGAAATAGGCAAAAAGCCAATATACATATATATTTATATGATCAACATAGTCCACAAAGAACAATAATCTCAGAAATATTATAAAATGTAATTTAAAGAGAACAATTGAGTTAAAGAGACTAGTATAATAAACCCAATTACTACTAAAATAATCAGTGGAATAATATATTTTGATTATAAAGTTGAGTACCTTCTCACAATAAAGGACAAAAATATAAAGAGTTGAAAATGGGAGAAAATAAATTAGAACACTAAAGGGTTATTACAGAAACACAACATATATATATGGTTGGACTTTTCCTCAAATGGATCTGGCCTCCCCTTCAGTCAATGAGATCTGAATTTGAGAATTAGTTCATAACTAGAAATTGAAGAAGTATTGCAAGTTTTCATTGCAGTAGGTGAGATACAGGGGCAAGAGTCCCATACAGAAAAAAAAATGATTAAATTAATATTTACATACTAAATATCGAGAGACCTTACTTTTCCCTCACTCAGTTCTCCCAATGCTGATCACCAGATTTTTATTCTCCAGGCAGGAGACCTAAGGATTTTTCCTTGCAGAGTATGATCAGCTACAAGAAGGCCTTAAAGACCTTAACACCAGTGGTTTCCCCCAAAGAAATGGTGCACCTGGCTATCAAAGAAAAAGCCCATAATCAAAAAAACCTTATGCCGCATGCTCAGTGTTTTCAGTCATCTTTATAGGGATCCAAAGGTTTTAAAACACCTGAGAAGATCTCTAAGAAATACAGAGAAATAACATGAAGACAACAGTTACTACATAGGAATAAAATTTACATTTTCCTAATAAAATTATTTACCTTTAATAAAACATCCATTAATATCACCAGCTATCTAAAAGATGACATTATATGTCTTTAAAATGCACATTAGGAGACAAAGGTCCTTAGAAAATTGAAAATGTGATAGATGTGAAAAATACAATAGGAAATTTGGCAGATGATGTTGAGTTAAATCTCAGAATTTGAGCTGAATCAGGAAAAAACAAAACAAAACTGTGAGAACCATAAAAGGCATCCAATATTTCAATACTTTCAGTTCCAGACAGAGAAAGAAAAAAATTGGAGGAGAGAAAAATAATGAGAAATTTAAACACGTTTAGTAGAATCTAAAAACTAAGGTTTCTAAATAATAAGGTCCTATTAAAAGCATAAAACAATGGTCAAATTTTAGCCAACACCAAGGAAAATATTATTGCAGAATTTCATACACTGAGAACAATGAAGAGATGCTATGAACCTCTAGAGAGGGATGGCAAAAAAAACCTCACATCAAAGCCCAATAAGTACTCACTAGCACCAGTGGAAACAAGATAATACGGCACAATGACTTCAACAGTGTGTGTGGAAATGATTTCTATTCTTGAATTCTACAGTCAAAATCTCAATCAAGCACGAGGTACAATTAAGATATTTCTAACATTCCAGTTCTCAGAAAAAATCTCTCTCAAGTTTTCACTTTCTGAGAGCCAGTGAAGAATGTGCTTCACCTAGGGTAGAAAATAAGCAAAAAAGAGATAAATCACAGGCTACAGAAAACGAAGACACAGTTCAAGAGAGAAATTAGAAGAAGAATATGAAAGATGAATCAGGGAGATTCCATAATGGGCAACTTTGCAACAGGTGGAAGGCAGGATCAGCACAGATGAGAGTCGTTCAAACATCTCCGGGAAAGATTCACAAATGAGAGGACGTTTTAAGAATAACTGCTGAATATGAATATATGGAGATTTAGACAAGTAAGAAGCGTTCAGCATTAAATTAGTAAAAATACATAGGAAAACAAGCAAAAAAAAAGAGAGAGAAAAAGAGAATTTTTAATTCAAAGGAGGAAAAACTATTCAGGACTACGAAAAATAATTATAGCATAGTATTTATCTCTGGTAAAAATAGTACTTACATAGTTCAACTAAATTGAACACTGAGCACCGCAGTACCCCGCAGAGGTTTGCAGAGGTTTCTGTTACTTAACAGTAACCAGTTCTTGTCCTCTAAGCATGAAGAATTACACTTCCCTGGCTCCTCGTAGTTAGGCAAGGGTTTTTGATTATTCTAGCCAGTGGGTTGTGGATACAAGCTACCCATGTCACTTCTGACTTGAAGACTTTAATTGTCTGGTTGAGCTCCTTCAACACTATTTCTCTGTTGAATTGACTGAGAAGGACATTTTCCAAATAAAACTATTGAATTATGGAGCTTCCATCAGTCTGAACTGTTGAGACCCTGCCTTTATGACAATAGTCCTGGAGAGGTTTCTGGACCTGCATTGGGTTTTGCTTTAGCAAAAAATAAATAAATGAATGAATGAATGAATGAATGAATAAATAAATAAATAATTCTTTTAGTTTTAAGCCATGGAGATGTTGGAGTTGCTTGTTACTGCAGCATAATCTACCCTAATATAATTATTAATAACCAAAGTATAATATATTTTAATGGGAAGATGTGGAGATGGAAAATGTGTGTCTTTGTGTGTATTTGCACACGTGCTTGCATGGACAAATAGTGGCAACAGTGAATGGTGGTGAAAGAAAGTTAAATTTACCTTTTCTACAATGCAGGGCCAAAAGAAAATGAGTAACGCTGAAACATAGAAAAGGGCAAATACAACCATCTTATTTAGATGCATGGAAGTAGGTGCTAAAAAATTCAGCCAAAATATAGGCAGTCCTCGCTTTGCAGGTTTTCAATATGCACAAATTTCTGTAACCACGGTTTGCTTACCAGTTCCCCCATACGTAGTTCAAATTTCCGTTGCCGTGGTGCACTACTTGCAAGTAACTGCATACGGTGAACGCTCCAGGGCTAACTCTTCACTCCACAAACTCTTTCCTAAATAAGAGATGTGCATCATTATCGGTGACCAATCACATTGCTGCTTTCAAAATCTGTTGGTGATTGGTCACTGCACACCTGTGATTCATTGTATGCACAGACAGAAGTGTGGAGTTGTCTTCCAACGTTAAACTCACGTGACAGTTTGCAAGAACGGATAATAAAAACAGGTATTTGGCTAACAAAGACGAACGTGTACAATAAACGGAAAGGTTGGAGTAAAATCTGAACAGAACGTGAATGGTTTATAGAAAAAAATAGTTAACCGTGACAGCGAGGACACTGCTGCTGTTTGAGAGACTCTGGATACGCAGCCAGAGGAACTTAGTAAAGCAGAATTAACATGGACGTAAATGTGGAAAGTGGATGTGACAAAAAGGGTGTAGATTCCCAGAGGAAGCGATGCAAGTAAAAACATTGCATCACTTTAAAGGAACCATTTGAGATGTTCCGTACATTGAAAGTGCAAAGGGTGAAATGTTCAAAGCTGACCCAAATTCAGGAGGAGTATTACAATTCATAAAATTGTAGAAAAGATACTAAGTCCTTATCATGTGTTCTACAAGGAGAAGGCAAACACTGTACTGTTCAAACTACTATGGATGTTTTTTTTTTTTTAATAAATTCCATTTTCAATGGTGCTAATGTTTTCGATTATAATATTTTAATGAAATATTAGGTCTACTATTTTTAATTTTCCTATATACTTATAACTGACAGTAAGAGTCTTTAATATTTTGGTAAACAGTTTTAAAATTCACATAACTATTATCATTTTCTCATTGGTTATTAAGATGGCTTTGAACAGTTTCACCTTGAACAGTCATTTTTATGGCCTAGCATTGCCACACTATGTGAAGACTGCCATAGTTGAAAATTGTTTCCCTCCAGAAGTTGTGACATTAGCAGGAAAAAGGGATAGAGAACTCCTATTCTTTGTAACAGGCCTTGTAGTGTTAGATGATTATTTATATTAGTAGTGTGCATAACTTTGGTAAAAGATCCAAATGTGAAAAAACATAAACTATTTCTAGCACATAGTTAAAGTCATAATTAATGTATCTCTTTTGGACAACAGGGAAAATAGGATCTGTACACAATACTTTTTAAATGAAAGAATGAATGTGTTAGTTATTCAGCAGTGTCACAGAATGAATTTCGGTTTTGTTTTGAGGTTTCCTTAAGGCAGCTCATTTCATAATAATTATAATAGTAATCACAATGACCAATATTTATTGCATATATTTTTTTAAGTGCCAGGCAACAAGATACAAACTTTATATGTGTTATCTCATGTGATAATTACTGCCACATTATGAGGCAGATAATATTAGTACGCTGATTTTTTTTTTCCAAACTAAAACTCAGTGGTTAAACTTTGCCAAAGTCACAGAGCAATTTTGAGGTAGAGCCGGGATTTGAAACAAGAAATCTAGCTTCAGAAATCATCTTGCTGTTAATCTTTTAGGTTTTGATTTCATGCAATTGCTGCTGATTATGGCAGTGATAACTATTTGTGAAGTGTTAATCGATATAACAGCAACGATAACAAATAAATAAAAGAGAAATATATTGATTGTTAAGCCCATCAATATACCTAAAATATTTATTTAGTAGCTCATCCATTCCATTTCATTTATGAAACTTAAGAGCTCCTGGGGGTCTTTCAACTCTCTCTAATGGATTATTTATTTCAATTTACACTAAAAATGGATTATTTTGAGAGAGTTACCCAATTTGATTTGCCATCAGTCAGTTTATTTTTCAGCTTAATAATCAGAAAGTAGAAAGGTGGGTGAGTCTCAATGAAAATTCAATTAAATTTTCTATCTATCACTTAAAAATAATTTATTAAAAAGACAGAACATTAATGTTTTAGAAGAAAAAGAATTTAGACTTGTGTTTCTTAAATACAGTAACACTTTAAAACCATTTTAGATGGTGAACTAATACAGATTCCTTGTCCATATCCAGGACTTAAAGAATCAGAAACTAAGAAATAAGTCAGGAATTTTTTATTTTTATCAAGCTCTATGGATAGTGCCTAGTAGCTTTTTTACATTTTCTTCATGTTTTATTAACCCAAATTTTATTTCATTGTCAAAAGTTCCAATTCTTCCCTCTTCCATTAAAAAATAAATAGCTTTATTAAGTTATAAATGATATACAAAAACCCACAGCTATTTAATGTATAAGATTTGGTGAATTTGGACATACATCACCACAACGAAGGTAGCAAACATGCCAATCACTTCCAAAGTTTCCTTCTGCCCCTTTGTGTTGTTTGTTTTGAGATAAGAACAATTAACTTGAGATCTACCCTTTTAACAGATTTTTCTAGTGAAAAATTAAGAAGAATATTGTTACCTATATGCATTATGTTGTACAGACATGACTCAATGAGCATAAAGTTTCAGTTATGCCTGGTAATGCTTAAGACTTGGTCTGAGGAATACCATTTTCAAAATCTGGGAATCATATTGAACAATCCATGACTACTTTTTTTTAATAAATCTCAAAGGTAGTTTTATTATTATTAATTATTATTATTATAAACATTTGTGGGACACAAATTTGACTATGAATAGTTGTGTACAACGTCTGATGGTCAAATCTGGATAGTTAGCTTATTCATCATTACAATACATAATTATTCTTTGTGTCCATTAACCAATTTCTCATTAACCACCCCCTCCCCATCCCTTCCCACTTTCCACCTCTAGTAACCACAGTTCTGTTTTCTCCTTCTATCAGTTCAATATATTATTGTGATTGTTGTTTCTCTCTCTCTCTCTCTCTCTCTTCATTGTTTATTTTGTATTTATGCATTCGCCTCCCACTGATGAGTGAGGAAATATGATATTTCTCTTTCTGTACCTGCACCTGGGTTGTTTCACTTAGCATAATTTATCTCCAGGCTCGTCCATGTTCCTGCAAATAACAGAATTTTGTTCTTTTTTATGGTTGAGTAGTATTCTATTGTGTATATATACCACATTTTCCCTATCTAGTCATCCATTGATGGACATTTAGGTTATTTCCATAGCCTGGCTATCATAAATAGAGCTGTGATAAACATGGGAATGCAGGTATCCCTTCAATATGATGATTTCCATTTCTTTGGAGATATACCCAGTAGGAGGATTGCTGGATTGTATGGGAATCCCATCTATAGTTGGTTAAGGAACCTCTATACTGTTCTCCATAATCTCTGTGCTAATTTGCAGTCCCACCAACAGTGCAGAAATGTTCCCCCTTTCTCTGCATCCTTGCCATTTGTTATTCTCTGGCTTTTTGATATTAGCCAGTCTAACTGGGATGAGATGATATCTCAAAGTTGTTTTGATTTGCACTTCTCTGATGATTACTAATGTTGAGAATTTTTTTCATATACCTGAAAAGAATATGCCATTTCTATGTGCTCCTTTGCTCATTTTTTAATTGGATTAGTCGTTTTTTTACTGTAAAGATGTTTGAGATTGTTGTTTATTCTGGATATTAATCCCATGTCAGATGCATAGCTTGCAAATATTTTCTACCATTTTGCAGATTGTCTTTTCACTCTGCTCATTTTTCCTTTGTTGTGCAGAAGCTTTTTGTTTGATATAATGCCATTTGTTTATTCTTTCTTTTGTTGTCTGTATTTTGGGGTCTTATTCATAAAGTATTTGCACAGTCCTCTATCCTAGAGTGTTTCCCCTATGTTTTCCTCAAGGAGATCTAAAGGTTCAGGTCTTATATTTAAGTTTTTAATCCATTTTGAGCTGATTTTGGTATGTGGTAAGAAGTACAGATCTAGTTTCATTCTTCTACCTATAGATATCTAGTTTTCCCAGCACCATTTATTGAAGAGGCAGTCTTTTCCCCAGTGTATGTTCTTGGTGCCCTGTTGAAGATCAGTTGGCTGTAAATATGTGCATTGATTTTTGGATTCTCTATTCTGTTCCATGGTCCAAATGTCTGTTTGTATGCCAGTACCATGCTGCTTTGGTTGCTATAGCTTTATAGTATAATTTGAAGTCAAGTAGTGTTATGCCTCCAGCTATTATTATTATTATTATTATTATAATTATATTTTGCTCAAGATTGCTTTGGCTATTCAGGGTCTTTTGCTGTTCCATATAAATGTTAGGATTGTTATTTCTATTTCTGTGAAGAATGTCATTGGTATTTTGATTGACATTGCATTGAACCTGTAGATCACTTTGGGTAGTAAAGACATTTTCACAATTTTATTTCTTCCAATCCAAGAACATGGAAATCTCTCCACCTTTTTGTGTCCTTTTTAATTTTCTGCAGTAGTGATTTGTAGTTATTTTTATTTTTAATTTTATTTTGTCGATATACATTGTGGCTGATTATTGCTCCCCATCACCAAAACCTCCCTCCCTTCTCCCTCCTCCCCTCCCCCCCAACAATGTCCTTTCTGTTTGCTTGTCGTATCAACTTCAAGTAGTTGTGGTTGTTATATCTTCTTCCCCCCCCCCCCGGTTTGTGTGTGTGTGTGTGTGTGTGTGTGTGTGTGTGTGTGTGTGAATTTATATATTAATTTTTAGCTCCCACCAATAAGTGAGAACATGTGGTATTTCTCTTTCTGTGCCTGACTTGTTTCACTTAATATAATTCTCTCAAGGTCCATCCATGTTGTTGCAAATGGCAGTATTTCATTCGTTTTTATAGCTGAGTAGTATTCCATTGTGTAGATGTACCACATTTTCCGTATCCACTCTTCTGATGATGGACATTTGGGCTGGTTCCAACACTTGGCTATTGTAAAGAGTGCTGCGATAAACATTGGGGAACAGGTATACCTTCGACTTGATGATTTCCATTCCTCTGGGTATATTCCCAACAGTGGGATAGCTGGGTCGTATGGTAGATCTATCTGCAATTGTTTGAGGAAACTCCATACCATTTTCCATAGAGGCTGCACCGTTTTTCAGTCCCACCAACAATGTATGAGAGTTCCTTTTTCTCCGCAACCTCGCCAGCATTTATCGTTCAGAGTCTTTTGGATTTTAGCCATCCTAACTGGGGTTACATGGTATCTCAATGTGGTTTTGATTTGCATTTCCCGGATGCTGAGTGATGTTGAGCATTTTTTCATACGTCTGTTGGCCATTTGTGTATCTTCCTTAGAGAAATGCCTACTTAGCTCTTTTGCCCATTTTTTAATTGGGTTACTTGTTTTCTTCTTGTAAAGTTGTTTGAGTTCCTTATATATTCTGGATATTAATCCTTTGTCAGATGTATATTTTGCAAATATTTTCTCCCACTCTGTTGGTTGTCTTTTAACTCTGTGAATTGTTTCTTTTGCTGTGCAGAAGCTTTTTAGTTTGATATAATCCCATTTGTTTATTTTTCCTTTGGTTGCCCGTGCTTTTGGGGTTGTATTCATGAAGTCTGTGTCCAGTCCTATTTCCTGAAGTGTTTCTCCTATGTTTTCTTTAAGAAGTTTTATTGTTTCAGGATGTATATTTAAATCCTTAATCCATTTTGAGTTGATTTTAGTATACGGTGAGAGGTATGGATCTAGTTTCATTCTCCTGCATATGGATATCCAGTTATCACAGCACCATTTGCTGAAGAGGCAGTCCCTTCCCCAGTGAATAGACTTGGTGCCTTTGTCAAAGATCAGATGGCAGTAAGTGTGTGGGTTGATTTCTGGATTCTCTATTCTATTCCATTGGTCAGTGTGTCTGTTTTTATTCCAGTACCATAAAGTTTTGGTTATTATAGCTCTGTAGTATAGCTTAAAGTCAGGAAGTGTTATGCCTCCAGCTTTATTTTTTTTGCTCAGCATTGCTTTGGCTATGCGTGGTCTTTTATTGTTCCATATAAATGACTGGATAGTTTTTTCCATTTCTGAGAAAAATGTCTTTGGAATTTTGATGGGGATTGCATTGAATTTGTATATCACTTTGGGTAGTATGGACATTTTCACTATGTTGATTCTTCCAATCCAAGAGCATGGGATATCTTTCCATCTTCTTGTATCCTCTCTAATTTCTCTCAGCAGTGATTTGTAGTTCTCATTATAGAGATTTTTCACCTCCTTGGTTAACTCAATTCCTAAGTATTTTATTTTTTTGGTGGCTATTGTAAATGGGCAGGCTTTCTTGATTTCTCATTCTGCATGTTCACTATTGGAGAAAAGAAATGCTACTGATTTTGGGGTGTTGATTTTGTATCCTGCTACTGTGCTGAAATCATTTATCAATTCCAGCAGTTTTTTTGTAGAGGTTTTAGGCTGTTCGATATATAGGATCATGTCATCTGCAAACAGGGACAGTTTGACTTCATCTTTTCCAATCTGGATGCCCTTTATTTCCTTCTCTTCTCTGATTGCTCTGGCTAGTACTTCCAACACTATGTTAAATAGGAGTGGTGAGAGTGGGCATCCTTGTCTAGTTCCTGTTCTTAAAGGAAAAGCTTTCAGCTTTTCCCCATTCAGGATGATATTGGCAGTGGGTTTGGCATATATGGCTTTAATTATGCTGAGATACTTTCCCTCCATGCCTAACTTATAGAGGGTCTTTTTCATGAATGAGTGCTGAACTTTATCAAATGCTTTTTCAGCATCTATAGAGATGATCATATGGTCCTTGTGTTTGAGGTTATTAATATGGTGTATCACATTTATTGATTTGCATATGTTGTACCAACCTTGCATCCCTGGGATGAATGACACTTGATCGTGATGAATAATTTTTCGTATGTGTTGCTGTATTCTGTTTGCTAGTATTTTAGTGAGGATTTTTGCACCTATATTCATCAAGGATATCGGCCTGTAGTTTTCTTTTTTGTTTATATCTTTACCTGGTTTTGTTATCAGGATGATGTTTGCTTCATAGAATGAGTTTGGGAGATTTGCGTCTGTTTCAATCTTTTGGAATAGTTTGTAAAGAATCGGTGTCAATTCCTCTTTGAATGTTTGGTAAAATTCTGCTGTGAATCCATCTGGTCCTGGGCTTTTCTTTGTTGGGAGCCTTCTGATAACAGCTTCAATCTCCTTTATTGTTATTGGTCTATTCAAATTTTCTACGTCTTCAAAGTTCAGTTTTGGGAGCTTGTGTGTGTCCAGAAATTTATCCATTTCCTCCAGATTTTCAAATTTGTTGGCGTATAGTTGTTTATAGTAGTCTCGAATGATTCCTTGTATTTCAGATGAATCAGTTGTAATATTGCCTTTTTCATTTCTAATTTTTGTTATTTGAGTCTTCTCTCTTCTTTTTTTTGTTAGCCATGCTAATGGTTTGTCAATTTTATTTATCTTTTCAAAAAACCAACTTTTTGATTCGTTGATCTTTTGAATTGTTTTTTCGTTTTCAATTTCATTCAGTTCTGCTCTGATCTTAATGATTTCTTTCCGTCTGCTAACTTTAGGTTTTGATTGTTCTTGTTTTTCTAGTTCTTTAAGGTGAAGTGTTAGGTTGTTCACGTGCCATCTTTCCATTTTTCTGAAGTGAGCGTTTAATGCAATAAATTTCCCCCTTAATACTGCTTTTGCAGTATCCCACAGGTTTTGGTATGATGTATCATTGTTTTCATTAGTTTCAATAAATTTTTTGATTTCCTGCTTGATTTCTTCTTGGACCCATATGTCATTAAGTAGAATACTGTTTAATTTCCATGTGTTTGTATAGTTTCCAGAGTTTCATTTGTTATTAATTTCTAGTTTTAATCCATTGTGGTCTGAGAAGATACATGGGATAATTCCAATTTTTTTGAATTTATTGAGACTTGATTTGTGACCTAATATGTGATTTATCCTGGAGAATGATCCATGTGCTGATGAGAAGAATGAATATTCTGAGTTTTTTGGGTGGAATGTTCTGTAGATATCTGCCAATTCCAATTGGTCTAGAGTCTTGTTTAGATCTTGTGTTTCTCTACTGATTCTTTGCCTAGATAATCTGTCTAATAATGACAGTGGGGTGTCCAGGTCCCCTGCTATTATGGTATTAGTGTCTATTTCCTTCTTTAGGTCTAATAGAGTTTGTTTTATAAATCTGGCTGCTCCAACATTGGGTGCATACATATTTATGATTGTTATGTCTTCTTGATGGATCAGTCCTTTTATCATTAAGTAGTGTCCCTCATTGTCTCTTTTTATGGTTTTCAGTTTAAAGTCTATTTTGTCAGATATAAGAATAGCTACTCCAGCTCGTTGTTCTTTTCTGTTTGCATGGTAAATCTTTTTCCATCCTTTCACTCTTAGTCTGTGTGAATCTTTATGGGTGAGGTGGGTCTCTTGTAGGCAGCATATAGTTGGGTCCTCCTTTTTGATCCAGTCAACCAGTCTGTGCCTTTTGATTGGGGAATTTAAACCTTTTACATTAAGAGTTGTTATTGAAAGGTGTTGATTTATTCCTAGCATTTTATTGGTTGTTTGGTTGTCTTAGGTGTCTTTTGTTCCTTGCTTTCTAATTTACAGTTTGTTTTCTGTGTTTGTTGGTTCCTTAGGTTGTAGATAGGATTTTTGTTTGCTTGTTTTCTTTTCATGAATGCCATTTTTATTATACCAGTGGGTTTTGATTTTTCTTGGGTTTTTATGGCAGTGGTAGTTATTTTTCAGGAAAGAAACCCAGTACTCCCTTGAGGATTTCTTGTAAGGGTGGTCGTGTGGTAGTGAACTCCCGCAGTTTTTGTTTTTCTGAGAAATATACTATTTGCCCTTCATTTTGGAAGGATAGCCTTGCAGGGTAGAGTATTCTTGGCTGGCAATCTTTGTCTTTTAGTATTTTGAATATATCATCCCATTCCTTTCTAGCTTTTAGGGTTTGTGATGAGAAGTCTGATGTTAGCCTGATTGCGGCTCCCTTATAGGTGATTTGACGCTTATCTCTTGCAGCTTTTAAGATTCTCTCTTTGTCTCTGAGTTTTGCCAATTTGACTATGACATGTCTTGGAGAAGGCTTTTTTGGGTTGAATACGTTTGGAGATCGTTGAGCTTCCTGGATCTGAAGATCTGTGACTTTTCCTATACCTGGGAAGTTTTCTGCCACTATTTTTTTGAATATGTTTTCAATGGAATCTCCATTTTCCTCCCCTTCTGGAACACCCATGACTCGGATATTTGAGCGCTTAAGGTTGTCTGATATCTCTCTCAGATTTTCTTCCATATCCTTGATTCTTTTTTCTTTCTTTTTGTCTGCTTGTGTTATTTCAAACAGCCCATCTTCAAGTTCAGAGGTTCTCTCTTCAACTTCGACAAGCCTGCTGGTTAAACTCTCCATTGTGTTTTTTATTTCGCTGAATAACTTCTTCAGTTCAGCAAGTTCTGCTACATTTTTTTTCAGGACATTGATTTCCTTGTACATTTCCTCTTTCAGATCCTGTATACTTTTCCTCATTTCATCATGATGTCTAGCTGTGTTTTCTTGTATCTCATTCAGTTTCCTTAGAATTATCACTTGAAATTCCTTGTCAGTCATTTCAAGGGCTTCTTGTTCTATAAGATCTAGAGGTTGAGATTTATTAACTTTTGGTGGTGTACTTTCTTGATTTTTTGTATTTCTGGTATCTTTTTTTTGATGTTTATTCATTGTGGCAGGGGGTTTCACTGTCCACCGGTTTGAGACTAATGAATAACAAGGATGTTTCTGTGGTTGCCAATTTCGTATAGCTACCTCTATGGCTGCTCAGTTGGCCTCTAGTGCCTTGTGTGTGTGGTTGCCTCGGGTCTTGGGCTTCTCCAGGGAGCCACCTTTCTGGTCAGCTTGGACTCTGCTGGGCTGGCGGATCACGTACCACAAGGTGTTTGATCGCTGTTGAGCTTTCACTTCCTGTGCAGGACTTCTCCCCGTTCCATGTGCTCTGGCCCAGGCTGTTGGATCGTGCAGTGGCGACCCCACCGGGTGTATGGTTTCTGTCGAGTCTCCGCCTCCCTGGCCGCATGTCTCCCCACTCTGTGCGTACTGTGCTGGGCTGGGGCGTGTCTTCTGCAACCCTCGTCTATCAGCTGGGCCTTCAAGACCCTGCTCAGCACTGCCTCGCCCAGGAAGTCTACCAGGTTTCTGCTAGGCACAGACGACCGGTCTCTCTGGGTGCCTTTGTAGCACTGTGTAGATCTTTCTCAGGACTTGTTCACCTTTGTATCCCCCCAGTATAAACCGAGTCTACCGCCCGCCTGCAGCCAGCTCTCCGGCAGGTTCAAGCAGACCTGGGAACTCTCCTACCACACTATTCCCAACCAGAAATTCATTAGGCTTTTTTCCGAAATGGTGGCCGCAGTGATGGTATCTGCCTCCCAGTAACAGGAAGTTTACCGGGGGCCAGAGTCCAGTGTGTGGTGGAGTGACAGTCGGCCCGCCCGTACTTCCTTGCCCTCCCAACACTGGCCAGGGCCGTCCCACGCTACCAACCCGCCAGAGAACCGCGGAGGGAGTGGGAGGGGAGGCCGGCCCGCAGGCTCAGGAAAGCCCTGCGCCAGGCCAAGCAAGTGGGAAGGCTCATTGACGGCCGAGCCGGGCGGAGCTGCCCACACCTGGGAAAATGGAGGCAGCCCCGGGGCGGTGAGTGGCCTGGTGATGCAGGCTGGAGCCGGGTGGGCATCAGCCCCCCAAGCAGGGCTGGTCCAGGGGTCACTCACAGGGTTGTGCCAGGTCGGGCGCTCACTCTCTGTCTCTGGTTTGCCGCCTTCCCCATTCTCGGCCGCTGCCGCCTCGGGCTGTTCAGTCACGGCGCAGCTCGGGCGCTCCCAGGAATCTTCTTTAATGCCGGCCTGAAACCTCGAATCCTGAATAGGGCAGCTGGCCGTCTTCAGCGCGGCCCCGGCCTCCGGGATCCTGGCTGCATCCACAGCAGCCCTGACGCCGTGTTCCCTGTTTCGAGACTCGCTTTTGCAGCTAAGAAACAGTTCTTTTCCTGCTCCACACTTCAAAGCTGTTGCCTGTAAATGAGGCAGCCTCTCCTGCCGGGGGCAAAGTGGCGGTCATCCCCCTCGACTGGCCACCAGCAGCGGACCTCCCTTAAGAGATGGCAAGAGGAAGGTCCACAAGTTTCCCGGCTGCCTGAGGCCCAGTGGCTGCCCTTTCCACCTCAGCTACTCTGCGCCAACCACCGCAGCCACCACCATCTTGAAACGCCAATCTGTGATTTGTAGTTCTTATTGTAGAATTCCTTAACCTCCTTGGTTAAATCGATTCCTAGATATTTTATTTTTTTTTGTTGTTGACTCTTTTAAATGTGTTTGCTTTCTTTATTTCATTTTCTGCTAGTCTGCTGTTGGAATATTAAAATGCTAATGATTTTTGTATATTGATTTTGTATCCTGAAACCTTACTTAATTTGTTTATCAGCTCTAAGAGTTTTTTGGTAGAGTCTCTCAGGTCTTCTATACATAGAATTATGTCACCTGCAAACAGGGACAATTTGATTTGTTTTTTCTGTTTAAATGTCCTTTATTTCTTTCTCTTGTCTAACTGCTCTGGCAAGTACTTACAGTACTACATTAAATAGAAGTGGTGTGGGGTAAATAGGATAATTTAGTCAGTCTCCCTTGGCTCAGGTCTGGCTGGGGGATCAAGCAGCACATTTCTTGTAAACAAGTTGTGTATGGGTGGGAGTTAGTGTGCATGTGCACTCATGTATCTTTCTAGTTAATTGCTTTTGTGTGTTCTGCAGTTTGTGAAGCAGTCTGGCTGGCAGAGCTCACATCTAAAAATAGAGCATGTTTACTCTGCTGGCAGCTGCTCAGTTTCAGTTTTTGTTTGGACTCTGCCAGTAGCAGTGGAGTTTCTGAGTTTCTCTTTGTACTTCCAAGCTCATAGTGTTGTGTGTGCTGAATAAAGACTATTCCTACTTCAACTAAGGCTCCAACGACCTTTTTTCCCAGTTACCTAGCTCATAGACCTGCATGTGAAGGGTTTGTGAATGGGCCCAAGGGGTCTGTGAGCTCCAGACCCAGCCCTAGCTCGACAATTGACGTCATCAGCAGGATTATGCTACAAGTGGTGACAGTGGGCATCCTTGTCTTGTTTCCAATCTTGTTCCTGATGATCCATTCTGCATAATATTGGCAGTGAGTTTGTCATATATAGCTTAGACTGTGTTGAGATACCTTCCTTCTATACCTAATTTCTTGATAGTCTTTATCATGAAGGGGTGTTAAATTTTGTCATTCGCTGTTTATGCATCTATCAAGATGATCATATGGTTTTGTTCTTGATTCTGTTGATGTGGTGTATCACATTTATTGATTTGTTTATGTTGAACCATCCTTGCTCTACGGAATGATTCCCACTTGATCAAGATGAATAATCTTTTTGATGTGTTGCTGTATTCTGTTTGCTAGTATTTTTGTTGAGGATTTTTGCATCTAGGTTCATCAAGGATATTGGCCTGAGGTTCTCTTTTGTTGTTGCATCTTTTTCTGATTTTGGTATAAGAGTGATGCTGGCCTTATAGAATGAGTTTGGAAGAATCACCTCCATTTCAACTTTTTGGAATAGGTTGGAAAGAATTGGTGATAATTCCTCTTTAAAGGTTTGGTAGAATTCACCAGTGAAGCCATCTGGTCCTGGGCTTTTTTTTGTTGCAAGATTTCTGATTACTGCTTCAATCTCATTGCTTGTTATTTGTCTGTTCAGTTTTTCAGTTTCTTCTTTGTTCAGTCTTGGTAGTTTGTATGTTTCCAGAAATGTGTCCATTTCCTCCAGATTTTCAAATTTGTTGACATATAGTTGTTCATAGTAATTTCTAATGATTCTTTGTAGTTCTGTGGTATCTGTTGTGATGTCTCTTTTTTCATTTCTGATTTCTGTTATTTAAATCTTGTCTCTGCTTTTGTTAGTTAGTCTGGCTAATGGTTTGTCTATTTTGTATTGTCTCAAAAAAACAACATCTTCTTTCATTGATATTTTGTATCATATTTTTGGTCTTTATTTCATTTAGTTCTGCTGTGATCTTAATTATTTTTATTTGTCTACCAAAGTTCTTGTTTTTCTAGATCTTCCAGGTGAATGGTTATGTTGTTTATTTGAAGCCTTTCTATTCTTTTGATGTAAGCATTTATTGCAATAAACCTTTCTCTTAGTACTGCTTTTGTAGTATTCCATAGGTTTAGGTAGGATGTTTCATTATTTTCATTAGTTTTGAGAAACTTTTTATTTCCTGTTTGATTTATTTTTTGACCTGTATGTCTATGAAACCCTTTAGAAACAGAAAAATAGTAAAAGAAAATAATTAAGGAAGACAAAGCTGCATTTTCTAATTAAATAATTTTTTTGTAAGTTGAATATTTATAATTATATTAATTTCTGGGTAGAAAGTGATGTTATAATTTATTAATATAATGTTGAATAATGAAATCAAGCTAATTATTACATCTATCACCTTACATACTTAACATTTTTTGTGATGAGAACATTTAAAATTTATTCTATTCAATTTTAAAGTGTATAATACTCCATTATTAACTATATTTACCACATTGTGCAATAGAACTACAAAAAGAAAAAGAGAAATAAACCATATTCCCCCGTCTAAATAAGATTTTGTACCCTTTGAGTAACATCTTCCCCCACACCCCTAAGCACTCCAGCCCCTGGCAGCCATCATTCTACTCTCTACTTCTATGAGTTTGCCTTTTTAAAATTCCACGTGAGTGATATCATGCAATATTTATCTTCCTAAGTCTGGCTTGTTTCATTTAACATAATGTTCAAGTCCTTCTATATTGCCACAAATGAGAGGATTTTCTTATTTTTATGGATGAATAGTATTCCTTTGTATATATAGACCACATTTTCTGTCCATTCATCCATTGATGGACACTCAGGTTGATTGCATTTCTTGGCTATTGCAGTGAATAACGGTGCAATAAACATGGAGTGCTGATATCTCTTAATATACTGTCTTCATTTCCTTTCAATATATACCCATTACTGGTATTGCTGTATTATATAGTAGTTCTCTTTATTTTTTAAGTAACCTCCATACTGTTTTCTATAATGGCTATATTAATTTACATTCCCACCAACAGTACGCAGATTCTTTTCCTCCACATTTTTGCCAACACTTGTTATCTTTTGACTTGTTTTTCTATCTTCTGACATTTATTTTTAATTTTTTTGAGTTGAGACATAATTGATTATACATATTTATGGGATACAGAGTTTACTATCAGTATTTGTGTTCAGTACATGACGATTGAATCATTTATCTATCTGTCTTTCTTTTTTTTCTTAGCTCCCACTTATGAGTGAGAACATGTGATATTTCTCTTTCTGCATCTGGCTTATTGCACTTAATATAATTTTCCCCAAGCTCATCCATGTTGGGGCAAATGCCAGAATTTCATTCCTTTTTATGGCTGAGTAGTATTCCATTGTGTATATATGCTACATTTTTCTTATCCAGTTGTCCATAAATGAACATTTAGTCTTTTGTCTTTTTGATAATAGCCATTATAACAGGTGTGAGGTGATACCTTATTTTATTTATTTATTAATTTATTTTGTTTTAACATTTACTTGTGGAGTACAATGTGCTGTTTCAATACATGCGTATACTTCACAATGATTCACCTAGAATAGATAGCATAGTTTTGTACCCATTAGTCCTACACTCCTCCTTGAACCCACCCCCCTGGTATCTATTATTCTACTCTCTACTTCTGAGAACACCCTACCTTTATTTTATAGATTTCAACATGAGTGAGATCATGTGGTCTTGTCTAACTTCACTTACAATGATGGTTTCCAGTTCCATCCATGTTTCTGCAAATGATAGTGTATCATAGCTGAGTAATATCCCATTATCTATATGTACCATAGTTTTGTTATTTTTTTAATCAATTCATCTTGATGGACATTTTGGTTGATTCCATCTCTTAGCTATGGTGAATAGTGTTGTGATGAACATGAGAGTAAAGATGTCTTTTTGATATATTGATTTCATTTCTTTTGAGTATATCCCCAGTAGTGGATTACCTGGATTGTAAGGTAGATCTGTTTTCAGTTTTCTGAGGAAACTCCCTACTGTTTTCCACAATAGTTTTTCTAATAAAATTTACCACCCCATCATGATAAAAACACTCAAAAAATTATGTATAGAATGAATGTACCTCAACACAATAAAAGCCATATACAACAAACCAACTGCTAATATACCTAATGCAAAAAAATTGGAGGCTTTTCATGTAATATTTGAAGCAAGACAAGGATGTCCACTTTCCTTACTCTTACTTAACATAGTAAAGCAAGTTCTATCCAGCACAATACAGCAAGAGAAAGCAATAAAGGGCATCCAAATTGTAAAGGAGAAAGTCAAAATAACTGTATTTGCAGCTGACATGATCATATGTATAGGAAACCCTAAAGACTCCACCAAAAAATTACTGGAATTTATAAATGATTTCAGTATAATGGCAGGATACAAAATCAACACAAAAAATTAATAGCCTTTCTATACACCAATAAGGAAATGGCTGAAGAAGAAATTAAGAAAATAATTCCATTTAAAATAGCTACAAAAAAATGAAAAAGAAAAAAAAAAGAAATAACAAGGAGTAAATTTAACCAAGGAGGTGAAAGACCTCTACAATAAAGACTATAAAACATTGATAAAAATTGAAGAAAACACAAATAAATGGAAAGATATCCCATGTTCATGGGCCAAAAGAATTAACATCATCAAAATGTACATATTATCCAAAGCAATCTACACTTTCAATGTAATCTTTATCAAAATACCAACGACATTCTTCACAGAAATAGAAAAACAGATATTAAAATTTGTATGGAACTACAAAAGACCCTGTCTAGCTAAAGCAATCTTGAACAAAAAGAACAGAGTTGGAGACATCACACTTATTGACTTCAAAATATATTACAAAGCTATATGAATCAAAACAGCATGGTACTGGCATAAAAACAAATTGACCAATGGAAGAGAACAGAGAGCCTGCAAATATACCCACACACTTACAGCCAACTGATTTTTGACAAAGGTGCCAAAAATATGCAGTGGGGAAAGGACAGCTTCTTCAACAAATGGCACTGGGAAAACTACATATCCACATGCAGACTACTGAAACTAGACCCCTATCTCTCACCATACACAAAAATCAACTCAAAATAAATCAAAAACACAAATCCAAGATGATAAATTATGAATCCACTAGAAGAAAACATAGGGAAATGTAACACAAAGTGAGAGTGGGCAATGCTTTTCTGAGTGAGACTACAGAGGCAGGCAGCTAAAGCAAAAATACATAAATGGGGGCCGAGCCCGTGGCGCACTTGGTAGAGTGCTGCGCTGGCAGCGCGGCGACGCTCCCGCCGCGGGTTCGGATCCTATATAGGACTGACCGGTGCCGGTCACGAAAAAACGACAAAAAAAAAAAAAAAATACATAAATGGGACTACATCAAAGTAAAAGCTTCTAAACAGCAAAGGCCACTATCAAGAAAGTGAAAAAGCAACCTATAGAATTGGAGAAAGTGTTTGCAAACTACACATCAGACAAGGGGCTAATAGCCAGCATATGTAAGGAACTCAACTCAATAGCAAATATACAAATAA
Source organism: Cynocephalus volans (assembly GCF_027409185.1). Lineage (NCBI taxonomy): Eukaryota > Metazoa > Chordata > Mammalia > Dermoptera > Cynocephalidae > Cynocephalus > Cynocephalus volans. Next base: position 94,906,880 of record NC_084471.1, read on the forward strand.
CCCAGTTAAAAAATGGGCAAAGGACCTGAATAGACATTTATCAAAAGACATACAAATGGCCAACAAGCATGTGATGTTCAAAAATCACTAATAATCCGAGAAATGTAAATTAAAACCATAATGAGATATCTTCTTAACCCAGTTAGAATGACTACTGTCAACAAGGCAGAATCTCCTACATTGTTAGTGTGAATATAAATAGGCACAATCATTGTGTTTTTAATTTGCATTTCCTTGGTGATTAGTGATGTTGATAATATTTTCATATGCCCATTGACCATTCACTTGCGTTCTTTTGAGAAATGTCTATCCAGGTCCTTTGCCCATTTTTCAATTGGGTGATTTATTTTCTTGCTATCAATTTGTATGAGCCCCTTATACATTTTGCACATTAAATTCTTATTAGATGTATGGCTTGCAAATATTTTCTCCCAGTGTGTAGATTGTCTCTGCACACTGTTAATTGTTTTGTTTTTGCTGTGCCAAAGTATTTTATTTTTATGTAATTTCATTTGTCTATTTTTGCTTTGTTCCCTGTACTTTCAAGGTCAAATCCAAAATATCATTTCTCAGACTAATGTGGTGGACTTTTACACCTATGTTTTCTTTTAGTAGTTTTAGAGTTTCTGGTATCACACATAAGTCTTTAATTCATGTTGAGTTCATTTTGTATATGGTGTGAGATGAAGGTCAAATTTTATTGTTCTGCATGTAGATATCAAGTTTTCCCACCATTTATCGAAGAGACTGTCCTTTTCCCATTGTGTATACTTGGCACTTTTGTTGAAAATCAGATGAATGGATATGTGTGGGTTCATCTCTGGGCTCTCTTCTGTTCCATTGGTCAATGTGTCAAAGTTTAGTTTGCTTGTTTTTTGTTTTTGTTCTTTGGTATTTTTTCCACCCATAACATGTTGTTTTAATTGCTATAGCTTCATAGTATAGTTTGAAATCAGATAGTGTGATACCTCCAGCAAATTCTTTTTGCTCATGATTGACTTGGATATTTAAGATTTTTTGTGGCTCCATATGAATTTTAGAATTCCTTTTTCTATTTCTATGAAAAATGACTTTAGAATTTTGATTGGGATTGCAGTGTATGTGTAGATCACTTTGGGTAGTATGGACATTTTAACAATATTAATTTTTCCAGTTCATAAACACAGGATATATTTTCATTTATTTGCATATTTTTAATTTTGTTCATTAATGTTTTATAGTTTTCCATGTACTGGCCTTTCATTTCCTCAGTTAAATTTATTTCTAAGTATTTTATTTTTTATAGCTATTTTAAATGGAATTTTTCTATTGATTTCTTTTTTGGATAGTTTGTCGTGTGTAGAAACACTACTAATTTTTGTGTGTTTATTTTGTAGTCTTCAACTTTACTGCATTTATTTATCAGCTCTAATAGGCTTTTGGTGGGGTCTATAAGTTTTTTCTACATATAAAATCATATCATCAGCAAACCAGTCATGACTTCATTTCTTTCATTCCTATTTGGATGCCTAATAGAAGTGGTGAGAATGGCTTAAGAATTTAGAGAAAATGCTTTCAATTTTTCACCATTGAGTATAGTATAACTTATGGGATTCTCATACATGGCCTATATTGTGCTGAGGTACACTGTTTTTATACCTTATATGGTGAGAGAATTTATCATAAAAGGATATTGAATTTTGTGCAATGTTTTCTCTGCATCTAATGAGATGATTTATATGGTTTGTGTTGTTTATTATGTTAATGTGATATATCACACTTATTGATTTAATATGTTAAACCATCCTTGCATCCCAGGCATAAATCCTACTTGATTATGGTGGATGATCCTTTTAATGTGTTGTTGAATTCTGCTTGCTAGTATTTTGTTGAAGATTTTTGCATTTATGTTCATAAAGAATATCAGCCTGTAGTTTTCTTTTAATGTCCTTGTCTGGTTTTGGTATCAAGGTAATGCTGGCCTCCTACAAAGAGTTTGGAAGTATTTCCTACTCTTCAGTTTTTCAAAAGAGTTTGAGAAGGATTGGCATTAGTTCTTTAAATATGTGGTAGCATTCAGCTATGAAGCAATCAGGCCCTAGGCTTTTCTTCAATGAAAGACATTTATTTTATCACTGATTCAATCTCCTTACTCATTATTGGTCTGTACAGATTTTCTATTATTTCATGATTCAGTCTAGGCAGGCTGTATTTGTCTAGGAATTTATTTATTTCTCCTAGGTTATTCAGTTTGTTGTCATACAATTGTTCATAGCAATCTTTTATGATCTTTTGTATTTCGTTGGTATCAGTTGTAATGCCACCTGTTTTTTTTTCTTTTGATTTTGTTTATTTAAGTCTAATCTCTAGTCTAGCTAAAGGTTTGTTGATTTTGTTTATCTTTTCAAAAAACCAAGATATTTGTGTTGATCCTTTGTATTGTTTTTCTAATCTCTAATATACTTCTGCTGTGATTTATATTATTTCCTTCCTTCTAATAACTTTGGGTTTAGTTAATTCCTCTTTTTCCAGTTTCTTGAGGTGTAACATTAGGTTGTTTATTTGAGATCATTGTTTTTTGATGTAGTTGTTCATTGCTTTAAACTTTCCTCTTATAACTGCTTTTGTTGTATCCCAAAAGTTTTAGTATGTTGTGTTTCTATTTTCAATTGTCTCAAAATATTTTTTTAATTTTAGTTTTCATTTCTCCATCGAGCCATTGGTTGTTCAAGAGCATGTTGTTTAGTCTTCATGTATTTGTGAATTTTCTGAAATACGTCCTGTTGTTGATTTCTAGTTTCATATCATTGTGGTCAGAAAAGATACTTGATGTAATTTCAATCTTCTTAAATTTGCTAAGGCTTATTTTGTGCCCTAACATGTGATCTCTCCTGGAGAATATTCTGCATGTATTTGAGAAAAGTGTGCATTCTGCTGCTGTTGGATGGAATGTTCTGTATCTGTCTGGTAGGTCCATTTAGTCTGGAGTGTCTTTCAAGCCTAATATTTTCTTATTATCTTCTGGATAATCTGTCCATGGTTGAAAGTGGGCTATTGAAATCTCTTACTATTATTGCATTGCAGTCTCTCTCTCTCTCCAGATCCTTTAACATTTGTTTTATAGATTTATGTGCTCTGATGTTGAGTGCATATATATTTATAATTGTCATATCCTTATGATTAATTGACCACTTTATCATTATATAATGTCCTTCTTTGTTTGCTGTTTTAGAGTTAAAGTCTTAAATAAAATAATTCAAAGTGTCAAAAAACTCCAACTTATTTCTGAATAGGACATCTTATAAAATAAATTATTCAAAGTTATGTAAAACTGACAAGAACTTAGGAAGAAATTATGATTTAGTACTAACTGTTTAAACATTTTGTATCTAGAATCTAGACAAGGGAATGATTGTAAGTAATCTTACCATCTTTAAACACATACGGTTTCAGATCATTAAGATTTAATGGCAAATAAAACAATGATTATGTTATCATTAGTTTTATAGAACTTTGTAAAAACTAAAATAACTTTACTATAAAGAGATGTATATCACTTTTAGTTAATTTTCAAAGGTATTTTCTAAGGAGATATTTTGTCATAACTTTCTACCCACATACACTTCTTATTTTAGTTTTCATTGTTGTGTTTTCCAAACCTGACCCTGTACTTTAACACATCATTATTCAAACTTCACCATGTGCAAAGAAGAGAGAAACTTGATTTTGGAGTGGGGACAGTTAAGCTTCAATATTGCTAATGTAAAGTTAATATTATATATTTATGTATATATGTAAAGTTAATATTATATATTTAATAAAGGTGTGTGTGTTTGTGTGTGTAGTTTAAATTTATGTTATAAAGCAGAATTCTAATCAAGGGGCTTCTTGAAATGTTACCTATTCATCTAAGAATTGCTCAAATTATTGTTTATTTCTTTTTCTTTCTACCATTATTGTAGAAAGATAAAATTTAGTGCAAAAATATGTGTTCTAATAATATTAAACTTACATAACTTCCCTTGTGTTTACTATTTAAACTGTTTGTCTTAGTTACCTAGCTTACAAGTAGTAACAATGATGATAACAATAACGAATTAAAAAACAGCATAATTAAAATTATTTAGTGTTTCAAAGACAAAAAAAAATTCAAATGTAAGACACTAAGTTATTTATACCTGTATTTAAACTTTTGGTATCTATGGTGACTAGGTCACTGGAACACTTAAAGTACCTGGTACCTTTGATAACAACAGAAGCTAACTGTTATTGTTTACTCTCTGCTGGACAATAATTTTTGTTTTCTCATTTAATCCTCACACTTTCTCATGAATTTGTTATACTAACTATCAACATTTTGCAAATGAGTCAAGAAAGGCACAGAGAGATTAAGCAACTTGCCCAATGTTGCAAGTGTGTAAGACAGGACTCAGTGCCCAGGCAGTTTGTCTTCAGGACTCCTGCTAATTGCTAATTTAATATACTGGCACACACACACACACACACATACACACACGCACACACACACACACACACACACACACACATATGTACATACGTATTGACAATGAGTTTGTGGATACATGTTTTTAAATATTTGTGCTAAAACTAAATAATAAAAATATTTTTACTATTACAAACTATTTTCATTTTAAACTGGTCAAAAAATAGAAAACAATGAATCACTAATTAGTTACCCAAGAAACCTGTGGAGGTAATGAAGCATTCTACTGCCAGAAGGGATTTCACAAGGATCTAGGCTTATTACAGTAACAGTCATTATTTTTAACACAGCATTATAGTCACAATATAGTGTTGGTTATGTAAACAAAACACCATTTCATGATAGGAAATAAATATGTGTTTTAGAATTTCAAAGCTCAAGGGAGAAAGTCATCTTTATTCAATCAATAAGCTGTAGCAACCTAGAGAGTTCTGCTACTCCAAACAAAATTTTTTCATACTTCAGGAAATGGACACAAAACTGGGAGAAATTACTTTGGTATAGGAGCACAACAGAATGTCATGCTTTGATAAAAATTTGCTTTACATTCATAATAAGTACAGAGATAAATTGTGGTTAAGAGGTATCTATATAAAGAATTTAGGTAGGTATTTTCAGATCCTGTATATTTTAATCATTCTCAATAACCAAATTACATGCTATTTTTGATTAACCAGGATGTTTTGAAAGTGTGGGCACTTGTGAATTGGGATATATCCTTAATCCCCCAAATACTTAAAACTATACTAAAGATATTTTAATTTCATTTTCATTAAGAGGGCACCTCACTGCAATCATCATAATGGCATTAATTGTTATTGTTATAAAAATGACCTAGATAAATGTTGGCCATTTCACTTACTCTAAATTTGTATTTAATATTAATAAATTACTAACGCTCATTTGTTATACAGCTCAAAAGTATTAGAATGATTTTATATAAATTAATTTCACCACTTTTAAGCATTGTGATCATGTTTTAGCTACATAACCTCTCTAATCTTCAAGATCATCATAAAATAGTGATAACCATTACTATCTTTAGATTATAGAGAAGATTAATGAGAAACCATCTGTAAAGCAGCTAGTAAAGTACTGTGTCTATCACATAATAGATGATTAATAAATACGCTGGTCTCTTTTTCTTATCAAATGTAACACAGATTTTTGATGTTAAAAAAGATGGTGATAATAACTTGTTTAAATTTCCATATAATATAGCTGTTAAATTTTTTACCCACCGGGACAAAAATATTGGTAAATTATTATTTTGAAAGCATCAAATTCAATGTCACTTATTTCTTTTCTCTGTGATCTGTTTTGCTTCAATACATCCAATCACCATAACATAAAATTTGTATGAAGGGAGTGTGCGCTGGTCAAAAGAATTTCATTAAAGACTGGTTGCATCACTACTGGAAAACATTTCAAAAACCTATTCTATGGTGATAGTGGGTCAGAAGCATCTTCATACACAAAGAATGATTAATAAAATGTAAAATACATGTTGAGCTATTGTCTTTGTCATTTTTTCTTTTTATTCTGGTGATATAGAGCTAAGTTTCCCAAAAATTAAGGTATAATCTTATCACACCATACTCATCAATGATAAGAATCTGTTTTTAAAACAAATGGTGGATTTAAAATTTAATTCACCTTTTGGTCAAGTAGAGGAAATGCCACCAAATTAATGACCAAGTCCTGTTCTAAGTAAGCACATTCTCCCTTCAGTAGATTAGCTTCAAGAATAACCACTGTCCCGTCCATGGAAAGTTTTGGAACACATGACATGTTCTTCCAACTTCCCTAGGCAAGAGAGGATTGTGATGTCCACTTTCTAATTTTAATGGCTGGATGGATTTTTCTCATAATGTCATTAGGCAGGGAATTAACATGTTAAAAAGAAAAAAAATCCACGTACTACCACCAAAAGGGGACTGTGTTATCTTAAGGCAGCTTTAATTCTCTCTCATGGAGAAAACAGAGTAGGACGCAGCTAGGGAAACACTTATTAAACCTCATTCCCACATATCCCCTCTTCACCCAGAGAGCCCCCAGCCTGCCCATTATTGTCCTGCCTGTACTTTCTGTGGGACTTTGAAAAGAAAAGGTTCAAAGAGCAAGACTTTCAAGCTCCCCTTTCCATGTCAAACACTTTCAACTCCTGATTTCAAAGTGCTACTTCGTTGCTGTTCAAAGGCCTGTGGACTCGTAGGGGGTGAGATTGGAGTTAAAGGTTGAACTACAAAGCTCCTTGCATTCACAGTAATATCCAGCTTGGAGATACAAATGGTAATACAAACTCAAGCGCCTATCAATAAAACTGCCAATATATGAAAGGAGGAACAGAAACATTCTAAATGGCCTTTCTAATTTTTTTTCAACCAGGCTCGTGCTGTCATCAGTTTGGATGAAAGGCTAATTGATATTTTGAAGTACTACTTTTTTCTCTTTTCACGTTAGAACTAGGGGGACTACAGAAGCAGTTGAGAGCAAAAAAAAATAAGAAAGAAAAAAAAAAAACACCCACAAACCCCAAAGAAGTTAGATAAGAATAGCTAAAGAAGTCCCTTCCAACATCTGAAAAAAAAAAAAAAATCCTGCCCTACTCGAGTTGAGTATTCATCCTCTTCCCCTCCGCTCTCTCTAGCCTTTTTATCTGCTTGCCCACAAGATTTGGAGCACCATTAATTGGTCCTCAGGGAGGCTAACAGGCCTCTGCTTTTATGACTCAGTTCTTTGTATTGTACACATGTGGGCATCTCTCAGGAGATAAACAAAAGAAAAATGTGTGGAAAAGGGCCAGAAATTGCACAGGTCTAAACACTGAATAAGCCATTGTCTTGATTTATTGTTAATGCTTTCAATTAGGTGGATAATTCTAATGCCCCACCCCTGTCAACCTCCCCAGTCCGCATAAGCTAATGAGCTTTTTCTCATCGCTACGGGGTCATCATCTGAGGAATTCTATTTCCTATCTGAAATCAAACATTCTAACTCCTTCTCGGCCCCCTCCTCTTATCCCCCCATCCTTTGCAACAAACGAGAGAGGTGGTCTTATGCGAAGATAAAAAGAATAGTTGATCAGAAGAACTAACCTGGAGCCAACACTTTGGCCTTTCGTCCCTTCAGCACTTTCTAAACCCTAAGCACCTGAAGCTCATTCTCCTGCCTTCCAGCCCTGGTCTTAGATATTATGAGATGCAGACTCTGTATCTTCACTTTTCAAGCCTCATAAAATGTTTGCATTGACAGAAAAAAGTGACCTCTTTTATGCAGTATGTCATTCTTTTTGATACAGGTAGTAAGAGCTCATTACAGTATTTACAGCAAGTTGATTTCATGTGAAAACTTGCATTGCTTTAATACAACAAACATTTAAATTTCAAATCATCTTGAAAATAAAGTCAAGGTCTAAATTTAGCACACTGACACAAAAAGAATTTTGCCTCTTGTATTCTAAATCAAACCCGGAGTAGGCAATGGTAATCGGGGGTCAGAACAGGAGCCTGGTGGAGACTACATAAACAAGTTAAAACATTTAACTTAATAAACCATCCAAAATATTTTAGAAAATTCACAATTTCCAAAATAGTTTTAAAGTCACGTATTGCCTGAAATTTCTGTCTGTTCCACTACAATCTATGTTTGCACATGCCAGTATAAAGTATTTTATAACGTTTCTTTTCTGGTTGTTTCAACTGGGTTCTCTAAAAACTAGAACCTGTGGGAAAATGCATACTAACATTTTCTTGGAGGGGACAAGACAGAGAAATAGAAGTGAGTACGAAAAAAGAGAGAGAGAAGTGAGGAAACAGTGGTAGGTAGGAGAGGTAACACAACAAGCTTTACAGTACGAGCCATAGATGCCATAAAAACAACTAGTTGCTGAATTTGTTTGGAAATTTTCATGATAGTCTAAAACTGCCGCACCTTGAAACATCCCATGAAAGGGAAGGAAGAACAAGAAGTTTATCTGCTGGTTCCTTACTGTCTCCTGTCTCTTACTGAGCACCATGTGACTCATGGGTCCTTAGTTTTGCTGCACATAGAAAATGGGGGTCAGAACCTTTCTAGGAACCTGCTGGAAAAACTAGAACTTTCACAATCCCAGTCCAGTCACAATGCAGGCATAGAAGTCTTTTCTTGACAATCAATGCCACATCTGCGGTATTCTTATGTGTTTCCAGGTAGTAGGACCCTTTAAGTAGTGTCTGGCTACCCAAAGATTAGAGTTTTCTAGAGAGCTAGGAGGAGACTGTATGACTTCCTCTGACTTATCCTTGGAAGTCCCATGGAGTCATTTCATTGCAATCTATTGTTCAGTGTGATCATAGAACGAGCCCATATTCAAGAAGACAGGACATAAGAATGTGAATACCAGGAGGTGTAGATTATTGTGAGACCCAATAGTCTGCATTTAGACTGAATACATTCACAAAATATAAGAACTCTCTGGCTAGACTCACAGAAGATGGCCTAGTATGAAAAAATTCTAAAAAATACCACGATTTTCCTAGGAACAGAAAACTATACCTCTCCTTCAAAATCCTTAGTATATCTTTCATGTTTGTTAAATAAAAGCAAATACATGTATATGTACATACATACACATATACATTAGAATGTGCGTGAATTAAATTATACAGTATGGATTCAATCACCTCAACAAAGAATTTCTATTTGTTCTGTATCCTAACTTGTATTATTACCTTGTTAAATTTTTCTATGCATAGTATTTATCAATTTTTTGTTGTCAAACCAAATTTATCTTTTCATCTGATTATTTTTAAAAAAGGTTTCTCACTAATCATTTAATGTCATTGCATCTAGTTATAGACAAATTATTATTCTGATTAACCATTTGCAAAGAAGCAATTCTCGGGTGTTTATAAGTAGGGAAAGGTCCTGGGGAAAACTACAATTATAACCAGCTGCAGCATGAATTACATGTAATTATAGTTGATTCCTGTAAATAATTCTTTCTGTAAATTTTCATTCCGAAAGGATTTATTGCTTGGTAACAAAAGATATTTTGAGTTAAAATATATTTTCCTAAATTTATGTAAATAAAATTATATCTGTCAAAAAGAAGATGGTGAAAAGAACAAGGGATCTAAGAAAAGAAGGTTTCCATTTCTAGGTTCATTTCTTACATGCCCAAAGGTGTGATTTTTTAGTTCAATCTCAATATGACACATTTTTTTTTCTTTAGCCTGTCTGTAGACTAAGTGGAAATGAAATACAGTCCCCCTCCCCCCAAAGAACAGAAAGAAAGAAAGAGAAGAAAAATGTGACATACTATGCTCTGCAGTAATTGTCAGCAGAACTTCATAATTCTATTTCAGTACATAATAAGCATGTAATGACAGGTGGCATCTGATGTGTCACCAAGGCACTGTTGAATACATTTCTATGACTCAATTTGTTGTTGTTGTTGTTTAGTGGGAATGACTATTGGGCATTGAGCCTTTTCTGTTCTATTAATCATTTGCTGTTATTTTTTCAATACGATGTATATTTTATCCTTTCAACTATGGGCCAATAGATGCATTATTTATCATATATTTTCTAACAAAAATGACAAGAGAAAAGTTGCTAAATTATTTAAATCAATCTAAAATGATTTCTTTTTTTTCGAAATGGCAAAATAAAATGCAAAAAATAGTAGATGCTGAACGGCTGCTTAAAATGGAAACAGTGTCTGCATTTCTGAATTGTAGCACAAAATTAGCAGGATAGTTTATCATCTTCCAATCTTTTCTTACCGAGTTCATCTTCTTCTGAATTATAGCTGTGTTTCCACATAGCATACACTCCTTATGCTTATGACATTATTCCACATTGATCTAATGTGAAATAATTTGCATTGTTTAGAGAAAAGCTGATATGCATATCTTTGTTTGACATAACAACATTTCTGAATCCCATAACTCTAGCATAAGATAAATTCCATATTTTATTTGAAAACAATTGAGCCGTATTAATTGTTAATTTTTTTTACAAAAACTTATATCTCTTAAGAGTTTTTGAGCCCATAGGCAATGATTTCCATATATAATTAACATTAATCTGATTGTACGTGGAGAGCTCACATAGCACATAGCCCCCCAACAATACATTTTTTGTTTTATGCTAAAATTCTCTCTCATAAACCAGGTACATGAGCAAAGCAAAGGGAGAAATATATTGAAACACACAAAGGCTCATATTCACCTCTTTATAGGACCCATTATTTTGCCTCTTATATCAGGTAAAAATAATCTACCTCTCAATTGTTCGGCAAAACCAATATGGCTCTGAGGTACTTCTGCACAATATTGTCTAATTTCCATAAAATGTCTGCAGGGTTTTGCACATCAAGATATCTCTTACTAAAAATGTTTATGGAAATAGGTCATTATGTGTATTCCTAATAGAGAGCAATTTGTTCTGTTTAAAAACAGATTTTGTATTAATAGTTGTGCATAAACACTGAGTTATCAAGCATTTTAAATGTAAGCAATACATATGCTTATACTATATTAATGACACACTTCTAGCCCAAACTCAGTGTTTGTGCAACTTAATTAAAACAGATATTTACCAAAAAAAAGGTAAAAAATTTTTTTAGTAAATATCTGCTCTAATTATTCAACCATATCTTTAATTCCTATGTAACACATAATAATTTTTTTTTGTTTGTTTCTAAGACACATGATTCTAGCTAGTTTGGCTCCGATGTTAGTAAAAGTGAAAAAAAATGTAAAACATCTATCCAATTATTTCAGTTAATATACAAGCATTAGGCATTCAAATTGCTAATTAAGAGACAACATGCCCTGTCAGGCATCTGCATGGGCTATTGAACATTGCCTAGATTGTTCCATAATTATCCCAGCTTAATGGTTCTAAAAACATAAGCAATGTGTACCCACTGAAAGAAAGTATAGCTTATCACATAAGAAAGCATAGCACACAGAATATGCTCCAGTTCCATGTATCCATGCTAGAGGTTTTTATTGGAACATGTTTTAATTAATCCATGAACAGAGAGTAACAGCACGACACCAGTGAAAGTTGTTCAAACATTCTTTATTGGAAAAGAATCACAGCCTCTAGGCAGTAATAGATGTACATTTGTTGTAGGATTTGTATTTTGACATATCCTCTTCATTCCAACTTTTATGTTTCCTAGAATAGCAGTTAGCTGGGCTTAGTTTCACATAAAAACCTTGGCAAGATATTATAAACATGAGAAAATGATAAGGCATTCATTTTAAAAATATAGTCTGACTTAGAATATATTATGCCTCACTTGAAAAATAATCTATTTGAGAATCAAGTTACAAAAACAATGTTGTTAAACATTAGTTGTTAGTTCAAATTTTTGAGCACGTGCACCATGATTGACCCCATTTCTGGTTGACTATAATTGGAATAGTTAGATAATGTGAAATGCAAGGTATTATTTGTGTTTTATTACTTAGTTTAAATATTTAGTATCTGATAACTGTAGTAAAAAAATATACTCACAAATTTAAAAATATCTCTGTTTTAGAGGTAAAAGAGTTTGACAAAGAGAAAGTATTATAACACGGCTGAATAAAGAAATAAATGAACTCAGTAATTTTTTTAGTGATGAAGGGAGTTAAACAATGTATATTTGATGAGTTTGAGTATACAGCTATGAATGGCCTTAGAGAGGTGAGTGTATGCGTATGTCAAGAATGCTTATTTATATAATGTACTTTATGTCATGTTTATTTTTAGCATATAACAAAAATGTATTGTTGGGGGGGGCTATGTGCTATGTGTGCTTTCCACATACAATCAGATTAAGTTAATTATATATGTAAATTATTGTCTATGGGCTCAAAGAATTTTAAGAGATATAACATTTTTTGTAAAAAAAATTAAACTATTAATATGGTTTGATTGTTTTGAAATAAAATACGGAATTTGTCTTATGCTAGAGTTATGGGATTTAGAAATGTTTTTATGTCAAACAAAGATATGCATATCAGCTTTTCTCTAACACACAATATCTTTTTCATCTCTAAATTTTGTTCCCATATTTTCCTCTTCTAATTCAAAGTGGTATCTGTAATCAATTTTCATATTTTTCAAATCACTATTATAATTATTCAATGTCAAAATAAAACAGGCACAATTTATACTGTCTCAACCTATGTAGACATGACTAGAAAAACATAATATTTTCTTTTTCCTTATTTCTTTTATATTGTTCCTTCATTATTAAAAACCTGGAACCTTAGTTTTAACAGCAACTCGGGACGCAGAAGCAGGCAATTTAAATTTCTTCCTAAACTTACCCAAATCCATGGTGAAAAACAATACAAAGGTACATCTAGAAATGGCAGCATGAGAGGCTCAATAAACCTACCCACTCACCCCCGGCCAGGAAATGACCATAAATTCTGAAAATTATTTTTTTAAACCCAACAGTTTAATTTCATTGGAAACTGTTTAGAGAGCATACAGCAAATGAATAAACACTTACACATGCAAACAAAAAATCTACCTAATCTTGATAAGAAGAGCAAGAATCTATGGCTCTTTGAGTCACAACCTACTCCTTCCTTCCACTGCCTAGATGCTCACTTCTGGTTGGGTGTGCCCTAGAAAACAGGGCTTGTTCTCTCCTCAGCTCCCAGTCGTAAAATATGATTCCTTTTTGGGAAGGGAAAGCTGCCAGTATTTTTTAGCACCCCTGACCCCCAGCTCCAAATCCCAAAGGCTAAATTCCTGGCAAGCACAGCCAAGATATTGGGTACTTACTTTCTATACCCTGCCCCCACTCATAGGACATATGTTCAGCCCTAGGCATGGCAGTGCATATATTCAGGCCTGCTCACCCTTGTGTGAGCTCACTCACTGGGCAGAGGTTCCACCTCAAGATAAGCAAACTCAGAAAACCAGAAGCAATTTTCCCCACTGAGCACTTTGCTCATTATCAGAGGTATCCATCCAAGAGAATAAATCATTGTCCTTGTCCTCAATTCTGGAGTTATGGCTCAGAGATTTTGCCTAGAAGAGACAGTCTATAGAAACAAAGAACTTCAAAAATCTCCCCCACCTCCTCCCAAACTTACTTTATTTGAAACACAATATGGGAAAGATCAAACCAATGGGTCCTCTAAAAAATGGGTAGTGGATATTTTGGTGATATGCATTAAGAAGAATATGGTATCTCCATTAAAGAAACAAGATAAACAATAGGGCATCTATTTTTCCAGGAAAAAAAAAATACATAGAAAAGGACTACTAAGGAAAACTGTTCTGGAGTTAGAACATCAGAGCAAGCCTCAATGATTGGCCTCAAACACTATCCCTGCAAAGAGGCTCATATTTAATTAAATCAGGCCATGGAGCAATTTATGCCCGCAGGACATTGTTCAAAGGATAGAATAATCAGCAGGTACATTCATGGGACCTAAAAGCAGGGTTTGATAACAGCAAATCCTGAGAGAACCAGGAAAGAGGCAGTCAAAGAGAATCTAAAACTACTTTAATCCTAGGATCACCATGAATGTACTCAAGGCTACTTCCTCTGAGAAGCACTGTCAGTGGCATTACATTGAGGGGGAAATAGACTTCACTAAAATAGCCCAACCAATTCACAAACAACAACAACAACAACAACAACAACAAAAAACAAATAATAACAACAAGCAACAAGCCCTGGATGGGGGAGGATCAGTAGTATCCAGAATTAACACAATATATTACCTAAAATGTCTAGTTTTCAATAAAAAATTACAAGACATGCAAAGAAAGAGAAAAGTAACCCACAAACAAGGGGGTGAATGAGAACAAAATATGCAACAGAAACTGCCCATGAGAGGGTCCACCTGTTGGATTTAACAGAAAAATATTTCAAGGCAGACTTATTTTATATTTTCAAAGATCTGTAGAAGTCATGTTTAAAGAAGTAAAGGAAAATATCATAACAATAACTAGTTAGAGAATACTAATAAGAAATAAAAATTATTTAAGAAGGAAATAAAAGTTCGTATGTTTAAAAAGTAAACTAACTCAAAAAATTTACTAAACTGACTCAATAGTAGATTTGAGCTGGCAGAAGAAAGAAAGAGCCAACTGGAGGATAAATTGATGGGCATTATGCAATATAAAGAAGGGAGAAAAAATAATAAAGAAAGATAAATAGAACCTCTGAGAAATGTGGGACACCATTAAATGCAGGGCAATGGGAGTATCAGAAAGAGAGGAGAGAGAAAAAAGAGCAGAAATATTTTCAAAGAAATAATGGTTATAAACCCACTCAAAGTTGATAAAGAAAACTTTAATCTACATGCCCAAGAAGCTCAACATATTCTAAGTAGGATAAATATGAAGATATACATACCCAAATACTTTGTCATAAAAATTCTGCAAGCCAAAGATGAGAACATTTTGAAAGCAGCAAAAGAAAAATGACTCGTCACACAAATGGAAATTCTAAGATTAACAGCTGATTTCTCATCAGAGACAAGAAGAATAGAAGATATATTCCTTGTTGACCCTCTGCCTAGTTGTTCTATCCTTTACTGAGAGTGAGTTTTATTTACAACTATTTTTGTCAAATTGTATATTTCTTCCTTAAATCCTGTCAGTTTTTGCTTTGTGTATTTTGGGGCTCTGACAAAAGATAACTATGTGTTTATACTTGTTATATCTTCTTGGTAGACTGGGCCTTTATCATTATAAAATATTTATTTTTCTCTCCAGTAATGGATCTTGTTTTAAAGTCTATTAAGTCTAATATTAGTATCAGCAACTTTAGCTTTCTTATAGTTGATTTTTTGCATGATATGATATATCCTTTCTCATCTTTTTACTTACATTCCTTTTTATCTTTGAATTCAAAGTGTGTTTCCTGTAGAGAACATATAGTTATATAATATTTTTTTCTTATCCAGTCCTACAATCTCTGCCTTTTGATAGAATTATTTTATCTATTCACATTTAATGCTATTATTGATATAGTTGGATTATCTCTGCCATTTTACTTTTTATTTTCTGTATGTGTCATGTCTTATCTGTTTCTTTGTTTCCTCTTTACTACTCTCATTTTCATTAAATAAATATTTTCTAGTGTAACATTTTAATTCCTTCAATGATTTTTCAACTTATTTTTTGTTGTTTTCTTAGTGGTTTCTCTAAGTCTCATTATATACTTCTTACATTATTAGAATCTATTTCAAATTTATGTAACTTAATTCCAGGGATATATAGAAATGTTATTCCTATATGTCTCTAGTTCCTCTTTCTCCTGAAGTGCTATTATTACTATACATAATACATTTATTATGTATTTATAATTACTATTATTACTATACATAATACATTTATTATGTATTTATTATTACTATACATAATACAGACACAACAATATTTTGTTATAACTACACACTGTATAATTTTATGTCTTTTACAGAAGCTGGTTGAAGAAAGGAGAACTCTTGTGTATTTACAGAGTTTAGTATATTAATCTTCTTTACTGTTTCTTATTCTCTTCATTTGGTTTTTGAATTTAAGTTTTAATTTGTTCATTTCTTCACTCTATAGAGCTTTGTTCCAACCTGCTCTTTTGTGCTGTTATTGGCAAATGTGTTACATTTTTACATATTAGAGGCCAAACACAATTACACTCATTTTGTGTACATAGTTTTTCAATCAATTAAGAGAAGGAGTAGAATATGCATTTATACTATAATTTATAATTATATAATTACCTTTACCAGTGCTCTTTAGTTTTTGCTAAGGAGGGAAAGTATTGTCTCAAGTTACTGGCTTTAAGCCTAAGGAACTTCCTACAGTATTTCTTGTAAAGTCAATCTGCTAGCAAGTTTCTATCATTTTTTGTTTATCTGGGAATGTATTTTGCTTCTGTTTTTGAATGTTAATTTGGTTGAGTGTAAGATTTTTGGTTGACAGTATTTTTCTTTCAGCAATTTCAATAAAGAATAGAACAACTAGGCAATAGATTAGAAAGAGCATAGAATACTTGAACAACATTATAAACCAAGTAGACCTAACAGACATCTATAGAACAATCTGCCCAACAGCAAAATACACATTATTCTCAATCACACATGCAACATTCATCAGGTAAGACCATATGCTATGCTATAAATTGTCTTAAAAAATTTAAAGGATTAAAATCATACAAAGTGTGTTCTGCAACCGAAAGGGTATGAAATTAGAAACGATAACAGAGAAATTTAGGTTTCTAACTATTCCTGTTTTGTTTACTGTTTTTATCATGAAGGGATGTTGAATTTTGTCAAGGGCTTTTTCTGCTTCTATTGAGGTAATTGTGTGGATTTTTTTCTTTATTTTATGTATATATTTTATTAATTGATTTGGGGAAGTTAAATCAGCCTTGACTTTCTGTAGCTAATCTTACTGGGTCCTGATGCATCATCTTTTTTATATGTTGCTATATTCAGTTTGCTAACATTTTGCTGAGTATTTTTATGTTCATATTTACAAAGCATATTGTTTTCTTGTAATATCTTTGGTTTGGGTATTAGGGTAATACTGGCTTTATAGAATGACTTGGGAAGTATTCTTCACTCTTCTATTTCTTAGAAGGCTTTATGAAAAGATACTAGTAACTCTTTTAAAAATATTTGGTAGAATTCACCTAAAAAGCCATCTGGGCCTGGAAATTTATTTGTGTTTGTTTTATGATTACCGGTTTAATCTCTTTACTTGTTATAGATATGTTTGATTTTCTATTTTTCCTTAAGTCAGTTTAGATAATTTGTGTGTTTATCCATGTCATCTAAGTTTCCTGAAAAATTATTAAACCAGCTATGAACCCTTCTGAGCACAGGGCCCTGTATGACTGAACAGGTCACATGTACATGAAGCTACCCCTGCGGATTTGACTTTGTTACCCTCGAGAATGCAATGCAATACACACTATTATCCCTCTTCCACTTTTAGAAAGCTGAGGATCATAAAGATCTAATTTGTTTGGCCAAGTTTACACAACTTGAAAGGACAAAGCCAAGTATATACATAACTCTAAATTTCTAGCTGTTTTTTGCCTTGTGTTTTTGTTTGTTTGTGGTTTTTTTCTTTGTCTTTTTTTCTTTTTTTTTTTTTTTTTAGTTTTTTTTAAGGAACTTAGCAGAAGAAGGCAACTAGATCCCTATCTGTCATCATACACCAAAATCAACTAGAAATGGATTAAAGACTTAGATATAGGACCTGAAACTGTAAAACTACCAGAAAAAAAAAAATATGAGAAACACTCCAAGATATTGAGCTGGGAAAAATTTTTATGGAGAAGACTTCAAAAAAACAGGCAGTAAAAGCAAAAACAGAAAAATGGGATTGCATCAAACTAAAAAGCTTGTGTACAGCAAAAGAAACGATTAACAGAGTGAAGAAGCAACCAGCAGAATAGTAGAAAATACTTGAAACTATTCATCCATCGAGGAACTTAAACAACTCAACGACAGTAAAACAAATAATCTGGTTAAAAAGTAGGCAAAAGACCTAAACAGACATATGTCAAAAGAAGACATGCAAATGGCCAACAGTTATATGAAAAAATCCTCAACGACACTAATCATCAGGGAAATGCAAATCAGAACCACAGTGAGATATCATCTCACTCCCGTTAGAATGGCTATTATCAAAAAGACAAACATAGCAAATGCTGGCGAGGATGTGGGGAAAAGGCACGATTTACACACTGTTGGTCGGAATGTATATCAGTACTGCCAATATGGAAAAGTGTCTGGAGATTCCTCGAAAAACTAAAAATAGAACTACCATATGTGGTTTCTTTTAAAGGCTTATGGAGCACAGCAGAGTTATTGTACACACCATCTTAAAATTTGCATTTAATGTTTAGGTGTGCTTTATTTCTGACTGTCTCTTGACATGCTCCCTTCCTGTGATAGTATAGTATGCTCTGCTCTGTAACTGCCCTGCTAATGGATTTCCAAATTGGAATGTGGTTACACATCCAATGGGAAGAACACTGAACTACGGCCATGATAACCAAAGCATTCTCAGAGCTTTTCCACATCAGTATAGAGTTAGGACACCATTAGTGGAAAAGCCACAGGACTAGAGTTATTGAAGCTGCAGATTCAGTGGACTGCTTCGTAGATGGTCCTCTAACTGCTCATTAATATTGAAAGCCAGAGTAATTACTCATAAAATCCCATGGTACTTGCAAACATTACTTTTTGCCAATTGTTCTTCTCTAGTAATAGAGAGGTGGACTTTCACCCACAGGCGTGCACTCCATGAATCACTAGCATGTGTGTGTATTCTACTGTGGGAGGGATGATGAAACCTCTATTATTCTTTCTTTCTTTCTTTCTTTTTTTTTTTTTTTGGAGGGAGGTAACTGAGAAGAGGGCATGCTGTAAATAGCATGTGACTTTCTTCTGAACAAATTAGGTCCTGTGAATTGTATAAGTGAGCAAATCTAATTTTAGTGAACAAAAGAGGCTGGGAGATGCTGAGTGTAATTTTTATGTAAAAATAGGAAGTCTCCAAAGACATCTCTCTTTAAACAGATGAATGCAAATTACCAAAGTCATCCAAATCGAGAAGGTTGATTTATGCATTTTCTATTGTACCCTTCAACATAAAAAGCTTTTTCTGTTTCCAGATAGTATGCATTTGGGGTAAAGTTTCACTTTACGCACCAAGAATGGCTGGGAGAAGAGAGATCCAAAGCAGTCATGTAGAGAAATTGTTTCTCTCTCTTTTTTTTGCTCAAACACAGCTTCTGCCAAATAGTCTGTCCAACTGTCTACTGTATCCACTTTTAGCTACTTGAATTTTAATTAAAAATAAAAGTTTTAATGCTGTGTATCAGAATATATGATTAATTTTCCATTGGCACCATATGTCTTCAGAGGGCAGTCATGATAAGAGAGAAATTAAATTCTGTTTGATCATAGACAGCAGCTTAGTTCCCAAATCAGCCCCAGCCCTTTTAGAAGATGGATTTTATTCTGTCACCTTCTCAGCATTGTCAGTGTTTATAGTTTAGTTATAGCTTTCAGTGCACAAATCTCTTAAAATGAATTGTTAGCAACTAACAACATAGTTATATGATTGTCCTGTAAAAGACAATACATTACTTATATGGATTTCAATCCTCTTAGTCATAGGATTTTTTTCCCCTGTCCTTTTCCAACGTAGAGCCTTCTAATATTTTACGACTTTTATAGTAATCTGTAGCAAGAAGTGAAGTTTAACTTCTATTGTTTTCTGTCTTTATGTATTCCTCTGTGTGTGTATGTGTACATACATGTATCCATGCCTTCACATATTACTTCAAGAAGCATGTACTAGCATAGCAGTGCCAACTACGTATTGAGTACTAGTCTCTATTCTAAGCACTGAGGATCTTTCAGACAAAATATCTCTCCTGGAGCTTAAAGAGTAGAAGGTTACATTTTAGTGAAAGAATATTTGTAATTGGTTGATTGGCAACTTTTGGTACTCTTTGCCAGTCTAGTACTGTGCTTGCATCTTATAGCCCAGACTTTTAGCATATACAAGTATTTCTTGGGGCCTTCAGATAGTATATGCTCTTCTTTTTGTGCCTTTCTGTCTTTCCCTTCTGTTTAAATTGCCTTTTCCTCCTTGTACATAAAATATCCTACATTTTCTATCCTTTTTGAATTACAATTTTCTTTAATTTTAAAATAAAACAGCTTTGTATTTATTCCTATACCTTATGGGAAGTCCAGTGTTCACCTTCCTCCAAAACTTTTTGAAGATAACTGGAACTTTAAATTTCCATGGTTATCTCTTGCTATAAATTCATTTTGCCTCTGAATTCTCAGTGTGTATTTTTCTTTTGAACCCTGTGGTCCTTCGCCTCTTTCTTTTTTACTTTGCTCATGAAATTTATTGCATGTCCTTTATTTTCTAAAGGTTCTTTCAAGGCTTTAACAGTAATTTGGGTAAAATGATTAAGGATGACTATAACAAAAGCACAATCCAGGAACCATTTAAATAATCTCTATGTTATGCATCATTTTTGTAAAGATTACATCATTCTTGACATAAAGTGAGGGATCAATCGAGGGATCTTCTCTTGGCCCTAAGTTATGTTGATTGACCTGTTGGTTGTTCCTCTGTCCAGACACCTCTTCTGAGCTCCAGACCTTTATATCCAGCCTACATTACGTCTCATCTTTGACATTTCAATGTATCTCAACTTCATACATCTAGATCAGATTCCTCTTCTTTACTTCCAAAGCAGTGCCTCTTCCAGTATTTCTTCTTTGATTGATAATTTTGCCATTTGTCTAATGCTTAAAAAGAAGTAACACATTTATTCTAGTCTTGGAACAATGTTATAATCAAAGAAGCCTCAAACCAATAGGATTCTAATATTTTAATTTTAAAGCTAGTTCAAATATATTAGTTGCTACAAGTATATTGTTAACTAAAATAGATATTTAATCACAAACAATACATAGCCTCTAGACTTTGGAAACTCCTAGAAGGTTCTTATTTCTCACCAAAATAGATTTTTCTTTCAACCAAAGCGTCTATTCTTATTGTGTTTTATCTCTGTTACCACTTCGTTCCTGCTCTATATTCCTTATCCCACAGGAGGCTTCCTATGAGTCAAGTATCCACACTCTGTTGCTCGGCCTTGATTACGGAACATTTTGCTTCTTCTAATGTCCATTGTCAGTCATTTTATTACAATACCAGACATTGGAAACTATGTCTTTCTTGCTTCAGACAGTGGGTGTGTGAAGTAGGAAGAGATGAGTGTGGAAAGAAGAAAGGGTTGAAATTAAGCATTCACGGCAAGAATCCTCTCTTCTGGACTCCCATCTATGAATAATTTTTGCCCCATCAAATGCCTGTATGTCTTTCTCACTGTTATATGTTTTTTTAAGTTAGGATTGTGTCTCTAAAACCTCAATGACTGAAATATTTGTTGAATAAACTAGCAAACATTTACTAAGTTTCTGGTAGTAGGTGTTTTCTCTTATTAATTTGTTTTGGTGTGTATTAGCTGTAGGTAGCTTCATTATGCATTTTTTAGTCTGAGAGGAGTCCTTTATTTGACTTTTAGCTTACAGAAAAACAAAAACGTTGGCTTTTTGTCTATTTGGAATCAAAAGTACCGAAAAGCAACTCACTGCCTCAATATCTTTTTCCCAATATCTGCCAGTTTCTTGAAAGCTTATGATGAGAGGGTCATTCTATGAATCCTCAGGGTTTTAGATATTTTAAATTATTTTTTATATTATATGAATATAAATTATATATAACTAAAATGTAAATACTCTAAAATATTATATTCTACTTTTGAAATTGCAAAATAAGATTGGGTTTCTATTCCTTAATTAGGCAAGAAGATGTAGAATAGAGATGCTTTAAAAATTAAGTACTATTTTTAGACCTGACCCCTGACTAAAATTATAAAGATATTTACTCATATGTAAATATATATATATATACATGTATTATATATATATATATGTACTCATAATACATTTTAAAATATTGTATACATTGAAATATATTATTCATTGTATTATTTTTTTCTTCAGAATACCAGAAACCAGGAAAATGGGGCAGTGCCTCTAATACTAGTTATGCTAAAAGTAATGTTTTGGGTAAACAGGTGTGGTTTGTATTTGTAAAAGTTCCTTTTACTTTTTTTAATCTTTCCTTAAGTGTGTGCCTGTGCCGAGTTAACAGTTGTGAGAATAAGTAATTAGTTGGTTAATTGTATTTAATTGTTAACAATCAGTGGCTAGCTGTTCTAAGCTAATGCAGGGAGAATCTATTTTGTGTTACTCATATTAACAGTAATTTATCCACATGTAGTTTCTTCTATATGTAAATATGACTGCATCTACTAATAGTCAATAAGATAAATTGGTGAGTTGTTTCACTTTTATATAATTGTCCCATGTGTCCTTCTGTGCAGGCATTAAGTAAATGGCTCCTTTACAGAAGCCATTACCCTACTTCCTTCCTCCTATTTATATTGATTATAAAATAATCAAATTATAGTATCAAATTGACCAAATTTAATTCATAAAAAAAGGCCTCAGACATGTTCAAAATAAGAAGCTATAATTAGTAAATCTGCAAATCAAAGATATATTTATACAAAGTTGATTCAAATAGGTTGTTTCATGTTAGAGAACTGATTATGCAAATATTGTGTCTAATCTGGGCTTTTCTTTATAGAGTATCAGGACAGTGACAAATGCTACTAGACTCCACTGAAGTTTGGGAATGTCTTTTTAAAGATACTCAAAATCATTTTATAACAGGAGAATTTAGAAAGACAACAAAAATGACTCCTTCAGAGGAGTCATTTAAATAATTGATTAAAATATATTAAAATTGATTTAAATTGATTCAAGTATATGTGATAAGTTAGGCATTCTGGTATCAAATCCACATCATTTTTCATCATTTTATTAGTAAAAGCTTTTCAAAAAATTCTTATATTAATGTTTAGGTGATAAGTCTAGTCCTGGTCTTAGTTCACATCTTTTTTTTTTTTTTTAAATCGTGTTTCTACTCTGCTAGCTAAACTTTTTAGTCGTTTTTCTTTGATTCATAATGAGCTGTTCATTTCTAGAATCAATACTAACAAATAGAGATACTCTAATAAACTTCTGTGTTCAAAATTATTTATAATACAGAATCATTCTCGTATTAGTAATTCTTATAATGTCTCTCAATTAAAGATAAGAAAATATTCTAAAACTGTAATTAATAAAGAGGCATTGTGCATAGCTGGAATTAACTCAATCCAGTTTTCTGAGGATCTAATAATTCAGAGAAAGAGTTGATAGTTGTGCAGAATTAATTCAAGTCTTAGCTTTTATTATTTGCTTGTTTATTTCTGTCAATGCTTCTGGAAAGCTGAGATCCAAAACTCAGTTGTGTCACAAAATACAGAAAAAATATATATACCTGAAAAAATTTAAGTGTAGGTACTACAAATTAATTTCCTTGACTATCTAAGGGTTTTAAACAGTTCTTAAGAAATATTTAATTTTGAGTAGACCTTTCTATAGATAGATTTGCTAGCATAAGTTAACTGAAATTTGCTCAGAGTAACTAGATAAATTGCCCTGATACTGAATTATTTAATATTATGTTTGACTAAAATCATATTTTGATTTTTGGCCAAGTGGATATTGAACAGTTCTTTCTGACAACACTTGATTAATAGATGTTCACTGCTTTTTAAGCTCCTTTTAAGCCTGTGATATCAGCAGGAGGATCACATTTAAATTCATTCATTTAAATTCAGCCAATGTTAATTGAACTTCCACTTTGTGCCAAGCATTATACTAAGTATCTGTGATATAGATTAAAAAAAAAAAAATGACAGTCCTTATATCGAAGAAACTTATTATAAGGAGTAAGAATTTTTACTAGTTACCTATGGATGTTTAACAATTCACACCAAAAATAAAATGACTTAAAACAGCAAAACTCATTTATTATATCACATGAATTCTGTGGGTCAGAAAATCAGGAGTGGCTACACTGGGTAGATCTGACTTGGGGTATCTCATGAGGTCATAGTCAGATGTTGGTTAGAGTGACTGACAGGGCCCACTCACATGACTGAAATGTTGGTGATGGTGATGACAGGGAGTCTTGATTTCTCTTAGGCTACTTAAGCGTCATCATGACATGGCAGCTAGTTTCTCCTAGAGCAGGTAATTCAAGAAAGAAGGCCAGACGTTGCATTGACTTTTACACTCTAGCCTAAAACGTCAAATACCATCATTTTCTTTGTATCTATTTTGTCACACAAGAACAACCATAATTAACTATGGGAGTAGGCTACATGAAGATGAAAACCTTTGGGGGCTGTTTGGAGGCTGGCTACCACAAGCATCAGCAACAAATAATTACAAAACAAGTATATCAATGCAGCAATGGCATTATATACAAGGTAAACACATAGTCCCCAGAAAAAGAATAATAAAGAAATGATTGTATTTGAAGAAATGATAAAAATTCCAATTATTAAACTGGGAAAACTAATAAACTTCCTCAGTAAGATGAAATAGAGTATATAACTCTAACAGATTTTAGAAAATTCAGAAGTTGTAAGTTGACAAGGAAAAAATTGGTGATCCAATGAATAATTTTCTTTCTTTTTTTTTTTTTTTGACTGGTAAGGGGATCACAACCCTCGGCACAGTGTTGTCTGCACCACGCTCAACCAGTGAATAAGTGCACCAGCCATCCCCATATAGGATCCGAACCCGCAGCCTAGGTGCTCCCAGTCCCGCGCTCTCCCAAGTGAGCCACGGGGTGGCCCTCAATGAATAATTTTCTTACTACCTTGTTTAATTCTTGTAACAGTTCACCCACTGTTTTAAGGAACAGGACTTTTGTGAGCATCGGTGGTAAATCTAAATGACTTCCACTGATACATACTCCTCCACACAGGGAATATTAGCTGACTATATCTTTGGGATATCTTCTTCTGTCACAAGACTGATAATTTTCTGATGATCACTGAAAGTATTAATGAATTCAGATAAAATGTCTAATAAAATATTGCATTCATTTCTAAAAACAAATAGAAAACAGGACACAAACACACATATATATTTATTTCATGTATCAGTAAACATACTAAATCACAATAAAAACAATCACGCAATGTTGGAGTTGTACAATATCCTTAATTATACCCTGTAGCCAAATTGGCAAAATTTACAAAAGGTTATATTCTCAGTTTGTACAATTAGAATGAGACCAGGTTTTCCTATTTTCACTCTTATTACTCTTTCAACAGCTTCTTCTAATGAAGATGACAGCCATCATTTAAATACACATCATTAGGTAAAGAATATAAATGTCAATAATACATTTTCTATTAAGTAGCAGGCTGATGGCACCATAAAAATGAAAATTTTTCAAGTTATAAAATATAGTCAAAGTCATAATGGAGTACATTAATATAGTTTGGCATTCTTTCAGTATTCCTTAGTGAACTGAGGAAGAACTTTAATTAAAAGTGATTTTGATTGCTTCACATTTGTCCTGTGAAACAAGTACAATGTTTTCTAAGAAACTGTTCTTCACATGAAGTTAGATGGATGTACAGCACCTCTCAAATAGCTTCATTTATTTCCATTTAATTTTAAAAATTTCTTTAATTGATATTTATTTGGATTTATGTCACACAAAGGGCTTGAATTTGTGAGTGTCCATCAGTGGCATATTAAGCCCCCTTTGTTTTAGTCAGTGTTTGTAAAAGGTAGATTTTCTACGTATGTAAGAGCCACATTTTGTACTAAAAGGTACATATTTCAAGGATTTGCCAAAAAACCTGACGCTGAAACAAGATGCCAACTTTGTGTTTTTACCTCCTATATTGCCTCATTTATAACACTAACATATGATCCTCCAAATTTACCCAATATCATTGAAACTGCATTTTCTAAAAGTAGAGATCCTGAGGTTCTTTTTTATCATATTTTTAAAAAATTTTATATTCATGAATACTTTTAATTGTGTGTTACAAACAAAAACAATATTAAAAAAAGAACTGTTGCTACTAAAAACTCTAACTTCAAGGAAATTTTATTTAGAATGGCAAAAAAGAAAAAAATCGATCTTTTAGTCTTAAGTCAGGTAATTTTACTACTTTTAATTTGACAGAAGCATTAATTCTTCATGAAAAGTATAGATTAGGGCTTACTGTTAATTTAGGATACTTTTTTTAATATGCTGTAAGTCAGGAAAAATTTCATGTTTTAGGAGTATATGATAAAAGATAACCTTAAATTAAATGCATAAAAATGAACTATATGAGGCTATTTCAATAAGCTCATGAAAATTTCAATTAAAAATAATATGAATCTTTCCATGAACTTTTTGAAGTGCACTCATAAATCTAGATCAATTTGAGAAAATTTAAAGACGATTTTGCACTAGAAAATCTATCCTTATGAAATATCTTTTCATTTTGTTGTTGTTGTTCTTTGGTGTCGGACATTATCTAGAATTTTGGAGAGAAATCAAAAGGAAACTGGAGACATATGTACACCAAGAAAGGCACAGAAGCTGCGAACTAAAGATAGATATCAGTAACACCCAAACTAACTGCAGTCTTCAAAAAAGCAGCTGTTATTTTAAAAAGCAGAAGGAGGAGGCACAGAACACTAGTTTAACAACTGGAGTTGAGATCTAAAATTATGCACAAGGAATTAATGTACTTGAATCCTAAAGAAAAAGGAAAAATACATTGAAGGCTGTGATAACTTTTAGGTCCCTGGAACTGAGAAACTGACTTTTAGAAAGCCCCTACCCTTTGGTTTTGTTTCTCTAAGTCTTGTTCCTCTAAGTTTCTATCTCCCCAACTCTCTGTTCCCATGAGCAAGCTGCACTCAGAATGGAACATTGTGACCGTCTTCCTAGGCTAGGCCAGATGCTAATCTGAACCCTATAAAGGAAGACACCCAACTTCGGCTCAGCCCAGCAGGCCTGCTTTCCTCTTGCTAAAAAAATCTTTTCTTCTTTTACCTGGCTAGCATCTAATTCTTCAGTGACTTTACAATAACTAGAAACTTTAATCGGCAAAGAGCTTGTATTCACATATCTTATTAGATAATTTCCATTGGTGAACTATCCTCGAATCTATTATTTCATCGTAACAGAAAGGAAAACTACAAAATTTCAGAAAGTCAAAAGATAACTTCAAATATCCCCTTCACCTAAGACCTTCAATTCCTGCCTGAAGGGATGACACACCCAAATGCAGATACATGCACATTGATAAAAGTACCACTAACTACCACACAGTATCATCCATTAGGAAAACACTGCCATTCATGTCCATAGAGTTGTAAATATACTAATTTATATTTATATTTTTGTCATTCTATAATCATTTCTGGTATCAGCATCAAGCAAACAAAGAAACAAAAGCAACAGTTTCTAGATAAAGAGTAAACCTAGAATATTTATGATTTAATATATTAAAAATCCTCCTTTCTTTCCTTCTTTTTAAAAGTGCACTTATTATTCCAGATCTATGCATGAGCTCTCATCTGGGAAGAGCAAAGCTTTACCTCTATATAGCAATAGCTAACATAGTTGGCAGGGAAATCTCATAAACTGAAGTCAATGGAAACATTTTCATGTTCAGACACTTCAACTCTATACACAGACATTCTACCCACTACCCTAGGGACTATTATTTGACCATTCTGAATTTGGATTTCTTCATCTACATGATAGGGATGAAATAATGATACCTAAAGACAGAAGTTCTGAATCATAGAGTGTTTTTTTGGACCTTTGTAGTTTAAGATTAATAATTCTGTGTATTAAATAATATCCAAAGCTACAACAAAAACCCTAATAGAAAGCTTTCTCCAGGTGTAAATTTGGTAATCAACTCTGATGGATTGTGTTCAAAAGATAATTCATGCATTTAGTTACAGATGTATGTGAGAAGAATAGAGATAATATATAAAGTTTACCTGATGCAAGTCAAACAAATTTTAATTGTTTTTATTTTAGCACAGATAAAATCCCTGCTGCAACCAAGAATTATCTTTTATACTCAGTAAACAAGAAAGGTTGATATTTTTATTTTGGATCTATTTTTAAGTTGAATAAATCAAGATAATATCTAATGCAATGATAAGTATGTACTAGTTTGTCAATATTGTTTGGAAACTCTTGATAGAATTGTGTAATCTAACATTCCACCCACTCAATAAATTTCTATGAAGACCTCTCACTAAATTACTATAAAATGGGAGTCCTTTTATGTAATGGGAAGCTCACTACCTCATGATAGAGGCTGTTTCATTATTAGGTTGTTCTAATTGTTAATAAATTCTAACTTAAATTGAGTTGAAATATGTCTCTTAATTATTTCCGCTCATGAGATCTATTAACTCCCTGTGGAGAAACAGACAGCAGATTTACTTTCTTTTCTCCACAAAAGCCTTTAAGTATTTGAAGACAACATCCACATCTCCCTTTAGTAATTCCTTAGTCTATAAAACAAACAAACAAACAAATATTTAAAAATATATTAGTTTTGTTTTATTTTTTAGTGAGTAGTCACTTTTAAATTTCCTTTTTATTGTGAACAGTTATATGTCACAAATATGATTTGATTTTGTTGTTAAGGAGAAAAACAATTCAGAAAAATAACAACGTAAAGTGTGAACCAACGCTGGGGTCCTCCTTAAAATGTGATTAAATGTTTAAACTTCCAGTACATTAACACTGACATTTTGTCTTTTAAACAGTGTCAGGCAATGAAGGTCAACACAAGCAAGCGTTCTGTTTTGGGCCCTTACGTAGAAGCACGCTGTACTTGGACTTCACAGCAGGGACCTGTCAGGCACTGTTCTCCTCTGTGCTGCTTCTCTCTAAGTACTAGCTTGCAGCTGGCTCCAGCATATGGTAGTCTATGGAGATATTTTCTGGGGTCCACTGCCTCCATCACTATTAAATGATTAATTACTGCCGTCTGATGTCAGGGTGAGACATTCAATGCTTCAGGTAAAAATCTGAACTATAGAAAATGACAGCAGGCAGGGTTTTGAAAGCTGAGTTAACTTTGTATTTCTTCTGATGAATTACCTGATTTTTTCTATCCACTTGTAAAGAGGAAGGGGGAAAAAAACACAAAATCGTCAAGGAGCAAACGCCAACAATGACAGGGGAGGTATTCAGCAGAATAGTCTGATTGTCACTCATAATGAGAATAGGGTAGACAGATACACAATAACTAACTCTCTACTGGAAACCAAGCAAACAACTTTCAATTGACATTGCAGGACATAATGGCTCTGAGCTGTGAAAAGAGTCTTCTGACAATGTTCCTAGTAAGCAAATAAGGGTGAGATATATTTTCTATCAATATACGGCTTTGAACTCCTCGTACTCTGAAAAGTGAGAGGGCCGTATTCTTTAGTATGTGTTATACTTTGCTGTGAAAGAAATAATTTAGTAAAAAGTCCAACCTGATATTAAAGTAGCATATTTTTATTTCTCAATAATTGCATGTAACTTTGAGCTATGTATATTGAAATAAATTTTAGTATGTAAGATGAAGCAGTAGTTTGACAGCTAATACTAATACTAACCTGAATCATGGAAGCTAAAGATAAACTTTGTATTCTGAGAAATTTAGATTGCAATTTAGAATAATCCAGGACTTATTAAAATTTTCACTGAATTAAACTAATTTTTTTTATATTCATAAATGTTAATGATTGCTAGTTTTCTACAAAGCAAATCATTTGGCACTTATTTCTTATTCACTGTCTATTTTTCTTAATTATAGTTACTCTGAAACCAGCTCAAAATATTTGTAGTGAACCAGGAATATAAAAAAAAATCTGCTAAATAACCATCATTCGGTGATATTGGTCAATATCTCTTTCATGAAGCTTGGTAATGGACTAAGAGATGATTGGAAATGTTTTAAGAGTATAAAAACAATTTACTGGGATCAATCAGGATTACAATACTCATTTGTTGAATGGATTACAGCAGATTATCAATCTATAAATGAGCATTTATTACTTAGAACTCAGGATATGTTTTTTCCAATGAACAATTTTATAAATATTTGTTACATATCTAGGCTAGACTGCCAAAATATCTTCTAATTTAATACTGAGCAAGTTTATATTTGTCATAAAAAATAGAGCAATAAATGTTACTGTGAGATAATATACGGTATTGAAATTATAAGCTTAGTGGTATTTACTTGTTTTTTTATGTTGTCTGTGTTCCAGTTTTGAATTCTGGGATCACATCTGTCCTATTCCACATTCTCAACAATGAATAAGAATTTGCTTTTCATGTTCAACTCTCTCCTTCAAATCATTCCACAAAAGCCTGTTTCAGCAAGAAGAGAGTCTTAATGCCCTTAGTTTTAAATATGTAAGGGTCACGTGTAAGTCATGTGATTGCCTCCAAGGGAGTGCTTTATTAGAACATAATAAGACTAAATCTCAATTCGCTAGATACAAAGAATTTTTTTGAAAAAGAAGTAAGGAAGAATTATAATTTCAAAATGACTTTTGATTTTCCTTGTTATTGGTAGACATAAAAAATTGAAACATATATTAGATATAGACCCAGGAACACAGTAGAAATATTGCTTGTTTTTATAACATTATTCTCCTCAACAATTTAAGTACTTTTAAATCCTATTAAAAATTATAAAAGACAATTTATTTTGTTTCTGATTTCTCTAAGTGATTTAAATATTTTTAACTTCATTGTAGATCACTATTCCTCATTTTGATGATCAATTAGTGAATTCCAAGGGAGGTGGCTGTGACGGAACTTCCAAACTTTAAATATTTAGTTGATGAAATATAGGTTATTAGAATTAGATGATTTGACCTATTATGACTACTACATTGTTCCAAAGTTCCCCACAGTGCTGCCACAGTTTAGCTCCGAAAAGCTGTTAGTTGGACAGCCAAAGGGATACATTTTGGGCTTGCGTTAAGTGCACAAAAAGTAAGAAAAGGATGAGTGAACAGATGAAGGAAATAATCTGGTGCAAGTGTACTTTAGAGGATCCTCAGGAGAGTCATGGTATAAAATCCTGAATTAATGATACCTGTTCATCTTGACTCTTGTTGAAATGGCCATGCAGTCACAAGATAGGTAAGTGCAGTACCTAACCACAAATACAAAAACACTACCAAACTCGTTCAGCCTGCTCTAACCCCCAAAATAGGAGCATTCCAATTTCAGTTGGTTGATCTGGCATATTTATATCCCCCATTTAATGAAGCCTGAAGAGTCAAACTAGCAGTGTTATGATGAGTCAACACCACAGCTTTGATTGCTCACCATCCAAACAGCAAAATTTCCGAATATCATTTTATGGGTTTTAAAAGACATTAAACTAAATATGATTGCTGCTCTATAAAATGGTAGAATAGTTTTCCATATACTGTATATATGCAAATACGATATCCCATCTCAACCTCCAGTGCTCGTAGTAACTTACTCTTACAGCTTAGATTGAATAACTATTATTGGTTTACATGCATGTAAATCTTCCTTTTCGTGTAACTAAGACAGAGGTAAGCTTCCAAAAAAAAAAAAAAAAAAATAGAGCAATGACTTACACACAAGACCATCTTGTTTAAAAGCTTTGCCTCATTATGCAAAGTATCCTTTCCCATTTGAAATAAACTCATAAACTCATAAGGCACACTGAAGACAATGCATATGATCTGAAAATTACAAGGGAAACTTCTGAATGTCAAATGTTTCATATACCTCTCACTTCTTCAGATTAATTTTGAGCTGGGGTTGAGGGATTCAGAAAAGAAGGGAATTTTCATCTGAAAATATAAACTTCAGTGAGGATGCACTATAGGGACATTCAGTTTCTAGCTTTTAAGAGCCCCAGTAAATGCATAAATCATCATTTCATCAGCCACTCAGGAATCCCCAGATTACAAAGCTTTCTTGGAGTTATGAATATTAGTACAGTCATCTCAGAACTGCAGGGACTTCTGGTGTGATTCATTTATTTCCCAAATGAAAATCTATACTGATACTTTTTTTTTTTTCCCTTCAAATTAGTTGGTATAAACACAGTTTTGTAATGGAAGTTCATGGCCACAAGGTAAGGCCTGAATATGTAGCCATAGGATTTGCCTTCAATTTGCCTAAGAAATGTCTTTCTCTTCCTTCATGCCTTGTGATATGCTCAGTAAACTTTCCTTTATGGCTTTCTCCACTTTTTTCACTAATATGATGACAGCCATGACAATCATATTTTATAGAGGCATGCTCTTTAACGCACTGATGTGTAAAATAGGTTTACTGTACTTAAAGCTACTTTTTAGTGGAGAGACTATGTCACAATTACTTGACTATAATGATCGACAAAACTCAGAATGGCTTCACTCTGGATAAGCATCATGAGCTGGGATACATGTCTAGACTATCCAACTTTGCCAAACTCCTTTTTCCTTTGTCTTTCAGGTATAGATTCTCTGACAAAATATCTATAATTGATGATAGGACCTGCATTTTCTATGTTTCCTTCCAGATTTTTTTCACTATTCCTTGACTCTTATTTTTAAGAGGGAATACTATTTATTTTGGCTATAAATAAAATTAAAAGTCATAGCTTTCTCCTTTCTGAATCTTAAAATGAGCATCTTCCCATGCATACGTTGTTTTACATTGGATTATATTGCGTGCTTTCAGAGTTAAAATACTAAATGACTTACGTTTAATATATATTTAGAAGCTCTTGCATCAAAATAAAATATTCATTCAGTAATTCAAAAATATATAAAGATAACCAATGAAAACAGGATATCTAAATTGATAGATACCAAGACACAGAGTTAAATACCAAACTGAGTGGAAAAGAAATATACATAGATCAATTTTCACAAGAAATTTTAGGACTCTTAAAACCCTCAGCAATATTAAGAACTAAAAATGGGTCAGAGTATGAAGAAAAAAGGAATGTTTAGGAGAAGGATATATTTTAAGAAAGGTGGTTTGTGAGAAACCTTCCCATAGGTCGGGGTGCTTTCAGGAAGTATTCTACGCTACATTTGGGAGGACATAGACTAGGATCTGTCTCCTCTTACAGTGGTGGGGTCAGGAGACTGCCACTATAGCAACATAGGACTGTAGTCCCTGAGATTGCTGTAATGATGAATACAAGTGTTCCCATGCACCTGTCAGCTTGGAGTCATTTCAAGTTTTATCT
Organism: Cynocephalus volans; assembly: GCF_027409185.1. Taxonomy (NCBI): domain Eukaryota; kingdom Metazoa; phylum Chordata; class Mammalia; order Dermoptera; family Cynocephalidae; genus Cynocephalus; species Cynocephalus volans. The sequence goes on from NC_084471.1 coordinate 94,940,119, forward strand.
CAAAGGGCCATGTAGAATATGCTAATATCCTAATTATCCTGATTTGAGCATCACACATTGCATACAAGTATTGATACTTGATACTGTACCCCACGTGTATGTACAATCAATTATGTTTCAAACAATTAAAAAAATGAAAAAGAAAAAGAGAAAATAATAGAAGGTAGAAACACACAGAAGAAACAAGCCAGGAGAGAAGTTCTAGAGAATGAGAAAGGAATCCTTAGCTCTTCTGTAGAAGGGATCTTCAAGAAAAAGGATCACAGAACCTCCAGAGCACACATGAAAGCGCCTGGGTGAAGTTGGAGTCAGACTGGAACTTCTGACGGGTTCAGACAATACTTCTACAGCTCACAGGGATACCATATCAGTAAAGTTCTTTCTTTGCCCTTATCATTGCCCGTATATGTATATTTTTTCTCTGACCCTTCAAGTATTCCAAGATGACTAGAAAAGCAGTACATGGGGGAGGAGGGGGTTGTTAAAAGAAACTCAAGGTGGAGAACTGGAGAAGAAACTAACAAATATCCCTTTACTATTGCCAGTTCCAATCTGAAGTGGTCAGGCCCTAGTTGGGAAGAGAGGGAAAGTAGTTAATGTTAAATCAAACAAAAGCTTAAAGAAAGATTTAACCATGGCGTATGCCACCCAGACCATTCTATGATGGTGCTTTCAGGGTGAAAACTTAAGCATTTGTTAATTCAATTTTCCAATGATTTTTTTATTTATGTTTATATATTTTGACTAGCACAAATATGTACTCCGGTTTTACTTTGTAATTATTAATGTCCAGTGAATTTTAGCCAGGCTAGGGAAAGAAGACACCAGACAACATTGGTTACCTGGAAACACCTTTATATTTACCTTTATTAATGAGAACATTTTTGCTGTGTATATAATTATAGATTGACAGTTTTTCCAGCATTTTTCACATAATTTTACTACTCTTTGACTTCAATTGTTTTATTGGGGAAGTCAGCTATCATTGTTGTTGCTAATACAGAGCTAATACACTCTCCTTTCCCAGGCTGCTTCCAGAATAATTTTTATGTTGTTTTGTTTTGTTTTGATTTTGTGATTTGAGTACCCTGCATATTTCTTTTTCATTTATTGTTCATTTGACAAGTAAAATTGTATACAGTTATAGCATATAACGTGATTCCTAAAATATGTCTACATTGTGGAGTGGCTAAATAAAACAATTCACATACGCATTACCTCTTATTTATTTGTGGTGAGAACACTTAAAATCTACTCTCAGCAATTTTCAAATACATTGTTACATATATTACAGTCACCATGACAATATGGTGACTATAATAGATTTCTTGAATTTATTCCTCCTGTCCAGCTGAATTTTTGTGTCTTTTGACCAACATAACCCAAACCTTCTCTACCTCTTGTGCCTGGCTCTTGTGAATAATATTGCAATGACCAAGGGAGTGTAGATATTTCTTCTGCACACTGATTTCCTTTCCTTTGAAATATATACTCAGTGGGACTGCTAGATCATATGGTAGTTCTATTTTTAATTTTTTGAGGAACCTACATGCTTTTTTCTATACTGGTTTTATTAAGTTTTGCTTCCACCAACACTGCATAGGGGTTCTTTTTCCTCCACATCCTCACCAACATTTGTCTTTCATCTTTTTGACAATAGCCATTCTAGCAGGTGTGAGATGATATCTCATTGTGATTTTAATTTGACTTTCCCTAATAATTATTGATATTGAACATCTTTTCATATATGTGTTGACCATTTGTATACGTTCTTTGGAGAAACGTGTATTCAGTTCATTGGTTTATTTTCCTGCTATTGCATTGTTTGAGTTCATTATATATTTCAAATATTAACTCCTTATCAGTTGACTCTATAGGTTGACTCTTCATTCTGCTGATTATTTTCTTTGCTGCACGAAGTATTTTAGTTTGCTGGAATCTAGTTTGTCTATTTTTGCTTGTTTCCTGTGCTTTCAGGGTTATGTCCAAAAAATAATTGTCCAGACCTATATCAGAGAGCATTTCTCCTATATTTTCTTCTAGTGACTCTACAGTTTCAGGTCTTATGTTTAAATCTTCAATCCATATTGAGATAACTTTGTATATGATGTGAGATAAGGATGTAATGTAATTCTTCTGCATGCAATATACAATTTTCCAAATATCAAGTATTGAAGAGATTGTTCTTTCCTCATTCTGTGTTCTTGGCATATTTGTGGAAAATCAACTGAGCATAAATGCATGAATTTATTTCTCAGCTTACAATTCTATTCCATTGGTCTATGTGTCTGTTTTTATGCCACTACCATATGGCTTAAATTACTGTGGCATTGCAGTATATTTTGAAATTGGGTAGCATGGTGTCTCCAGCTTTGTTCTTTCTGCCCAAGAATGCTTTGGTTATCTGTGGCCTTTTGTGGTTTGAAACAAATTTTATGATTGCTTTTTCTATTTCTGTGAAAAATGGCATTACAATTTTGATAGTGATTGCATTAAATCTGTAGATCACTTTGCGTGGTACAGACATTTTAACAATATTAATTCTTTCAATCCATAAACATGGGATATCATTCCATTTACTCGTAACTTCTTTATTTTTTTCATCAGTGTTTTATGGTTTTCAGAGTACAAATTTTTCACTTCCCTGGTTAAATCCATTCCAAAGTATTTTATTTATTTCTGTAGCTGTTGACATTAAGATTTTTTAAAAATTTCTTTTTGAGCTAATCCATTGTTTCTGTATAAAAACATTAATGATGTCTGTATGTTAATTTTGTATCCCACGATTTTACTGAATACTTTATCAGTTCTAACATTCTTTGGTGTAGTCTTCAGGTTTTTATATACATAAGATCATACTATGTACAAATAGGGGAAATTTAACTTCTTCACTTTCAACTTGTATGTCTTTTGTTTCTTTCTCTTGCTTCATTGCTCTGGCTAGGACTTCCAGCACTATACTGAGTAGACAAGGTGAGAGTGGGCATCCACGTCTTCCTCCTGATCTTAGAGAAAAGCTTTCAACTTTACCACTGTGTATAATGTTAGCTGTGGGTCTGTCATGTATGGCGTTTATTGTGTCTAGATACATTCCTTCTATGATTAATATGTTGAGAGTTTTTACCATGAAAGGATGTTGAATTTTGTTAAATGATTTTTAGCATCTATTGAGATGATTATATGGTTTCTGTGCTTTATTCTGTTATTGTGGTTTATCACATTTATAAATTTGTACGTGTTAAACCATCTTTGCAGTTTGATGTAATGTGTCTTTGTGTGGTTTTCTTAGCTACTTAGAGTTTCATGAATCTGTGCTTGACATATTTCGTGAGTTTTGCGAATTTTGGCCCTTATCTCTTTAAATAATATTTTCTCTCTACCTTTTTTTTCTAAGACATAAATTACATGTAATTTTAGATATCTTCATAGTTATGATATGTATCTTCTGCTCTTTTTTGTACTGTACATTTTCTTGTGTCTTCATGCTTCAATCTGGACATTTTATTCTACTTACCAATTCTTTATTCAGTTCTATCTAATGGTTGTTAAACCCATTCACTGAGCTCTTAATTTTGATTATTGTATCTTTCATAGCAATTTTGTCTTTTTGAAAGTAGTTTTGAGTTACTTGCAAAAAAAAAATCTGCATTATCTAGAACATAGTCATCATGTTTTTATTTAAATATATGTTTAACAATTCAGTCTCTTTATTTATTAATTTTAACATATAAAATCTCTGACTGGGAGTTCCTTTTATATGTAGCTGCCAAGTTTTGATGAGGATAACACCCTGTCTCAGGTAATGACAACTCTGAGATAAATGTTGCAGACTTTCACTCTTGTTGATGTTAAGGAATGTTTCTGTGGCAGTCCTACATAATTGCACATATGGTCACAGCCTCTTGTGTGTAACAGAAACAGCAGAGGTTGTGGGTTTTTATGCATGGTTTACATAACGTTGTAGACACAAATTAGGGTAATTTGGTTTTTGGCATATCTTTTTTCCTTACAGATTTAATTCCTTCTTAAATCTGGGGTAATATTCTTGTGAGAATAAAGTCCAATTTACAAATAAAGGATAAAATATTAATGAAAAAGAGGAGTTTCAGTGTGACGCATCAGTTGAAAATATACTTGTAAATACTTGGATAATTGTTATTTTATATCTGAGATAATTTCAAGTTGCAAATCTTTTTAATTTCAACATTTGACTCAGATTAACACAAACCTTGAGATTGTGTAATGATTGAACAAATAGCTTATAATTTAAAAATAATGGAGAGTTTTATATATATATGAGATTTAAAACTAAAATCAAGAAAAGGTTAAAAGTTCTAATAGGAAAATAGAGCTTAGATGAATGCAGTTTTTTAATGTGAGTGAAGAGAAAACAAAACTAAGAAAGGTTTTAGTCTTTCACTGATCATACTCTCTCCCATTAAGTGTAAGCAAAACAAAACAAAACAAAAAACAAAAAACACATAACATTTCCATTTACAATTTTAATACTACGTATTATTATATTAACTTGCTGTGCTCATACTATATGTTAGGCATCATTTTAACCTCTTTGCAGTCCTGTGAGGAGAGTATTATTGCTTCCCTTATTTTCTATGTGAGAAAATTAGCACACAGAGACAATAAGTGATTTTTCCAGTTTAAACATTTGATAAAGAACAATCAGTTCACCAGACCAAATTTCAATAGGAAAAAGTTTGCTACCTATGCTCCAGAGTCTAGATTCTAGAACCAGTGATTTATTAATATAAAACATATATTATATATTAATAATTTTAATAACTTGCTTTCTGAAACACTAGTATTAATAAAACTCCCATTTATATTATACTATAAAAGAGCAAAGAGCCTATCTATGCTAAATTGTTAAAAAAGTAATACATACTGGACATGTATAAATAAGAAAAAGAATACTAATTATAAGATAAAATTAAATTTGCTGTCTACTTTGGTTTATATGTTATCAGTCTGGCTGTTTTAAAAATTGTTTTAAATTGTTTGCACTAAATATTTGTCCTTACAAGCAAATTTGTATTAAGACACTGAGTTTCTATAAACAAATGGACCTTAAAGAAAAAAAAAATGGTACAATGAGACAGACATTAAAAAAAAATGTTTGTTTCTCCATTTGGACCAGAAGACTTCTAAGTCCAAGCAGGTATCTAAAATAGTTAATTAGGAAATATAATTTCACTGGTAAATTGTATAGTTATAAGCACATGCCCATAATGTACATAAAGATATTTATTTCACATGAGTATATACAGATCCGAGGATATACTTAAAATAAATTAGAGTGCTACTGGGGAGTGGTAGTCATTGAGCAAGGACTTAAGATATAAGGAAAAATGTGGAAGAGTGCAAAAGGCTTGACAAACTGATGAAGATTCCACACCATGGACTGAGAAATATGATCTACTCAAGTACAACTGAGGTCCAAAAGAAGCAGAGACATGGAATTTATGTTGGATACTGAAAAATATTCAAGCCATATGGTTAATTAAAAGACACTGTGTGTGTATGTGTAGGATTATCTATGTGAGTGGGAGCTTTAATATCTACATGTTCTTTAACCTACTTTACTTTAAGAGTCGGATAAATCTATTAACATCTTACTTATAACCTGTACTTTTTTAAAATAAATTTTTCTTTACTCTATTCACATTTATGTCAATATGTAAGGGTACTTTAAAAAGTTTGCAGAAAAACAGAATCGAAAAATAATATGAATTTTTCCCTGAACTTTTTCAATTACCTTAGTATTCATTTAAAAACGAAATATCTATTTTTCTTGAATAAAAATCCAGTGTTATGTGCCATTAAACCATAATTATATGAATGAATTCAATAAAAATAACATAATACTATTACGCTTCAAATTTTTAAATATAAACTAAAATTTTTTAAGTCATCATTCTGTAAGTTCCTCAATGAGAAGGAACTGTTTAGAATTACTAAGTTAATGAAGTAAGGAAGATTTTGCTCATTGTTAGCATATTTGGAAATGAGTATGACGTTCTTTATCAATAAGTAGATTCTTCTAGTTTTAATTTTAAGTAGCCCTAGACATCCTAACACACATATAAATGTAACAAGAATGGTCACAGAAGTTTTTCACTTCTCTGCTGGGGCTGGAAACTTAGACTTATTGATTAGCCAAATCATGAACACATGTGCCTTCGATTTCAAGAATTCATCTATATCTTCAAGATATTTTTTTTCTTTTCTAAATATACCTATAATTTAAAAAAAACTTATTCACACTTTTTAATTTTGTATTCAAATATTATTGCTTTTAGATTCCACATATGACTGATATCACATGGTATTTTTTTCATGCCTGACTTACTTAACATGATGGTTTCCAGTTCCATCCGTGTTACTGCAAATGATAGGATATCATTATTTTTATAGCTGAGTAGTATTCCATTATGTATATATGGCACAGTTACTTTTTCTAATCCATTCATGTGTTGATGGACATTTAGACTGATTTCATCTCTCGGTTATTGTGAATAGTGTTGGAATGAACATGGGATGATCCCGGGTTGACAATCTTTGCTTTTTAATAGCCGTAAATTGGTTACTTTTGGGGAGTGACTCTGGGAATTATCTATTCCACCATCTTGATGACATCCCCTCTTTTACATTTTAATGGTTAGGAAGAAAAAATAAAACAACAACTGAGACTTAACAACTGATCCTGTAACTTATCTAGGTCACATATCAATTTAAGTGTATTTAATACTAGTACTCGGTTCTGCTCAGGTCACCTACTGGGGTCTTCGCTACCAGATGTACTGCCTCAGTAGCTGCTGAGCTGAAAACAGTTTCCAGTTTTACTAAGTCTCTCCAGAGTTAACTGGCTGGAAGCACTTGGTATAACGGAAGATCAGGTGGTCTTTACGTTATATCTCAGCCTACGAATGCTTGGACCTTCAGTAAAAGATTCCTGGACTCTCTACCACCATCACATCCTCACCCCCTCACCCCCATAAACCCCTGCTTGTTTAGGCCTGTCCTCAAATCCCAAAGTGCAGATATGTACCATAAAGGTCTGGAGCCAAAATAAAGAAAACACAGGGCAAAGCATACATACTGGCTTCCTCCACCCCTTTTTGCCCTACCTTTCAAGTCACTTTGAGGGCTATAGCATTTAGGTGTAAAGTAGTAATTATTCTTTCTTATACTTTTTCTTCTTTTCTACTTTGTTTATAACAATAACTCTTTATTTTTAATGTTTATGTACAAATGATTCATATATTTTCAGAACTTTTATAACCTGATTTCCCTTTAGTTCTTTGACTTTACACTTTTACTGAGACAGATGTGTGTTTGTTTTTGTGTGTGTGCACACACATGTGCAATGTTTAGAAAGATATCCCTATGCTACTTTCCAAGGAGACTGAGGCATTTTTGCCCCTTTGCCATTTTTGATCTATATACACTTTCCTCCTTTTTCAGTACCGAGTATTTTTTATCTTCATATATGTTTGTCATATTCTCTGTTCTTGATAAGTTATTACCATCCTATGACCAGTATAAGGTGATGTTCTCTACTTGTTTACAATATTTCAAACATAAATTTGGGCTACTTTCTTACCTCTTTTCAAACCATTATTTTAGACTGTCACCAAATGGGCATGAGTATGCATTCTGTCATTCAGTGTTATTAACTCTAATTATTGCTTTGGGTTTGTCATTTTCAAAGGCATTATATCTTTTTATAGATAAATTTTGAAGTTTTCTAACAATTAAATCTCTTGTATGCAAACAATTTCTACATTCTTAATAACTTTTCCCTATTACATTAGATACAAAAAAAGCATTTGATAAAATCTAACACTACTTCATGATAAAAAGTATCAATAAACTAGGAATAGAAGGGAACTTCTTCAAACTGATAAAGGTCATCTGAAAAAAAAATCTATAGCTAACATCCTACTTAATGGTGATCTTTTCCTCTAAGATGTGGAAAAAGGCCAATATTTCCACCCTTACCTTGTCTATTTACCATTGTACTATAAGTTCTTGTCAGTGCAATCTGGCAATAAAAAGAAATAAAAGGCATCCAGATTGAAAGGGAAGAATTAAATCTGGCCTTATTCACAAATGATATGATTTTGTACATAGAAAATATGTTATATACAACAACTGCTAGAACTAATAATCTAGTTTATCAGTGTAGTCATACAAGATCAACATACAAAATCCAGTTGTACTTCTATATACTAGCAATGGGCTGCACAAGAATGAGATTATAAAAGTAACTCCAGAGTAGCAGCAAAAGAATAAAATATTTAGGAATGAATTTAACAAAGTAAGTTCAAATTTATACACTGAAAACTACAGCATATGAAGGTACTTCAAAAAAGTTTATGAACAGATTCGTATTATCTTTTAATTCTATTTTTCCATGAACTTTTTCAATTAATCTTGTATTTGCAAGTGATATTAAAGAAAACTCAACCAAAAACAGAGACAGTACATTTTCTGGATTGGAAGACTCAGTATTTATAAGAGGGCAATTCTCACCAAATTGATTTATATAGTCAATGCAATCCTGATCAAAATTCCACCAGTCTTTCTGGTATAAATTGACAAGTTAATCCTAAAATTTATTTGGAAATACAAAGAACCTAAAATAGCCCAGACAATTTTTAATAAGATGAAAAGAGTTGGAAAACCATAGTTTCTGGTTTTGAAATGTTGTAGAGAGCTATAGTAACCAAGACAATGTTGTACTAGAAAATCAATCGACATACAGACCAATGGAGCAGCATTGCGAGCCCCAAGATAAGCCCTTACATTTGTGATTGGTTATGATATTTGACAAAGGTGCCGAGAAGACTCCATGAGAAAGGACAGTCTTTTCAACAAATAAGTGTGGGTAGAGTTGGACATGTACATGCAAAAATGTGAATTTAGACTCTAAGTTATAGAACCTACAAAAAATAACTCATAATGGATCATAGACCTAAATATAAGAGCTAAAATTTTTCAACTTTTATAAGAAAACTTCAAACAACATTTTTATTATCTTGGGTCAGGCAGAGTTCTTAAATACAACATCAAAAGCATGATATGTAAAAGGAAAAAAAAAAACGATAATCTGCATTTAACCAAAATTTAAAGTTTTATTCTTCAAAGCATAATTATAGGAAAAACTACAATCTCAGAGACTATATCTGCAAATCGCATATATATATATGATGAAAGACTTCTATCTAAAAGATACAAGGAACACTTAAGGCATCATAAGAAGAAAAACAAAACAATTTTTTAAAAAAAATGAGCAAATAATTTGAATGCCCATTTAACAAAAGAAAATATACAGATAGCTAATAAGCACATGGAAAGATGTTCAACTAGTCAGGGAAAATGAAAATTAAAATCACTGTGAGATACCACTTCATACCTATTAGATTGGCTATGAAGAAAAACAGATAATAACAAGTGTTAACAAGGATATAGAGAAATGGGAAGTCTCATACGTTGCTGATGGGATGTTAAATGATGCAGCCACTTTGGACAACAGTCTGGCAGTTCCTCAGAATGATAAATATAGTTACCATATGACCCATAAATCTCACCCCTAGATATGTGTGTGTGTGTGTGTGTGTGTGTATATATACACAAGAGAAATAAAGAAGTATATGTACACTAAGACAGACATAGACAAAAAGTAGAAACAACTTTAGCCCATCAATACATGAATTAGCAGAGCATAATGCGGTGTATCCGTACAACTGTATTGTGTTCCAAGATAATGATAGACTCACAAACCAATGGAACAGAACTGAGAGTCTAAAAATAAAACCTTGCATTTTTGACTGATTAATGTTGTTGCAAAGGTGCCAAAGTGATTGTGCGGAAGAAGACTAGTATTTTCAACTAATAGTGCTGGTATCATTATATAATATTCCTTTTTGTCTCTGGTAATTTTATTTGCCATGAAGCGTACTTTATTTGACCTCAGTATAGCCTCTCCTGCTTCCTGCTGATTGTTCGTATTGTATAATTTTTGTTCCATCCTTTTACTTTCAAAGTGCTTTTATGTTATTACACATTTTTTAAATGTCATTTTTAATTAGCAAATAATAATTGTATATATTTATGGGTTACAGTGTGATGTTTTTATTTATGTTTACATTGTGGAATGACTAAATAAAGCTAATTAATAAATTCATCACCTCACATACTTATTTCTTTGTGGTGAAATATTTAAAATATGCTCTTTTACCAGTTTTGAAGCATACTGTAATTGAGTTACTTTTAGACAGTATGTAGTTGAGTTACGCTTTTAGATCCACTTTTTCTATATCTGCCTATTAATTGGTGCATTTAGACCATTTCCATTTAATGTAATTAATGACATATTAGGGTTTACATCTTCTATTTGATTTTTTTATTGAGATAAATAGACATAACAGAAAACCTACCATTTCAACCATCTTAAAGTATACAATTCAGTGCCATTTAGTAGAATCACAATGTCGTGGAACCATCATGACTATCCGGTTCCAGAACATTTTCACCACCCCAAAAGGAAACCCCATTTCTGTTAAGCAGAGACTCCCCACAGCCACTGCCGACTACAAATCTACTTCCTGTTTCTTCAAATTTTCTTATTCTGGGTATTAGTATAAATGGAATCATTTTAATATGTGAATGCTTTGTCTGGCTTCTTTCATTTAATGTGAAGTTTTCAAGGTGTATCCATGTTATAGCAACCAGCACTTGATTCATTTTTATGGATGAATATATTCCATTGTGTAAATAAACCACAGTCTCTTTCTTTATTCAGCAGTTGATGTAAATTTGAATTGTTTGCACCTGCTTTTTTTTTTTTTTTTTTTTTTTTTTGGCTAGGGTGAATAGTACTGCTACAAACATTGGTGGATAATTTTTGTTTGAACATGTTTTCAATCACCCCAGTATGGGAATTGGGATGCTCTGTTACAGCATCCCGAGGGTGGAAGTCAGGGCTTCCCACTTGGACTTTGCTGTCATGGGTGGGGGGGTTGGGCCACATTTTTTTTCTATGTAAAGAACAGGACAATTATTGTTTAAAAGTCTTCTGTCTTGGTAGGCTGTGCCTTGTCTGGTCTGTTGGTTAGAGAGTGCAGGCCTTTATTGGAACTTTTTTTCCCCCTATACACTCAAGCACAGGGTTGCCAACTTAAACAGCCCCTAGTCTAGAACATAAGAGACAGAAAAAAAAAGTCCAGAGAACTCACCATCGTGATATTCTTTGTGCCCTAGAGACCCTGGGGAGTCTGCTTTCTTTACTCTACCTTTCTGAGTCTTTGTTTTACATATAATGTCTAAGGTTTTTAGTTGTACTTATTGGCAGAAATAAAGAAATATATGTCTATTCTAACTTCCTAGAAGTGGTAGTCTCTAATTTCTTTTTTTTTTTTTTTTTTTTCTTTTTTTTTTTCGTGACCGGCACTCAGCCAGTGAGTGCACCGGTCATTCCTACATAGGATCCGAACCCGCGGCGGGAGCGTCGCTGTGCTCCCAGCGCAGCACGCTACCGAGTGCGCCACGGGATCGGCCCCTCTAATTTCTTTTTATTACATAGAAAGATACCAATTAGTTACTAGAAATCTGAGCAACTTTACAAGCTCTCAGAAGTTGTTCTTCAACTTGCAACTATTTATCTGTTACAGTTGGCATGGTACCTACTTATTTGATAGATCACATCTGAATGAATTTAAATACAAAGATATACAACAAAATTGGTAAACACATGCCAGTAACATATTTATAGCATTATATGTTTGTGGTCCAAGCATCTTATCTATAAGAACCGTCACTTACACTTCACAGCAGCACATTTGTAGGATAGAAACTTAAGAACAGTAAAATTACCCAGGTATTATAGTAGTTAAATATGAACACTTGACCTTAGGAAGTGCTCATGTAACATCTCATATATGGGAACAATAAGATTGTGTCTCAGTCCAAGGGCAGCAAACTTGGGCTAGAGCTCTTTGAATTACTGATTCTCAGGACAGGATTTTTACTAGAGTAAAGCTGAGCCTCCTGATGCGTATCAAGTTCCAATTATAAGGAGAAGAAAAAGAGAGATTCTGGTTTGAACTTTCGGAATCTTTGTCACTTTCCCATCTGCCACCAGTACAAAATATGCCTAAAAAGTCCACAGCAGCTTTTTTGACTTAAATATTGGGTTTGAATGTGAAAATTTTTTGATTCTGTTGTAGTTGCCAACAAGAGACCATTTAATGAGGTTATTCTTCCTCATTGAAAAGAAACTTTTATTGCTAAAAAGGAAAAAATCCTTATTATGGATTGAATTGTGTCTCCCCAAAATTTATTGTGTTAAGGGCTTGGTCCCCACTGTGACAGTGTTAAGAGGGTGGGAAATCTTATTATGGTCATTGAAAGGTGGGGTCTTGAAGAGGTGATTAGATTGTGAGGACCATGCCCTAGTAAATGGATTAGTAAGTTGATTGTTTAATGGTGGTTGTAGGCATGGTTCTGAGGGCTTTAAAAGGAGAGCACATGAGGAGCTATCTCTTTTTCTGCTTCTGCCATTTTGCCACATGACACCCTGCATTGCTGTATTCACCTCACCAGATGTGTTCCCTGGACTTTGGACTTCTCAGACTGCAAAATTGTAAACAATAAATATTGTTTCTCTATTAATTACCCAGTCCCAGGTATTTTTGTTATAAGCAATAGAAACGGACTAATACAATCCTTCTGCATTTTTTTTTCGTTAATCAAAATAGTAACTGCTTGACCTAGGATATGAAAAGAGTGGAAATAGATCACTGATATAAATCTGTGATATCTATAATTCTTAAATAAGCATCATCATATGCTTGGGTCATTAATAATTTTATCACATATTAAAAGTCTGTATTAAATGCATTGTAAATGAATATTAATTATATGCATCAATTAATTGTTATATTTGAATAACTGAGCATGTTTTTATGCTTTTTAACTTTAGTAATCTGATTTTTAAGTATCTACTAAACCTTGATACAATTTTAAAATTTCAAAGATCAATCACCAATATTGACAGTTTCAAAAATTAGAGTAAATGTTTTTGCTCGGTAACCTTATTTTTTAACTAAATAAAAGTTGCTGCATCAAGTTTTAGTATCATTTTAAAATATGTCCTTGTAGAAGTTGCCATAAATGTCGACATTTTCAGCAGCATAAATTTATAGTGACAGTGAATTTTTATGACACCATAAAAGTCCCTACTTATGATGACATCTATAGCTGCATTTTCACAGAAATATAAGAATTTGTATCTTAGACATGTGGTTTAGCCTATCTTGTTTCTCAAAGGAAAATGGGGTAACAAATATTTTTGGTATCCCCACAGAAGTCTAATATGTAAGTCATAGGAAATTAAAGATTTGGTTGTATTCTTTTAATATCTAGCAGCCAAAGAATATGTATCTGTTACTTTTTAATCAAACTAGTTGAAAGAGAAAAAGGAGAGGTTTAGCAAGGAATTGGATAAGTCTATAAATGGAGGAATTGACAAGTTTTTATGGAAAAACAGGTAACAAAAACAAAGATGTTATCATTACCTATGTAGAGACTTCCTGGGATATTGCTGTCTTAATTTGCTTAATTGTTGAGACCGTGAGCTAAAACATGTAGAGAAAATGATAGATAATATTGCATGTAAATCAGTGCTTTGAAGTTTATTTGTAGTTGAAAAGAAGGCAATATATTTTCTAGGATAAATATAGCCAAAATATTTAGAAATTTCTGCTCAGGACAAATTTATACTTAATAATCTTAAATTTTTTCTTACAGTTACATTTTATCAATAGCTGACTGTTGGTTCTTGGAAAAATGAGTGGAAATGTCTCAAACAAAAACTTATAAAAGTGGTGTATTTTATGAAACTATGTTCACTGATCTCAAGCTTTCTGGAGGAACAGAAGAATTGTGATTTCCAAGAATAAAACAACTTTTGGCAGGTTATTCATTCTAAAGAAAAGTTAACTTTATACATGAAATATTAGAGTATTTGTGACTCAAGGTGTTATGTGAATGTGATTTATGAATAATAGTTTAATTTCATAATAGGCAAAGTGTCTGCCATTAGATTGATAGTAGTGTTGGTTTACACTATAATTTGAATTACAATAAATTGCATCATATTAACCCTTAGAAAACATGTATCAATTTAAGTTTAAGATCTTCCTATTACACTACAGTGATTTCTTTTGCATGAATTGGCCTTTCTCATTTTTTGTCTGTGAGCTTTAACATTGTTTCTTTAATTGGCTATCTGTGAACATTCTAAGTTCATATCCCCTATCACAGTACCATTTATATTTTCTTTTTAGCACTTTGCACTTAACTTGTTTGTTTGTTTGCTACTATTATCATTTATTTTACACAACAGAACATAAGGTTCAATCTGATAGGTAAATCTTTTTATCTATGTATAATAATCAACAAAGTTATTAGTGCATGACAGGTATACAGTAAACATTTCAGGTTGGAATAAAAAGTGAATCTTAATCTTCTGTAATTGAAATATTGAGATATATTCAAATATTATTTATTGGTTCTCTAAAACTATTAATTACATGAACAATTTTTTTTTCAATTTCTTATATAAGATAATTGAATTATAAACTATATTATTTTAAAATAAATGATATTATATACATGTGTATATTACTTGAGTTATATAAATAAAATTTATCTGTAACTATTACTAAATAATAGAGAAAGTGCTAGGTGTTTTATAATCATTATTTTTTTTTTAATTCCTAAAGCAGTTTTATGAGGTAGATATTATTTTTTACATTTTATATGAGACAGAATGGTATCCTCTCTTGGGGGGTAAAAAGAAGGGGTGAGTTAAAGAATAAAACAGCAGGAAGTAGAGTTATGGTTTGGAGAATAAGAGAGGGAGAGAGAAAGTGAGGAGGGGGGAGAGAAAGAGAGAGAGAGAGAAATTTTGAGGAGCTAACCTGAAATTTTAAGTGCATAATTCAAGTAAAGAATATGATTTGAGTCTTTTCTTTTGTTTTGTTTTGCTTTTGTCAAGAGAACTCAATATATACTTCATTTTTTTTTTTTTTTCCATTTCTATTTGGAAGTGGTTGGGTGGGGAAATGGCTCAAATGAACTGCCGTGTGTTGGTTACATTGGGGAAGAGACAACCTTTATTTTAAATAATTTCTCTGGTCAAAAATGCATGATCAGTTAAGAATACAACTTCACCATAAACTGTCCTTAGAATTATGTTTTTAGATAGTAGGCATTGACAAGACATGAGCTGTGATGGTTTCACGAAATTGAGGAAGTATAATAAAATTCTTCATCAAAGTACAAGCCTCCATTTGTTTGTTACCTACTATTCCCCGAGAATTTTTGGTAATGTTTGGAAGGGGAATAGAGCTCAGTGGAAGACAGTGTACTTCTTCAAGAACTTCACTTTTTTACTAGAAGAGACCATCCCTACTGGATACTGGAGTGCTTCAATAAGACAAAAAGAAAGCAGCTTTGAAATGGCTTGTGAAAGCTCATGCTCCATTACAAAAACGGAGAAGTTTAGAGGGTGCTGGACTGGGGTGGGTAAAAACTCTTTAAGGTGAGAGTAAAACATTTTACTGAAATGAAAAAGGTAAGAAATCTTGGAAGCACAAAAATGCTGAAGATTAAGTGGCAGTCTGAAGTCTCACATACAAAATTTTTTGCATGCTTAAAGTTATTAAATATCATTGTTCTGTGACTAAATGCCTGTCTGCCATGGATTGGACATGCAACTTGAAAGCTATTGGAGTAAATATTTGTTGAGTGAATAACAACATGCCATCAGGAAATGTTCTTCATGTGTGCTCAGATATGTGGGTCTCCTGAAGATGGTTGTTTGATAGGTAGTGATGGTTAGTGTGGAAGCTCAGTTACTCCTGGATTCAATAGGTACGGTAGCAATTACGACTGAAAGCTGGGGGGGAAACTTTAATGTCATTTCAAACCCAAGGGATTTTTGAATTCTCAGTATTAGGAAAAAACTTCTTCATTATAGTAAGCAAAAAATTTGGCTTTCCTTAATCACTAGTTTATTTTGATGGCCTTTTTGGGAAGTCAGCTGTCAATAGAGGTATATTACATGTCTCTCAGTTTTATTGAGGTTTGACACCATTAGAACAAAGACTTGGTGGGACATTACCTTTCTTATCTTGCAGACTCTTGAGGAAGTGGGAATTGAATTTTATCATGTACTGTTCTGCTTCCAGAAGAGTTTGGAATAATTTCAAATTCCAATGCATTTGAAATGTTGCTAGACTCTATATTTCTGAACACACACAGACTGAAATAAAAGTAGTGTCTAGGATATATCATAGGCATCAAGTCAGTTGAAGAAAAAAGAAGTGGGACTTTGGCTAGAATTTAAATAATTCCATGACAGGAAGAATGAGCACAGGAGGAATGAGTGACAAGAGCAAAACATTTTTTATACAAGTGAGTGAAGGCTTCCTTCCATCTGACTTGTTTGACTTGCTTAATTGGTAAAATAGTAAAATATCAGAGGAAAAAAAATATGGCGGAAATGACTGACTATTAGAACATATAAAGACAGCATTCCTCACTGTAGAGAGAATAGAATGGGAAGGCTGGAAGAATAGAGAAACATGACAGAAAAAGAAAGTCACTGCTGGAAGTTACTTTGAGGGGAATGTGGTAGGAGGAAATAATCGATAAGACTTTTGAGGTAATAAAATGGGCATTCTTGGGTGTGACTGAATTAATGAAAAATGTTTGCTGTGTGACACACAGTAAAATGCCCTATTGTTATATCTTTGGAAAAGTGCAATAGAGATACACACTTGTTTTTCAATTTTGTTTTTTTAGGTGTTGTATTTGAGTTATGTTGCATAATTCACAGTGCTAAGAAGAACCATAAAGATGCAATATAGCTTTCTTTTCCAGCTTATGTAGGGATAAGCAAACTAAAGATAAGAAAAATTAAGAAACACAGCATTATAACTAGTTGGGCAGTGTAATATGAATAAAGTGGAAATAGCTGCCTTAGCTAGAGCAATGTCTATGGTAGGAGTTAGCAAATTTTCTCTCTAAAAGGCCAAAAATATAATATTTCAGTCTATGCAGGTCATATGATCTGTTTCAGTTATTCAGCTGTGCCATTGCAGCACAAAACCAGCCACAGACAATACCTAAACAGGTGTGGCTGTGTTACAACTACATTTACAAAAACTGGTGGCAGTTCCAATTTGACCCATGAACCAAAATTTGTCAAGCCCGTGTTTAAAGCATTTGGGAAATAAAGGGAAAGAAGCGTCTTGAGAACCGTGCAACTGGTAGCTTTGACAAGAACTGATGATTCATTGAAGAGAGAAAATGGCAGAAGCAGATCTACTAATCAAAAACTTCAATAAAAATTTCACTGGCAGAGGACCTCCATAGCACAATATAAGGAGATCCTTATCTGTCAGAGCAGAACAGACACAGCTGATGATTCAGACTATGATTTAATTACAAACACAAAAGATTCATAGAAAGCTAGATTCTCATCCTTGGCAAGCTTCAGACACTGTAGCCAGGGTCCTGATAGGGAAGAAATGGGATCTTGAGACTTGGGGGACATGCCTGAGTTGATACACTTGAAAATTTTGAGTCATCTTATTCCACTGGATTCTCTTGGTATCCTGAAGTATTCTAAACCCCGTTCTCAAGAAGAGAGATCCCAACCCCTTTTGTAGGAGAATATCAATACATTTAAAATTATATTTCATCATCAGTAATAAAAATGGAACATTCTAAAAAAAAAAAAAAAAAATGAAATGGCACCTTTTAAATAAATGTTCGTCTTCCCCAGTATGTGCCACCACTTTCTCTTTTGGTAACTAGACCCATAACTTCTCTTAGTGTCAAATGTCATTATATCCAGACTGAAAAAGTGCTAGGCTTCTAAGAAATGAAAACAATAACAATAATTATAATAAGCTAATGGAGCTATAAGACCTAGCTAATATATTCCACTAGGAATCAGAAGCTGAACTTTATCAAGAGGGAATGCAGAATATAAAGGGGTATAAGTGGGCACTCACCAATCATTCAAGATTTAACATCTTTGAATGTGTTACTGATTATCACTCTAATAATGCTGTTTTTGGAAAAAGCATCACCACAACTACTGTGGTCAGCTGTGGAAGAAGACTCAGAGAAGTGAGCATGCTATTGTAAATGAAACTGTTTTCTTAATTTTCTTTGAAGATAGGTCTTTCTTAGTGTATAAAAATGCATCTGATTTCTGTATGTAGATTTTGTACCATGTGACTTTATTGAATTTGTATATTAGTTCTAACAGGTTTTTTGTGGGTGTGGTCTTAAGATTTTCTACATAAAAGATCATGTCAACTGCAAACAGAGAAGAGTTTTACTTCTTCCTTTCCAATTTGGATACTTTGTATTTCTTTTCTTGCTCTGGCTACTATATTGAATAGGAGAGGCAAGAGACAGCATCCTTACCTTGTTCGGGATCTTAGAAAAAAAGCTTTTGACTTTTCACTATTGAATATAATGTTAACTGTGGGCTTGATATAAAACTCCTTTATTGTATTAAGATAAGTTTCTTCTGTACTAAATTTGCTGAGTCTTTATCATGAAAGGGTGTTAAATTTTGCCACTGCTCTGTCTGCACATATTGAGATGATCACGCTATTTGTTACCTTTATTCAGTTAATGTTATGTATCACATTGGTTGATTTGCATATGTTCAACTGTTTTTTCATGCTAGGGATAAATAATATTTGGTCACAGTGTATTATTCTTTTAATGTGCAGTTGTACCCAGTTTTCTAGTATTTTGTAGAGAATCATTTCATCTGTTCATCAGAGATATTGTCGTACAGTTTTCTCTTCCTGTAGTATTTTTGGCTTTGATATCAAGGTAATGCTAGCCTCAGGAAATGATATGGTAGAGTTCCCTCTTCTATTTTTGGAAGAATTTCAAAAAGAATAAAATACTTAGGAAAAATGTAACCAAAGAGGTGAAAGAATTGTACATTTGAACATTACAAATTAATTTTAAAAGACACAAAATTTTAAAAGACACAAAATTGGAAGGACATCCTATGTTCATGGATATGAAAAATTAATGTTGTTAAATTGTCCATATTTCCCAAAGCAATCTCTCTCTCTCTCTCTCTCTCTCTCTCTCTCTCTCTCTCTATATATATATATATATATATATCATGCAATGCCTATAAAAATACCCATGACAGTTTTTACAGAAATAGGAAAAAAAAATCCTAAATTGATATGTAACCATCAAATAGCCAAAGCAATTCTAAGCAAGAAGAATGAAGCTGGAGGTGTTATGCTCCATGATTTCAAAATATATTCCAAAGAAAGTAATCAAAGCAGTGCAATATTAGCATAAAACATAGATATAGACCAATGGAACAGAATTGAGAGTGCGGAAATAGATCTATGTATCTATGGTCAACTGATATTCAGCGTGATGCCAAGAATACACAATGGGGAAAGAATACTCTGTTTTATAAGTTGTGTTGGGAAAACTAGATACCTACATGCAGAGGAGTAATGTTGGATCATTAGATCACACTATATACAAAAATCAACTCAAAATGGAATAAAGGATAAAACACAAAACTTGAAGAAGAAAACATAGGGAAAAAACTTCTTAACATTAGAATAGGCAATGCTTTCTTAAATATGACACCAAAAAGCATAGGCAAAATGGATATCTGAGATTTCATGAAACTAAAAATATCCTCTACACAGTAAAGGAAGCAATTAACAAAATGAAAAGGCGTACTACAGAATGAGATAAAATATTTGCAAACCATACATACACCTGATAAGGGATTAATATCCTATTAATGTAAGAAAGTCCTGCAACTCAATAGCAATCAAAAAGAAAAACAAACAAACCAAGAAAAAAAGAACAAATAACTTGGTGGAAAATGAGAAAAGGACCTGAATAGTCTTCTTTCAATAAAAGATATACATATGGCCAATGGTTATATTAAAAGGTGCTTGACCTCATTCATCATCAGAGAAATGCAGATCAAAACTACAATGAGATATCACCTCATACCTGTTAGGATGGCCACTATCCAAAAGAGAAAAGGAAGGAAGAAAAAAGGAGGTCTACAAGTGTTGACTGGAATGTGAAGAAAGGATGGGAGCCCTGTACACTGTTGGAGAGAATAAAAATCGGCACAGCCACTATGGAAAACAATATGGAGGTTCCTCAAAAAATTAAAAATAGAATTATTATTTGAGTCAGCAATTCCACTTCTGGGTGCATATGCAAAGGAAATGAAATCAGGATCTTAAAGTATATCTGCACTCCCATGATCACTGTTGCATTAATCATAGTATCCAGGATATGGAAAAAGCCGAGGACTGATGTCAGCAAGATGGCATATTTGTAGGTCCCAACACTCATTCCCCCTAAGAGAAACAACTAACAAACAACAACATTTGATTAAAAAAAAAATTTTTTTAAATAAAAAAAGCTCTGGGAGTGTTCTAGAATACAGTCAAGAACTTTCAGCAACCCAGAGGAGCACAAAAACTAAGGATGATAGAAAAGCATAGGAAGTAACTCAAATATGTCACCTCATCCTCCAGTCTGGTACAGCTTGGCATGAAGATATACTTCCTATAGCATGATCTCTTCCCATGGGAGAAAACAAGAGCCTGAAGACCTCAGCAATCCTAACCAGAAACATGGAAACCCACAACTTTCACAGCTGAGAACACCCACAATCTCTGTCGATGTTGATCCTATCTGACAGAGCTGCATGGAGTCCACACCACTGCACATGTCTGACACCCAGAGAAGAAGCTGTGACTGCAGCTTTTGGAGAAGTAGTCCTTGCTGCACTGCACTGGAGTTGAAGCTATCACTACCCCAACCACATGCATACTCTGGACCTCAGAACCATGGTCACTCCACATGTGCCTATGATCCAGATGCTGTCTTTGCAGCCACTCCACACATGCCTGTACCTTATATACTAGTGCAACAGCTGTTGCAGCAAGTGCTTTTGTGCACTGGGCCACATATTCATGGTTGATCTATGTACGTTTGCATCCCAGACACTAATTTGGTCACTGTCTGTGTTCTCTAGACCGTAGTTCTGCAGGCAGTCCCAGGAATTGGACACTTCAATTGCTGTGTCATTGCTGTGGCAGCGGATGTGCCCACACTCCAGACCCCATATGACTATGCACCAGACACCAGAACCACCACCACCATAGCCATGTCTGCACTCTGGACCCAGCATCAAGATAGACCCCTATGCCCTGACTTCTGTGATGGAAAGAGAGAATAGGAGTTCCCCAGAAGCCATTTCTAACAAGGACCTCAATAGCCCTCACCACCACTGTGGACACCTACAACCTTGGCTGTTGAAGACTTCCAGTCTTCACCAATGTTGACTTCAGCTGACAGAGCTGCATAGAGACTATGAGACTGTTACTTCTAGAGCTAGAGTCAATACTGATGTACCTCACCTAGCTAGAACGCTCATACCACCTATGTGTGAAGGTCTTTCACCACCAAACCCCATCTGCAGAATCTGGAAGAGTTGCCATATCAATTGCCAAACAGAAAACAATTTTTAAAAATGTCAATATTATGTCCTCACTTAATAATTACCTTACATTTAAATGGATTACAGTTAGAAAAAAATAAGTTCTAGTATCCTCTCTAATTTCTCTCAGCAGTGGTTTGTAGTTCTCATTATAGAGATTTTTCACCTCCTTGGTTAACTCAATTCCTAAGTATTTTATTTTTTTGGTGGCTATTGTAAATGGGCAGGCTTTCTTGATTTCTCCTTCTGCATGTTCACTATTGGAGAAAAGAAATGCTACTGATTTTTGTGTGTTGATTTTGTATCCTGCTACTGTGTGAAATCATTTATCAATTCCAACAGTTTTTTTGTAGAGGTTTTAGGCTGTTCGATATATAGGATCATGTCATCTGCAAACAGGGACAGTTTGACTTCATCTTTTCCAATCTGGATGCCCTTTATTTCCTTCTCTTCTCTGATTGCTCTGGCTAGTACTTCCAACACTATGTTGAATAGGAGTGGTGAGAGTGGGCATCCTTGTCTAGTGCCTGTTCTTAAAGGAAAAGCTTTCAGCTTTTCCCCATTCAGGATGATATTGGCAGTGGGTTTGGCATATATGGCTTAAAGATATTCCATGCTCTTGGATTGGAAGAATCAACATAGTGAAAATGTCCATACTACCCAAAGTGATATACAAATTCAATGCAATCCCCATCAAAATTCCAAAGACATTTTTCTCAGAAATGGAAAAAACTATTCAGACATTTATATGGAACAATAAAAGACCACGAATAGCCAAAGCAATGCTGAGCAAAAAAAATAAAGCTGGAGGCATAACACTACCTGACTTTAAGCTATACTACAAAGCTATAATAACCAAAACAGTATGGTAATGGCATAAAAACAGACACACTGACCAATGGAATAGAATAGAGAATCCAGAAATCAACCCACACACTTACTGCCATCTGATCTTTGACAAAGGCACCAAGCCTATTCACTGGGGAAGGGACTGCCTCTTCAGCAAGTGGTGCTGGGATAACTGGATATCGATATGCAGGAGAATGAAACTAGATCCATACCTCTCACCGTATACTAAAATCAACTCAAAATGGATTAAGGATTTAAATATACACCCTGAGACAATAAAACTTCTTAAAGAAAACATAGGAGAAACACTTCAGGAAATAGGACTGGGCACAGACTTCATGAATACGACCCAAAAAGCACGGGCAACCAAAGGAAAAATAAACAAATGGGATTATATCAAACTAAAAAGCTTCTGCACAGCGAAAGAAACAATTAAAAGAGTTAAAAGACAACCAACAGAGTGGGAGAAAATATTTGCAAAATATACATCTGACAAAGGATTAATATCCAGAATATATAAGGAACTCAAACAACTTTACAAGAAGAAAACAAGCAACCCAATTAAAAAATGGGCAAAAGAGCTAAGTAGGCATTTCTCTAAGGAAGATATCCAAATGGCCAACAGACATATGAAAAAATGCTCAACATCACTCAGCATCCGGGAAATGCAAATCAAAACCACATTGAGATACCATCTAACCCCAGTTAGGATGGCTAAAATCCAAAAGACTATGAACGATAAATGCTGGCGAGGCTGCGGAGAAAAAGGAACTCTCATACATTGTTGGTGGGACTGCAAAATGGTGCAGCCTCTATGGAAAATGGTATGGAGGTTCCTTAAACAATTGCAAATAGATCTACCATACGACCCAGCCATCCCACTGTTGGGAATATACCCAGAGGAATGGAAATCATCAAGTCGAAGGTATACCTGTTCCCCAATGTTCATCGCAGCACTCTTTACAATAGCTAAGAGTTGGAACCAGCCCAAATGTCCATCATCAGAAGAGTGGATACGGAAAATGTGGTACATCTACACAATGGAATACTACTCAGCTATAAAAACGAATGAAATACTGCCATTTGCAACAACATGGATGGACCTTGAGAGAATTATATTAAGTGAAACAAGTCAGGCACAGAAAGAGAAATACCACATGTTCTCACTTATTGGAGGGAGCTAAAAATTAATATATAAATTCACACACACACATACACACACACACACACAAACCGGGGGGGGGGGGAGGGAAGAAGATATAACAACCACAATTATTTGAAGTTGATACAACAAGCAAACAGAAAGGACATTGTTGGGGGGGAGGGGAGGAGGGAGAGGGGAGGGAGGTTTTGGTGATGGGGAGCAATAATCAGCTACAATGTATATCGACAAAATAAAATTTAAAAAAAAATAAATAAAAAAAATAAAAATTAAAATAAATAAATAAATAAATAAAAATAAACCTCACTAAAAAAAAAAAAAAAAAAAATAAGTTCTAGTGGTCTGCAGTAGCACTAGGCATCTATAATTAAAAATAATTTATTGTATGTTCTTGAAAAGCTTGAAGAGCTCAAATGATCTCATCACAAAGAAATAAAATTTTTGTAATGATGAATACAGTAAATATCCTGATTTGATCATCACACATTGTATATATGTATTGAAATATAATTCTGTAACCCCATAAATATGTACGATCAATACATGCCAATTAAAAATATATAAATTATTAAAATATTCTCATTATTACAAAATTATAATAAAATTTTAAAAATAAAATAAAGTTAAACTCACCAATAAAAAGGCATGCAGTAATAAATTACTAACAAAACAAGAGCCAGAAATATGCTGTTTACAAGAGACTCACTTTAGGTTTGAAGACCCACAGAGTACAAAATTGAAGGCATGGAAAATATATTTTATAGAAATAGGAAACAAAAGAAAGCAGTAGTGGTTATACTTTTATCAGACAAGAGATTTTATGTGTAAAACTGTCTCTAGAGACAAAGATGTCACTATATAAAGATGAAAGGATCAGTTCAGAAGGAAGATATAACAATTACAAATATATACACACTCAATATCAGAATACCTAAATATATAAACCAAATACTGACAGATACGAAAACAGAAATTGACAGCAATACACTTCAATATCTCATTTACAAAAATGAATAGCTTATCAAGACAGAAAAATCAATCAAGAACACCTGCCTTGAACAACATTATAGACCAAATGGACCTAACAAACACAATGCAGAATTTTCCTCTCAACAGCAGAAGAATATGCATTCTTCTCAAGTTCCCATGGAGCATTCTCCAAGGTAGATTGCAAGATAGGTCACAAAATAAATATTAGCAAATTTGAGAAAATCAGAATCACTACAAGTTTCTTTTCTGAAGAAAATGAAATAAAACTAGAAATTAATAACAAGAAAACCAAAAAAATTCACAAATATGTGGAAACAAAACAATACAGCCATGCAATAAAAGAAAATTTAAAAACTGTCTTGAGGAAAATGAAAATGAAAACATAACATACCAAAACCTATAGGATGGAGCAAAAACAATACTAAGAATTAAGTTTGTAGTTATAAATGCCTACATTACAAAAGAAAAAAAAAAGATCTCAAACAACCTAACTTTATAACTCAAAAAACAAGAAAAAGAAGGACAAACTAAGCCCTACGTTAGCTGAAGGCAGGAAATAATAAAGATTGGAGTAGAAATAAATAAAATAGAAATTTTTAAAAAAATTAGAAAAAGTAATAAAAATTAAAAGACTAAAAAAATTAAGAAAAAAACCTTTCTTTGAAATGATAAAATCAAGAGACCCTTAAACCAAGAAAAAAGAGAAATCACTCAAATACACTGAATTGTAAATGAAGGAGCAAAGTTACAATAGGTGCTTCAGATATAAAATGGATCATAAGAGATGATTATGAAAAATTACATGCCAAGAAACTGGATAACCTAGAAGAAATTGATAAATTCCTAGAAACATGCAACCTATTAACACCGAATTAAGAAGAAACAGAAAGCCTGAACAGGCCAATAACAAATAAGGAGATTAAATTAGTAATTAAAAATCTCCCAGTAAAATAAAAACTCAGAACCAGAGGGTTTCACTTGTGATTTCTATCAAAAACTCAAATGAGTTAATACCAATACTTCTTAAAATTGTCCCAAAAATAAAAGAAGAGAGAACACTTCCAAACTCATACTATGAGATCAGCATTATCCTGATACTGAAACTAGACACAGACACAACAGGAAAAGAAAACTACAGTCCAATATCCCGGATGAACATAGATGCAAAAGTACACAACAAAATACTAGCAAACCATTAAAAGAACCATACACCATGACAAAGTGGCATTTATTCCTGTGATTCAAGGATGTTACAACATAAGCGATGTGATACCACACATTAAAAAAATAAAATAAAATAAAATAAACACATCTCAATAGATACAGAAAAAATATTTGACCAAGCTCAACATCAGTTTATGATAAAAATTCTCAGCAAAATTAGAAGGAACTTACCTCAACACAATAAAGGTCATGTATGAAAAGCCCATAGCTAACATCATACTAAATGGGGAAAAACTGAAAGCTTTCCTTCTGAGATCTGGAGCAAGACACGAATTCCTCACTTTATCACTTCTTTTCAAAATGATACTGGAAGTCCTAACCAGAGCAATCAGGCAAGAAAAAAAATTAAAGACATCCAAATTGGAAAGAATGAAGAAAGTTTTTTTTGTTGCATAGAAAACCATAAAGTGTCAACAACAACAACCAAAAAAAAAACCCCTGTTACAATTAATAAATTAATTCAATAAAGTGGCAGGATACTAAATCAACATACAATAATCAATTTTTTTTCTATATATTATCAAAAAGCAAATTTTCTAAAATGCCATTTATAATAGCCAAAAAAAAAAAAAAAAGAATAAAATACTTAGAAATAAGCTTAGCCAAAGTGGCAAAAGACTTGTGCACTGAAAATTGTAAAATTGATGAAGGAAATTAAATAAGACAAAGATAAATGGAAAGACATTCCTTGTTATTAGATCGGAAGAATTAATATTGTTAAAATGTCTATACTACCCACAATGGTGTATATATATTCAAAGTAATCACTATCAAAATTCCAAAGCATTCTTTAAATTTTGCTAAAAATACAGATCTATGTGAATTGCTCCAAGTACCAAAAAACAAATAAATTGTGCATTAGGAAAATTTTGAAGGTGATGGGTAAGTTTATGGCATTGATAATAGTAGTGACAGTTTCAGGGTATATACTTATCTGCAAACACATTAGGCTGTATATATCAAATATCTACAGCTTTTTTTTATGTCCATCACAATTCAATAAACTTGTTAAAAAAAAAGAAAACTGGGCATGCTAGAATGGGTCTTCTGTATAAGCCTGGAGAACACAGGAGGTGATGATTTTCCAGAGCCCCAGGGGTCATTCAGTTCACAAAGATGTTAAGTAAGATTCTGGTGAAAAGGTCCCTGAGAATTTCTAAAAGTTCAGTAGTGCAGTAGTGGCTGTCCTCCGGAGATTAAAATGTTGTTATATACCTGGGCTATTTGGTAACTTTGGGGAAAATTGATAACTAGCTAGCTAGCTGAATAAATTATTTAGATATTTAGATGCATAGATGGAGAGAGAGAGAGAGGGAGGGAGGGAGGGAGGGAGGGAGAGAGAGAGAGAGAGAGAGAGAGAGATACCAAAGTAGATGAGTAGAAGGCCCAGGGCTGAAGTCAACCCAATGAAAAGTCACAATCTCAGTTTCCTGATTTGAATCTATGTTCAGACCCAGAACCCATCAACTAAATGAAAGGTCACATCTCCATGAGGGAGAATCTTGCAATTCCACAAAAAACAAACAAACAACAACAACAACAACAACAACAACAACAACAAAAACCCCAATAATTATTTCCCCAGTCCTAAAGAGACTAGGGCTATTTACTTTTTTAGCTATACACTGGCAAAACGAGATGTACTGAGGGTCACTTAATACATGGCCCGAGTTTATGCTGAAATCTGTGGACCCAAATTTCCATCTTTTACCCCCCATCATAGTAGGGACACCTAGGGATTAGGAAATAAGTGAGATAGCAGTGTAGGTCTTTTTCACAGTGAATCTGCTGAACCAAATTCACTGACCCCATTCAGTTCATTTCCAAAATTCATATTTGAAGAAGTATCCTTAAAAGTTTTCAAAATTCATCACATTGGTTCCTTGACCTAGAGAATGGCAGCTATTGTAGAAGGTAAGGCCAAAGAAGAGTTCTGAAAGAGTTTCTAAATGGAAGGACAGAGATTCATTCACCAACTCTATAAAATCTTCTCATGTTATGGCACAGACCACTGAGGAGCAAGTGATCATATACTGTACTTGTTCTCTGATTCTTTTCTTTATTATACCATATATGCATGTAGATTATTTTATTATATTCTTGCCATGCAACACCCCTTTCTTATTTTCTGTCTGTGTTAGATGCAACACCATTCATTCTGACCAGAAATATTGGTCTGTTTCACTCTCTCCTATATTTAATTAACCACAGGTGCTAACATTTTTATTATTGAAATGTTGCTCACAATTCTTTTTATTCATTCCTATTTATAGCGCTTTAATTTAGGTCTTTATTACATTTCACTTGACTAGTGTAACTGCTCCATCCTTCCTCTGCTTACTCAGTTCTAATCCATTCTCTATATTACAGTCAGAATTCTTTTTTCTAAAAGGCAGGTGATTCAAGAACTTTCTAAAGGCAAACTTTCAAGAACATCCCACTGCCTACAGGATAAAGCATAAACCCTAAAGGATAGATTCAAAGTCCTTTAGAACATGGCCTCAGTATAAATTTCCGATTTTATCTCCTACTAGTTTCCCATTCACTCTAATGAGTTTCATTCATCATTAACCAAAATACATTGTCTTTTCCTTTTCTCCTTTTTATCGTAGTAAATAGTAATCAGACTTTAACTTCCAAAGAGCTCCATTTGAAGGCATTTCTATTTCACTCTCTCTTTCCTCACCTTTCTTTATACACCCTCCGCTCCCCTCATCCCACATGTTCCAGTCTTTTCACACCACACCTGCACATAAAAAGCAAATCAAACAATTATTTCAGTGAAGTGATTATGGGTACAGTGTCTGGAGTTAGACCTTGTTAATTTTTTCTGTGCCACATACATCTAAGTGACCTTTAGGAAGTTTCTGAGCCTCTGGGTGTTAGTTTTCTCATCATCAAAATGTAGTTTAAAATATACCCCCCTTATAGAAATATTGTGAGGATGTAATGATCATCAAGTAATTTGCATTGATACACAGTAATTGTACAATTTAGCCTTTATTGTTGTTTCTGTATTTCATACACATTTATATATTATATTTACCATATTTATGCATAAACGAAGAGAGTTTATACCTGCTACACTGTTACATCTTTGAAAGAAATTTTCTATTTCAAATTTATTACCTCAATTTTTTGCAAAATGCTTGGAACAGAGACGGATCTCAGTAGCTATTTGGCAAAACGTTTTCTTTTTATATCCCACGTTATTTTAAAATTATAGTAATTGTTTACAGGGGCTAGTTTACTTGTTGACATAAGCATTAACAACACATGTGACTGACCTCTGACTCATAGAAGTTACTCACAATAGAATTGAGGAAAGGCAACCATATAACCAAACACCTGTATTGAACAAAGTAAAAAGAATATGAAAACATAGGCCATGCTTACTCAGAAATGATGGATACAGTACATTACATTAGCTGTATAAAAGTATGAACTCACGGCCTGGATACATATGCTATTAAGAAGTACAAAAAGTATAAGGGCACAGTATTAATATAAATTATAACAAAAAGGGAGTATAATTTTCTCTTGAAATTTTTTCATGATTTTAAGTGCTTGCTCTTTAATAGTATGTATATTTTCCAAAATAAGAAAAAATAGAGAATGTTTAGTTGTTGAATTAAAATCTACCTCCAGATACTTAGTAGTAGAGATAAAAAATTTTGGAAATTATTCTTAAGTTTACTTAATTAGGACCAAGAGTTCTAATTATAATAACAAACAAATATAAGACCTACACATCTTAGCACTAAAACTGATGGAAAGAGAAGACTTGATCTCAGGGGACTGCTTCTTTGAAAGGCCCGGGTGCTTAAAATTTACTCAATCAAGGTCAAACACATCTGTCATGTCGGTTTGGTCCTCTGATGCCACAGTTCTCTTTACCTTTCGTAAATTTTGTTCAAATAGGGCCTTTTCTTGGTTCAATGTGACCAGCAATGGTTAAGGTAGTAGCGTATGCATGATCATTATACACTTTCACATTTTGTGGAAGACTGCACAAAATTTCAAGTGTGATGATTCACATATTTGTTGAACATTGTGCAGCAAGTTGCATATACCTTACTACTTTTAAAAAAGTAGGTAAAAATGCATCCAGAATGTGGTATTGAAGGGTATGAACACTGAAAAATCCACTTACAATTTATTAAGGAAATGCCCTAAATTAGAAATAATTCACATATATTTCCAAATTTTATCTAGTTTATGTATTTTTCATTATCCAGTATAGTCCAATAATGCTGAATTATTGTCATTAAAACAGGCACCAGCTGAACATTCCCCCCAACACATCTGTATATTCAGTAAACTTATAAGTTTAAATAGTATTTATTATTATTGGCTGATCTTCAAAATTTTTATTTTTAATCAAAATGTGAAATAGTTATTAAAAAAATACTGGGACTATTTAAGAACAATATTCTTACTGAAATAATTCCTAGTTGGGCTGAACTGACAGTGAATTAGGATCCGAATAATCACTACCAGCAAAATTCTGGTAGAAAAAGTTTATGTTGATCAGAACAGTGGGCAAAGTTTGGTGGGAAGAAAGAGCCAGAAAAAATATTGTCATTTACTTTTTCACATTACTTCCAACATTCAAAGAAATGAGTGTAATCAAACCTTGTAAACGATTTATTGAAGGAGGCTATAAATCTTTTGTCAGCAGGGGTATGTAAATTTAGGATGACCTGGTGTGAGGAAAAGGAGTCAGTTATAGTCAGGCCCCCTCACTTCATATACGGCTGGGTATGATTCCGCACATCCTTTGTAAACACGTTATATAAGAGTAGTGTAACTGTGCATGCATGCCCATATACTCCTTGGCTCATTGTCATTATTGTGTACTTTCAGTACAAAAGACAGCGGCTCTGAGCCACTGGCTAGCAAAACTTGCATTGAAATAATGCATGCCTTTCCTGTTATCAGACGCCAGAATCTTTTTTCAACTACCTGATTCACGACCTGCACAGAACAGGGCAGAGGGGTCTGTGATCCAGCCCCCTCTGGACAGCTTGTATAACCACTCCCTCCTGCAATCAGGTCTTTGATAATCACTACTATATGCCAGACACTATACTAAACATCTCTCTTTCTGTGTGTGTGTGTGTGTGTGTGTGTGTGTGTGTGTGTGTGTGTGTGTGTGTGTACACACATCCATACAAGGAGTCTTCAAAAAGTTTATGGAAAGATTCACATTATCCTTTAATTCTTTTTTTCCACAAACTTTTAAAAAACTTTTTAAGTCTTTCAAAAATTTTATACTTAGGTAATATTTTTAACACAAGAAGAAACTGAGCCTAGAAACAGACAAATTGCCCAAAGTAAGAGAGTTGGTAAGCGGTTCCACTGGGGCCAAGTTCCGCCCATTTGACTCAGAGCTGGCATACTCACCACTACTCATCTGCTCATGGTGAAACGGTATTTTTAAAAAATCCTAGCATGCTGCTTTTAAAGGTAAATTTTAACAAATCAAACTAATCTCATCAGAGCAGGTAACTTTTCTCTTTAAAAGGGCAAAATAGAGCCAAATGGTTTTCTCCTTAATATTAGACAGGAGTGTTACAGCTCACAACAAGCTATAGGAGACAATATTTCATGCCATGGAGGATTAGAATGTTTTGTTTCAAGGGAAGGTATGCTTATTGACAGGAAGAATGGTTTATCTTCACAGATAAGACACACTTAATGGTGGGGAGAGGGGACTGGACAGTATGCAGCACTCACATGCATTCTTAGGCTAGAATTCATAAGGAGAACATTAAAAAACATTTGCTAAATTCTTAATAACTGCTAGAATTTTCAAAACCTAAGAAGGAATAAAGGGGAGGGGTCTTCTATGAGGAGATTAAGACTATTTTTAAAGGAGGGTTGTGGTGGTCCACAAACTGATACTCTTGAAAAGAACTGCAGTATTTTAGGAGGAACCAGAGTAAAAAAAAGACACACCAGGTTCTAACTGAATATACACAAGAGACACCTCTTTGCAAAAGTCTACCTTTTCCATTATGTAGCCCAAGGGAAATTTAAATTTGCATATAAATTTTTAATTCTCCCCTATCATGATTTTGTTATGCTCTTTTAGATTTGCTGTCTTCATTTAGAGCATCCTCTATCTATGGCACAGCCTGGATTGTCTGGTCAGGCTGGTGGGCATAAAAGCCATAGTGTGGCAGAAAGTGCCAGGAGGGTGCTTGCTCTTTTCAATGGATTAGGATATGGGATCAGTCAACTTCAGGTAAAAAACCCATTTCTTGGGCAGTGTAAGAGAAATCCTAGGTTCACAAAACTGATTAAAAGGAAAGAGAGATTGGTAAAGGGCCATAGAAAAAATGATTAAGTTTTCTAAAGTTGAATATACTGCTTATCCCGATTTGGGCATCACATATTGCACACAGGGATTGATGTCCAATGTGATTCCCCAGAGATATGTAATCAATTACGTTTCAATAAAAAGAAGAGGAAAAAAAAACGTTTTGATTGCTACCTAGAGCTACTCTACTCTTACCCAGCAAAGGTAGCAGTGATCTCTCCTTATGACATGAAGAGTGTACTTGTTCCTTGAGTTTCCATTTAAGAATTTTTTTTTAAAGTGTTGTTACATACCATAGATTTTTATTTGTTTAGAGTGGTTTAGGTGAATTATGTCTGTACCATCTAGTCATCTCTGGAAGTCTCATCTATCTCTGTTTTCAAAACTATTCATTACTTTGCCCAGTATTTTTAGACCAATAAAAATCAGAAGTTATCATCCCATGTTCTTAATAACCCTTTATCATGGTATTGCGGGTTAACTTAATAGACTGAAGTGTCCTTTTCCAAAGAATAATGCCAGAACATTTGTCACTTTCACACTAATTTAATAATTTCACTCTAATTATATATTGATAATTGGGAGAAGTAATCAAGTGGGGCATTACAGACGGAGAAAAAAGTGCAATGAAAAGAAGGAAACTACCTCCCAAGCACTTTATTTCTCTAGATGAAGAAGCTATTTTCTTTCTAAGTCTAAAGTCTTATTTTGTGGCTAAGGGTAACTTTTATAAAAGGCATCAAAAATTAAGAGATTAGCAGCCTACACTATATTAATATTTTTATGTATGCATGTATGTGTGCATTGCGGGGGAGGTGAGAAATGAGAAGGGCGGGAGAGGGTAGAGAATGGACTAGTTCATGGTACTGAACTGTCAACGCGGCAAGACTAAACAAATTTCACTTACCTTATTTTATTACAAGAATTTTAACCAGAGAAGTCATTAAAATAGCAGAGATTATCAGCTGAGCAACTGCCACCCTTAATTCTAGTTTGTCTTTGGCATAAAAAGTCAGCAGAATCTTTCCTATCAGACAAATTACAGTCCATGTTACAGAGTTCATGTCCAGAATTATCCTTGTTATCCTTGACTCAAAAAATCACCCCGCTACCTATAACATAATTAAAAACGATAGGTCTCTTAATCAGTACTAAGTAGTAAGATATGGACAGACATAATTGTATATTGAAATTGCCTAGGCTCTGCTAATTCCAATATTAAGACATTTCAAAGGAATGTGACAAAAAAGTCATATTATTCTTCAGCTCATTAATAAGCGTGTTTTTTACCCACTATTTTTCATGCTGTATTAACATGTGACAGAGATCAAGAATATGTTAAATAATAGAATAAATTACTATGTTTAATAGTGTTATTTGACAGCTTTATAGGTAACTGATGATTTTAAGCATGTTCTGCACAAGTTCTGTTTTTCTCTGTCTTTATGTGCTTTTACTCTTAACATTTTTCACTTAAAAGAGCTGATTTTACCCGAATACATATAGTATTCGGGCATTTAGTTTGTCTGGACTGTATCATCTTGTTAAACTAAGGGGATGGTAAGGAAAGATTCTGAATAAAGTCTGCGCTAGTTTTCTTGATGATTAACAAAGGAATAAATACTTAAAAGACTCAATCTCTTTTTCTTCCAAAGATGATTTTCTAATTGTATATCTAAAAGGGTGACTTTTACAGAAGATATATTTGTTTATGTTGTAGGGGTGTGTGGTACAATATGGATTTTAGATTCATTATGATATTAACTAGACACATGCCTAATGTTTAAATAAATTATCAAATGCACAATTTTAATAATATTTATAATGGTTTTACTAATTTTGTTAGTATAAGGTATTAAGGGTCATACTGATATTTAAACTAACACCATAACTGTGTGTTACTTTGTAGAAAGTATAACGTATTTGTGTGCATATATGAGTATCTGTATTTACAGCTATGTTTATTAGTACACATACCTATATAGGTAGATTAAAATAGCTATAACTGCTTTAAAATATATTAGGGGGTTATCACAAAGCTTTGGGTTTTCAATGTTGTTTATATTGAACACCTGATCATTTTCCGTTTGCCATCATTAACTGAGTACAGCTTTTGACCTTAAAAGAGTAGCATTTACATAGGAAAGCTCATCTTACCAGAATGCATCATGACATTCCCCTAAAGGAATAATACATATTGCAAATTACTAGAAAAAGGTCATTATTGTATTAAGTTAAATACTGTCTTTTAAAAAAATTCAGATAGGTATTAGCTTCTGAGGGAGAAAACTTTAAAAATTATATTTTTCAAGCTTTTCCTAATCTATATAAGACTACTTTAAAGCCTATTAAAAATTGAAAGTTTTATCTGCTAAAGGTAAAAAATTTTGCATGTTTTTAGAGCTACTGTGAAGTACAAGGCATTCAACAGGAAACTAGTGAGTCATGAGCAAAGAACCACAGATTTTTTTTTAAATCTAATAGATGATTAATTTTTAAAAAGGTTTTGAAACCTTCTTTACTTAACATATTATTATAATCAAATCTCATTGTTATATTTTCTATGGTAATGAGAGACAAGCATCACTAATCATGGAGTTAGGCAGCAATGAAATAATAAAATACAGGCAATTGTAATTTTATCTAATAATACTTTCTATTTCTAATAAATATTCTGTAATCATTACATCTAAATCAAAGCCTACATCTAAATTTGGGATTTTTCAAACTTTTATTTATTTATTTATTTTGTTACTTTGGTGATTTGGCAGTTATCAGTATAGAAATAAAGAAGATTTAAATTTATTTTTTAGATATGCAGTAAATATTTGATAGCCTTTTCAATGACAATGCACTCAAATGTTTCCACAGTTGAATAAAAAATTTACAAATTGC
Source organism: Cynocephalus volans (assembly GCF_027409185.1). NCBI lineage: Eukaryota > Metazoa > Chordata > Mammalia > Dermoptera > Cynocephalidae > Cynocephalus > Cynocephalus volans. The sequence continues at coordinate 94,975,195 of NC_084471.1, forward strand.
ACAAAATTGTAGAATATTATGCCTAAGAAAAAAATGAGAACATTTAGGGAAAAAAGCTGATATTAATGGAATAGCTAGAAAAAAGAACTATAAGATTTATTTTTGATCTTAAACTGAATAGTAAGCAATGACCAATGGGTAGTCCTTTTTTTTTTTAATAAAGCTGTACTACATTTAAAGGTAGACATCATTTCATTCACTCAACAAATATTTACTGAGCATCTTCTGTGTATGAGATGTGGAGCCAGGGGTTAGGAATGAGTGATACAGGCCTCACAATATTCACCATCCAGTGGAGGAGTTGGATACAGAAGCAACATGTGTTTTAAGTGTCATGAAGTATAGATGCACCTGATATAAGGTTATTTCCAGAGAGCAATGCAATAATCTCTAGTGACTTGTGCTATGGTGAATCAATTGTCAAAACTGTCCAAAGAGTCTTTTCTATTTTAAGGTCTAACAAAAATTATAAGTTGATGAGAGGACAAAGTCATCAGTTTACTTTATACTTCTTTTTGTGTGTGTGTGTGTGTGTGACTGGTACTCAGCCAGTGAGTGCACCGGCCATTCCTATATAGGATTCGAACCCGTGTCAGGAGCGTCGCTGCACTCCCAGCGCTGCACTCTCCCGAGTGCGCCATGGGCTTGGCCCTACTTTATACTTCTATTTGCCAGCTAGAAGGCTTTGTTCAAGATTTAGACAGCAGTTTGTCCATCTGTCCTTTGATTCTAAACTTTCAGTGACTTCTCAAGTGGAATGTTGAGAGGGAAATTAGAGGAGTATGAGATAATTATTAGATTACATAGGGTGATTTACAGAAAGGAAATCATTCCACTGTCATCTTCAAGAAAGGCAACTCATTATTTGGGAAGTGCTAACTTTATTTCATGTCTTAACCACACACAGTTGAGAAGCTGAGAATCTCTCTGTATCACTCACACAGACACCACTCACTTTGCCTTGTACAATGCTTTTTTACTTTTTATTGTTTTTCACAGTTTTTTGTGTGATCCTCAAATAGCCTATATGAATAACTGGGTTGTATTTTAAATGCAAGCATTAGGATCACATTAATTTTAAGATAAATAAAATAATGCTTCCACAACAGAAGAACTAATTCAATTTATTACTAAAATTCTGCCCATGTAAGCAGATGAAGTCCAATCTACTCAATCCTCATAGCCATTACTGCTTATGTTGATCACATTTGGTTTGCAGGCAGTGATCTGAAATATCTTTAATCAATAGCATTTTACTAGACACACACACATCTAAATATTACTTGTTGACTTTGTTGCATAAATATCTACAGTGCACAATTCTGAAATTCACTTTGGTTGTCTCATCACTTAGCAGCATTTATATTTTACAGCTATCTAAAAAACAGTTTCTGTTATAGAAGTAATTCTGTTCATGTATTTGACTTATATACTTCATTGAGTTTGACTTCTGTGATTTTCCAGATCTGTGACTCTTTTGCCACTATTTTCATCATTTAAAGTATGTGCATGTATTGAGCTGCCTACATATTTATGTTTCAACTATGAACTGCAAGAACAAAACTGAAATCTTTTTTGAGTACAATGAACAATGTAGGTGTGTAAACATAGTTACTCACAAACACCAGAAAGTCAATATAAATGTAGTGCTCTGACTTGCAGACTCAGCTTCTCATTTAGACATTAGCAGATAGGCGGCAATTCTTTAACATGAAATGAGACAGGTCGATTCAAGTGTGTGAGAAGTCACCTTCCTGGGTATGCTTTGCCAAGAAGATGCGTATTTACAGATTCCACCACTTGTCTGCACATAGTTGTTTGCCTCATTAACATTTGCTCAGCACATGCAGTCAAGTAAACATTGGACTTAACACTTGCTTCAAATGGCTTTAAGTTCAGAACACAAAAGAATTGTAGCAGAGAGCTGGCCAGTTAGCTCACTTGATAGAGCATGGTGCTGATAACACCAAGGTCAAGGGTTCAGATCCAGGCACCAGCCAGCCACTAGGAAGGAAGGAAGGAAGGAAGGAAGGACGGAAGGAAAGATGGAAGGAAGGAAGGAAGGATACTACCAGATACTAGGATTAAGAAATGTGTTGTTTGTTTGTCATCATTTTAAATGGCAAGGAATATGGAATGAGGTATATACATACACACCTGCACACACACATACACATACATATAAACAGTCTTTGCTAAATATATATGCCTATATATCTATGTCTATGTCTATATTTCATCTAACTCTACATAGCTATAGATGTATAGACAGCATGTGTGTATGTGTGAGAGAAAGCATGAGAGCAAAAATAAGGCAACAAAGATAATTTTCAGAAGTTTCAAGAACAATAAAGAAATACAAAACAATTTCACCAGTTCTCTCAACTTAATTTCTTGTTTTGTCTCCCACTCTCAACCCAAGAAGGTGAAATAAAACACCGACTTAAGGGAATAGAAGACTGCTGTTATCAGAAGTCCCGGTGAAATCAATTCCTTTCTGCAGTCACTAAGATCCAGAGAAATTGTATAGGTCAGGAAAAGGTAGTGCAAATAGAAGAAGGACTAAAAGTGAAAAAGTACACATTATTCCACCTCGGCTTGAATGCTTAAACTGTTCTTACTCTTCCCTGTGCAAACTCATGACACTGTCCAGTCATGTAAGATTGTTGATTCTATTGTCAGTGCAACAGGAACACTGCAAAACATCAAATTCTTCAAACGATATTATTGGCCATGTATTTATGATCTGATGCTATTGCCCTCTAACACCAAATATATGGTATTAACTTCAGCTGTGATGCCTTTCTTTATTATTTCCGGTGTTACGAACACATGCTCTAACTCAAATATTCCCTAACAAACAATGTTATTGTTGTTTTCTGATATAAAATTTGATCTATTTTACATTTTTTAACGTGAGAACTGAGTGTTTATCTGCTAAAAAAAAATTTTGCATGTTTATTTCCATTATTGGCCCAAAAATTTCTATTCATAATGGGCATTTTTAAGAAAAAGGTTGAATTGGCATGTTTTAAAATTGCCTGAGGAAATTTTACAGTTGTCACTGCTCTTAAAATGACTATTCTACTATGAGTCATAGAACGTAGTATAGAAAGATGGTATTAATTAAATGAATTACCATTTAAATTGCATTATATATGTATTATCTATATAATATACAATGCATATATAATATAATATACATTACATATAAATTATGTATATGCATATAAACTACAAAACACCATTTTTTCCTGTAATATCTGTATGTCTTCAGCTTGGGAAGAGGGCAGTATTTTGGCAGTATCTCCTGCCTAACTCCCAGAGTTGCTCGTGGATGTAACATCTGCTGCAGCCATCCTTGATACACCCCTGTTACTGACAAGAACCTCAACATCAGCCATGGCAAGTGTATGTGGGAGTGTGTCAAACTTATACTCCTTTGGAACCAAACTAAAAATACCATAAAAATATTTTAAGAAGTACTTAAGGAATTGTTGTGTTCTCTATAAATATTTGGTAATATACTGCCCTTATTGACATATTTTCCTTTCTAAGGACAAAATTTTTGTTTGCTTCTGTGTTATGAAAGATTGAAAGCCAACAGAAATAATAATATATAAGGGTAGTACAAAAATTTCATAGAAAGATTCATGTTATCTTTCAATTCTATTTTACCACAAAAGTTTTGAAGTACCCCTGTATTTCAGAAAGTAGATATTTTTCCTGAATGGATTAGGTGGATTATATCTGCTAAAGAAGAAAGTTTTTAACATTCTCAACCTGCATGACAGTTTCAAATTTTTATAAGGAAACACAAGATAAACAACTCCTAGATCAACTTGAAGCAACATAGTCAGAAGATGTTCATTTTTCCCTCATTCCCTATTTGTGAGTTTGCCTACTTGCTAAAGTGTATTTCTAACTCTAAAACTAATACTTACAGCTCAGTTATCCTCAGACATGAGCAGACTAGTGAGAAATTGTAGTTGACTGACTTGTAAGTCCCTAGATGAGGTCTAACAAGGCAACACTTTGCCTTCTTGTTTCAGCTCTCATACTGTAAACAAGTGTCCTTTCTGCAGTGTATTTATAGTCTTTTGTTTGTTTGTTTGTTTTGTATTTTTGTGGTTTCTACAGGTGATTTAGCTGTCTATAATGGCCACAACTGAAAGAGGAGGTGCTCGCTTTCCCTGAGGTCAGATTTCAGGCCACTCCCCTGGGTTTCAAACCACTCCTCTAGGACTCAAGCTCCTCTTCTGGGACCTGAGCTATGGTTGCTTGTTGCACTTATTTTCGGCACCAGAACATGGACATTGAGACTGCAGGAGGTAGACTTCTGTACTTCCACTGGCTGGGCATGTTCACTGAAAGGAGTTTATCCTATGAATGACCTTCCACTGGGGGCGCTAGCGAGCACCTAACATATTTTAACTGTTTGGTGGAATTGACCAATGAGCATGCTCCAAAGAGACCAACTGAGCATGTGCAAGGCTATGTTACATAACCAGTTCCATAATCAAGAATCATACTCTTAGTTAAATATTCTTTAGATAGAATGAATACGTATAGACAGCTAAACTATAAAAGTAGAATCCAGGAAGAAGGTGGGGCTGTTGCGCATTCTCTCTGGAGCCAGTCTGCACTTTGCCTGTAAGGTGTGTATTCTTTACTTTTTCTCTTAAACCTGCTTCAGCAGGCTGCTGTTCACTCCGGAGCCAGCCTGCACTTGTTTGTAAAGTGTGTATTTATTACTTTTGTATTAAACTTGCTGCGGCCACTGCTCAGTCTGTGGAGCTAGACCACATTTTCCCTGTGAAGTCTGTACTTATTATTCTTTACATTAAACCTGTTTTCGCTTTCTACAGTAACTGTGCTCTTTAATTCGTTCCTGTGGTGGAGTCAAGGATTTGGTAGAAGAAGGTGTGGGTTGAAGTTGGCCATCAGACCTCCCCAGACCCTCTCCTCTAGTATCACAACCATAGCGCTGAAGCGCTGTCTAGGGTTTCTAAATGCAAGAAAGGTGTGATATGCTTAATAGAAAAAAAAATACCTGTGTTCAGTAAGCTCATTCAGGCATGAGTTATAGTGCTGTTGCACTTTAAATTCAATGTTAATACATCAATAATATATATTCAACAAAATTTCTTTGAACAGAAACAGACATAAAATAGGTTATATATTGATGAGTTAATGAAAATGTTGTGACCAGAAGCTCCCAGGAACCTAACTCTGTATTTCTCCTAGGAGTAATGGTTCAATATACACTAATTCAGTGTTTGTGACAGCTTTATAGAGAATAACTACAGAAAGTAATGAGAAATGACTGTAATTTATTTTTAATCCTTTCTACTAAACTTCCAGGACACAGTATCCTCTTTATCCTCTTTATGAAAATTGTAGAGTTTTCATTCTAAACTAGAGTTATACATAAACTCTAAAAAGTTTACATAGATCAAAGATACCATTTAGTGATGTGGTGAAAACACACACATTTACATAGTATTCCAAATGTGGCAAAAGATTCAGAAAACATATTTCAAGCACTGACATGTGTTAAGCACTTTGTTAAATACTGTATTAAGCCAAAATATAAATTACCTCATTCTCAGAAAGCTTAGGTATATAACTTTATCTGCAGTAAGTTATAGGCATTAATCAAATAATTACATAAATACATTAAAATTTTTGCTAATTTTTATGTTAAAGATTAGATACACATACCTATTTATACTGTGATGGAAGAGAAGCTTGAGAGGTCTTTTCTGAGGAAGTGACCTGGGCTGAGATATGAAAGGAGGAGTCAAAATTAGAGTTACCAATAGGAAGAGAGGACAACTGCAGACAGGCAGCCATGTCGAGAAGTGCTGGGGCAGGGGAAAGGGTGCACGGTGACTATCAGAGGCTGGAAGCAGAATGCTGAGGCTGGAGTTAAGACAAGGAGCGTGACCATGACCCTGAAGGGCCTAATGAAGTACAGAGAAGTTTGAGCTTGTAGGGTATTCAGGCAATTCAAGAAGTTTTGTATTTATTTTGCAAGACGTGGAAAGCCTTGGAAGGTTTGAATTAGAAGGATGGAATGATTAGAATCATGATTTAGAAAGATGGCTTAAATCACAGGGTGAGGGAAGAATTGGATAAGGGTCAGTGTGGATATAGGTAAATCAGTTTAGAGGCTGTTAACAGCCGTTTGGAGAAGAAATGATCAATGCTCAGATAGGGTGAGTGCTGGTGGAGGTGAAAAGTGGACAGACTTAAGAGATATTCAAATTCATGATGACACCAACTGCACTGTGAAGCACTTATTGATATCAAAATTTTGCAGTTAAAGAAACTGAGTCTAAAGAGGTTAAATGATTATTGTGAGGTTACAGAGCCAATAAGCAAAAGAATACAGATTACAGTTTAGCTAGACTGTCTTTAAATTCATTGCAAATTCATTAAAGAGTTCAAAATCCCTTCAGGAAAGATCCCCAAATCGTAAGGCTAACAGGAGAACATCATTCTAATCTCACCTCCATCCTATTCCCACGTAAATTAATTCACTCAATTCAAGACTCATTGTTTGAATAGCCCCAGTGAATTTCTCATGGAAGGGAAAGTCGTTTGCATGGTAGGGAATGTGGTGTGCTTTTCGGCTTGTTACATTTTGTCTTATTTTGTCTTAAAAGACAGGTTCTGAACAAATGACACCAAAGAAAGCAGATTAAAATCAGTGTCATGAGATGAAGAAAAGCACACAAAGAGGGGTTTTTACAGCTTTTTCATGTATGTAAAATTGTAGAGAGAAAAGGAGTTTTGGGTTTTTAAAAAAAATTTTTGAAGGGACTGGTAATTTCACTCATACTTTTATTCAAATTTAGCTTTATACTTTTATTCTGAAATATTTTTAGACTTTAAGTTGCAAGGATACTACAGAGAGTCCCCTTATAACCACCATGCAGCTTCACCTAATGCTAATATCATGCATTATCATAATAATAATAATGATAATATCTTGAATTATAAAAAAAATAACATTAGGGCAATACTATATCTAAAATGCAGACATTGTTCAGATTGCCCAAGTTTTGTACTAATGTCAGGATTCAATCTAAGATACCATATTGTATTTCATTGTCATGTCTCTTTAGTCTTCTTCAATCTCTGACAGATCTTCATGGAGGAAATTGTTTCTCATATTCTTTATGCTTTTGAAAAGTAATGGTTAGGTATTTTGTAGAATGTCTCTTAATATGGGTTTGTTTGATGTTTTCTCATGCTTGGTTATGGATTTTGGGGAGAATACCGCAAAGATGATGTTTTCATTGTCTTATATCAAATTGGAGATGCACGACAGCAATATGTGTCATTATTGCTGATGATAATCAGGATTAACCTAGTTAATTTATCCTGATTAACTTGGTTCAGGTGGTGTCTGGCTGAGTGTTAGAACTACTGTAAAGTAGTTCTTTTGCTCTTTCCACACCCTATTCTTTGCACGACTTCTAAATCCAGCTCACATGCAAGGAAAGAAGACTTAACCTTCACCTCTTAGGAAAAAAACATAAAAGAATTCGTGAACTTACGTTAAAATCACTGGAGTAATTAATAAACATTTGGGGGGAGATTCTTTGAGACACTGAAAATGTCCTCTTTAAACTTTTGTGTGCTAATGTTAGTATTCAGTTGTGGATCTTGCCTGCAGCCATTATTGCTGTGGTATTCTAATGGTAATTTTCTATTTCCCTTGATCCTTCTACATTTATTAATTATAATTCTGTAAGGAAAATCTTTTATAAGAAGATTTTTTCCTGTGTGATGTATTGTGTAAAAATTGTACCACTATGTGTTACTCCTTCAAGCAAACATTAAAAATGTGTGACATATTATTTCAGGACTGCTAAGTGGAATTGATGTAACCTAGCCTCCCCATGTTAAAGTTGATGTTGAAAAAGCAAGGTCATAGTATGCAAAGACAAGCATGGTTTTCAAACTAAACCAGTCTAGGGCCTTCATTGGAAACTACATCTTCTAATTTGGTTCCATAGCCAGGAGCTCAGCTGCTATTTTGTCACCATGGGGTGGCAAGCCTACTAACAAGGGTTGAATTGGCCAGGACATAGCCTTCCTTATATTTGTTTCCATTTCATTGGCAAGGCCCATTCTGTGGGCAACAGTACAGTTGCATAAAGGAACTGAAATGACATTAACACCACAAACTTACAATGATTTTTAGAATAAATATTAGTAGGCTCTGCTTGGCTACTACAGTCAATAGGATTCTGAAGGGCAACAGAAAACATAAATGTCCAACCCAGAAGGTCAAGAAAGTAAAATTGGAAGAAAGTGTCTTGTTAGTAAACGTAAACATACTTAAATAAGTAAATAAATAAAAACAACCAAGTCGCAATACATCTATGAATGCATGTACTTCTATGTTTTAATATTTTAAAATATTCTTTCTTCATCCAGTCTGAGTTGTTCAATAGTTTTGTTTCTCTCAGAGATGATATAGTAAGATAAACCTTTTATTCACCAGAATTTTAGAAGGGTTGCTCATTATGGGGTTGGAAGAGTGTGAAGGAAGTCTAAGAAAAAATTAAGATGGTCCCTGTGCAGAATACATGGGTTTTTATCAGGAACAGGATATAAACACCTCTGTTCTGGAGTGAATGAGTAGACTGCAATGTGAGATGGTAGTGGTGGTAGGGTCTATGTAGAGAGAGAGAAGTTACAAGATTTTCTATTTGATGCACTGTCAAGCTTCTGTCTGTTCCTTCAAGGAACACTGAATTCAAGCTTTCTATTACTTTTGGAACCTTTTGAAGTTGGACTGATGTTTCTTTGACTGTGACTTTGTGCCAAGGCTTGTTTCAAAGGAAGAACAATCAATCCCATTTTATGTGGGTTAGACAGAGGTGAATTTTCCCAAGAACCTGGTATGTTCCCCAAGAGTTCACAATAACTATTGTTATATTGAAGATGATTGTGGATAAATAGAATAGTACTATTTATCCACAAACATCTTTCACTACTTCCCAGTGGGGCCCTCCACTCCCAATATGCTGGTTTTCTGTAGATTCTTTTATAGATACCATACTTTGTTTTGAGATATACTCTTCCAGTTTTCTGACAATTCAAGTTTTAAACATTCCTCAACGAGGCTCTAAGCATCATAAAAGCAGACACAGTTTTTCTCGTACTTGTAATCACTTTCAATGTCTAGGAAAAGGCTTGGCATAGAGTAGTGACAATTCCTTCATAAATTCAACCCATATCTTGCTTTTCTCCTGAGTCCTGTCGTTTTGGATAATAACCCACAGTGTTTCATTTCACTCTCTGGATTTGCAGAGGACTTGAGTTTGCATGATTTTTTTTTCTGCCCATATCAATTTATTGATGGTGGTAGATATATTTTTTTATATTTCATTGTAAAGTAATTAATTAAATAGATGAAATATTTAGAAAAGCATCTGTCAGCTAGTAGGTGTTTACTTTTTTTTAATGGCTGAATAAACATAATAGACTCTTAAGCAACATTTGCTTATTTGACTTGGAAAGAACACAGATATGGGCTGAGGTCAAATAGGTCACAAAGGAGAAATATTGAGATATCTTAGTATTCAAATGTCGTACAACTAAGTCATATACCTTCTTTTTCAGTAGCTTCTTTTACTTTTTCTCACTTTGTACTTCCTGAATATAACAATGTTTCTTCTTATATTTAGGTTTAAAACCTGTTGCAACAAATTCTATGAGTCATGAAAATTATGAGGCACACCCCCATAAATATCACCAAAGGAAGGCAATTGTGAATTTTAGATATCTTTACGTAGTATCATGCAAAAAACTGACTCGTTTCTCTTTCAAATTCATAACATTCCGTTACTCACTAAGTTCTGTTAATTCTACTTCCATGATGTATATCAAATTTGTTTTTTTCTCTATTCTTGCTTCCATTGTTTTATTTGAAACTCTCAGTTGGGTCACTGAAACAGCTCTTTCCCTGGATATGCTACCTCCAAGCTTGCCTTTGTCACATGTATTTTCTTTTTTTGAGCCAGACGTTGCCTCCTAATAAGCAAATTTGCTCATGCTACTTACCTGATTACATTGCCCAAATGGCTACCTATTGCTTTCAGGCAAGATAATTTCAGGTCAATGAATATAAGTTTGATATTTACTTATACACAAACAAAATCTGTTTGCTTATTAATCCAACAGGTATTTATTAAGCTGCTTCTATATCCCAGGCACTGTGAGGCAAAATGAACCACCTATAACAGGAGGATTTAGAGCCCAACTGTTTGGATATGAATTGTGCATACTACCACTTGTGAATTACATGACCTAGAGGCTTTCTTATAATAGCACCTACCTCACTATGTAATTGAAGATTAAATGAAAAAATCTATGTGGCATACTTAGTGTCATTCCTGACAGATAGGATGTTATTAATAAATGTTACCTTTTATTAATATTGTTTAAGAAACATTTCAAAATCACAAAGAAAGAGGTATATATTAGCATGATAGTTTTATTTATAAACTATAGTTCATACTGTAAGCTGTAAAGAAAATAATTAAACTCAACTAAATATTTCCATTTAATAAGCTACAAAATTACTAATAATATAAAATGTTTTCAAATCTATAAGGATAAATATAGTGTTTATATATTATATATGCCCCAAGGAAATAAAACATATATTGAGTCTTTTTTTACCCACAGAAATAAAAAAAAAATAAGTAAAATAAAACAATTTCCTGACCATGGCTTCACACACATTTGACCTTGTAAAAAAATTAAAGGTTTTATTTGATCCTATTAGCTATGATCCATTGCTCAGCCTACTTCCAAGACTATCAAAAATTCATAGACTCACAGTTTCAGGAAAGCTCAAGAGTAATCAAGGGAGTATCAGGGAAATCAAGGCCTCTGTGGTTGTTTGTGTAGTAATTACTCGCCCCATTCGCATAGAGTTCGGTAGAAAAAGAAGTTGAGTTCCCACACCTGATGATGAGAATTTTTCGTATCTTTCAAATACATCCCACCTCTTCTTTCAGCTTCACAGCCTTATTTCACATAGACGCTGTTTCTCTCTAGGATTTGTGCAGATGCCTCTCAATTGGAGTTTTTGTTTCTTAGTCTCTTTACTCCAAATTAAACTCTACATTGATGGCAAAGCAATTTTTTTAAATGCAGTTTGGATTATGTCACACCCCAGCTTCTAACCCTTCAGTGGCTTTCCACTGTCTTTGGGATGAAATCTGAAGTGTTTCTACAAAAGCGTGTCATTCACAATATCGCTCAGACAACTCCCTAGCTTCGTCTTTCCCCACTGCCACTTGATATGGATGCTCCAGTCTTTCCAAACAATTTGCAGGTTTCCAAACTCTCTTTGATATTTTAGGCCTTAGTTCTCACCTCTACCCTGTGTTCCTTTTCTACCCGACAAACAAAAACTATTTATATTTCAAGAATAGACTTTTGCAATGATCTCCTTTTCTGACTCCAGCCCCAGTAACAGTGACTATATATCTCTAGACTATGAAAGAAAAATATTTGTGAATATGGTTCATGTGTTTCTTTCTATAAGGATAATTGAACTGTCTCTTTACTGGTGAAAGGATGGGGTGTGTGTGTACATTAAAAACGCACACATTAGGTAGGGTCATATTCTTGTATTCCCAATAAATTTTGTAATGCATCTCCTCATCATTAACACTGGATTGAGGTGGTTAATTAGGCTGTGGTTAGGATCAAACAAGGCCATGCATTTCAAGTCCTCAGCACAGCACTTGGAACATAATAGGCATTGTCGTCTTCATTTAATTCTTCCACCCAGTGGGATGGTCTCTTGACTGATCTGAATTTAAAATAAAGATAATTTAAAAATAAAGCCATGACCAAGTGGAAATGACCATTTCTAGTAGGAAAACAAAATATAATTAGTAGGCACAATTTGAACACACTTCTGCTCACATAAAAGAAAATGTGACTTCTTTATATTTTGTAATTAATATACTTTATTTCACTAGACTCATTCCGTTGGTGGTAGGCTTTGGGAATAAAGATGTGTGTTTAAATTTAGCTTGTCTGTTTATCTTTTTATTCATGTTTCAATAGTCTCTTTTCCGTAAATGCCGCTAAGAAGGTGTTCAGATCCATTGGGCTTTCTGTGGCCCCATCATGAAAGAGAAGTGTGTCTCAAGTCTCTGTATCGTCCCCGTGCTGGGCTCTAGAACTTTGCTTTCACTGTGGCAGAGGGTCTCTCTGGTCTGATCGCATGGACGACTGCATTGCTGACCTCTGATGCAGCTGACACGAGCAGCTTGTTCTCTTTGATTAGAGTACAGCGGGATTCCCTTGCTTTATTACCCTCTTGTTGGCTTTTACAGGAGCTTCAGTCCTCTCTGTGCTCCAGCAAACTTCTTCTTCTAGCCTGTATCTGGGCTGGCCACATGTGGCCTTTGTGGCAGGGTCATTTTGTCCCTTGCCACAGTGGCCCCATGATAAATATGCTGAATTTTAACTCAGTTACTTTTTATTCCCCCCCCCCCCCCATGACACGTTGTTTCCATTGCAAACGTTCCTTAGTCTGGCAGGAGGTTTTGCATAAGCCCAGCTGCCAGAGTATGAGTCCAGTGAAACAGAAGAACACTCATGTAGTCAGGAAAAGCAACTCCATTACTCACAGACAGGCATCAAGAACCAACAGAAGCCTAAAATCCATGGCAAGCCGAGGCCAGAAAAGCTGCCCAAGGTGGATGGAGCCTGCTCTGCATATGTCCCACTTCTCATTGCAGCTGAGGGGCCCTGAAACCGGGTTTTATACCCCAGGCTCAACTTGGCACTCTAAGTTCAAGAGTGTCAGGACATCCTTTGCTTTGGACTTTTCCAAAGAGTTCTTCCTTATCTCAGGATCCTGCATTCTTGGCACATTCTATAGTTATTGTGAGAATTACAAGCAGGACGAGGGGAGAGCTGGATTGGCCAAGGCCATCCGGAGACTTGTCCTGAACAAATCACATGGGATTTTTCTAGCCCTCATGGGAGCCAAAGGAGGGTGAGATGCTGGTTCCCTGATAAAATTCTGTGCTGCTACTTCTCACACTAGTGCAGTTACCCTGAGTAGGCCTACAGCCAGCCTGCACATCAGTCTTCCCTCAGCATTTCAAATGAGGATCCCAATAAAAATCTCTTCTGCTTTCGGCTTTTACCACCATCTAGCAAACCACACACACACACACACACACACACACACACACACACACACACACACACACACACACACACACACACACACACACTACACAGGGATTTTGGCCCAGTGGAAGAAAGAAAGTGAGAATATTCATTTAAAATTCCTTGCTTTGAATACCTCCATCTCATATTCCTTCTGTATTTCACAGGGTTATAAATGTTGTACTTCCTATTGGGCATGATTGTTTGAGTGACAGGTAGGATTATATCTTCTTTCTAAAGTGGAAGGTAGGGAAGAAAAGCACGGAGCTTAGCGTCAATGAAAAACTAGATTTAGGAAGAGAAATTGACGTACTGATAAGGAAATATGCATTTGGTGGCATTTTAAAAATATTGTCTCCATTACATACATATGAAAGGTAGTAGAACAGAACTCAGTTTATATGAACTTGACCATGTGACTATATAGTGAAGCTTTAGATGCTAATGTCATATGGGAATAATAGGTCTACTCACTTTAGTCAATAAATTTCCATCCTAGTTCGAACTGCAAACACCGAACATTTAAAAACCAGGTAATCATCAGCAAAGACACATAAAAACACAGTCAACTCGGAGACCTAGTATTTTTCCCAATACTTTAAAAAATTATTTTTTTGGATGACCTAGTGGATGAAAGAAATAGACTCATATGAAGAATGAGCTCTTGAATTATTTTATGAGCTACTTTTTGTTATGTATGATACACAGCTACTAAGGGTCACAAAACTAATTAGTGGCAGGTTTACAACAAAAATCCAATGCTTCTGACTCACTAACCAATATATTTTTTTCTACGTAAATTTGTGACTCCCTTCTCTTTAATTTTTTTTCAAACTACTCACTTATGTACAAGGTTAGGATTTTTCTTTCTTCATTAAGCATCAGATTATTTGACCGTCTATAGCCTTATATTATCTAGTTGGACACCTAGATCTCATTAGATAAGGCTTCTACAGTATCCTATAGAGTTTTATTTAAATACTGTAACAGTAAATAAAGCAATAATTATATTGTTATATATATTGTGATTTATATGTTTGCCCTGTTATAGTGATTTAACATAAAAAACCTTAACAACCATCTGTCTTCTACAAACTTAGTGACCTTGACATATTTTTTCATAAATATGCAGGAAGATAATAGGCATTATTTTTGGATTTAAGCCCTGATATGGAGAATGCCATTTAAAAAATGCATGTAATAGCAAATGTTATGTTATTAAATGCCAGAACATATACAGTATATTTATTTTGAAATAAATCGTAGGTTATTTTTATGTATTTGCATGGGCTGATTGTTGGTATCAGAAGGTCAAAGTCCGTATTCACATTACCATAGACATGATCTTATGTGTACAGAAAAGAAGAAAAATGAAAAGAAAGGAAAAGAAAAACTGTCTGATGTTGTTGAATTAAATTAGAATTATTTCTTCATGTCTTCACAAAAGACATTTCGTAACATTTAAGATTTCCGCTAATTGCACAAGGTACATTATCATGCAGAAGAATGTTAGTGAAGGTTGAAAAGGACAAACCAACTATTCTCGTACATCACCATAATTATGCAGCCCCATGTTCGAACAATTACATTTATGTAGACCCACTGTTAAAATCAATGTTACTTGTACAGCTAGTTCTTAATCAATGAAATCAGTCAATTTACCATGGTCACATCCTTCTTCTTAATTAAGACAGTGATATCTCTGGAGCGCAGGGTCTCAAAGAGATAAATAAGTACAGAGGTTGGGAAATGTCAAAGAGGTGACTCCCCGATTTTACTCCTGACGAACTTGGGAGGAAATAAGACAGTTCCTTCAGTTCAGGGAAGCAGCATAATCTTCTAAAGAGATGGCTTAGCATTCATTAAGTAAAGAGCAGGTAGTAGTGTCTGACAGAAATAACGCTAATGAGCAAAGAAGGCTTTCAACATGCATATCCTTCATTGTCATACTCTGAATTATGAAGGTTGTGCCACCTAAGCCAATTTTAATTAGAGTGAGCATGGACCTCTTTGGACAGTTAGCCTTTCATTCCAAAATACATTTCAATATGGTGTCATTTTGTTGTCATAATCAAAATGGCAAAGTGATGGAATAACCTACTTAAAATGTCTGTGGTGTTAAAGCAGATATGGCAAACATCCTCTAATGACACATGTAATAAGGGTATTACCTGTAGGACGTTGACAGTATGCTCCACATTGTCATTGAGCAAAAATAATGATAAAGGTGATGATAGAGGTCTTCAAAGATTCAGTTTCACCTCTCTGTCCCACCAATGGACTGTAAAAGTTTCGTTTATTGGAAAGAGAAGAAATAGAGAGAAAAAAAGGAAACAGTTCTATTAAAAACAGCAAATATAGATATATCACATCAATTTTGTTTTAATTTCACAATGCATACTATCTTTGTATTTTCAGGCTGGTATTAACCATCTCTTTTTATCCAAAGAAAAACCCTTGTCAGGCCATATGAAAATATATGAAACAATAATTACATAGTATTAACATATTTCCTTAAAAATAGATTTATTATTTATAGATATAATTACTTAGGTCAAAGTATAGAAAGAGAATTTAAAATAAAAACTTAACTTTTTAATTTAGGCATGTTTATATATATGAACACAAAGAAGTGATAACCTGTTTTATGTGTCCCCAGTAGCAAATAACATATTGCAGAAATATGTAAGACAATTAATGTCTCATTATACATATACAGTCTATATGCTACAGATTTGGAACAAGTATCCTCTATTATGGTTATTAGCCTATATTAACTGGATATATGCTGAAACACTATCAAGCATAACTTTTATCAATAAATATTGTTATCATAATTATACTTTTTCTCTGTGTCTCTTATATTTCATACTAGAGTACATTTCTAAAATGTATAAAATTGGTTGTTCTTAAAAAATGAAATATGTGCTATCATTCACTCTTTTTTATAAAGGCTTCTTTTATTCTTTGTAATTTAATTTTATAACAAAAGGAAAGTGGCTGTAAAAATTAGAAAACATAACAGATTTCTCATATGTCATTGGTTTTAAACCAAACTAACTTTGATCAAATGTTATGTTTTAGATCATCTAAATTATAATTACAATGAAATTGTGAGGTACTAAATGTCTGGGAATAGTTTTACTTGGAGTGTCATTCTGTCTGCTAGCAACAAAACCCATTGATGAGGAAGGATCCCAACCAATTAGGTCAGTCATCCTTCATACTGTACATATGAACTCAATATGCCTTACAAATAAATATCTACATGGTGAAAGGGTGGTCAGTGGCTAGAGTATTTTCCTAGCAAGAGACTCCCAAGTCCTGAGACAACTCTGATAGAAGCTAGTAAGGGGAAAGGAAAGAGGAAGCGTTAGAATACACTCGGTGGAATGCACTTGAATGAAATGAGGGAAAAAAGACAGAAAAGAGTTTTAGCAGTCTGAGTTTCAATGATGAAATAACTTGTTAATATAGATAAAAGTTATGGTTTATGTTTTTCTAATCCAGTTATTCTTTTCTTTCATTTTTTAATTTCCATTGTACAGATAGGAATCAATGGTAAAGTAAGCTATCCTTTATTTAAATCTTTTAAACAGTGTCAGGCTGGGTCTAAAAAAACCTTACTGGGTGTTGGCAATTAGGTACATCAACTTGGGACCCACTAAATGGTTAGGGATAGTTCTGAGGACATTTCTGAGTAGCCATCAAACATGTGGAATGAAAAACAAGTGACGGTAATCTTAGAACATGACAATATAACCATAGTCACTTAAAAAAAATCCCCTCTAGCTTATTTCCTTGAAAAATAACTTTGTTTTTCCTGCTTTATAGTTAGCCGTAAACAGCTGTGATTAAATCACAATGCAGCAAAGTCACTGGAACCCATCTCAGCTGGGAAGGAGATGAAGTCATCTGAACTCTAAGATAAAACAGACACCAGATGAAGCTTTGGCACCACAGATGACCTCAGAACACAGCTGATTGTCATGCCTGGAGATTTTGCACCTGGCACCTTTCACATACCCCCCCCCACCCCCAAACCCTTTGCATGTGGTCCCTCGCCTATGGCCCCCATTCCAGAACCCAAGAAAACCTCCCTTTCCCCAGCAATCAGGGAGGCCGTTGCGATTTTACGCTCTGACTCCAGGTGAACATCTTCCATAATAAAGAGCTTTTCCTTTAAGTACTATCTGGAGAGTATTACTGACAATCCTATAGCAGCCAGTGCTCAGACACAATCAGGTGGGGATTTCCCGACCAAGTCAGCCTCCCACCATGAGATGCGGCACATACTGGAAGCTCTTCCAGGGCTAACTCTCAGAAGTTGTCTGATGGTGAAAGGGAATCCCTTAAGGCTCTTGTTTACACCAAGAGCCAAACACTTAATTCTGAAAAGAGAGACAATAGAAGAACTCTGCTATTCAGAGATTTAAAGGTAGGCACTGATGATTAATCCATCTCTACCTATCCTCACCACCTAGTAATAGAGGCAGATCCGCAGTATTTGTAAATTTGACAAAGATCCTAAGAAACTGAAAAGAAGCATAAGAGTGCATTACTCTATCACACAAGGAAAGGTCTGTTTAATTGTCAATCAGGTACATTTATGTAAGTAATAAATTCATATTTAAATAATTAGCTAAAATGCATAGTCAAGTAATAATCAAATTATAAGCTTTTATAAGATTTAGAGACATAGCCTCATATTTAATACCTAGATCAACAATTTTCACAAGAAGAGATTGGAAAAACAAGTTTGTGTGCTTTTGGACCTATTATGTTCAAGTAATGCAGTTTCCAACCCAACTAAAAATCCATCCTCTAAACTGTCATTTTAGAAAGGTATTTAAACTTGCTGTAATTAATTTCACTCCTAATTCAAATGGAACCAGCATAAAACATATATGTGTGTATACATATGTTGTGATATAGTTAAAAAATATTTGACTCTGTAGCTTACTAATCAATTATGTTCCCACTGGGAAACAAGTTGTTTGTTTAACGGTACTCATAAAAGAAATGCTTGAAAAAAGAAAGAGTCACTATAAGCAAAAAAGAGACCCCGCCCCTCCTCTCCACACTACTGAATGATTTTTGTCGTGGATGCAGTGATCATGGGCAAAGCTTGTGGCCATGCATGAAGGCAATCCTATGGAGCCACTGCTACTGAAAATGGTGCATATGTTCTACAGTGTTCCTGGTTGTTAGATAGGTCTCCTAAATCTTTGCTACCACAGAAGTGATAGTTGTTAAGAAAGCCATGGATATCTGGTCTGCAACAGCTTTAGTTCTGGTCAGGCAGGAAAATGATATTCTTTCTCTCTAAGGAGTCTGCTTAGCAAAACTCCTGCATGCCAGGAGGAGAATAGAGCTGATTATATCCAACCTCCTCCCGTCTCTTTTTCATCCTGTTTTCTCTTTAGCAAATGCACTTGAGGAGTCATTGATTCTTTGTGAGTATGGAATACAGTACAATAGCATTATATCACCTGGTGCTATAATACCAAATTCTTTTACATTGTATTTCTCTCTGAATAGACTCTTCCTTTCTCTGTTATTCCAGTGCTGGGTGCCTACACTTTTAGTGAGGATTCGTGTCTAAAGACAGTAGGTCAAATTAGAAAAACCTGAGGATGATATTGAAGCAGGTACTGACAATATACAATGGTTCATTAAAAATAATATCATGAACAGCTGTTAAATAATTCTAATGTCACTTGTTGAGTAGAACTCATGGTCACAATGAACTAATTAGATGTACAAACAGAAGGAAGCTAGTGGTTAAACTGTTATAGCATAAAAACTATTATGCAGCAAGAAAAGACTGATATGAGTAGAAAATAAATAAAACTATTCAGAAGTTCAAAAGCTAATTTAACATAAAGATAAAAATGTTAGAAATGTATTCTTACAAATTTATTATCTCATGTGAGGCCATAATATGAAAAAAGGCAAAATATGGAGACATTTTAAAACAACACTGAAACAGACTAAAATGTCATTTTTGTTCTGTTTTATGAGATACAAGTAAATGTAAAGGACTTCTTTCCAAACATTATTTACATTTAGAACACTAAAGAGATGATTTTCTAATGGCGAAACCAAGGACATAAAAGAATTAGTGCGTCTAATTGGCCTATATTATGTTTCTCTGTGTTTTCTGATAGGCAGTTTTTCCCCAGTGCTGTTACTAGGGGAGATGGTTGTAACATCCATTCTAAAGATAAATGCTATATGTTTCACCCCATATAGAATTTATAAATTTTAAATTAACTTACTTAACTTAAAAAGGAGAAAAGACATTCAGCTTAATAAACAATATTAAATAGCTCAATGAATGTAGAGTCTGGGGTACACAAATTGAAATCGAAAGACTGAGATTGGGATGAACAGCAAGCCTCCACCTTTACCAGCTCTGTGACAGCAGACTCACTGATTTGCTGGATCTCAGTCTCACTTTTGAGTCTGCGAAGTTGGGATGATACCCTCCAGGATATTTGTGAGGGTCTATGAGATGGATGTCAGGAAAACTCCTGGTATGGTAGGTGCTCATTAAAAGATAGAATAACTATTCAGGAATGTATTAAAATGATTGGGAAAGATCATCTGTTGATGTTGGTGGATTACACATATAAATATTACTGACAGATGATTTTTAAATAGTTAGATAGTAAATATTTATGCAGTAGAACGTTTCCAAGTTTTTGCTTACAGGTTCTACCATATTCATTTAGTAAGAAGAAAAATACTTTTTGTAGATCAACTTTTTTCTGAATTATCAGAAATCCTGAATTACCACGCATCAAAACAATGCAGTTAAAACTAATCTTTCTTATTCAGTTTTTTAAGCAAGTAGCAAATCAAAATTATTGTGAAGAGGAAAGAAAAGATTAAAGTGTGTCTTCCAAGCACCACTGTGTTCAGAATGACACTGAGTGCACTCAACTATCTTTAGTGAAGATGAGGAATAATAAAGAAAAATATATAATACTCTTGTTTGTATAACATTCCTACAGTGTAATGGTAGGCTTTTAAAAAATTGAAAATACATTTTATTGTGAAAGATAAAGAATGAAACAGACTGAATCCACTTAAAGAAGAGAAAGATTCTCTTTGAGATTCAGATTCAGTATTATGTTTAACTATTCTAAATCTATTTGCTTCGGTATTCAAAGGCTTTTGTGATAGGATCAGAAACTGTGAAATGGAAATTGTAGTGATTTAATATTTGGAAAAATTATAATAAACGTAAAAAATGGTCAGGATGTGTTTTCACAGTGCTTTCTGCAAAGAAAGAGAATTAAGAAGAAAAGCCAAGA
This sequence comes from Cynocephalus volans, assembly GCF_027409185.1. NCBI lineage: Eukaryota > Metazoa > Chordata > Mammalia > Dermoptera > Cynocephalidae > Cynocephalus > Cynocephalus volans. The sequence goes on from NC_084471.1 coordinate 94,995,747, forward strand.
AAGCTTCAGGGATTAGAGAAGATATTTTCTAAGTTTGAAAGCAGATGTTGTACCATATGTGCTTACCTGTTCTCTTTTTATTCACTTTGGCTGGATCATTACCAGCCTGTCTTGTTTTTAATCCAGTAGAATCAGTGACTGAATAACCAATTATTTCACCTCTTTATAATTCAGCTAACTATGACACAATGCTACTGGAATAGATTATAGGCAAGAGAAGCAAAGGAATGCATTTAAAAAATGATATAAACACAATTATGAGTTCTTAATTCACAAGATTGTAAATAACTTTAAAACCTTTTTAAAAACTTTGATTTTTTCACTCTACTAGTTTATTTTATCTTGCAAATATTAACAGAGAGAGGTTTAATTCTTTACAAAAAAGGTCTTATATAAATTCAGTTTTCTCATGTACACATTTAAAAGATTCAAGTAGATAGAACATTACCCTCACCCCCATATTCACCCTTGGGCTCCTTGTCCAAAGGAAACCATTATTCCTTTCTCTGTCACACATGACTTATTGTATCTGCTTTTCGAATATGGTATAAATGGAATCGTAGCGTGTATACTTTTTGTGTCTAATTTTCCATTCTATGAATAATCAATAAAGAGTAAATTAAAAATAAATAAAAGTTAAAAATTTTCCATGATTCCTCCAAATGTCTTCATTCCTCTATACTTGAGATATTAGACTGAGGACTTTTGGATCTTTAGTAGAGTTTTACAAATTTGGAAAGCCTCTCTTTTTAAAAATAATTTTCAAGAAATTCAATGCATGTTCAAATAATTTTTCAACTTAGAAACTGTATAAACCCTTTATATTATATGAAAAAAAATTTACTTGAAAATGAAAATATTTTGAAATATTTGGAAAATGGGTAGAATATGAAAGCCACATAGAAGATGTTTGAAAACATGAAAAAAGACCAGTTTTTAAAATTAGTTGATGATGAAAACAAGAGGATCAAAAGCAGCAGATATTTCTCTATCCAAATGGTTCTCAAAGCTCAGCCATGGACCAGCCACATTAGTTTCATCTGGAAAGCAACACATTTCCTTCAAAAGACACACAGTTTCAGGTCCCATCCCAGACCCACTGCATCAAAAATCTGGGAGAGAGGCCCGGTCCTCCCAGTGTTTTGGGTACATGCTAAACTATGAGAAATACTGCTTCTATCCTACACTTTTTAATTTGTTAGATATTTCTGTTTTCAACTGCAATTTTCCTTAAAATTATTTCCAACCAACATTTTCAAAACAATGAGTAAATAATCTGTGACTATGAACTCTTTATACTCATTTTGTCATTTCCCTGTTCCTTCAGTCATGACTTTAGGCATAATTGCCTTTAGGGTTTTTCTTTATTTATCTAATAAATATTATTTATTTGCTACTATGTAATAGTCACGATGTGTATTAATTTTCTATGGCCACTGTAATAAATAACCATAAATTTGGTGGTGTAAAACAACACAAATTTATTTCTTAAAGCTCTTGAGTTCAGAAGTCCAAAATCACTCTCCCTGGGCAAAAATCAAAGCGTTTTATGACTGGTTTCTTTTGGAGGCTTTGAGGGAAAAAGCTGCTTTATTGCTTTCTTCAGCTTCTGGTGGTAGTCTCATTACTTGGATCATGGATCCTTCCAAGCATGTTTCCAACTTCTTGCTTCCATAGTCACATCTCTTACTATTGCTTTTGACTTTGTTGCCTCCCATTTATAAGAACCTTTGTGATTACATTGGGCCACTCGATAACCCAGGATAATCTACTCCTCTCAAGATCTTTAACTTAATCATATCTGTAAAGTCTCTTTTGCCATGTAAGATTCTTGGGATTAGGCCATGGGCACGTTTGTGGGGTTTTTATTCTGTATATCACACTGTGCAAAGAAGAGGATGGACACTGAGTGGGAAATGACAATATCTCTCCAATCCATTATAAAATTTTGATAAGCAATGTGGACAAATTAACTTTTGTGTAGCTCAGTATTAACTAACTAAATAAATGACAATCTTAAATAGAGGTGGAAAATTAATATATTTGTTATTAATTCATCCCATTAATAAGTCTCTGCAGCTACTATAGGCCATGTATTGCTCCTGTGTTGCTTCAAGTGGTTTGCAAAGAGTGTGAAAAGGGCCATTAAAGAAGATATAGTGAAGGTACATAAAGCAATGTGTGATTTCCTATAAAGCTTACTGAGTGTGAGAGCTGACTGGAGTGAATGCTCAGTTGAAACCTGAAATATAAGTATGCGTTGTGGGAGCATTCTGACAATGGGAAACACATGTTAGTAGCCTTGGTAATAGGAAGCAGAATGCGTGCTAAGAATCTCAAATACATACTTATATGAATGGAGCTTAGCAGGTGAGGGGGAAGTGGTGAAATGAATTTAGAGAAATAAGCAGTTGCTATAAAAAATGACCCAATATAATTAAGAAATTTAAATTTTAAGCTGAAGGCTAAGACGATAATTTAAGCATGGGAAAGACATAGTGATGTTTGCATTATGAAAGATAACTTTGGCTACTGTGTGAAGAGAAGATTGAGATGTGTCAATTTCATCTGTGGATGGCCTTTTGGAGTCATCTAAGTGAGAGATAAAGGAATCCTGGACTGTAACGGGAATGATGGATTAGGGTAAAGCAGGTGGGAAAAAAAATACACATTTAGCAGCTAGAATTCACAGAATTCTGTGTTAGATGAACTATATGATGAAATAATAGGTCAAAGAGAAAGTGTAGATCTTTTTTGCATAAGTATCTGAATGTATGATAGTGTTCTTAATCAATATATAAAACAGAAGGTGACAGCTTAACTGAGAGGAAGTGACCGAATGCATGTTTTTAGTATACATTGTACTCTACAATTGTTCAACTAATACACCTTCTAACTATTAATCTTCCCAGATCTCCCTACAGGAAGTCCTTCATCCTTTGTACTCTCAAAACTTTTTTCCTATGTTCTTTTACCTTATTTATTCATTACAGCATTTTGTAATGTACGTGCAAATAGGCTAGAAGGTAAGCTTCTTGAGAAGAGTATCCATATTTAGTTCATATTTGTGATACCACAGTCCGTAGCTTAGACTTTTACACCTAATAGGCAATAAATAAATATGTAAGTTTATAATTTTATTTTCCTGACCAAATATTGTATGAAGTCAGATAACTACACAAGAGGACAATTAGACATTGTCTCTGGCCTCACACTGATTAACATCCCCTGGAGAGGTTTGCTTCTACCACAAGTAGTCAAGAGACTGCATTTGGGCATTGTAAGAATCTGAAATTATTTTAGAATCTTTTCATTTGTTACTATGACATCATCTTCATTAGTGTTTTATGTAAACTGAGGTATAATCTTAGCCTAAACATATTTGCATTACTGTCAAACTACTTCTGATTTTAATTTTGAATGAAACACAATCAACATATTCCTTGTCTTTCCACTTTGTAGACAGCTTGATGTAGGGGAAGGATCATACCCTCTGGAGCAAGACAGAGCTGAGTTTAAAACCTACTTTGCTGCTTATTAACAGCATAACCTTGAGTGAGATCCCTAATCTCTCTGTTTCTGTTTCTTTTCCTTAAAGATTAAGGTAATAATATTTATTTTGCAAGATTATTATCAAGATAGAAAGCAAAATAAATGAAATTCCTAAAACTATGTATCACTGACATCGATAAAATAAATTACTGTAATAAGCATATATTTTTCAGTATTTGATATCTCTCCCCCACACACAAAAAAATCAAATACATTCAAACTTATTCCGGCTTTATTTGTGGAATGCAGGAAATTTGGGGTACAAAAATAGGTTTAAATCTCTACAACTAGAACTGGGATTCTAGTTTCCAACTATCATGCAATTCTTCCTTTAATATATAATCTAGTGAAAATTATTTAAGTAATGCCTGTGCCATCTTATAAATAAAATCTTGATAAAAGGAAGTCTGTTAAGTAAAACATCAGACTTAGAAAAAAAATAACAATATAGGAAGTCATTTTAAAATCTACCAGGATATAATTCTTAAAATTTTAGCTAACTTTGCTTCTCTCACTCAAATAGGTTATAGTGTTCAAGGCTAGAGTGTGATCTATTGCTGAGTTAGTAATGACAGTGAAGTTTGCCAACACAATCACTGCACTACATTATCTAAGTCATTGCTCTGCAAACTGCTTTGGGATACCTTGAGTATGAAGGGCTATATATCAAGTATATTATATTTTATTCTATATGGTAGCTGAGTTTTTGCAATGCATATTCAACAAGCTGAATAAAAAGAACTCCAGATGTACATTATTCGTGTTTGAATGCATTCACCATAGGTAAGTATAGGCTCTACTTGAACTAAAAGAAAGAAATGACGTTTGAGAGACAGAGAGGACAGATCTCTATCCTAAGGGTGGAAATCCCAACCATGTATGTATCCCACTAGCATCCCTGACCTCAGAATTGTCCTGCCTCCCTGTCACTCAGAAACCTAAATGAGTTTCCTTTCTATGCAAGGGTAATGTGTTAAAGCAGTAAGCACGCCAGAATCATTTATCATTGTTTTACCCTCATTTCCAAACACTGTGCTTGAATGAATGAATGAATAAATGAATTATTTCTGCTGGATTATATTGTCACCAAATTTTTTACTAATGTTTCTAAAGTAGCACTTTAAATTTGGGTAAGCAGCTTTGCTGTACATGAGGAATGTCCTCAGAAATTATCTTGGTAACAATTTTGCAAAGAGGAAACATCCCAGGTTTATCTACTTATAGAGTTATCTTCGATGGCATTTAGAGTTATCTACTTTTGCTAAGAGATTGTCTTTTGGTAAAAGTGACATTTTATTGCACTACAAAGACATATCAAAATATATCCCTAACCTGCGGAGATGCTAACATTTTCGTTAAGTTATCCCTATCAGTAAATAAATATGTAGAAACTGTATAGCAGAATATATGCAAACATGCATATTTACATTCATACACAAACATGTAAATGACATATAAAATAAGTTAGCACACATATCTTAGACAACTAAATGTTTTTTCTCAGCTCATATTTTTGAGTGCAGCATCTGAGAAGCAGAATTTTTAATTTATTTATGCATTCTAAAGATATTTCTTAAGTACCTACTATGTGAAACTCTGTGAATATACAATTATTATCAATGCTTGACGAATTTAACAGATGCCCAGCAAAAAAGAAAAAATTTAATAATAAACTCAATTAAAGGATAAACTGCTCTCTTTTTTTTCAGTTTATAGAGTTATGTGAGTTATTCTAAGCATAAACTTAATCAACTAAAATAAGAAAATATAGTTTCAAGTAGAAAAGTGTTTTTATTATAAAAAGGAAAAACAATCAGAAATTTACTAGTGAACTAAACAGTGTGTCCTAAACCACCATTCCCCCTCTGATGAGTTTCAGTGACTTCTCAGAAAAACAGAATAAAACAGTGGCATTCCCTTCTCAAGTTTCCCATCTCATTATGAAAATTAGGTGTCTCAATTTTGTCTAAATTGACAGTACACTACAGATCTGAAAGAATAATCTTTTTAGGAATTGCTGCATGTCTATCCACACACAGAAAAATTGACTCTTACCTCAAATCATGCATGAAAATTTTCCAGATAAGTTTTACAGATAAATGTGAGTTATAAAACATTAAATTTTCTAGAGTAAAACATAAGAGAAAAATCTTTAAGGCTTTCAGGCCTGTAAAAATTTCTTAAGAATGCACAAAGAGTGCATATTCCAAAGGAGGAAAAATGATAAATTGGACTACATTAAAATTACGAACTTTTCTTATCAAAAGACACCATTACACGAGTGAGAATTCAAACCATGGTTTGGGAGCACCATGTTGATTTCTGAAAGATGTGCAGAATATATAAAGAATGTCTGTGAAGCAGTATAACAAAAACTTCACATAATCTAATAGAAAAATGGGCAAAATGCAAGCATGAAAGTGACAAAAGAGGATATGAACATCTTCATTATTCATCAGGGAAATGTAAATTAAGATATATATTTAATATGCTTTGTAATAAAAGGCAGATGATAAAATAAGAAGAAGATGATAGCAAGTGATGGAGAACATATAGAATAACTGCAAGCTTCATAAACTACTGGTAAATTATAAATTTGTGCAACTACTTTTACAAAAAACAGTATTTATCTATCTATCTAAAAACAGCATTTATCTATCTATCTGTCTATTTTTTAAACAAACATATAGTATTGTCTTATTATATCCCAACTATAAATAGTAACTTATTTGATGTTCCCAATTGCCTAATGTATACTTAATACTTGCTATTTTCATTTTATAGATGGTGAAACTGAGGTTCAAAAAGGAAGTGAGGTACTAGGAAGTGACGGAGTTAGAAATCAAATCCAGGCAGTTAACTAAATAAATAGTGGTTTTAAAAAAGATATGTTCAAATCCTAACCATAGAGCTTGTTAGTGTGACATTGTTTGGAAAAATGTTCTTTTTAGGTGTAATTAATTTTCTGGAGATGAGGTTACTTAGAGTGGGTTCAAAATCCAGTGACAGGTGTCCATATAGTGAAAGAGCAGAGGGATATTGGAGAGAGAGAGAGGAGGCAATGAGAGGGTGTGAAGACGAAGACAGAGACTGGAATGATCCATCTACTCCAAGCCAAGGAGTACTAAAGACGACCTGCAGCCACCAGAACCTAGGAGAAGGGCATGGAGCAGATTCACCACAGAGTTTCTAGAACTAACTAACTCTTGCAACACTTTGACATATCTTTTTAAAAAACTACTATTCAACCCATTACAGGTGGGAATGAGTTATCTAGATATAAAGAAAAGTGGAGTGCAGTACATAGGAAGGTAACATAAAAATGAAGGAACAGATATAAAAATACTTGGTTAGTAAAGATTTCTTAATGAATATAGGATAAAAGGGAAAATGGGGGATAAATTATTCCTATATTTCTTTAAATGTGGTTGTGTTATAAGGGAAACAATACTTAAAGATGCTTAATCTGATTGCTTTTGTTCATATTATTTTCTAAAAGAAAAAAGGAAATAACATTGCTGAACAGAAGGAAGAAACAACCCAAGAATCTCCAACTGAGAAATGATTTATGGTTAAAAGTAGAAGGCATTCACTGCAAGTGGCTTAACACAAGGGGATTAGAGAAGAGAACTGAAAATGAAGAGATTCATCTAGGAAGTGATTCCTTGTATTAGAAAAAATATTTATTTTGTGACTATCTTGTACCACAGACAACTTGATCCTCACTACAAAGTCTAGTATATTTTGCAAATTATTTATCTTTTGCATACTGCTGCAAGTATCCAAGAATAATGACAAAAACAAGCAATTTGTGTGCTCCATTTTGTAGCTGGTATGTATGATCTCAGGCTAGACAACGCTTCCCAATCCAAATAAAACTGGTGAGACTATTGGGTTGTTTACAAAACTATTTGGGAGTTAACGTACTGGAGAATGAAGACAAAGTGTGAAGTACTTCAAGTAGAATGGATTGGATTTTCCAAAGCCAGCATAATTCCTTTTTTTCTTTTTATTCATTCTTTTAATATGTGATTTTTTAAAAAATATGCATGAGTATCTATAGGGCTTCATTCATTTATTTATTCAAGACTATTAAGTTCTATAAATGTATGAAGAATTATATTGGATGTTGGGAAAAAGAGGAATGAGAAAAGATAATAATATAAACTAGCAATTATTGGGTACTATGTTGCAGGCAGTAGTCTAATGCTTTACACTTATTTAATCCACACAGGACTGTGAAGAAGGTAGAATTATTGTTCTTAATTCAAAGTTTAGGAAACTGAGACACAGATAGGTTAAATTACTGTCCTACAGTCCTATAACTAGAATATGGCAGAGATAGGATTTGGTTCCAAACTGAGTGTTTAACCATTACACTAATTGTGCTATGCTGAGTGTAAAATTTTATTTTAATAACATATCTAATAATATCTCACTTTATAGAAAATATTGTGCTAGTTGCTGAAGATGAGGGAAGGGAAGAGAATCTTCACTGTTTATGTGGGTAAGAAAGGGGAGGGAGAGACAGTTAAGAAGAAAACACAAATGTGCAATAAACAAAAGTATTGCCTCTCAGGTTCAAATCCTCCCTTCCTTGACTCTTTTGCAAAAATGGAGCTGCACCTCTTAAACATTTCTCTTGTGTAGCTGAAATTGTTTCCTTTTGTTGGTAGAGTGAGGAAAAGGACATTTAAGGAAGAAGAGTTTTCTCTTCTGGTTCTGGTGTGTTTGGTTTGCTTCTCTTTTGTTCCTAGCACATGACTGTCAGCAATGCCTGCAAGAGATGTCAGATGGCATTAAACACTGTGGATGTCTTCTGCTATGGGTTAAATGTGTCTCTCAAAAGTTTGTGTATTGGAAACCTGATCCACCCACTGTAACAGTGTTAAGATGATGGAAAATCTGATTATGATATTTAAAAGGTGGCACGTTTGAGAGGTGATTGGATCTTGAGGACTGTGTCCTTGTGAGTAGTTTGATCCATTCGTGGAGTAAGGGGTTGCTGGTTTAATGGGTGGTCATGGGTGTGGTTCTAATGGTTTTATAAGGAGAGTGAGTGAGAAGGTTAGCTCTCTCCTGCTCAGCCCATTCTCACCCTGTGTTTCTGTAGAGAGTCACCACCAAGGAGAAGGCCCTCACCAGATGTGCTCCCTGGACCTTGGACTTTCCAGCCTCCAAACTATAAGAAATCAATTTTGTTTCTTTATAAATTACCCAGTTTCAGGTACTTGTCATAAGCAACAGAAATGGACTAATATATCTTCCTATCAAGTTTCAGCAGTACTCTGCAAGCACATTCCCAGGGAGGCTTGTGGACACCCCTGTTGTTACCATCTTAGCCTGCTGGAAATTACCCAGCAGGGGTGCTTCCTAGTTGCCAATCTCAGCCATACTTTTGTGTTCACCTGAACCTCAGAGAAGTGTTTCTGTCTTTGCTGGTTTCTCTGACTGACAGCTTTGGCTTGCTTATACCCTCAAAGGGTTTCCAGCTTGGCTGGTGATTTCGAACCTGCTCTGATCCAGGCAACATAGAAAACTTCTTTGTCATGCCACGGGCTGCACCCACACCATCTCAAACAAGGTCTGAATCCCATATTTGGGAAGAGCCCCCCTCCCAAGTTGATTCTTCCTTGGGTATTCTCCTTCAGCCTCAAGGTAGTGTTTAGACTTGTCTTTACTCTTTTAAAAATATTTTCCTGTTATAGTTAATAATTCTTTGTATTAAATGCTCTCTGTTCAAATTACTATGTGGTATCTATATTCTGATTGGACCCTGACTGATAAAATAAAATACATAAAGGGGAAGGAATAGTGCTAATTATTGACTAAGTAGGAAGACTGTTGTGTAGACCACTCTTAAATCCCATCTAAATGAATCCTACCTGGGTTCGAGAGCAGAAGCACAGATTTGGTACTCTTAATTCTGCCTAAAGATAGGTTAGAAGATAGAGGATATTCCAGGTTTGACAGCAGAGAATATACTGAAATAGAAATGCGCCAGGCTGGCTCTGCAGGCTTTTTTAACCTTTTTCCATTAAAATGCATGCCATCAGTAAAAATGGCTCCTGTGGTAAGGATTTTCAACCAAAGGTGATGACTGGTAGTGGCAGTAGCAGAGGAAGATCTTGTAGGTAATTTAGGTGCGCCCCTCTTGAAGATCATGGTCCTCACTCCTGGAGAATCACGGGAAGGGGGTGGTGTATGGGAAGCAAAATTCAAAATTATGCAAACTAATTTATAAAAGTCCATTAAAACACATGAACACGGAGCACAGTCATGCAGCAGCTTAGTCACTACTAATACTTACAAGTATATAATTCACATATGTTCCAAGAAGTGAAAAACATAAAATCATATTGATATTTTATTGGTAGACTTTAACTTTCCTCCTTTCCTATATATTCTTCTTACTGTAAGTGATTCCCCTAAGTATAGAATGTTCATAACGTTTAAGGTAAAAGTAAAACCCATGAAAGTTTGCATTTTTTTTTTCCAGTTGACAATTATTTTTTGGTAATATGTCTCCTAAATGTATCTTATGTACACATTAAGATTTGTTCTCTGTATAAACAAACATTTTTATTTTATATGTAGTTCCAAACAAGCGGCAGTGTTTATTTCCAAGTTAATATGCTTTAGAAAACAAATTCAAATCATAGAAATCAGATATCTCACTCCAGGATTTTTCTTTTCTTTAACAATTTATACTAACACCTTAACAATAGGCAGAAAAGAGAAAGTTTTCACCACTCTCACTGCTGTCATTATTTTATTAATCATCATTTTGATAACCCACCTAAATATCTCTGATGGAAATTACTTACATGTAACTTGAATCTCTTCAGTTAAAGTTTATGCCTATACTACAAATTTGGAAGCTAGGCCTTCAGAAATCAGCAACAGGAAATGAAATCAGTTTCACTACATCCTTATCAGTGATAAGCACATATCCATTGACTGTAATTTTGTATCCCTTGTTCTGAAAGAACTTGTTGACTATGAAAATTTTGTTGGAAGGAAACCTATGTCTCTCTGCAACCTCCCTGCTGTGAGTAATGTCAGATACAGGCCTATTGGTAAAGTCTGGCAGTGGTCCCCGAACTGAAAAATAATCGGGTATGCCCTGACAATGTATAGATTAGCACTAATTTGAAAAGTATGTTTTCTATAGTGTTAATATATTTTGTATGAAAATGTAAGTTTAAAAAGTACAAAGTAAAATATGAATATAAGTCCTAAAATTTTCCTTCTCATGTTCCCTGGGGCACATGTATCCCCATTTTGAAGACCACTGAAATATTGCACAGAGTATAGGTAAGGTTAGTTTTTAGGGTATTGCTATGATTAATGTTTATCTTTAATGATATACCTCCTCCTTTTCCTGTTTTTGCCTATCTCTTGTCTCCCTTATAACATACACAAACATATAATGAGAAGTTTTTAGTTCCAACAGCTACTTCAGGACAAGTCTGCCTAATAGAAATCTCCCACATAAGGACTGATTATAGCCAAGAATAAGCACCTTAGGAGAACAGCATTGTGTTAGCTCAGAACAAAATCATAGATTCATTTCAACAATGGTTCAGATTATCAAACGTTATACATCTACATATTTGCACTGAATTTAAGGTTGAACCACACAGAGATAAATGGATGGAGATTATACATATATAATCTCCATATATATAACAGTTAAAATTAATAATATAACCTATTTTGGTGTGCATTTGTTCATGTCTTTGGTGCATTCCCATTGGGTCCTGTTTTAGGCTCAGTGAAATATCACACGGGGACAAGTCAGACATCGATCTTGTGCTGCATTAATTGTAAGTTGAGCGGATGGCTGCACATGTTCAGTATCCTTTTTTTAATGTTGTCATGGGTGTCATCTCTGTTTCCAGCTTTTTGGTTTTATTGCAGTTTTATTTTCTGTAATTTTCTTGAAATGCGAGAGATATAGTTCTGCTGTGATAAATGAGATGGGGAACCCATAGCTCAGTCACTAGTTTGTTCATAGATTGACCATTGAATGTAAAGTATGTGATGCTAAGAACAATTTTGATGAGATCCATTGTTGAATGTGTAATGATTCATTCCTCTTTGTGAAGTTGTTACCTTTATGTCTTAGTCCTGCATCATTTTTCATGTTTCTCTTTTAATAAGTTTCTTGGAAGGACAAAAATCTTCCCAAAATATAGCCTAGACTAAATTGAATACAAGTGAGATATATTCTCTAAACATATCAACAATACCAATATTATTATAGGTTTTTGTTTTTGATAAGAGTTTATAATGTGTTTTCTGTACAGAAAACAATTCTGTGTTTAACTTCTGTCATCCCTTGCTAAATCTCTGATGCCTATTCCTAAGATTTTTTGTCTTCAATCAACAATATAAAATACAAAACTCAGATACTGTATTACATGATTTACTGTGATTCAGTCAAAAAGGCACCATTTTTCTGAAATGAAATATATATTTATAGGTTTACTTAAAAAATTAACTTCCTTCCCAACACCAAGGTCACTGCTTCTATTCTCTCATTAACCTTCTCCAAGAAATCTGACCTATTGACAAAAAGCTATCAAGGCCAAGTTTCATTGTCAGAAAGAAAATCAAATGGGCTCCCTGAGTCAGTTCGAGAAAAGAAAAAGACACATAAATACTCATTTTATATGCACGTATGTATGTATCTGTGTATGTATGTATATATTTTTTATATATATATATAAAAACAATAATATATATATGACTTTGAGGCAACAAGCAATGCTAGTGCAGTTCAGAGGTAAATGGGGGGGAAAAAATCCAGCAAGGAAAATGCAGAAGGTATGAAGACTTTAAAAAGCTGCACCAGCAAACAGCCATTAGGGAATTCAGGATCCCGTACCAGGAAGGTAGGCACAAGAGACAGTGTCTGTGGCTGTGTAGATAAGAGGAGCAATGGTTATAAACCAGGAAAGGAGGGCATTGGTGTGCTGAATGTTAACGAAGACTGTTTAATTTACCCCCCAAAACAAACAAAATTATCATAATCAAACTTGCAGATTGTTTTAGTTGAAGACATGGAGACTTGCATTATTAAAATCTCAATATATTTTCATGAAAATATAAATCGTGAAAATTTTTACAAACTAATTTTGTGGAAACCCATTACTCTCCAACAAGTAGTAATCACTATGATGAATAAAAAAGCAAGAACACCTCGGGTATTTTTCATAGATCTCAGAGAAGAATGGTGGTCACCAGATGCTGGAGTGGTTGCGGAAATGTTTGTCAAAGGGTACAGAATTTCATTTAGTTAGGAGAAATAAGTTCCATTATGCAACATAGTGACTACAGTTAATAATATATTATATATTACATATTATATTCTTAAAAATTGCTGGAAGAGTGAATGTAAAGTGTTATCACCACAAAAATAGTAACTATGTGAGCCAGTGCATATGTTCATTAGCTAGATTTAGTCCTTCCACAATGTACTTATACTTCATAACATCATCCTGTGCATAGTGGATACATAGAATTCTGTCAATAAAAACATAATAAAATGAAATAAATAATTTATAATAGTGTTTGAGGAGTAAGGCATGTGTTATAAATAGAGGAATCGGATTTGACAGAGGTTGTTCTTTAGAAGGTCACAGGGAAGAGGACGGTGATATGACATCCTTAAGAATATGCAAGAAAAATGTTCTGACAAGAGATTTATTGGAAATGAAATGTAGTGGTTTAACTTGTAGTTGCCATACGTTTTTATTAAAAATTAATTTCATAATTTTGTCTTCCTTTAAATGCAATACAATTTTGTTATAAATTTATTTCACATGAGCAATTTACATTTAAACATAAAAGTTTTTAGATTTTACTAATGTATCAATCCTTGTTTCCTAATCTGGGATGTCTGCAAATATATTCTCTGGCATTCTGTGAGTTCTCAATGTTTTGAGAAACATTTATATAGTGTTAATTATAAAAAAAGAATAACAGTAAACACACAAAAAATATTTTTAAAAAGGCATACCATTATGTTTACATCAGGATATGATCCCAATCTCTTGGTAAGAGGGACTGATAGGTTGGGATTGTGGAATAGCAGTTCTTAACTCTGGTGGTTTGATGCATTAGGATCTAATGATGATAGCTTATGAAAGGCAAAGAGGCTAGAAAATTTTCAGGCTCCTGTATCTGTTTTTGATTCTACATCAATGCTTAGAGAGCTTTGTGTTACTGATATGAATAAATATTTACCTATTATTTATGTCTTGATTTAAAGACAAAGGAAGAGAGCAAAAGTCATCTTCCAAGGCTACAAACACTACAGGCAAGACTATCCCTCCCATGGTCTGACACTTCCTGTTATGGACTGAATTGTGTCCCACACAAAATCTATATGTTGAAGCCCTAAACCCCAATGTGACTATATTTGGAAACAGGTCCTTTAAGGAGGTGATTATGGTTAAATGAGGTTATAAAGTGTGGGCCCTAATTCGATAGGATTGTTGTCCTGTTGAAGAGGAAGAGACACTAGGCTTATGTGAACACTGAGAAAAGGCCATGTGAGCACACGGCAAGAAGGTGATCATCTCAAAATCAAGGAGAGAGCCCTCACCAGAAGTCAACCCTGTTGGCACTTTGATGTGGAGTTCCAGTCTCCATCACTGTGAGAAAATAAATTTCTGTTGTTTAATCCACCCTTTCTGTAGTATTTTGTTATGGCAGCCCAAGCAGACGAATACATTCCCCAAAGCAGAACTAAAAGAGACTGGCATTGCTCCTTAGTTCCTGGTGAGACGGCTATGCACTCATTCCATATACCTCATCCCGTTATTACCTTTAATCACTACCAATGCCTCAAAAGGAGGCTACTCGTTGAAATGATGACCCACCTCTCACACAGAGGCCCTCAGCACCAGCTCCAGCCTGTGCTACTTCCCAGTTTACCTCAGTTTCCTTAGATGTCAAAGCCTCCCATCCCAACTTTCAACACGTGGATCTTACTCCCTTAAGATTCTGAACTCTCCCCAAAATGACCCAAGTTTGCATTGCTTCCTACTCTGCTTGGAGCTTTGGAACTCCAACTTTATCATGAGCATAATCATTCTCTATGTCAAGTCTTGTGTAGTCTTGTCTAGTCTTGTCTTGTATATATCATGGACTTTCATTCCGAGCACTTATTTACTTAAAATGATTGACTCTGTGCAAAACTTCTCTTGCTAAAACTCTTGGTGATTTTATCTACTCAATGGCTTATCATTAATTGAGCTCTGCATCGGGTAAAATAAAACCAAGTCCTGTGAATGCAGCTTTTCCAGAGAGCTGTAAGACAGGTCCAATAGTGACAGTCCTCAGTGTATGGGGCTTTGGTGGCATTCCAAACCTGTCTGTATTCTCCTTTGGCTGTCAGGTTGCTAATTTTCACAATTACCAAGTTTATGAGGCTGCAGGTTTTCAAGGCCGCTATGAAGTGCAAAAGAGGGGCATGGAATTGGACCAAATTATAATGCCACCAATTGCACTGTTCTTAGCAAGACTCAAGTTTTTGTTTTGTTTTGTTTTAAAGAATAGCTCCTCAAATTGCTGAAACCCTTTATTTAATGTCAGGCTCTAAAAAAGTTGATTTTTGATCAATTTTTACAAGTCTTTTTATTGCTTTTATGGAGGTATGAATTTTTCCAGGTCCTTCCTCCACCATTCTGGAAGGGCTTCTCCTCATTTGTAAATTTCTTATCCTAAACTTAGGAACATTAATAGATCTATTAAACTGCACAAGAAATATTGATAATGTAATGAAATATTTTGGTTCAAATGACTATAATCATGCCTTCTGAGCCACTGAGGTCCAAGTCATCAAAGGTTAGTCCACTTTGCTTCAATTTACTTGTTCTTTAAATATCTCATAAAATAACTTAATGTAATTTGTGAGTTGATCTTCCTGTATTAAGCTCAAATATTATTTCTCCAAAATTCAAACTTTCTTTCTGTCTTATTTCATGACTCCAATCTTTTTCCATAATTAAATATAAGTATGCTTCATATCAATGTGATAAAAAATACTATTTATCAAAAGATGCATTGTTTAATTTTTTGTAAAGATAGTAAGGAAGCACATTGCTATCGTTTCCATAGCAATGATTATTTTTATTCTACATGACTATTGTGACAGACAATATACCAAGTTGGTTACCACTTTACATTTAGCTTAATACTCTTGATTTGAAATGGATAGATTCATGTAAAATATTAATTACATGAATATTAAAATATGTGAGACCTCTGGTAGCATTATGTATTTATATGGAAATTTTATCTCCATATCACCTCTCTACTTTTTTTTAAGTATTCCAAATTATAGTAAAAACAGTGAGTTTGGGGTGGTAAGAGAGAAGAAATTCATATATTGAATATGTTGATGATAAGCCAAATATGGTTGTATAAACTTTCATACAGAGGACCTTATGTATCTGATTTATTTTTTCATATACCTTCAGTCTAGAATAGAGACTATAGGATATAATAGTTTTTGAAGTGACCTACATCGTTTTTATTGAAATTTCTTTCTCATTAACCTTAGAGAACATATATTTATTTTCCCTTCTTTTAAAAATCTTCTATCTATTACTTGTAGGCTTATTTCCACTTCCCTCAGCTCCCTGTTTGTTCACATGAACAATTCTGCCACTTTAAGTCTATCTTTGCATATAATGTTGCCTAGATTGATAATCATTTCATGGCTCTTTAAACAATTAACTACTCCTCTACCAATTTAACTATTGGGTAGTAGTACTATAAAAAATCATGATGTATTCAGCATGAATGTTCATTAATCTATATCAACAAACTCTTAACTGTTTATTACACTCTGTTTTATTCAATATTTCATATTTATTTGTCTTTTTAACAAGGTTAGACTATTGCTTGGTATAGGACTGATGTGTTGGCATATTTTATCATCTGAAATATAATGTATATATATGATACACTATATATTATTATTTATTGCTGTGTTGAAGATATTGGATCACTTCTAACTTACTATTCCTCAGAGTCAATAGGATATATGAGGTCACTGATCCACGCAATTAGAAAAACATCAATGTTATTGAAAACTTGAACAGACTGAAGTAGAAGTTTAACTGAGTGATGACGAAATGGCATTATGTGTCAGGTGCAAAGGATTGCTGCCTGGATTCTCTCAGTGGTAATTGTTGATAAAACAGATGGTAATTTGAGATCTGCATGCATCCAAAGCTGCCGAATGAAAATGTCCAAAGAGAATGTTCTCATCTGCCAACTTAAACAGAAAAAATGGGGAAAATGGCAGGCGTGAAGTGGTTCTCTAAATTGGATCCTACAGTCACATTCTGGCAAAAAAAATCCTTAGATAATGGAAGTCCAAGAATATACACTATAAACACACAGTTTGGGCAGCATAGTTTCCTGATGTTAATGTCATGTTCACCCTTCAGAAAAACAGGTAAATATGACTCTATAACAACTAGCAAATGAAATTCCTAAAGAAGCAATGAATAGTAGCAAAAATACACAACATTAGAAACAAATTACACTTTTAAATATACTTGTTGAAATCAATTAATCTGAGAGAAAATGTCTACCAATAAAATCATTCTCAAAGACAATAATAAAGCTATCAAGTGATGGAATTAAAAATTAAAAAAAAAATAAAAGTTCAATTAAAATAAATAGGAAAAACAACAATGCTTGAAATTTGAAAATTACATATGTGTATGTGTGCGTACATACACACAACTATCAGAAAAAAACATCAAAAGGTATAAACACTTTGTCTATGCATATGTATTAAGAAAGACACTTAAATATTCAAGGAAAAGATTTTAGTTTCAGAGAGTACTACATTTATATATATAAATACTTTATTTTGTGTGTGTGTCAGTATTTCATATGTAAGGGTTGTTGAGCAACACAGTACCTGGAATTGGATGATTTACAAGAAAACAAAATTTATTGCTTACAGTTTTGGAGGCTGGGAAGTCCAAAGTCCAGGGAACACATCTGGTGAGGTTCTTCTTTGGTGGTGGTTTTACATCAATGCAGACGTCTCATGTGGCAAAATATGGTGGGGCAGAGAGAGAGAGAGAGACTCTCATGTGCTCTCCTTTCAAAGCCCTCAGAACCATGCCTGTGACCACTATTATTAATCAATTCACTAGGCATGGTCCTCAGAATCTAATCACCTCTTCAAGGCCCTATAGGATTTCCCACCCTCTTAACACTCTCACAGTGGGGACCAGGCCTCAAACACATTAAACTTTGGGGGAACACAATTCAATCCATAACAATAGCCAAGGATCAAAGTTCAAAAACATTTGGAGTCATATAAAACCCTCCAAATAATTAACAATTCCACCAGATTAACTAATCTTTTGCTTTGGTAGAAATAAGCCCAGATTCTTTCTTTAATATTTTAAATTATTGAAACAAAAATTTCAGAGTAAGTCTCAAAGTACAGTAGGCTGTCATGAAAACTGCCCAGGGGGCACAATTTGTACTTAATAGTATTATTTATTACCTTTATGATAACTTATTTGGTGTGTACATTATTTAATATGTCACAGTTTTTACATTTGTAAAAAGGGATGAAAGTATTTATCCCACCAAGTTCCTTGTGAATATTAAGTCAAAATGTGTTTTTTAAAAAGATATAAATTAGAAACTTTTATTCAAATGTATGTTACGATTAACATAATCTTGTAAGAGAAAACAGAGTTAATACACTTACATGGAATTTCTTTGATGAGTAAACTCGTAAAAAATAACATTAATCAGATTCATTCTGCCAGATTCTAGTAGCCATTGTAATTGAATGATTCGTTATTTACAAAGAAGTAAATATACATTAATAGTTTACATTTTTGGCTTGAAATGTTCAGAAAGCTTTTTGCCTTGCTTGAAAATGTTCAAAAGTTGCAAATTTATTTGCATAATATGCAGAGACCCTTCACCATGTGGCCTTCGTCTTCTGCTACAGCCTCATCCACCACCCGTACTACAGACACTCTAGCTATCATGAACAATTTGTGTAGTTCTTTAGAAGTGCCATACTCTGCCTCACACTTCTGGCATTATACATGTGACCCTTCTTCCACCTTCTAACATATGAGTCTAGTCATATTACTCCTCAAGGTGGTACAAAAGCTTGATAGCGTCGTGTCCAAACATGTCAATATGGTACAAATTTCTCCATTTACCCCTCTGTTCTTCTCTTCCT
The DNA here is from genome assembly GCF_027409185.1 of Cynocephalus volans. Lineage (NCBI taxonomy): Eukaryota > Metazoa > Chordata > Mammalia > Dermoptera > Cynocephalidae > Cynocephalus > Cynocephalus volans. Next base: position 95,014,552 of record NC_084471.1, read on the forward strand.
TATACTTTACACTTCAGAATTTCTTTGATATTCACCGAAGATGCAAGACATTGTCTTTCCAATTTCCAGATATTTACAGTTGCTATTTGTTTTGCCCAAAGTAACTCTGCCTCCTATTTGATGATTAATTCTTGTTTACAGACCTTAGTGCGCAGACTAAATTGTTTACCAGAGAAGGGTAGTAAATTTCTCATATCAAATGATTTCTTAGGCTAGCCCAGGGATTGGTCAGTAGATAGGCAAAAAAGAGACAGTACAGTGTATCTGTTCAGGGTTCAAATAGTTTCCATTGTAAGGAAACAATACAGTACTCTCTGAAGTCTCTCCAACTTTACTTTTTCTCACTCCACCTAAGGTGCCATTTCCATTTTCTGTCTCTTATCATTTTCCCAAATCAAGATGTGCAGTCTTCTTTTTCAGAAACTTTTCTTTCTTTAGTACACTGGGTTAGAAACTTCCCTTTAATATTTAATGCATATAGAACAGTGTTACACTCTATAAAAATTGTCTGATTATTTGACTTACTCCAGCATTTATTTTAAATTCCTGACATTCAAAGTCTGCTTTATATATCACTAACAATCAGCATAGTATCTAACATTCAGGTTACATTAGGTAATGCTTGTTGAGTAAGTGGTTTTCATGCAAACTTTTAGACTTAAATAAATGTATATGTTCCAATTGCTAACTTAGCTTTACCTTTGTAATAGACTGTTTCCAATCAAATTTATTGGCTAATAATCAAGCTATCACATTTGTTTTACTTCAGATGGCAGCAGAATAGACCAGAGAGAAAAAATTTTTATGTAGCTCTTCTAGACTTAATTGGATTAACAAAAATACATCTGCCAACAACTTCATATCGCAAATATCTGAAGTGTCCTCAGTAGGTCTGAGAATCCTGTAAACCCCTTCCTGGTTTAGCATTCAACTTCAATCAAAGTCATATGTAGAATAAATATATTTTTTTTTTTTTGCCTGCTCTTATTGATTAATGGCTCAGCCATCTCTTCCAGGTAAATTTCAGTATACCCCATTTCTCCCACAGACATTAAATTTCGGTATTTCTCTAAATAAATTTTAGTGTATAGTAAAATTAATACTCTAAATATCTCCAAATCTTTATTCCAAACATTGACAGAAATCTGATATTTTTACAGTTTGCTTCCTCATAAATTCATTTTTTGTTTTAATTGAGCCATGAACCAAAGCGTGCCAGCGGTGTTAGAAATAAATGGGGCAGATACATAACGGAGACATTGCATATGCTGAATCAACTATACTTGGCAGTTTGTCAAATATAGTGAGGACAAATGTGTAGCAGAGCTGGGCCTGAGGTTTTGAGACTTTGAGAATGGTGGTGCAACGGAGAGAGATAACATGGGAATATGCTAATCTGGAGGAATTAGAGGTTTTAATATACGAAAAGTTGAATTGAGTAACTCCTGACACATTCAGAGATGACAGTTTGACAGCCACAAATGTGAAAGTAGAATTTAGGAACCATTTCCATAGATGTTAGAGTTTATCAGAGGAGTAAGGCAAAACCTTTCAGGCCCACCAGCCCACATTTAGGAGACTAAGGTGACTTAATCAAGGTCATATTTGGAAAAAAAAAAGACTAAAATGATTTTCATAAAGAGACACTCTTAGTCATCACAGTGAATGCCCCATAACACACACATTTGTGAAAATAAATGAATTAATAATAAAATATGGTCAATATTTCAAAGGAGTTTAATATAATGAGAAATGAAAAAATGCCTATTTACTTCTAAAATTTAAGTCAAATCTATACCTACTTTACCCAGGGTAGGAAATTGGACTGACACCCAACATTGAATGCTAGTAGCATTTTAAAAAAAAATTATTCTCTAGGTATGTAAAGTAAACCTATAGAACCCCATTTGAAACCTATTTTGAACTCTGTTGCAGTAAGAATTTGTTACTTTGTGAGATTGTATAGTAAGGCTCTAATATTTTTCAACATCTAAACTCAACCCAACAGATAAAGGCATTTTCTTAACATAAATAAAATGGAGAAATACTTAAAGTAGAAATATGATTTAGTAAATAAAACAAATCTGTAATTTGCAGAATATTAACACTCTAAGGAGGCAAATAAATTACAATATCTAATACCATTATTGATACCAATATTATCTGTATGTAAAATGTAAAACTATGAAACTTTTAGAAGAAAGCATAGGAGAAAATTTTTATGACTTGAGGTAGGGAAACAGTATTTAAATATGACACTAAAGGGCCGAGCCCGTGGCGCACTTGGTAGAGTGCTGCGCTGGGAGCGCGGCGACGCTCCCGCCGCGGGTTCGGATCCTATGTAAGACTGACCAGTGCACTCACTGGCTGAGTGCCGGTCACGGAAAAAATACATAAATAAAAATAAATAAAACGGCAGTGGTAATATTAAAAAAAAAAAAAAAAAAAAAAAAAAAAAAATATGACACTAAAAAGAGGATCTATAAAAGGAAGTTTATAGATGAACATATCAAAATTTTAAAAATTGCTCTACGTGAGACATTTTTAAACAAATTTTTAAAGAGCAAGCTATAATCTCAAATAAAATATTTTGAAGTCACATACCAGACAAAGCACTTATATCCAGATTACATAGAGAATTCCAAAAATCTTAGAGAATAGAAAAGAAAACAATCAAATTGGAAAATGGGCAAAGACATGAACAGACTACAGAGGATGTATAAATGAGCACCTGTAAAGATTCTCAACATCATTGGCCATTAGGAAATTAAACCACTGACGAGATATCACTACATGCTTATCAGAGCACGTAACCTTAGAGACGATGACGATTCTAAGTGCTGGTGAGGATGTAAAGCAACTGGATATGTTTTTGGTGTGAATAAGAAGTGACACAGCCACTCTAGAATTGATTTGGCAGTTTCTTATAAAGTTAAATATACACAAACCACTGGACCCAGCAGTGTTACTCCTAGGGATCTACCCTAGAGAAATGGAAACAAAACCTGCAAATGAGTGTTTATGCAATTTCCACTCAAATTTTCCCCAAAGTGAAACAACTCAAATGCCCCTTAGCAGATGTATAAATTTAAAAAAAAAAAAGAAAAAATTGTGGTACATCTAAAAAATGGAAGACTACTAAGTGAAAAAACTCACAAACTTTTGGTTCACATAACAACTTAGATGAATCTCAAGAGCGTTATGCTGAGTGAATAAAACCAGTCTTAAAAGGTTACATGCTTTATGACTCAATTTATGTGACATTTTACCAAACAGACAGAAGTATAGGGATGGAGAGCAAGTCTTTCATTGCCAGGGACTGGGTGACCAGAGGATGTGACTTTAAAGGGTAGCATGAGTTTTGGGGGGGTTATAAAACTATTCTATATCTTGACTATGGTAGGGGTACATGAATCTATACATATAATAAAGTTCATAGGACTGTATGTCAAAAGAAAAAGATAGTAAATTTTACTATAAACCAGTCAATCAGAGGACACTCTGAGGGATACTACACGGCATCAAGTTTAATCCTTTCACTCTACATATGACCAAACTAAAGCCTAGATGTTATATACCAGTTGCCTAAATTTATACAATCACGTTATAGTAAAACTGAGACTTCCCTTACAGTTCTGGTTATAAATGCTGAAATAGGCCTGAGGCTTCCTGACATCTGATCAAATTGTTTTCCCTGCACTATATCACTTGAGGTAATGAAAAACAGTAGTCCACTCTCTATTAAATATTTTAAAACGTTTGTTATAAATTGTATGTGCTCAGATAATCTTTAAGTTAGAAGATAAATTAAAATTACCTTGAGTGGCATTTTTCTTCTACTTCGGTATCTCAACTATCACCTGAAACATACTATCAGATTTTTTCAACTTGTTTCTTATTGATGAGCTGTGAAAAAGATGAGTATTTCTATGAAGTCCTGATTGATCATAAACGCTGGAACAATCTAGGAAAAGTGGAAGAAGGACATAATTGAAATACCTCAACATCTCTAGAATTTGCCAAATGCTGAGTCAAAGATTCATGAGGGAAGAAATCATTTGCTTCCTGCTCATGATTTGAGTCATCTCCTGCTCACTCAGCCATTTCGAAGAAGGAATTGCAGCAACTAGAGCCACAGAGCAGTTGGAAGTCACAGTTTATCTTTGGGTGGTTAAAAATCAATTGTAGTGAAAAAGAAACAAGGACAAATAGAAAGCACTAGCCTGGCCAAATAGCAACAACAAATAACAGTTTTAAAATGCCGTTGTCAAGGAAAGAAAAAAAAAATACAAATAAGACAGGGAGAAAGAACTATTAAAAAGCAGAAAGAGGTGTAGAGAAAATAATAATACATGAACAATTAGAAGATTTAATCATAGCTTAATATTAAATATCCTGACAGGCTTCCAGGGAAGAGACAGGACAAACAAGAAAAAAAAATTGGGTATGCTGAGAAAAACATGGATTTAGGAAAATATCAGATTTTAAGAGAAAGCATAATAAACTAGTTTATCAAATTATTTTATTTGCCTAAAAATCAATAAAATTCAGCAAACTAAATTAACCAATTAATTATACTATGAGTGCGAGCAATTGGGAACCCTTGTGATTGTCTACTAATATTTAAACAAATTTAAAATAAAAAAAACAATAGGTAGATAAGCTATTTTTTATTTGTAATTTCCGAAGTAGTAATTACTATAGTTAATGTGTCTGCCTATAGATAAAGTCTACCTACCTAGATATGTCATCCAATAGAGTTTAGATTAAACCAAAAAAAAAAAAAAAGGAAAGCTGAGATGTAAATTCCATGAGTTTAGGGATATTTCTTCTGTTCCTTGATACAATCCACATGTATTAGGGTTTTCCAGAGACAACTGACACACACATACATATATGCAATTGTAGATATAGATATAAATATTGATATAGATATATGAGAGGGGATTTATTAGGGGAATTGGCTCACACAATTTTAGAGGCCTAGAAATCCCACAGCAGACAGTCAATAAGCTGGAGACCCTGGGATGGTGGTACTTTGGCTCAGTCCGAGTCCGAAAGGCTAAAACCCAAAGAAACTGATGGCATAATTCTCTGTCTGAGGCCAAAGCCCTGAGAACCCAGGAGGCTTCCAGTACATGTCCTGGGTTCCCAAGGCCAGAGATTCTGGAGCACTGATGACTAAGGGCAAGAGAAGAACGTGTGTTCCAGCTCCAGGAGAGAGAGAGGGAAAATTGCCTTTTCTCTGCCTTTTTTGTTCCATGGAGGCCCACAGCTGATTGGATGGTGCCCACTCACATTGAAGACAGATCTTTCTCACTCTGTCCAGCAACTCAGATGCCCTCACAGACAAACCAAGAAGTAATACTTCACCACTTTTCTAGATATTCCTTAATCCATTGAAGTTGACACCTAAAATTAACCTGCACAACCGTATCCAAAACAGCATCTGGCCCATAATATCTGTTTAAAAAATAGTTGATGAAAAAATATGTATTTAATGAACAACAGATGTTCTAAGAATGTATTGTACAACAATTAAGAATACTACCTTGGATGTCCCTTCTGTTTCTGGTAATATGGAGCACTAAATTCTCATAAAAATAACTGAAAATGATAGATAAATATTGTAATATTTTGAAAAATATTTAAAAGCCTACATAGTAATAAGGAATTATGAAACCAAGGTCTAGTTGAAGACAAAACCTTCTAAGTATAAGCAGAAAACTAAGATCTTGAATTTGGTGAGGTCCACAGGTACAAAAGGATGCAAAGTCAAGGGAAAGTAATAGGAACCCCTTCCCAAATGAAGTTGGGATTCCATAAAACACTCATGCTAGAATGAATTAGAAGTCCACCCATACTCATTCCTATGATGGGCTTGCATATTTACAAAAAGCAATAATTACACTGAAGAACTCCATTGAATGAACACTGAAAATATTATATGTCCATGAGGAAAGGAGGGTCTGTCCTGTGAATTATACTGGATATTCATATGAAAAAAATGAAATTATACCTCTATCATAAACATACATTAAGACAGCACAAAGTCATATGATTATAAGGGACTTGTGTTCAGAATCAATTTATCTCCCCAAATATCTATTTATATGTGTATAGAGATACACATACATACATGTAAACACACATGCACATGTGTATATATTATTATAAATCAATAGAAATTAACCCAAGAGAAAATAGGCAAATTAATTGAACTAGCACTTTATAAAACTAGCCATCGAAATGTCTAATAAATACATGAAGTTTTTTTTTTTTTCAAACTTCATTAGTAATCAGAATAAAAATGAAAATAAGTTAGATATCATTCATTATATACTTACTACACTGGGGAAAATAGTCTGACTATGCCAAGTTAAATTGGGGAGAATTTGGAGTAAGGTGATCTGATATGCAATGCAAATCAGAGAATAATTGGTGTAATCACATCAGAAAACTGTTTAGCATTATCTGGTAGAGTTGAAATTTCACATACAGAAGACTTAGCAATTTCACAGTGGGTAGATCACCAGAACAAGTCTAGCCTAAGTGCACCAGAGTAAGCACATAAAAATGCCTGTAGCAACATTTATCACTGAAAGCAAACCACCTAACCAACCAACAAAATTCTAGAAAATCCCCAAATTCCCATTATCAACAGAATAGATGGATGAATATATATTAGGTGTGGTCACACAATAGAATATTTTAATGACAATGAAAAAACCGTAACTACACTCAATAGCATGAACGAATCTCAGAAGTTCACTACTGAAAAAACAAATAATTCAGAAAGTATTGGACAGTATGATTTTCTTCATAGAAATTTTCCAAACAGCCAAAACTTCTGTGTATGTTTTAAGAATGTAAACATAATGGGTGTCTAGGGAGGTAAAATCTGAGTTCTTGATTCATCTGGGGGAACATGAATATTTGTTTTATAATCAGCCTTTGCATTCTGTTTCCCATGAAATAATTGAAATAGCCAGTTGTACCTGGGTGAATATTCTGGTTCTGCAATTAACTATCTGTTTAATTGTATTAAAAGCAAACCCTTTTTGATAATAGCCAGTCTAACTGGAGTGAGTGAGATGATATCTCAATGTAGCTTGATTTGCATTTCCTTGGATGCTGAGTGATGTTGAGCATTTTTTCATGTGTCTAATGGCTATTCGTGTATCTTCCTTTGAGAAATGCCTACCCAGCTCCTTTGCCCATTTTTAATCAGGTTATTTGCTTTTTTACTGTTAAGTTGTTTGAGTTCCTTGCATATTCTGGTATTAATCCCTCATCAGATATATAGTTCACAAAGATTTTCTTCCACTCTGTAAGTTGTCTTTTCACTCTGTTGATTGTTTCTTCTGCTGTGCAGAAGTTCGATATAATCCCATTTGTTTATTTTTCCTTTTGTTGCCTGTGCTTTTAGGGTCAAATTTATAGTCTTTGCCCAGTCCTACTTCTTGAAGTGTTTCTCCTATGTTTCCTTTTAGAAGTTTTATTGTTTCAGGATGTATATTTAATTCTGTAATCCATTGTGAGTTGATTTTGATATATGGTGTGAAGTATGGGTCTAATATCATTCTTCTACATACGGATGTCCAATTTTTCCCAGCACCATTTATGAAAAGGTAGTCTTTTCCCAAATGTACGTTCTTGGTGCCTTTGTCAAAGATCAGTTGACTGTAGGTCTGTGGGTTGATTTCTGGGTTCTCTATTCTGTTCCATCGGTCTGAGTGTCTGTTTTTGTGCCAGTACCATGCTGTTTTGGTTACCAAAGATTTGTAGGATAATTTGAAGTTGGGTATTTTTTTGTATGTTTTTTGTTTGTTTGTTTTATTTATTTATTTATTTTTGCTCAAGATTGTTTGGCTATTCAGGGTCTTTTGTTGTTCCATATAAATGTTAGGACTTTTTTTTTCTGTTTCTGTAAAAAATGTCATTGGTATTTTGATGGGGATTACATGGAATCTGTAGATCACTTTGGGTAGTACATACATTTTCACATTGTTAATTCTTTCAGTCAAAGAGCATGTAATATCTTTCCATCTTTTTGTGTCCTCTTAAATTTCTTTCAACATTGATTTGTCATTCTCATTATAGAGAATTTTCACATCCTTAGTTAACTTCATTCGTAGGTATTTTATTTTTTTGGTGACTATTATAAATGAGCTACCTTTCTTGATTTCTTTTTTCTGCTACTTCATTGTTGGAATATTGATTTAGAGTAACAAATGCTGATGAGGATGCAAAGAAAGGAGAACCCTCCTACTCTCTTAGTGGGACTGTAAAATGGTACAGCCATTATGGAAAATGGGAAGTTCCTTAAACAACTATAGAGCTACCATATAACCCAGCAATCCCACTGCTGGGTATATACCCAAAAGTATAGAAATCATGTCAAAGGCAAACCTGTATTTACATATTTATTGCAGCTCTATTTATAATAGCCAAGAGCTGGAATCAACCTAAAATACATCATCGGATGACTGGATAAGAAAAATGTGGTATATTCATATCATGGAATACTTCTCTGCGATAAAAAAGAATGAAATACTGCCATTAGCAGCAACATGGATGAACTTAGAGAAAATTATGTTAAGTGAAATAAGCCAGGCACAGAAAGAAATACCACATGTCCTTGCTTATATGTGGGAGCTAATAAAAATAAATAGATAATAAACAAATAAATTAAAAAGAAAGAAAAATACAACAGTCCCAATAATACATTGAACTTTTAAGAGAAGGAAACAAAACTGAGGTTACCGGAGGTGGAAAAAGGGGAGATGGAGGGTGGATAAAGAGGAACTGGTGAAGGGCCACAAAATTCGATTACATTGTACAGTGAAGAACATACTAATTATCCTAATTTGATCATCATATATTGCACACAAGTATTGATATTCAATGCTGTACCCCACAGATATGTACAATCAAATATGTTCCAACAATAAATACATAAATAAATAAATGAAATTGAAGCAAACCCTTTTATACTTTGCTCTCTTTTAGGCACCCTCAATATATAAAATTAATTGATCCCAACCCCAATTATATGAGATAAATACAAATATTATACTTCATTAAAAGATAAAATATCTGACTTACAGAAAGTTTATGTACTTGCCACCCATTACACAGAGGAGAGTGGTAAATCTTACTCATCCCACATAAGAACTCTAGCTCTGTACTAACTTGGGAGTGGTGCTGTCTCTCCCTGTAACTCATCTTTCTGATCAGTAAATGTGGGATATTAATACTTACCTCTGGGGTTATTTTAGATGATTAAATGAAATAATATTAATGAAGCATGTGGCACACTGCCTAATCAACATAACTACTACTAAATAAATAAGCAATGGAGATACACAAATCACTTGCCCAATGCATGACACTGATTTTCAGCATTTGCTTTTTAGTTGATATTCACCTTAACTTACATGTTATCATTAGTCAACAAAAACAGACATTATCATTAAATGTTAAAACACATGGCAATCACAGTATTATAAAAGTTATCCTAAAATTTTAAAATACATGCCGATGTTCGTTAAGTCAACTCACATAGTACTTTATATTGCTTCCTTAATGCTCATTGCTTTCTACTTCATATTAGTAACCATATACCAGTATACTTAATTTTATTTGTGAATTTTTAAGCCATTTTATATTCTGAAAGTGAGCTTGGGGAGATACCTGATCAATCATGGAATTTTCAACCATTCCTAGAGTGATAACCTAAGATAATAAGCACTAAGTATGTAGTGATAGACTAAATAAATCATGTTAGAAAAATAAATTAATCAGGACTAGCACTGTAAGAAAACCAAGACTGGGCTTTGAACTGATATTCTAAAACTTTAGCTAGGCAGAAAGAAAACAAGTCTTTTCTGCTTTTGTCAGAGTGATTTTGCCAACGTTTTTATGAAGAAAACATAAGAGATTTGAATTCCAGCCACAGCATGTAGGCTATAAACAGGCTTCCAGAAAATCTTTTAAATTTCTTAAGACTTATGTTCTTTTAAAGTGATATCAATTTACGTTGTGTCTCTATATAGGCTGTGATATTAATGGCCTATTTTGTACCATTAAAGGAAGAAAGAAGGTGCAGGTACAAAGTGTTTTGTATATGGAAGAACAACCCAAGTGGAAACTGTACTTTAGCTTAAACCAAATGGTTTGGAGTTCCCTAAGCATTTTCACATTCGTTTTAAAAATGCCTAACTGTGTCTTTTAAGCAGTGTTGCACCTGCTAATGTCACACTGAATACCATATGCATATGCAAGCTCTCTCTTTAGGATTCTCTTCTAAAAATGGCGATATTCCACGCTAGAGAATGGAAAATGCTAGGGGAAGAAAACAAGCCAAGAATAAGACATTTTTCTTATTTAAAAGCAGATGTGCTTTTCAAAGACTATTTCTTTTTCATCAGGCCTATGGCTATGCAATTAAATAAGATCGGGGATGTGTTAAGGAGAGAAAAGCATACACCATAATAGACACCAAAAATGTTGTAGATAACCAGTTAATCTTAGAGAAGTGCAGCTATAGGCTTCAGTAATCTTTCTACAGAATGCTAAAGAACTGATCTCTCAGGACATGGTAATGTAGTCAAACTCTGAGGGTGCCACTGAAGTATCAATATGTCATGAAAAAACTTTAAAGGTATCCAAAAATAATATACTTTAGAAAAAGTTTGCACTATCTGTGTGAGAATGAGGAAACCTAAGAAATATCCCTGCCCAAGAAAGATAGTTCTTCAAGCCTCTATATTCAGCAAATGAATACAGTTCTTGCTTTGATGCACCAGAGGGCAAACAGTCACAATCATAATTGATGTCACAAATAATAATTTGAATAATTTCTTGGGCATCCCTTGTGAGTTAAAGTCCTTTCTCAGACCTTAATGCACAAGAGAGGCAGGAGCTACTCCACAAGCTGTTCACAATCTAGAATGAGAGAAAAATTTATTTTAAAATTGCTCAACCTGTTAAGCCCCAAATTTGGTAGTAGATATAGGGAGAAAATAAGTCCGTACAGTTGTCCTTCAGTATCCACAGGAGATTCGTCCCAGGACCCCCACAGATAACTGAATCCATAGATGCTGCAGTCCCCGATATGAAATGGTGTAGTATTTGTATTTGTAGTAAGGTACATGGGACTATGCACATTGTCGTGGATACTTTAAATTATCTCTAGATTACTTATAACATTTAATGCAATCTAAACGATATAGAAACAGTTTTTATACTTGATTTTTTACTTTTATTAATTTTTATTGTCGTATTGTTATTTTTTGTTGTTTTTTTTTTTTTCCCCAAGTACATGTATTTTTGATTAGCAGTTGGTTGAATTCATGGATGTGAACCTGAGGATTTGGAGCCTTGCCTATAAATAATTAAATTAATTAAATATAACAAAAGGTATAAAAAGAAGAAAATAGTGGAGGAGAAAAAAATTGGGTCAGAAGCTATAAAAAAATAACAAAATTTTCTGGTATATATTATCTCAGCACCAAAGATATTTTATTTCCTTTCAAAGATAGGCCTTCATTCTTACTGTTTGATTCCGTCCCTTTATATGGTCATATTACCACCTTCATAAATTTTATCTACATTATTATAATTTTATTATAATTATTCACATTAATATTATTCTTAATACCTAGAATTTATAACAACCATGAATGAACTGAAGATAAACATGTAAACGAGTACACGTGGGGATAAAGTGAGATGTGGGTTTGGAAGAAACTGACTAGACGTATAAGTAAATAATCAATGATTATAAATTTTGGTGGAATACCAAATCAGTACCAGTCCTCAGTGGGCCAAGTTTCCAAATGATGCTAAGAGGAACCCCAAATAGGAATCTGGTATGAAAGCAGGGTCACTGGTGGGGTAGGAGGAGCTCAAAGTTCCCTGGAATTAAATGATTCGATAAGATTATGAACACATGTTCCTGATAAAATGAAAATATTGAGGTCGTACTTGTTATGTCTTTGTGGGTTTACATTTTGTCAATATAGGATAAACAATGTCCCATTTAATATGTTTTATATTAAACTGTAATTTTATGATTTCAATATAAATAAGCATTTCTTTGTTTTTTCTTCTATATGTATTGACAAACTGTTTTACTCGCTTTTCCCAGGAGAATATGAACTATGTACTTTTGCTAACTACATACGAATACCCTTGATTTTTATTATGTTTCAAGAATTTAGCCCTTTTACATTTTTATACAAATATATTTATTCACACTATACAGACAATGCAACCCCCATCGATGATGCCAGATGCTTTGCAACTACAGCCTTCCAAAAGCCTCGTGTCACCTCATCAAAACATTGAGGCTTTTCTATGCCTTCTTTTTCACATTGCTCATTCATGAATTAATATATCACTGGATCCATCTGACTGGCAGCTCCTAGGTAACATGTTTCCAGTCTCCAGAAGAAAGGAAGTCAAAAAGAAAAATGTTGGCTTCCCCATTAGAAAAGAAGAGCTCATATTATGGGACTTTCTCCAAACATTGAACAGATGTTCAAAAGATATTGTGTCACCACAAAAATAATAATATTAAAAAGATGTGTAAACTTCCTCAGTCCTTAGATATTAAAAAACAATAGTTTTACCTTCTTATTTGAATTATATACATATTGGACATAAATCCATATTTTCTCTTTAAACATTTGTTTTCAAGTATCAAGTATTGCAGGTTAGAAGTCTGAAATGAATTTGATTCTTGTACCTATCATGCAAAAACTTCTGTTTTATTTTGACAAGTTTTCGACATGTCCTCTTTTTTGTTGTTGTTTCGTTTTGTTTTGTTTTGCTATATATGAGGTATTCATTTAGGGATTTTTATTTGTTCCCACAATAAAAATAATACAATTTGCAATAAAAATATTTTTGTTAAAATTTTTATCCAATTCGTCAACTTACTTTTATGGAGTTGCTGACTTCTGTGGAAATAGTTTACAAAAGGTTAGTTAATTTATGATCAACACAAAGGAAGGAAATCTCAACTTTTACATCTGTATTGACTTCATCTGCGTGATCTAACTTTTTTTTTTTTTTTTTCCTTCTTCAAATAGGCCTTTTATTCAGGTGAAATCCTGGTTGAAGTCTAATATGTGAACAGATCAAAAGGTCACTTCCCTGGATTGGGCAGGGTAGTGGGAAGAGAAGGTTCCAGAGCTCTGCTCTTTTATTCCCAACTCCACACTCATATCCCCCATAACTTTTTTTATTTCTTTTTTAAAATTTTACCTTTTCAACATATGTTGATTTTCATGTCCCTTTACCGGTTCCTCTTTTCTCCCTCCCTCTCACCACTCCCCCTCCATCTACATCATATCTGTTCATTTGTCTTAACAAGTTCAAGGAATTGTTCTGATTGTTGTGTCTTCCCCCCCCCATTTCTTTGTATATTTATTTATTTATTTATTTATTTTTAGCTCCCACAGATAAGTGAGAACATGTGGTATTTCTCTCTCTGTGCCTGACTCATTTCATTTCACTTAATATAATTTTCTCTGAGTCCATCTATGTTGTTGCAAATGGTAGTATTTCATTCTTTTTTTTATAGCAGAGTAGTATTCTAATATGCAGATAGACCACAGTTTCCTTATCCACCCATCCAGTAATGGGTATTTGGGTTCGTTCCAACTCTCGGCTATTGTAAATGCTGCTGCAATAAACAGGGGAATACAGGTATCCTTTCAGTATGATGATATCCAATCCTCTGGGTATATTCCCAGCAGTGGAATAACTGGGTCATGTGGTAGATCTATCTGTAATTGTTTGAGGAACCTCCATTCCATTTTCCATAAAGTCTGCCCCATTTAGCAGTCCCACCAACAGTGAATGAGAGTTCCTTTTTCTCCGCAACCTCATCAGCATTTACAATCTCAGCCTTTTGGACATTGGCCATCCTAACTGGGGTGAGATGGTATCTCAAAGTGGTTTTGATTTTCATTTCCCAAATCATGAGTGATCTTGAGCATTTTTTCATGTGTCTGTTGGACATTCATATACCTTCCTTTGAGAAATGCCTATTCAGCTCCTTTGCAGATTTTTTAATTGGGTTATTTGTTTTAATACTGTAAAGTGGTTTGAATTCCTTGTATATTCTGGATATTAATCCTTTGTAAAATATATATTTTGCAAATATTTTCTCCCACTCTTTTGCTTGAATTTTCACTCTGTTGATTGTTTCTTTTGCTGTGTAGAAACTTTTTAGTTTAACACAATCCCATTTGTTTATTTTTCCTTTGGTTGCCTGTGCTATTGGGATCATATTCATGAAGTCTGTACAAACTCCTACCTCCTGGAGGGCTTCCTCGTTTTCTTTAAAGATTTTTATTGTTTTGGGATGTATATTTAATTTTTTAATCCCTTTTGAGTTAATTTTGGTATATAGTGAGAGGTACAAGTCTAGTTTAAGTCCCCTACATATGAATATCCAGTTTTCCCAGCACCATTTGCTGATGGGGCAGTTTCTTCCCCAGTGTGTAGACATGGTGCCTTTGTCAAAGATCAGATGCCTGTAGGCGTATGGGTTGATTTCTGGGTTCTCTATTCTATTCCATTGATCTGTATGTCCGTTTTTATTCAAGTACCATGCTGTTTTGGTTATTATAGCTTTGTAGTATAGTTTAAAGTAAGCAGTGTTATGCTTCCAGCTTTAATTTTTTGCTCAGGATTGCTTTGTCTATTCATGGTCTTTTGTTATCCCATATAAATGTCTGGATAGTTATTTCCATTTCTGAGAAAAATGTCATTGGAATTTTGATGAGGATTGCATTGAATCTGTAGATCACTTTGGGTAATATGGGTAATTGTCATGATATTAATTCTTCCGATCCAAGAGCATGGGTATCTTTCCTTCTTCTTGTGTATTCTTTAAATAATCTCAAAAGTGGTTTGTAGTCCTATTCATAGAGATTTTTCACATCCTTGGTTAACTTTATTCCATAGTTTATTTTTTAGGTGGTGATTGTAAATGGGCTAGGTTTCTTGATTTCTTTTTCTGCATGTTCACTGTTGGAGTATAGAAATGCTGATTTTTATATGTTGATTTTGTATCCTGCAACATTGCTGATATCATTTATCAGCTCTAAGAATTTTTTTCTAGAGGCTTTAGGCTGTTCAATATATAGGATCATATCATCTTAAAATAGGGACAGTTTGTCTTCACCTTTTCCAATCTGGATGCCCATTTATTTCCTTCTCTGATTGCTCTGGCTAGTACTTCCAACACTATGAATAGGAGTGGCAAGAGTTGGCATCCTTGTCTAGTTCCTGCTGATGGATTAATTATCATTCAGGATGATATTGGCAGTGGTCTTATCATACATGGCTTTAATTGTGTTGAGATACTTTCCATCTATACCTAACTTGTAGAAAGTCTTTATCTTGAACAAATATTGAATTTTGTCAAGTGCTTTTTCAGCATCTATAGAGATGATCATATGGTCTTTGTCTTTGATTTTATTGATGTGGTGTATCACATTTATTGATTTGCATATGTCAAACCAACCTTGCATCCCTGGGATGAATCCCATTTCGTCATGGAGTATAATTTTATGTATGCATTGCTGTATTCTGTTAGCTAGTATTTTATTAAGGGTCTTTGCATCTGTATTCTTCAACGATGTTGGACTGTAGTTTTCTTTTTTTGTTGTATCTTAGTCTGGTTTTGGTATCAGGGTGATCTTTGCCTCACAGAATGAGTTTGGGAGAATGGCCTCTGTTTCAATCTTTTGGAATATTTGGAGAGAATGGGTATCAAGTCTTCTTTGAAGGTTTGGTAGAACTCTGCAGTGAACCTGTCCTGTCCTGGGCTTTTCTTTGTTGGGAGTCTTCTGATAACAGCTTCAATCTCTTTTATTGTTATTGGTCTGTTCAGATATTCTGTATCTTCTTGGCTTAGTTTTGGTAGTTTGAATGTGTCCAGAAATTTATCCATTTCCTGCAGATTTTCAAATTTGTTGGCATATAGTTGTTTATATAGTAGTCTCTATTGATTCCTTGTATTTCTGAGATATCTGTTGTAATATCCCTTTTTTCATTTCTAATTTTTGTCATTTGGGTCTTCTCTTCTTTTCCTAGTTAGCCTTGTTAAATGTTTGTCATTTTTATCTTTTCCAAAAACCAACCTTTTGTTTCATTGAACTTTCTGTTCATTTTTCAGGTTTCTATTTCATTTAGTTCTTCTCTGATCTTAATTATTTCTTTCCATCTACTACCTTGGGGATTGGATTGTTCTTGTTTTTCTAGTTCGTTAAGGTGATGTGTTAGGTTGTTTACTTGCCATCTTTCCACTCTTCTGAAGTAAGAATTTAATGCAATAAAATTTCCCCTTAGTACTGCTTTTTCAATATCCCACAGGTTTTGGTATGATGTGTCATTACTTTCATTAGTTTCAAAAATTTTTTCCTGTTTAATATCTTCTTGAACCCATATGTCATTAAGTAAAAAGTTGTTTAATTTCCATGTGTTTGTATAGTTTCCAGAGTTTCATTTGTTATTGATTTCTAATTTTAATCCAATGTGATCTGAAAAAAATACATGGAATAATTTCTATTTTTTTGAATTTATTGAGACTTGCTTTGTGACCTAACATGTAGTTTATCCTGGAGAATGTTCCATGTGCTGATGAGAAGAATGAATATTCTGAGGTTGTTGAATGGAATGTTCTATAGATATCTGCCAAGTCCAATTGGTCTAAAGTGTTGCTTAGATCTTACATTTCTCTTGAATTTTTGCCTCGATGATCTGTCCAATGTTGAGAGTGGGGTGTTCAGGTCCCCTGTTATTATGGTATTAGTGTCTAACTCATTCTTTAGGTCTAATAGTGTTTGTGTTTTAAATGTGTCTGCTCCAATGTGGGGTGCATAAATATGTATGATTGTTATGTCTTCTTGATGGAAAGATCCTTTTATCATTATATAGTGGCCTTCTTTATCTCTTTTTAGGGTTTTTGGTTTAAAGTCTATTTTATCTGATATAAGAATAGTTACTCCAGCTTGTTTTTCATTTCTATTTGCATGGTATATCTTTTTCCATACTTTCACTCTTGGTCTATGTCTGTCTTTACAGGTGAGGTAAGTCTCCTGAAGGCAGCATATTGTTGGGTCCATCTTTTTAAGCCAGTAAATCTGTGTCTTTTGAGTGCAAAATTTAATCCTTTTATATTTAGAATTATTATTGAAAGGTGTTGATTTACTCCTAGCATTTTATTGATTTTTGTTTACATGTCTTATGTATCTTTTGTTCCTTTCTTTCTGATTTTGTTTTTCTTCTGTGTTTGTTGGTTTCTTGGTTGTTGATAAACTATTTTTTTTCTTTATTATTAGCATCTTTGTTTTACTGGTGGGTTTTGTTCTTTGTGAGTATTCATGGCAGTGATGGTTGTTTTTCAGGTACCAAACCCAGTAATCACTTGAGAATTTCTTGTAAGTCTGGTTGTGTGGTAGTGAACTCCTGCTGTTTTTGTTTGTCTGAGAAATATACTATTTGTCCGTCATTTCAGAAGGGTAGCCTTGGTGGGTAAAATATCATTGGCTGGAAATTTTTGTCCATTAGTATTTTGATATGTCATCCCATTCTTTTCTGGCTTTTAGGGCTTGTGATGAAAATCTGATGTTAGTCTGATTGGGGCTCCTTTATAGCTGACTTAATGCTTCTCTCTTGCAGCTTTTAAGATTCTCTCTTTGTGTTTCACTTTGCCAGTTTAACTATAACATATCTTGGAGAGGACTTTTTGGGTTGAATATGTTAGGAGATCTTTGGGCTTCCTGATTCTGAAGATCGGTGACTTTCCTTATACTTGGGAAGTTTTCCACTATTATTTCAGTGAATTTGTTTTCAATAACATTTCCTTTTTCCTCCCATTCTGGAATACCCATGATTTGGATATTTGAGTGCTTAAGGTTGTCTGGTATCTCTCTTAGATTTTCTTTAATTTTTTAAATTCTTTTTTTCTTTTTTCTGGTCTGCCTGTGTTAATTCAAACAGCCTGTCTTCAAAGTCATAAATTCTCTCTTCTGCTTATTCTAGCCTGCTGGTTAAACTCTCTGTTGTTTGTTTGTTTGTTTGATTTTGTTGAATGAATCCTTTGGCTCCACAAGCTCTGCTATAGTCTTTTTCAGGGCATTGATTTTTTTGTATATTTCTTCTTTCAGGTCCTGTATATTTTTTCTTAATTAATTGTGTTGTCTAACTGAGTTTTCTTTTATCTCACTTAGTTTCCTTAGAATTGTTGCTCAAAATTCCTTTTCAGTCATTTCAAGGACTTCTTGTTCTATAAGGTTTAAAGAGTTATTATCTTCCTTTGGTGGTATCATACTTTCTTGATTTTCATATTTCTGGTATCTTTCCCTTGGTATTTAGTCATTGAGGCAGGGGGTATCATGGTCCACTCATTCCACCCTGATGTCTGGCCTGGATCCCAATGGACTGCCAATTCTGGTCAGTGGGGACTGGCCTGGGCTGGGGTTCCCACAGTGCCTGCCTGTTCCACATGGCTGACTCAAGACATGCAGGCCTGGTGGCCCTTGGGCCTTTCTGGGCAGTGGGGACTCGCCTAGGCTGGGGGTCTCATGGCAACTGCCTATTCCAACATGGCTGACTTGGGGCCTATGGGCCCAGTAGCTCTTGGGCCTCTCTCAACATGTCCTCTTCATCACTGAAGTCTTAAAAAATTATTAGAATATATCAAGGGCTTTTCTTTTTTTTTTTTTTTTCCTTTTCTTTTTGTGACCAGCCGTACCACGTGCCACGCTCAGCCAGTGAGCGCACCAGCCATCCCTATATAGGATCCGAACCTGCGGCGGGAGCACTGCTGAGCTCCCAGCACCGCACTCTCCCGAGTGCACCACGGGGTCGGCCCAAGGGCTTTTTTATTATATTAATATTTTCAATTTTTTTCTTCTCAGCTATCAGTTGTGTTATGGAAATACCAAACTGCATTTAGCTTAGAAAAATAATCTTCTTATAATAAGCTCCCCTTCTTTAGCTACTAAATTCTTTTCAAAAAATCTGTTCTACTACTCCTATTGTCTCACTTAATGCCTTGCCACATACCATCTTTTATAACATAGAGGTTTTTTGTTAAGGTGACTTAGCAAAACCTCTCTCACAAAGAACCTGAATAAACTTCAAAAAAAAAACAAACCCAGGAATATCTAATGTATTTATTTTTCTATAGCATTTTATATTGTTACATCCACAGTGATGAAGCTGTTTTTTCTGGTTGTCTTTGCATTTCATCCTCTTAATTCTTCTCCTATTGTTCAGATTACTCCACTGTCTATTTTGCTAGTTAATTTCCCTTCCCGTAAAGACTAAACATGATTGTATTACAAGTTTCATAGGTCAAATTTTCACTTTATTTTTTCTCCTTGAGAAATCTTATTTTCTCTGTGTAGATGATTCATAATCTATGCAAATGATTTACAAATTGTTACTGTGAAACCTGATGAACCTTGACTTACATATGTACTATATGCTATAATTCTTTACCTGGATATCCTAGTTCAAACTCAATCTACATAAAATCTAATCTACTTATACAATTCCTTAAAGGAGAAAAATTTAAAATCAAAGAAACATAGGCAGATCCTTCTGTGGATTCATTTTCATGTTATATAGAACCAAAATTTCAGAAGGGTGTTTTCTTATTAGGTTTCTCACAACCAGTGGGAGCTGGTCCAAGAATAAAGAGATAAGGCAGGAGAGAACTTTTCATTTGCATTTCCATGATTTCCAGTTGTGAGTTCAGATGCCCTAGTTCCAAAGGATGAATTCTTCCACCAGGAAACATTGTCATATTCTGATGAACTGGAAGCTGAGCCTGCCTGTTGACCATTTTGAGCTAATCTTGCCAATGAAACAAAAGGCAGAAAAAAAGCCTACCGTATTTGTTTACAGGACTGATACCAATTGCCATTGAGAAATTGGGATGCTCCTACATGATGAAGCAAGGAAAAGTGTCTTTGGAATCCAAGGGTTCACTGGGGCTTCTCTATACCTTCTTACTCAACAATCTTAATTGAATACCATGATAACTGAATAAAGACAACATCAATAAGAACTTGGATCCTGCAAGAATAAATGTTTTTCACCCCACTAGGTAAAGAACCCAATCAAGCCAAAGTACTAGCAAAGGGTAAAGATAACCAGAAACGTATAATTGAAGAAGGAACAGTAATTGCCAACTTGGTCCTCAAAACTAGCCACAGGGAGGGACTGGGGTACTATATTTTATTGTATGTGATTGTTTCATTTTGTGCTATTATCTCTCTCTGCCTTATGTTAAGCCCACCAGTAAGTATTAAAAATTTGGTTTCATTCTGTTAATTTTTATTACCCTGTGATAATATGGATTGATAATACTTTGCAAATTTTTGGTCTTAAGAAAACCATCTTTTAATAAAATAAGTACTAAAGTAGATGTTAAGGGATAAATGGATGAACTATGTGGGCTTTTTTCCTCTTCATATCTGCTCTGTACTCATGTTCTCCATGTTTTATTGCATAGCAGGCTAGTCTATGGCTATGGATTCAACAGGCTCCTTTCTTCCTGACTTCCTCTTGGGATGCCATTGGAAAGACACAGTAGGAGATTACAGGAGAGAGAAGAGTAAGATCAGGCTATTCAATACTCTCATAATAATCATTTTATGGTGACTGTTTTCAACAAAAAGTCACTGCAAAATTTGGGCAACGTTTCTCCTCTAAGACTTGATTTAACAATGGAACAGCTTTTCTAATGCCACTTTATGTTTTCTACCTTAACAATATCCCACAGCATGCTTATTCTTTTATAATTAGTCTTAATTTAAATAACTCCACTTTGTCTTTGTCCCAATTTTTCATATTCTAAAATGGATTTTCTGTTTTTTCTTATAATCCTGAAAAATAAATTCCCCATCCTCCAATCCTGGAAGTAAACAACCTAAAATTGGTATGAATCCTTTTCATTCATGTTTTATATTTTTATTATCTATGCTCATATCTTTAAGTATTTTGAATCATGTTGAGTGTTTTTTAGTCACAAATTGAAAGTTTCATTTTCACAATGGGAAGGTTTCATTTAAAATTAGTTCCTATTTTATCAAGTATCCCACAAGTGATAAATAATAACTGTGGACAAAACATAAAAATAACTACTTATAAGAACTAGAGGGACAATAAACGCAGACAAATAAAGAAGGGAGTTTGAAATTGGAATAAAGAAAACAGCACAGGATGAGTTTCTTTTATTTTTATGTGGGCTTTATACAAATGTTAGGCCAGAGTAAGGACTGCATAATTAAAATTAGGACACATGTAATTCAAATTCCAGAAATGGAAGAAAACTACAGTATAACTGGTTTGAAGAAGCAGAGTTCAGAGCAACCACAGAAGATAAAAAATAAATTGTAAATTCTAGGAAGAAGAAAGCCTCAAAGAGGCAAGATTTCAAATTATTTGTATAAAAACACAAAATGCTGAATGGTTTCCATGTTATGCATATGTAGAAAAAGACACCTACAAGAAGCCTGAAGTTTTGGTTCAGCCAATTTGATTTTCTACTTAAAAGAATTCTTTAGAGAAACATCACAAAATATAAAACAAAGTATATTTATAAAGTATCATTTATAGTGTCCAAGACACAATCCATAATTACTACTCATATAAAGAAACAGAACAATATGACTCATATTGCAGAAAACAGGCAATTAAAAGGATATCAGTTTTGAGATGCTCCAGATGTTGGATTTGCAGATAAGAATGTTAAAAAGCTTTTAAAATAACACTTGTACATATAAATAAAAGGATTTTCAATGGAGAGACAGAAACTCAAAAAATTAAAAAAATAAAAATAAAAAATAAAAAGCACAAAAGGAAAATTCAGAATTGAAAAATATAAAATATGAAATAAAAAAAACTTAATGGGATTAAAAGCAAATTTATAATAGAACAGAGTGGGTAAACTTGAAGAGTGATCAATGAAATTATGCAATCTGAAGAATGAAAAATCTAAGATTAAAAAAATAAATAGATCCTCAAAGACCTACGGGAAATAGCAAAAGTTCTAAAATATGCATAATTTGAATCCAAGAAGACAGAAAGAATATGAAGGAAAACATTTTTGAAGAAATAATAACTGACAGTTTATAAATATTGAAAAAGACATATATTTATAGATCCACCACACACAGCAAACTCCAAGCAAAATAAATATAAGAAAAGTACTCATAGACATATCATAGTTTGAGATCAAAGTTAATTTGATTAATTCAAAATCAAATATAAAAAGAATATCTTGCAATCATTCAGAGAAATTTATCTCATTATATTCAGGGTGATAAATATTTAAGTGACAGCTGGTTTCTCACCAGAAACATTTGAATCCAGATGACAGTGGAATGACATCTTTAGAAAACTAAAAGAAAAAAACACCCATCAAAACAGAATTTTACGTTAAGTAAGAATATGATTCAATAATGGAGATGATATATAGGACATTAGATAAAAGAAAACTAAGAGAATTATCACTAGCATATTTGCACACCAGAAATGCTAAAGACCATTCTTCAGGTTGTAGGGGTATGATATCAAAAACAAACCTGAAACTTTATGAAAAATATAAGAATCAAAAATTATATATCTTTAAAATGTATATGACTGTTAAAGGCAAAAATTCAAATTGATGAATTACTAGAGGATTGCTATAGATAAGTCTGAGCATTAAAAATTTCAGTGGGACACAGTCGTGGCAGGGTCCCTACTCTTTTGTGAGTTTTACTTCTAGGACCTTGACCAGGTGCTCACAGTAAATATCAAAGAAAAGTCCCCTCATGCTCTGTTAGGGGGAGGGGAAAAGGAACGATTTTGCCATAAGCCAGAACACTGTTTTTCTTAACATGGTCTACCCTTAGGAGAAATTATTTAGCCAAAGCCTAACCTGCTGGGGTTCTCTCAGAGCCTAACTGACCTGGGGAAAAGGAAATACACAATCCAAGTTCCCTTTAGCTATTTGTTCTCACATGAGGGGATTAGGATTTCAACTGAGAGACACATCTAAAGTTCGTGATACAGAAGCACAGGCTCACTAAAAGACTGAGACTTAATAATACAATTACAGAATGCTTCGCTGTTCCCCACACCTTATCACCATGTTACTAAAGGTCTATTTAGAGTAGCATATTTTTAACATTATGAATCAGACATGACAGGGGTGTTGGAATTATCAGGCCAGAAATTAAAAACAACTGTGATTAATATGCTAAGGGTTCTAATACATAAAATAGACCGTATGCACAAACAGATAGACAATGCATGCAGAAAGATGGAAATCCTGTAATAAAACCAAAAAGAGATACTGGAGTTCAAAAACACTGTAACAGACATGAAGAATGTCTTTGATGGGCTTATTAGTAGATTAACATGACTGAGTAAAGCATTTCTGAGCTAGCTCCAAAACTGAAAAGTAAAGTGAACAAAGACTAAAAAAAAAAAAAAAAAAAAAAAATACAGAATGATAACCAAGTGCTGTGGGAAAACTAAAAAATGTGTAACATATGCGTAGTGAGAATTCAAGACGAAGATCAAAAGAGAAATAAACAGAAAATATTTTTTTTAAATAATGACTGATAATTTTTCCAAAGTTATGTCAGACACTAAGCCACAGATCCAGGAAGCTTAGAGAACACCAAGCAAGATAAACGCCAAAAAACTACACCTAGGGGCCGAGCCCGTGGCGCACTCGGTAGAGTGCTGCGCTGGGAGCGCGGCGACGCTCCCGCCGCGGGTTCGGATCCTATATAGAAATGACCAGTGCGCTCACTGGCTGAGTGCCGGTCACGAAAAAAAAAAAAAAAAAAAACGACAAGAAAAAAAAAAAAAAAAAACAAAACTACACCTAGGCAGATTATATCAAAACTACAGAAAATCAAAGATAAAGAAAAAATTCCTTTAAAAAGCCAGAGGTAAAGAATAACTTACGTGTAATGAAAGATAAGAATTACACTAGAAATCTGTCCCCTGTGAAAGTGTACTTTGAAAGTGAAGGAGAAATAAGACGTTCTCAGACAAATAAAAGTTGAGAAAATCTGTTGCCAGTAATAAATGTTAAAAGACGTTCTTTAGAGAGAAGAAAAATAATATAGGTCAGAAACTTGAATGTGCAAAGAAAGGAAGAACATTGAAGGAATAAGTGAAGGTATAATAAAAGTGTTTTTTTGTATTCTTAACTGTGTTAAACAATAACAATTTGTACAAAATAAGAGCAATAATGTATATACACTTTTATATGCTTATGTATATATTATTGTATGTGTATATATGTGTATGTATGCTAATACATAAAAGTGAAATAACTGATAAAAGTGATACAAGGGATGGGAGGGAAAAATTAGTATTATTTGTTTTTATAACTATTTCTGTTTTATAATTGGGATTGTTTGTTTTCACTTGTTTAATTGCTCACAAAGTGGCATAGTGTTATTAGAAAGTTGGCTTTGATTAGTGGTGAATGTATGCTGCAAACTCTAGGGCAACCACTGAAAAAATTTAACAAAGTATAGCTGATGTGCTAAGAAAAGAGAGAAATTAAATTATACAATATGCTCATACAATTTAATTATACTATTAAAACTATGAAAGGCAGAAATAGAGTGGAAGACAAAAAGAAACATAGATCAAAAGTAACAAATAAACAGTGGCAAATGTAACATATATTAATCCAGCTGTACTAATAATCATTTTCAAATTCAGTGGTCTAAATGCACCAAATGAAAGAGATTTTCAGTGTGGAGCAAAACTAATACCTACCTAGAGAACCCAGAAATCAACCCACACACTTAAAGCCAACTGATTTTCCACAAAGGCACCAAGAACATACGCTGGGGAAAAGACTGTCTCCTCAATAAACGGTGCTTCAATATTAAAAACTGGAGATCTATAAGTACAAAAATAAATATAGACCCATACCTCTCACCGTACACCAATGTCAACTAAAAATGAATTAAAGACTTAAATATAAAACCTGAAACTATAAACTTCTAAAATAAAACAACATAGGGGAAACACTTCAGGAAGCAGGAATAGACAAAGACTTTTTGAATAAAAAAGTACAGACCACAAAAGAAAAAAGCACAGACCACAAAAGAAAAAAATAAATGGTATTACACCAAACTAAAAAGCTTCTGCACAACAAAAGAAATAATTAATAAAGTGAAAAGACAACCTACAGAATGGGAGAAAATATTTACAAACTAGGCATCCAATGAGGAATTAATACCCAGAACATACAATGAACTCAAACAACCTAACAGTTAGAAAACAAGTAACCCAATTAAAAAATGGGCAAAGGAGTTGAATAGACATTTCTCAAAGGAAGACATGCAAGTGGACAACAGACATATGAAAAAATGGTCAATATCCCTCAGCATCTAGGAATACAAATCAAAACCTCATTGAGATATCATCTCACCCCAGTTTAACAGGGTACTAATGCTGGTGAGGATGTGGAAAAAGGGGAACCCTCCTGTGCTGTTGATGGGATGGTAAATTAGTGCAGCCATTATGGAAAACAGTGTGGTGAATTCTCAAACAACTACAGACAGAACTGTCATACAAGCCAGGGATCCCACTGCTGTATATATATGCAAAGGAATGGAAATTATTATATTATCATGTCTAAGGGACACCTGCACTCCCATGTTTATCTCAGCTCTATTTACAATAGCCAAAAGTTAGAAACAATCTAAACGTCCATTGATAGATGACTAGACAAGGAAAATGTAGTATATGTGCACAATGAAATATTTCTCTGCCATAAAAAGGAAAGAAATTCTGCCATTTGGAGGGACATGGATGAACTTAGAGAAAATTATATTAAGTGAAATAAGCCAAGCACCGAAAGAGAAACACTGCATGTCTTCACTCATATGTGAAAGCCAAAAATATAAAAAAATAAATAAAAAGAAAAAAAATACAATGATCACAATAATACTTTCAACTTTCAAAAGGAGAGAACAGAAATGAGGTTACCAGAGGTGGTGGGAAAGAGTGAGAGAGAGGGGGCTTAGTGAAAAATTGGTAAAGGGCCACAAAAAATGATTATATTGTGTAATGTTTAATATACAATTTTCCTGATTTGAGCATCACATATTGTGCATAGGTATTGATATTCGATTTGGTACCCCACAGGTATGTACAATCAATTATGTTTCAATTTTTAAAAATACCCAACTATATATTGTACAAGAAACACACTTTACATATAAATATAAATATAGATTAAATGTAACTAAATGGAGAAATATGTAGCATGCCAACACTGGTCAAAAAAAGTGGGAGTAGCTATGTGAAATATGAGAAGTTGTCAGGGATAAAGAGGGAGATTACATAATGATAAAGGAGTCAGTTCTCAAAGAAGTCATAGCAGTTTTCACTATGCACCTAACAAGAGAGTGTCAAAATATGTAAAGCAAAAACTAATAGAACTGCAAGAAGAAATAGATAAATCCACTATTTTACCTGAAAACTTTAATATCTGTCTATTAGAAATGGACAGATCCAAAATACAGAAAATCGGTAAAGACATAGCTGAAGAACACCATCAATCAACTGAACACAATTGACATCTACAGACTACTTCATCCAGCAACAGCAGAATATACGTTCTTCTCAAACTCACATGGAATATTCATCAAGATAGACCACACTCTGGGCCATAAACTTAAAAAGTTTACAAGCATTAAAAAGGATACCATGTATGCTTCTATACCAAAATAGTTGTAAACTAGAAATCAATAATAAAAAGATAACCAGAAAATCCCTAAATACATAGATATTAAACAACCCACTTCTAAATAATGCATGAATCAAACAAGTAATCTCAAGAGAAAATTTAAAATATCTTTAACTAGATTAAAAACTTTTCAAAATTAGTAGGATTTGATGAAAACATTGCTGAGAGAAAAAAATATACAATTGATTGCATACATAATAAGAAAAAGTTCTAAAATTAATAATTTGAGATTTCAACTTATAAACTAGAAATAAAAGAGCAAAGTCTAAAGTAAGTAGAAGGAAATATAAAGTAAGTAGAAAGAAAAAAATATAAAAATTAAAACAGAAATCAGTGAAATGTAAAACAGGAAATTTAATAAAAAAAGCAATGAAACTAAAAGCTGGTTCTTTGAAAAGATCAATAAAATTGATAAGTCTCTAGCCAGGCTAACAAAAGACAAAAACAGAAAAAGAGAGAGTGAAATAGAACACAAAAAACAAAAAAAGAGAGAGAGAAATAGAACACAAATTACTAATATCAGAAATGAAAGAGGTGACATCACAACAGATACCATGGACATTAAATGAATGATAAAGGAATACTACAAATAACTCCATGCTCAAAAATTTGATAACCTATATGAAATGAACCAACTCCTCAGCATTCTGGAGAAGGCAAAACTATGAAGATAGTAAAAAGATCAGTGGGGTAGGAATGGATAAATAGGAAGATCACAGAGAATTTTTAAGGCAGTGACTTACTCTGTATGATACTATAATGGTGGACACGTCCTTACACATTTTTCCAAAACCATAGAATATGCAACACCAAGAGTGAATCCTAATGTAAATGGTGGACTTTGGGTGATAATGCTGTGTCACTGTAAGTTTATTAATTGTAACAAATGTATCATCCTGGTGGAGATGTTTATAATAAGGGAAGGCTATACATGTGTAGAAGTAATGATTATACAAGAAATCTCTGTACCATCCTCTCAATTTTTCTATGAACCTAAAACCGCTGTAAATAAATAGACCTAAAAAAGACAAAAGTGACATTTAATTTTTTTTTAAATCCAGGCAAGGCAGAACAAGTGGGAAAATAGAGGGGCAAACAGAAAACAAATAATAAAAATAAAGACTTAAACCATAAGTACAGCATTTATGTTAAATGCCAATGGACTGAATCTTCCTAGTACAAAACAAAGATTTACAGAATGGGTAAAATACAGAAGTCAAATGTTGGCTCAAAAAAGATCAAGCAAATTGATAAATTCTAATTTTCTGAGAGATAAACCACAAACTACCAATATCAGCTATGAAATGGCTGATCTTCTAACATCAAAAATAAAATGACATAATATAATAAGTGTATATGAACAAATGTAACAACTTTAAGGAAATTTAAAACTATTTAAAAAGCAAAACTTTCCAAAGGTGTCATAAGATGAAACAAAATCTGGATAGCCATATATCTATTAAAGACATTAAAATAGTAATTAAAAACCTTTACACAATACCCCAGGTCAGGATGGTTTCACAGTTAAATTATATCAAATATTTAAATAAAAAACACAGCCAATTTTGCACACCTCTTTCAGAAAGTAGAGGAGAAAAAGCATGTGCCAACAAAATTTACCAATGTCGTAAAACATAGTAATGACATTACTTTTTGGATTGCTAATTTCAAGCTCTGGATGATGGTATCTCTCACCGGAAAGCATTTACTTGGACTTCTGCCAGGCGGCTATACTACGGTGGTAGCAACTGTGGAGCCCTTCAATCCATTCACATTATGAAGTAATTTGAAGCCGGGGAGATGGTCTAATTTTGTTTCACCTTTTCTCCCAAGGTATTGCCCTTTATACTTGGAGAGATTTAAACTCTAATTTTACCCACTCCATTCTACCAGTCCTGTAATGTCTAGAGGTCTTTTCACACCTTTCCACTCTCTTCATAAATTTTGTGTGAGGTAACATAAGGATCTGAACATTGTTCTACTATTACAAAATTACTTACGATATTCTAGGTTCTTGAATTTCCATACAAAGTAACCAGACATATGAAAAGAAATAACCAAAAACCAAAAGAAAAAAAGACAATAGACACCATAAGTATTTATGTAGAATTTAAATAAACATGACAAATATACACATATGAAAATACAAGTCATAAAAATTTTTCACAGATAATTAGGCTTACAGATAATGTAAATTTAGAAGTAAAATTACAGCAATTAAAATTAATACAATGAATGTGTTCAAAAGCTGATTTAATACAACTGAGAAGAGTAATGGATACAAAAAAATAGATTCTTGTAAAATATCCAGGTTGAAGCACAAAATAAAACAAACAAAAAAATTTGCAAGGAATATAGGAAATGTGAAAAATATAAAATATTGGTAACTGAAATCCCAGAGAGAAAGGACAGAGACAATGCTGGAGAAGAAATATTTGAAGAAATAATGACTGATAATTTTCCAAAACTGAAAGATTATATAAAACCAAGGATAAAAGTAACACTATGAATCTCAAGCAATATAAATTTAAAGAAATCCACACATAAATGTCATCATAAGACTTTTGAAAAACAAAGGATTAGAGCAAATCTTAAAATCAGCCAGAGAAAAAAGGCCTCAATCTTCTAATGAAAAACAGTAAGACTTACAACAAATTTCTCAACATAAACAATAAGATCTAGAAAAGTGGTGAAAGAATGTACCTGTCAACATTCTATCTCCAGTGAAAATATTCTTCATTCATAAAAGCAAAATACAGACATTTTAAAGCAAGCAAAATGTAAGACTATTCATCACAAATGTACTTGCACTAAGGGAAATATGAAACAGAAAGAAATGATTCCAAATAACAGCTCCAAGATGTAAGAAAAAGATGAATTTGTGGATAAATTAAATAAGCACTGTCTATAGAAAATGAAAATAATTTTGTATGTATATAATGTATATGAAAATAAGTTCACTACTGCACTAACACATATATTGGAAAGAAGAAAATGGAGCTTAAGGGTTGCATTTTGGACATGGTAAAACTACTCAACATGTTGAGTTACATTGAATAGTTACAGGAGACTGTTATTATGAAGTAATATTAACCTCTGGTAATCACTGGATTCCCACTAAATAGATAGAAATGTATATCGAACGAGTAAAGTAATAGAATAAGAAAAAATAAATCTAAAATAGGTAATTCACCCAAAAGAAGGAATAAAAGAATAAAATGGGGATATAGAAGAGGTGAATTAAATATAATAATAGAATATGTAGCTGAAACATATCAATAGTTGAATGTAATGTAATTGACTAAATACCGCTATTGAAAACCAAAGCAAAGACTGACTATGCATATATTATTTTTTAAAGACAAATCAACAATTATGGGAAAAGATTTTTAATTTTTAAACATCTGTCTCAATAAAGAAATGAGTTCATGGCACAATTAACAAACTCAACATAACCAAAAAATTTAGAACATTGCATCTAAGAACTCCAGAAGACACATTTTTTCAAGAATATGACTGTGTGTATGTGTGTGTGTGTGTGTGTGTGTGTGTGTGTATGACCCTATTCTTCAGCCATAAAATATCTCAGCACATCTCAAAGAATCAATACATCACAGAATATTCTCATTACAGTTAAATTGAGCTGGAAATGAATAGCAAAATGATACCTTCAAAATGTCCATTGTTTGGAAATTAAGCAACATGTTTCTATATAGCACATAGATGAAAGAAAAGAAAAGACAATCACATAGTCTGATCAACACACAGGGGTGGAAGGAGCCCCCAACACACACCCAAAATTTGGTTTCAAGGCTGAAACTTATGACACTACTCATGCACCAAGTCGGTATGAAAAGATTTATTATTCCCATAATGAAGCTTTCTGCAGAACTGCACTGACAGGAAATCAGACTAACTCGTCTTTTATGTTCGTAAGGTTGGTTATGTTGGCTGTGGGGTAGGGCTGGTCATGAGTTGGAACAGTGTGGTTTGAACTTTCTGTAGACTACAAAGGAGGGAGCACTGGCATTCTCATCAGCTTGTTCAGATGGGGTGCAGAAGAAAAAGGTGTTTTGGTGGAGCTTAACAGCTGCCAGTAGTAAAATATCAAAAAATGGTGACTCTCTTTTTGTTTTATTTTATTTTGTTTTCAATTTTAAGTCTTATTTTATTGTGGTAAGAACACCTAACATGGCATCTAACTTCTTAATACACTTTTAAGTGTACAATACAACATTGTTAACTATAGTCATAATGTGCTATACAGTTGAGTTCTAGAGCTTATCTTGTATTACTAAAACTTTATACCCATTAACTAGCATCTCTCCTTTCCCCTCTTCCTTTCCCCTAAAAATCACCATTCTTCTCTCTGCTTGTATGAGTATGACTATTCTAGATATTTTGTATCACTTTAATCATGCAATAAGTATTTGTCCTTCTGTGACTGGCTTATTTCACTTTGCATAATACACACAAGGTTTATCTAATTTGTCACATATTGAAAGATTTCTTTTATAAGAATGAATGATATTTCATTGTATATATAAAGGGTCTTCAAAACACTATTGTGGTTTCTCAAAACTTTTAATTCTATTTTTAATAGAATTAGCCTTTAATTCTATTTTTCCACAAACTTTTTGAAATGCCCACATATATAACAACACCCTTTGTCTATCCATTCATTTGTTCATCGACATTAGTTTGTTTTCACATCTTGGCTATTGTGAATTTTCCAAAGAATGTGAGGGTGCTAATTTCTCTTTGAGATCCCAATTTCAATTCTTTGGGAAAAATATCCAGAAGGAGGACTGATGGATCAAATGGTAGTTCTATTTTTTGATTTTTGAGGAACCACCATGGTTTTTTCCATAGTGGCTCTACCAGTTTGCATTGCTACCAGCAGAGTACAAGCGTTCCCTTTTCTCCACATCCTTGCCAACAATGTTTGTTGCCCTTTGTTTTTTGATAATAACTTCCCTAATAGGTGTGAGATAATATTTTCATGAATTTGACTAGTGTTTTCTTGAAGATTGGTGATGTTGAGCACCTTTTCATATAACTACTAGCTATTTGTATGTCATCCTTTGAGAAATATTTATTTATTTGTTTGTTTGTTTGGGACTGGCTGGTATGTGGATCTGAATGTGTGACCTTGGTCTTCTAAGTCTGCTCTCTAAACAACTGAGCTAATTGGCCAGACCCCTTTCTGAGAAATACTTATTCAAGTCCTTCACTCATTTTTAATTGGTTTGTAAGTTTTTGTTTTGTTTTATTTTGTTTTTGCTGTTAGGTTTTATAAGTTCCTTATATATTTGCAAATATTTTCTCCCATTCCATAAGTTGCATTTTCACTATGTTGATTGTTTCCTTTAGTGTAGGAGCTTTTTACTCTGATGTAGTTAAGTGCCTATTTTTGTTCATGTTGCCTGTCCCTTGTGTGTTATAGCTACAAATTCATTGCCAATACAAAGGTAGTGAAGCTTTTCTTCCACATTTTCTTCCAGACATTTTACAGTATGACCCTTATATTTAAGTTGAATACATTTTGAGTTAATTTTTGGTCATGATTTAAGAAAAGGGTCCAATTTAATTATTTTACATGGGGATATCCAGTTTTCCCAACACTATTTGTTAAAGTGGTATTTATTCTTGAGATGCAAGGATGGTTCAACATAAGAAAATCAATTAATGTAATACATGACATTAAGAATAATGATTCTTTTCAATGATCATCTCAATAGATACAGAAAAATTGTTAGATAAATGTCAAGGCCTTTTTATGACTTTAAGATTGAAAAATCTCAATGGATTAGGAAAAAAACCTCAGCATAATAAAGGCCACATAAGAAAACCCCAAAGCTAACAACATCTTTGACAGTGAAACTCTAAAATTTTCTTCTAAGATCAGGAACAAGCCAAGGATGTACACTCTTGCCACTTGTATTCAGAACAGTACTCAAAGTCTTATCTAGACCAATTAGGCAAAGAAAAGAAACAAAAGCCATCCAAATGGGAATGAAAACAAAATTTTCCATTTGCAGATGACATGATCTTATACACAGAAAAATCCTAAAGACTCAACACACACACACACAGACCCTACCACACAGACCTGTCAGAATTAATAAATGATTTCAGCAAAGTAGCAGGATACAAAATCAACCTACAAAAAACCAGTAGTGTTTCCATATACTAGCAATGAACTATCTAAAAAGGAAATTGAAAAAAAAAATCCCATTTACAATAGTATCAAAAAGAATAAAATAATTAGGAATGAATTTAATAACAAGGTGAAAGACATGCTGAAAACTAAAAAAGACTGATGAAAAATATATAAAAAGACACAAACAAATAGAACGACATGAATGCTTATGAACTGGAAGACTTAATATTGTTAAAATGTTCATATTACCCAAAGCAATGCACAGACTCAATAAAATTCTTATCAAAATCCCAATGGCATTTTTACATAAATTAAAATGCAATTCTAAAATTCATATGGAATCACGAAGTACTCTGAATAGTCAAAACAATCTTGAGAAGAAATAATAAAGCTGGAGGCATCACTTTTGTTAATTTAAAAATGTAGTAATTATTTTTTTAAGGATATATATATTTATTTGTTCAAATAATAAATACATAAACTGAATAACAGATGAATAACAACATACTCTGTAGAAAGTAGAGCTTCAAATTTTCACAAAAGCTGGAAATGTAAAACATTAAGACTTACATATTTCACTTTATGGTTTCTACAGTTATTTGAAATAGCTGTCTAAAGTCTTTGAAAAGCATGCAAATATTAAACTAATTTCAACAGAAGATGAAGAAACATTTCAAAGGCAAATTAATTTCTAATTAAACCAACAAGTCCACTTAATAAAAAGAAATCAAGAAGGTAAATTAAATGAGTTTAGCAATATTATTGGTAAAAATCAGTAAAAAAATCAATACAAACAGAATAAAAACACAAGTGCACTTCGAAATATAGAATTGGAAATTTTTCATGAAATTTTTGCTTGTTTTGATTTTCCCTTTTCCTCTTTTTCTTTAAAAGACAAAGATCATAACAAATATTTTCTATGACCACAATAACAGAAGGAAATTTAGAAAACTCATGAATATGTGGAAATTAAATAAAACTCTCCTGAATAAAAAAAAATGGGTAAAAAAAAAAATCACAGGGAAATTAGAGTACTTTGAGATAAACATCAAAGCAGAACATATCCAAATTTATAGAATGCAGGGATAATGCAGAACTTATAGGAAAATGTATACTTGTAAATACCTATGTTAAAAATAAGAGAAATCTCAAATCAGTAATGTAAACTTCTTCCTTAAGAAAATTTAAAAAAAATAGAGAATACTAAACCAAAAGCAAATGTGAGTAGGAAATAACAAAGATTACAACAGAAATCTACAAAACAGAGATTTAAAAACTAATGGAGAAAGTCCACAAAACCAAAAGGTGATTCTTTAAAAATATCAACAAAATTTGCAAACTTTTATCTAGACTGACCAAGAAAAAAGAGAGAAGACCAAAATTACTAAAATCAGAAATAAAGGAGGGGCATTATTACACTGTTACTATGGTTTTCAGTGGTGATAAGATTTCATTTCTTTCTCGTTCTAGATTACATTTTTGACATATTGGTTTTATTCTTTCTTGTGTATTCATGGTAGTGATTATTGTTTTGCAGATTCCAGAGGCAGGACTTCCTTGAGGATTTCTTGTAGGGCTCATCATGTGGTGGTAAACTCCTCCAGTTTTTGTTTGCCTGGAAAACACATTATTAATCCCTCATTTCTGAAGGATAGCCATGCTGGGTATAGTATTCTTGGATGGCAGTTTTATTCTGTTAGTATTTTGAATATATCATCCCATTTTCTTCTGGCCTGCAGAGTTACTGTTGAGAAGTCTGCTGTTAGTCTGATAGGGGCTCCCTTATGGGAGCTTTTCTCTTTGAGCTTTGATAGTTTGATCATAATGTGTTTTGGAGAGGGTATTTTTAGGTTGAGTCTGGGGATCTTTGAGCCTCCTTGATGTGAAGGTATATGCTGATCCCTATACTTAGAAAGTTTTCCCTTATTATTTTGTTGAATATGTTTTTCTATGCCTTTTCCTTTCTCTTCCCCTTCTGGAACACCCATGATTCGAATGGTTGTGTGCTTAAGGTTGTCTTCTAGCTCTCTTAGATTTTCTTCATTTTTTAAAACTTTTTCCTTTTTTTTTTTTGGTCTTCCTGAGTTATTTCAAAAAGACTATTTTCAATACCAGAAATTCTTTCATCTGCTTGTTCTAGCCTGCTGCTTAAGCTCTTGGTGGTGTTCTTTTATATCATTGCGTGAATCTTTCAATTCTATGAGTTCTCCTACATTCTTTCTTAAGATATTAATCTCTTTGTAAATTTCCTCCTTCATATCCTGGATTTTTTTTTTCTCATTTCATTATGTTGTCTGAGTCTTCTCATATCTCATTGGCTTTCCTTAAGATGTTGCTCAGAACTGCTTTTCTGTCATTTCAATGGTTTCCTACTCTACTGCATCTGGTATGTGAGAGTTACTGTATTCTTTTGGTTATGTCATATTTTCTTGAGTTTTTATACTTCTAGTATCTCTATGTTGATATCTGGTCATCTGGTAGAGTAGTTGCTTTTTTCTGTTACTCTGGAGTGGGTTTTGAGGAGAGAGATTTCCTCTTCTTTTTCCAGTCTCTGCTTCGTGACTCAATACGGTCAAGTGTCTGGCAGTACACCTGCATTGTGGCTGTGGCTGCTGCTGTGGTATAGATCTGCTTGTTTGGCAGCCATGGCTGTGGTGGTAGCTGCAGTGGGTTCCCCATCAGAAGCTCCTTGCCTAGGACCCTGGGCATGATGTCTTGCCTGCTTCTGGGTGGAGGGAGCTCCAAATCTACAGTAATTAAAACAGTGTGATACTGGCATAAAGACAGACATAAAGACAAACAGATAGACTAATGGAACAAAATGGAGAGCCCAGAAATAAATTCTCACATATATGGTGACAGATACTTCACATATTCAAATAAGAAACTCTTTCTGGCTAGATGGTAATAAAACACTGTATCTAAAAAACACAAGGGATATAGCTGAAGCCATATTTAGAGAAAAATATAAGGAAATTATATATGTATTAAAACAGATAGAAGTTTGAGATAAATAATTTAACATGCATTCCCAGACTGTAGGAAAAACTAAAAACATTTGCAAAAACATAGAAAAAATGAAATAGAGAAATTAAAGAAAGAGAAAAGAAATATACAAAAAAGGAAGCTCAACAATGTCAAATCCAATTTGCTTTAAAATTTAAATAAAATTTGAAGACTCTTGGTGAGACTGATCGTGGAAAATAAAAGAAAGACAAATAACTAATACAAAATATAACAAAAGGAATGTCATCAAAGAAGCCATAGACTTTACAAAGATTAAAAAAAGATATAATGAACAACTTTACACCAACAAATATAAATGTGTTGATGAAATGGACAAATGCTTAAGACAAACACTTATAACACTTATTAAAGTAACATCAGAAAATAAGTTAAAAATCTAAATAATCTTCCATTCATTAAAAAATGGATCTATGAAGATAAATACTTCCCATAAAGAAAATTCCAAGCACACTCCCAAAGCCACAATTTTAATTCTACCAAACAATTAAGAAAAAATATTTCAAATTTTTATAAACTTCTCTAGAGAAGTTTAGAAGTCTAGAGAAGAGGAAATAGTCCCAAATTGTTTTATGAGATCAAAATAGCCCAGATAAAATCAGGCAAGCTAATTACAAAAAAAAAAAAAAAAAAAAAAATCACCTCATATGCCACTCCTAAAAGACATATTTGCTATCCAATTCTATATTTTTTTAAAAAGTCAAAATTAGTTTTGGCTTATTATGGGAATACAGGATGGTTTAACATTTGAGTGATCTGTCTACATGATTTATCACTTATTACAAAAAAAATTAGAAAACTTCATGACAATCTCAATAAATGCAGTAAAAGCATTCAATACATTTTAATAATTGGTAATGGTAAAAACTTATAGCACACAAGGAATAAAAGAAAGTATTTTACTCTTATACAGTATACCTAAAAGCACACACACATACAAATCCCAACAATTATTATACTTAATAGTAAAATGTTGAAAGCAACTTCCTTAATATCATGAGCAAGAGAAAGATGCCCACTCACATCAGTTCTGCTGTGCTGGAGTTTTAGCTATTGCAAAAAAAAAAAAAACAAGAAAATAAAGTACATCTATTGAAAATAAAGAAATAGTGTCATTTTTATTTGCAGACTTGTAAAGGAACATGTAGAAAATTCTCAAATATTTTTATTCACACTAATACTTTGAGGAAGTCAATTTTGTAATATTCCTGGACACAAGTTAGTGCACACATACAAAACACATATTCACAATTACTTTCAATATGTCTGAAAAAAATTTAAAAATTAAAAAGATAAATATTTTCAATTATCTAAAAAAAATAAATATTTTATAATGACATTACTGAAAGTTGTGCAAGATATCTACTTAGAAAACTATGGAATGTCCATCCAACAACCTGAGAATATTCATTCTTCTTATCAGCACATGGATCATTCTCCAGGATAGATCAAATATTAGGTCACAAATCAAGTCTCAATAAATTTAAAAAAATTGGAATTATCCCATGTATTTTCTCAGACCACAATGGATTAAAACTAGAAATTAATAACAAACGAAACTCTGGAGACTATACAAACACATGGAAATTAAACAGCATTCTACTTAATGACATATGGGTCCAAGAAGAAATCAAGCAGGAAATCAAAAAATTTATTGAAACTAATGAAAATAATGATACATCACACCAAAACCTGTGGGATAATGCAAAAGCAGTATTGAGGGGGAAATTTATTGCATTAAATGCTCACCTCAGAAGAATGGAAAGATGGCAAGTGAACAACCTAACACTTCACCTTAAAGAACTAGAAAACCAAGAACAATCCAAACCTAAAGTTAGCAGACGGAAAGAAATCATTAAGATCAGAGCAGAACTGAATGAAATTGAAAACCAAAAAACAATTCAAAAGATCAACGAATCAAAAAGTTGGTTTTTTGAAAAGATAAATAAAATTGACAAACCATTAGCATGGCTAACAAAAAAAAAGAAGAGAAAAGATTCAAATAACAAAAATTAGAAATGAAAAAGGTGATATTAAATCTGATTAATCTGAAATACAAGGAATCATTTGAGACTACTATAAACAACTATATGCCAACAAATTTGAAAATCTGGGGGAAATGGATAAATTTCTGGACACACAGAAGCTCCCAAAACTGAACCATGAAGACGTAGAAAATTTGAACAGACCAATAACAATAAAGGAGATTGAAGCTGTTATCAGAAGGCTCCCAACAAAGAAAAGTCCAGGAATAGATGGATTCACAGCAGAATTTTACCAAACATTCAAAGAGGAATTGACACCGATTCTTTACAAACTATTCCAAAAGATGCAAATCTCCCAAACTCATTCTATGAAGCAAACATCATCCTGATACCAAAGCCAGGTAAAGATATAACCAAAAAAGAAAACTACAGGCCGATATCCTTGATGAATATAGATGCAAAAATCCTCACTAAAATACTAGCAAACAGAATACAGCAACACATACGTAAAATTATTCATCACGATCAAGTGGGATTCATCCCAGGGATGCAAGGTTCGTTCAACATACGCAAATCAATAAATGTGATACACCATATTAATAAACTCAAACACAAGGACCATATGATCATCTCTATAGATGCTGAAAAAGCATTTGATAAAGTTCAGCACTCATTCATGACAAAGACCTTCTATAAGTTAGGTATACAGGGAAAGTATCTCAACATAATTAAAGCCATATATGCCAAACCCACTGCCAATATCATCCTGAATGGGGAAAAGCTGAAAGCTTTTCCTTTAAGAACAGGAACTAGACAAGGATGCCCACTCTCACCACTCCTATTCAACATAGTGTTGGAAATACTAGCCAGAGCAATCAGAGAAGAGAAGGAAATAAAGGGCATCCAGATTGGAAAAGATGAAGTCAAACTGTCCCTGTTTGCAGATGACATGATCCTATATATCGAACAGCCTAAAACCTCTACAAAAAAACTCTTGGAATTGATAAATGATTTCCACACAGTAGCAGGATACAAAATCAACACACAAAAATCAGTAGCACTTCTTTTCTCCAATAGTGAACATGCAGAATGAGAAATCAAGAAAGCCTGCCTATTTACAATAGCCACCAAAAAAATTAAATACTTGGGAATTGAGTTAACCAAGGAGGTGAAAAATCTCTATAATGAGAACTACAAACCACTGCTGAGAGAAATTAGAGAGGATACAAGAAGATGGAAAGATATCCCAAGCTCTTGGATTGGAAGAAACAACATAGTGAAAATGTCCATACTACCCAAAGTGATATACAAATTCAATGCAATCACCATCAAAATTCCAAAGATATTTTTCTCAGAAATGGAAAGAACTATCCAGACATTAATATGGAGTAATAAAAGACCACACGTAGCCAAAGCAATGCTGAGCAAAAAAAAATAAAGCTGGAGGCATAGCACTAGCCGACTTTAAGCTATACTACAAAGCTATAATAACCAAAACAGTATGGTCCTGGCATAAAAACAGACACACTGATCAATGGAATAGAATAGAGAATCCAGAAATCAACCCACACACTTAGTGCCATCTGATCTTTGACAAAGGCACCGAGCCTCTTCACTGGGGAAGGGACTGCCTCTTCAGCAAATGGTGCTGGGATAACTGGATATCCATATGCAGGAGAATGAAACTAGACCCATACCTCTCACCATATACTAAAATCAACTCAAAATGGATTAAGGATTTAAATATACACCCTGAAACAATAAAACTTCTTAAAGAAAACATAGGAGAAACACTTCAGGAAATAGGACTGGGCACAGACTTCATGAATACGACCCCAAAAGCACGGGCAACCAAAGGAAAAATAAACAAATGGGATTATATCAAACTAAAAAGCTTCTGCACAGCAAAAGAAACAATTAACAGAGTTAAAAGACCACCAACAGAGTGGGAGAAAATATTTGCAAAATATACATCTGACAAAGGATTAATATCCAGAATATATAAGGAACTCAAACAACTTTACAAGAAAAAAACAAGCAACCCAATTAAAAATGGGCAAAAGAGCTAAGTAGGCATTTCTCTAAGGAAGATATACAAATGGCCAACAGACATATGAAAAAATGCTCAACATCACTCAGCATCTGGGAAATGCAAATCAAAACCACACTGACATAGCATCTAACCCCAGTTAGTATGGCTAAAATCCAAAAGACTCTGAACGATAAATGCTGGCGAGGTTGTGGATAAAAAGGAACTCTCATACATTGTTGGTGGGACTGCAAATGGTGCAGCCTCTATGGAAAATGGTATGGAGATTCCTCAAACAATTGCAGATAGATCTACCATACGACTCAGCTATCCCACTGCTGGGAATATACCCAGAGGAATGGAAATCATCAATTCGAAGGAAT